>NC_059104.1:175089806-175723139 GCF_020740685.1 Jaculus jaculus
GCCTCAGGCCCAAGAAGGAGCCTCACACTCTCTGTTGTAGACAGCTTCATGTTGCTGGAGTGAACATCCAAACCAGGCACAGTTTAGGGAGGAAGACATTTATTTCAAGCTTACAGGTCCAGGGGGGAAATTCCATCAGTGGTGGAAGAAGCTGATTCCATCCATCCAAGTGCACAGAGGAGCCATCTCCAGCCACCCAACACCAAAAGCAATAAGCACAAAACAGGCAGCAAACAGCAAGGGCCTGGCCAGAGCTCAGACTGCTCTCCATACCTTTGGACTGAAAATCAGATCTACCCCTAAACATGCCTTTGAACTGGACCCCAGGATCAACCCACAGTGACACCTCCTCCATCCAGGCAGCTGGAGATCCAAGTGACAAGCTTAATAAAACACCTGAGTCTATGGGGGACATACATTCAAACCACCACACCCTCCAAGGGGAACCCGTGCTTTAGGATCTTTATTGCTTTCTCTTCAGCCCCATGTCTGACTAAAACACAAACCCTGACAGTTATACTCTCAGCACATACGTAGAGACCAGTTTCTTCATATAGATGACTTCACCTAAGACTATCATCTTTTGCTTGGATCAGTACAGTGGTCTCCCTGTCATTGTCTAGCATTTTCCTCTTAAAGATGGTGTCACCCACAGCAGCTGGGACAAACATTTAAAAACCATATGTCATGAAAGTAGAAGTGATACTTTCTAGGGAAACAAAGAAGTAAAGGGAGGAGGAGAGATGAGAAAGGGAAGGATAGGGAGTGTGGTGGTTTAAATCATATATCCTCTATAAACTCAGGTGTTTTGAATGGCTGATTCCCAGCTGATGGCAACTGGAGAGGTGGAGCCTTGCTGACGGAGGTGTGTTGTTAGGGGTGGGCTTAGGGGTGTTATAGCCAGCACCCCCTTTGCCAGAGATCAGTTGGCTCACTCTCCTGCTGTTTTCCACCCATGGTGGCAAGAAGGTGATGCCCAGTCTCTGCTCATGCCATGCTTTCCCCTGCCATCATGAAGAAAAAAAAAAAAAATTTCCTCCCATCAGCAGCTTTTGCTCGAGTGCAGCCAAGAGGCTGGTGGCAAAGTGGAATGGAGGGTCTGTCACCCCACTAAAACACATGGCCCTGGCTTGGCCGTTGATCTTGGCTTAGCTGCTGACTTACCCTGTGAACCTAGGGGAAGCTTTGTCCCATTCTCATGCCTCAGTTCGCTCTTTTCTGAAATGGGTCATTGGACACCGAGCCCCAAGGGTGGCTTTGTGATCACTCTTATTGATAAGAAAGTAGAGATTCAGAGAGGCTTGGTGATGGGCCTGCAGTCGCGCGTCATCCTCCAGGCCCTAGGCCCTTGGCTTCCCCCTCTCCTCCCCTGCGCTCATGCCCTCACTCAGACAGCTGGTCTTTTCTCGTATCTAGACTTGTATTCCCAATTAGGCTCTGAGCCCCTCAGGGCAGGAACCACATCTGGTTCCTACTTTTTCCTGTTCTTCAAGGTTAGGCAACCAGCAGGTGTTGAGTGAAGGCTTCGTGAGTTAAGAGGGAGAGTTTAGGTGCCCTGGGCCACAAAAGGGAGGTGACAGCAAAGCTCAGATCCCCGCCAGGCCTTCCTGGTCCCCCTGAACTTCTGGATGCTGGCATGGGAGTCATCCACTCACTCAAGCTAGAAAGCTGGGGCCTACTATGTGCTAGTTTCTGCAATAGTGCCCTGGGGACAGAGCACTGAGTAGGCAGACAAGGCCACCTTCCTCGGTGGGAGGAGCTCACATTCTGGACTGAGAAGCAGCAAACAGGCATGGGGTGCATCCATTCTCCAGACACTTCCAGTAGAGACAAGGTAAGAGGCCTACAGAGGCTGGGGTGGGGCAACTGCAAATAAGGCAGCTCCAGAAAAGTCCTCTCTGTGGAGCCGGGATCCAGCTGCCTGACAACAGGGAAAATCATACCTGGCTGAGAGAAGAGGAAGTGCAAAGGCCCTGAGGCAGGTTCGATCTGGGGGTGTGGGTGCGTTTGTGTGTATATGTATGTGTGCAGATCAGAAAGAAAGCTGAGTAGCTGAAGGTAATGTTCAGAGGGAGGGGTGTGAGGGCCCGACCCAGGGGAAAGAGAGGCAGGTAAGACCGTGGCCCCCGTGAGGAGTGTACACTTTGAAAATATTTATTTATTATTTACTTATTTGAAAAGAGAGAGAGAGAAGAATATGGGCACACCAGGGGCCTCTTGTCACTGTAAATGAACTGCAGACTTATATGCCACTTCGTGCATCTGGCTTTACATGACCCCTGGGAAATTGGACCTGGGCCATCAGGCTTTACAAGCAAGCCCCTTTAACTGCTAAGTCATTTCTCCATCCCAGGAGTGGACATTTTAAGGGAAGGAAGATGGCAACTCATCGGGGGGGAGGAGGGGATATTTGAGCAGACAAGTAAAAAATATGACTGACATTTTGAAGGATCATTGACTCTGTAATTCATGTGTGTGTGTGTGCATCTATGCACACATGTGTTCATGTGTGTGTGGGTGCATGTGTGGAGGTCAGCAGACAACTTTTGGAGCTGGAGAGATAATCTTAGTGGTTAAGGCTCTTGCCTATGAGGCCTAAGGACCCAGGTTCGATTCCCCAGTACCCATGTAGGTCAGACGCACAAGGCAGCACATGAGTCAGGAGTTTGTTTGCTGGAGGCCCTGGTGTGTCCATTCTATTTATTAAATAAAATATTTTTTTTTAAGTCTTAAAAGAACACAACTTTTGGGTGTTAGTCTTTGCCCTCTACCTGGTTTGAAGTAGTCTTTCATTGCTCACCTGTGTGCCAGGCTAACACACACAAGTAGCGTGTTCTCTGGTCTCAGCCTCCTTTCTTGCTGTCCTGCCTTCCTTCTTGCTGCAGGCAGGCTGGGATTACAGACTCCTGCCACAGCATCTGGCTTTACATGGGATCTGGGGATTTGAACTCAGGTATTTATGCTTGCGTGGCAAGTGCTTTATCCACCAAGCCATCTCCCCAGCCTTGACTCTGGGATTCTTGCTGTGGCTGGCAGAGGCGCTGTAGGGATGTGTGGCCCCTTGTTCAAGGGGAAGGAAGCTCTGCTTCCAGGCAAACTAAGGTCATGGGTAGCTGATGGAGTTCAGGTTTCTTTCCAGAGAGCTGAGTCTGAGGTTCTGGTCCAGAGAAAACCAGCCAAGCCTGCCCCTCCCTAACATCCCAGGGGTGTTACAGAAAACCTCGCCTGCAAGATGTCTGGGCCCCCACTCCTTGATTATATTAATGCCAAAATGTATTAAAGAAGCGTGGTAGAAATGCCATTCTAATTGTTTCATACACACGCCACTGGGAGGGAACTGATTGGACACAGCTCACAGGCAGTATGTTAATACGCTATTTTCATATGATGATAGCTTTGCATAATCTTCCCTTCCCCTAGCTTTGCAGGGACCTGTTGTTAACCAAGCCCCAGGAGAGAAGGGGGAAGGCAATTTGACTTCAAGTCCACTCCCCGCCACATTAATTAGTCATGTGGCTGGGGAAAGGTGTGCTCACTCAGTACAAAGTAGACTTTATAATTTATACACCAGCTGTTTCCGTCCATTCTCCTCCCTGCCTGCCTCTAATGAAATCGTGTTACCAGAGAACTGACTGGCGTGAATTGAGCCTTTAATCCCATTGACCCTGGCCTGGCTGCTGGGGCCCAGGGGAGGGGGGAGGGGGGGCCTTTCAGCAAGGGTCTGTGATGAGAAGACCCTGGCAGGCCAGACCCTTGGCTCCCCAACCTGGCCTGTGAGCCCACACAATGGAGCAGCTTGAGGTGGGGGCCCTGCCTGGCTGAGCAGCCCTCTTGGAGATCCCTAGAGGTTGGGATAGCTCACATTCATTGCCTCATCTTCTGAGATCCAGCGAAGCACAGCATTCTCATCTAGGTTGTTCCTTTACTCAGAGAACAGGGCAGGCCAGACTGCACAACCAATGAGCTAATGCTTGCCTTTCTGGCCACGGGGGCTGCTGGGAAAACAGAAGCATGATTCCATGGAGGAAACGATGGCCCAGCCCCCAGCCCCTGACCCACACCAGAGCCCAGGGCAGAGACAGTGGGGACACAACCTTAGTCCTGGATTCAGTCCGAGACGCAGAAGGGCAGTGCTGAGAAATGTAAGTTGGAGGGGCGCTTCTCGTCCTCCCACTCCCAAACGAAAATCAAACAAGACCAGGCGCCAAGGCCACTGGAGAAAAATGCCTGCAGAAGCTCACACTTAGAGCAGGAATAAACACAGCAATTAGCACCATGGCAGCCTCTTAAACAAACACATGGGACCAAGGCGAGGGCTGGGGAGGCTCCTGCATCTGTCAGGGCTGTAGGCCACAGAAGCAGGGCTAGTTTGCGGGACACTGAGAATGAGGTATAAGGCTGTGATTTGGGACAGGTTTGGGGGGATGACAAAGACGGTCTCAGGTGCTAGTGGCAGGATAGGATGGGGTGGGGACAAGGATAGCTTCCTGGCTGCCATCTTTAATTTTACCTTCTCCTGGAGGACCTTGAGGAAGTCACAGTGAGGTAACTTTCTATAGCTCGCATCTTCATGACCTGTGAGACCCTGAGTGAGCTCACGGACCCAGGCCCAGACACCCTGGTCTGCTGTTGCAAACAGCCTGGCCTTTGCTGTTTCATCCCCCCTCGCCCCAGAATGGAACCTCCTCTGCTTGCCCTAGCTAAATCCTGGAATCTTTAAGATGGCTTCTAGATCTTTGAGTTATCATCCACAGCTAACCTTTCCAGATCCCTCCAGCTGGTCTGTGAGGAACCCAAAATAGTATCCCCCCCCTTGATGTCAGGGACATCTCTGCATACCCTGCGCCTAGCATGGACAAGAAGACCGTAAGTGGCCAGTCCTCAGTTTGCCCATCTGTAAAATAGGTGGGTAATTTCCTAGAATCACTCCTACTGCCTGGATACCCCCACCCCAGGCCATGTCCTGCAGAAATGAGGAAGGAAAGGTTTGAAAGCCACTTGAACGGTGTTGTGGGCACCCAAGCTGATTTATTAGCTCTGAATATCAAGGTAGTTCTTTTTTGTAATGGCATTAAAGAAAAATAAAAAAGAAAAGAAAAAGAAAGGCTTCAACCAGTCATCTTTTTAATGAAAGTGTGGGAACATCAGGGGAACCTATCCAGAGAGGGAAAATGAAGTTGTCATTTTTCAACATAATTAAACTTGGTTTTCAAAAAATCTCCTGATCTGAAATGTGAATTACGCTAATTACTTCTGGTGGCTGCAACATTGATTTCAGTGTTAAAGTTAATGGACTTAATGGACGTTGCTTTTTCCATAGACATGCCTTCTTGCTCAAGCCCCGTATGTCCACCATGAGGAGAACCTCTCAGTCTGCCCTCAGTAGCTGCTACCCCCCTACCAACCACCGCCATGTCGGCTCCTCCCAGGCAGGCTGTGGCCGAGGCCTGGAGGTCTCTGGTAAATCATGGTTCCGTCTTCTTTAATGAGGCGAAAGTAGGCCAGGTACTCACCTCGTGTTCCTATGGAGTGATGGCCCATGAAGAGACCCAGAGGAGGTCCACAGCGTCCAGGAGCCTTAAGGATGGCCTGGGGCCTCAGGCTGAGCTGTGGCATGCCAGGCTTCCTCTAGAGGCCTCAAGACCCCTAGGTGGCTGGAGGAGGCTGCAAGAGCAAAGAGGAGACATGGATGAAGGTCGGGGAGACTTGGTCCCTGGAAGAGCAGTGTAGAGCGCTGGCTATGAAGTAAAGAAGTGAGCGAATGAGGAAGGTGCCTCGTAGGGGAACTGAGACAGGGAAAGTTGGCTGTGGCCAGGCCACAGCATCTCCTGGAAGCAGTACGGAGGACACGGAACCATGGAGACCAGGATGGGAGACTTGGACAGTCTTCAAACTTGTATGAAGGCGACAAGGCCCTCGTGTGAGGGCACAAGCTGGCACCCGGAGGACTGTTTCTCTTCTCAGGAAAGAAAGGCATTATGGACCCCAGAATAGGCCTGGCCACACCTCTCCAAGGCTCTGGTTCCCCCATTAAAATGTCTGAGTGACTGGGAACGGGAGGTCCTCTCCTGCAGCTCTGTCCTCACGGAGGAAGCCTTCCTGACCAAAGGGTCACAAAGCATGGGACAGGAGGGAAGTTGAAGCCTGGAGCTCGTCCTCCTCCTTCGAAAGGGCCTTGCAGGTCTGGGGACGTGGCTCAGTTGGTAATGTGCTTGCCACGCAAGCATAAGGCCCCAAGCTTAGCTCCCATGTAGAAGTCCAGCATGGTGGAGTGCTCCTGTGACCTCAGTGCTTGGGAGGGAGAGACAGGTAGATCTCTGGGATAAACTGGCTAGCTAGACTAGCCAAGCTGGTGAGTTCCGCATTCAATGAGAAACCCTATCTCATAAAACAAGGTGAAGAAGCCAGCCATGGTGGCGCACACCTTTAATCCCAGCACTCAGGAGGCAGAGGTAGGAGGATCGCCATGAGTTCAAGGCCACCCTGAGACTACAGAGTGAATTCCAGGTCAGCCTGAGCTAGAGTGAGAACTTACCTCGAAAAACCAAAACAATAAAAATAAAAAATACGGTGAAGAGCCACCAAAGAAAATGTTGACCTCTGGCCTCTACCCATGTGTATAAACATGTACATGTGTGCTCCCCCACATATGAATATGGATACACACAGGTATGCACACTGTACATATACTTGCAAAAAAAAAAAACACCCTACAATGGCTTCACTAGTCCCAGCTGGAGGCATGCAGTGGGGTGTTCCTCTTTAAACAGTAGAGCTTATAGCCAGGGGTGGGGGGTACCACCGGCCAGGGAGCCCTCTTCTGATTCCAGAATTCAGACAAGTTCAACTCTGATGTGCAGCTTGCACTTCTAGGAGGCAGCCTGAGTCACTGGTGGAAGGTGGGGGCCCTGGGGTGCTGACCTGGAGGTGCAGTGGAGGGACACAGGGCATGGAAGGGACGACCAGAGAAGGAGGCAGGGCCTTCGGGATGGAGCAGGGGGCTGGAGAGGGCTAGTGACTCCGTAGGAATGACTCAGCTTCTAGGCGGAGACTGGGAACTGGGTCCTGGTGGCATCCTGTCAGATGGGCCACTGAGCTAGGGTGTTGCACCTGCCCGAGAAGAAAGCTCTGGGGCAGAGGGTGTGCTGGGCCTAGGGAGCAGGAGAGATAAGATCCTCCACACCGCTGGGAGGTATTGATGAGGGCAAGCAACCCAGACTCATTTCTCCTCCTTCTCCCCCTCCATTTCCTTGCCTATCCCCAAACCCACCTCACACCCTCCCAGTAGTCTCTCTCTCTCCCTGAAGCTCATGTCCAGCCACTTTCATCATCCTGGACTTCTCTAAGGACTCACCCTCCTGCTCCTTCCACCTTTCCTCAAGCCAGCCTTATGACCAAAGCAATCGCATGTCTTTCTCCTTTTCTAAGATAGTGGTGACAAATGCTCACATGGCACCTGCTGCCTCTGAGATGTGTTCACAATTTCAACCCTTGTCACAAGCTGATGGGAACTGAAGTCATTATCAGTTCCCCGGGGTACGTTGGAGACGCTGAGGTCCAGAGAAGTTAATGGGGTGTTCGAAGTAACACAGCTAGTAAGTGACTAAGTCAGGATCTGAACCCAGACCATTGCCACCTCCACCCTTGGCCCCATCCCATCTTTGCTGAGCCATGAGGTCAGAACAACTGTAACTTGGACTCTTACAACCATCTACAAGCTCCGTACGCACTCTATAGTGTACTTGAAGGTGTGTTGCTTGAACGTGTCTGACCTCAGGGCTTTTGCACATCCTCTTCCTTCTCCTTGAAATACTCTTTTCCCAGAATGTCTACTCGCCTGACGCTTCTGGCCCTTTCATTCCCTGACCCAAATACTGCCTCTGGCGGGAGGGCCCCTATGTAAAACCATCGCTCCTGCCCCTCCCTTCCTCTCCCTTCCCTGCTGTAGTGAATGAATGATAGGTCCCCTGTAGGCTCATGTGTTTTGAATACTTGGTCCCCAGCTGGTGGCAATTTGGGAAAACTGTGGGGTCTTTGGAACACGAAACCTTGCTGGAGGAGATGTGTTTCTGAGGAGTGGGCTTTGGGGCAACACAGCCCTGCTTCAAGCCCAGTACATAGAGTACTTCCTTCCAGCTGCTGTGGGGATGTGATGCCTGCCTGGCTGGCTGCTCATACCACGTTTTTCCTCCCATGATGAAATTTCCCCTCAAGACCATAAGCTTCGTTCAGTGATGTATTCCTAGTACCCGGCACACGGTGGTCACAGCCAGTCCTTTAAAATAACAAATTAGTAGTATTTGCTTCCTGGGAACATGGACAAGACAAATTCTGTACAGCGGAGGTCCACAGGGAAGAGAATCTGTCAGCCCCTCTTCCCCACTTCTGCAGTTCCAGGCACACTTCTGCATGGATCCTGCTCCCCCTCCTTCTAGAAACCCAGGGACCTTCAACTTTTCACCTCAAGTCCTCATCTTCAAACAGTTCCACGCCCCTCACCAACCTGGAGCCCCTCCGCCTGCATCTCCGCCAGTTTAGCTCTCAGCCCAGAGTCCAGGCTGATGGTCTCCGGCTGTGGGGGTGATACACTGCACATTTGAAGAGGGAGCAGTCAGTTGTGGTCTGTGCCCATTGAATTCTCTAGCTGTTATGCAAGGCAAGATCAGCACAGGACTCAGACCAGTGGGAGCCCATCCACAGGGCCTCCACTGTGGCAGCCGCAGGGTTTTCACCTGGCCCTGCTCCCCGCGCCCCCGAACAGGCTTTACCCACCTTGCTGCGTACGGCTGGCTAAGCAGTTTCTGGGCCCTACACATTGGATGGAGAGACAAAACTACCCGATGGGCAGGCCTTCTCATTCCTGAGGGTCTTCCCTAGGTCACCAACAACTTTATTATTTGGGATAACAACAAATTGCTTCCGGTCATCCCTCTGCTCTAGCCTTTGCTCAGCCCCCTGGAATTGTACTGGTCCATCCCTATCTTGCTGGGCAGCCCACATCCAAGAAGGGCCCATCAGTTCTGTTATCTAACTCTGGGGACAGAACACACTCAGGGGTACCATAACCATGGTAATGCCTTTGGTTTATGAGTGCTAGCTGGTTCCAGACCTATGCTAATTCACACCTGAGATAAGCACTATTGGCTCCACCCATTGTTCAGATGGGCAGGTCGAGGCTCACTGGGGTGATGCGATGGCCCTACTCACAGCCAGGGGCAGAGATAGCGTTTGAGCTCAGCCTGTCTGTCTATCACCATGTCGAATTTATTGACCACTGTCTCCTGCCTAAAGAGCTGTAGGAGACAGAGCACCTGGTGGAACTTGACCTCCTAGAGGTCTCGTTCCAGATGCAGAGGTTGGACTGTGCCCACACAAAGCCACCTCAGGGCATGTGTGACCTGTGGGTAGAGATTATTCCTGCGCATTCACAGGGGGTGAGGAACAGTGGGGAAGCCGAAGCCAGCCCCACCTGACAAGCAAATGCTGGAGTGAATTCTTCCAAGTCAAGCCAGATCTGCTTCCCCATGGGTGTGAGGTGGTCCCCTGGGGACTGGACATCTGACCTTGTTTGATATAAAACTCAGCACCCTATGTCCATCACCCCAGGGTCCACCATGATTATTGTTCCTGTAAAAACAGTCCTTTAAAAAACAAATTAGTAGTATTCGCTTCCTGGGAACATGGACAAGAGAAATTCTGTACAGCGGAGGTCCACAGGGAAGAGAATCTGTCAGCCCCTCTTCCTAAAGTTCCTAATCCATGTTCTCATGTGCTATCCCTAGCCTCTGACAAGGCCGGACCTATATGAGCAAGGAGGCTTGGTTATTATGTAGAAGAGTTATAATAAGAAATATGACTGCAAAAGCCAAGTCAGTTGAAATTGGACTATAATTAAATGCTTAGAAAATTCTATGCTTGGCTCATTTTAAAATCAAGTGCTTCTTTGTAGCAATTTCCTTTCTTTAATTACAATTTCCTGTCTAGTTTGACATTTACAATGCAATCTTGGGGGACATGTTTGTGATTTATTATTCCTGCTCCTATCAGGATATCACTGTGCAGAAATGAGTTTATAAAATAAGAGCTCAAATTATTATGGCCTTTGACCAATAAAGCAGGCTCATAATTTCAGGCCTGAGAGAAGATTACCATTTTTGACAACCCAAGGCAGAAATACTGGAGAGGGGGAGGGCACACTTTGGGCACTTTGCTTCATGTTCAAAAACACTGCATTGTGTCCTCCAGGAAGACCAGCTCTGGAGGCAGAAGAATATACCAATAAACCCACAAATCCATGCAAGACCTTGTGGCTTGGAACTGCTTTCATTGTCATTGGCTTTCACTGTCCATCCGAGTAGATAGTCATAGGACTCCCCAACTGTGACATGGGGAGACTGATACCTAGAGAAGTTAAGTTCCTTACTCAAAGTCACACAATCTGAAAACAGTGGCCACAGACACAGCACCCAAGTCCTTTTCTCATTCTGTAAAAGCTACAAATGCTTAATAAGTGTCCTGAGATACAGAAGGTTGTCTCAATACATCTCTAGGCAGGAAGTCTGCTTACATCAACTTTTCATTTCTATAACAAAATACCTGAGCTAATTAACTTATAAAGAGAAGAGGTTGGTTTGGGCAAGACAATGTTCAAGGATCTAGTGCAAGATCAACAGGTTGGCTGTCTTGCTTTGGGCCTGCTCTGGAGAAAATATATTGGGAGCAGAACTGCTCCCTTTCTGGCTGAGAAGCAAAAAGAAGGAACAGGAAGGAAAGGGCTCACAATTCCTTAGTGTATACTCCCAATGTCCTAAAGACCTTCTACAAGACCCAACCTCTCAAAAATTACAGCATCTCTCAATAGCGCCACCTGGGGTCCAAGTCTTGTAGTGTATGGAGCTTTGCCAGGGCAGGTAGCCTGCAAGTTGCGGCAGAAGCCCTCTGCTTCCAAGGCCAGAGCTGAGACTAACATCCAGCGTGACATGTGACCCATGACCCATACGCAGCCCATCAGCAGAGGCCACTGGGCTGTGGACCTTGGTCCCTGAAATGAATGTCATCTTTTTTTTTATATCCTTTTCCCTTTATGATGGCTTGAATGCAAAGAGTTCCCCATTGCCTCGCGTGTTTGTAATTAAGCCCTATGCTTGGTGCCCAGCTGGAGGAGCTTTTGGGAGGTGGAGCCTTGCTGGATGGGGTGTGTCACTGAGGGAGGACCTTGGGACGTCATAGTCCTTCCCCACTGCCGGTTCTCACCAGCTCACTCTTGCTGCCCCATCCCTAAGATGTGACACTGGCCATGCCTTCCCCACCAGGATGAAACTTGCCCTCAAAACTATCCGCAGAAGGAAACCCCTTCCTTCCCTTAGCTGCTCCTGGTCGGGCGCTTGGTCCCAGCAATGAGAATCACCTTCTCATTTCTAGAAATGTTGGAACGTTGTCCAAGGTCGGCGGCATTGCGGGGCGCGGCTTTCCCCTGGAGGGGTGCAGTGAGACGGTGAGTGGTGGAAGGGATTCCCTCTGCCAGCACGCGCGGCTCCAGTGGCTTTGGCTGCATGTGTGGCCTGGCTGTCCACATGAATGTAAAGCACATATGCAGTGTGACGGGTGGGGAGGGCAGGTGACATCTGGGTGCTTGCATGAAAGTGTGCCATTTTATTGCCACCCACTCAACACGATCTGAAGAAGAGGCCCACATGGATTCACATGGCCATGGAGCGATACAGCTTCCACTTCTCTGGAAAGAACTGGGGAGGGGTGGGGAGAGCAAAGGAAGAGGGCGTCTCCTGGGGCTCCTCTGGGGTCCTTTCTCCTGTTCCCTGGTCCTGGCTGGGGTATAGACTTCAAGGAGCATGTTCCCCAGATAGGGTAAGCATCGACTCCTGGTAAGGATGATGGACTCAACACTGCCCCATCTGAGGCTGCAGATTCTCTGACACCAGCCTGTAAGGGGTGGTGCCATCCTGAAGGCTGGGCACAGTGGGCAGAGCACTTCTGGAGCCCAGCAAAAAGTCCATCTGTGGACACTGGGTCAGAGGCATGCACAGGACATCCAAGGGGTGGTACCCAGGAAGTGATTCTATGAAGGTCTGGAACCTGGGAGAAGACCTGATGGAGGCCTGCAACTTCTGCCCTTGTGGCTCTCAACATTGTCTTCTTGCCTCCGCCCCAGCTTGGACCGAGGCTGTGCAGCCAGGGCTGGGCTAGAGCAGGGCTCCCAGCGCAGACCGCCAGGGGCTGAGGCCACATGGGGCTCCAGCAGTGAGTTGAAGATTGGTTTGTGAAACTATGAGCCTAGGTCTGAGCATATAAAGGCTCTGGGGCCTGGAGCAGGGTTCTAAGATACTCCCCCCGTCCCCCACCTGCAGATTCTCTTCTGAAGTGGTGTGGGCTTCTGCCTTGTCTCCCAGGAAAGGTGTCATTAGAGGAGGCAAACCTCCCTCTCTGACTTTGGGCCTTCAGTGAAGTCTGTTCAGAGACTCATCCATTGCCTGTGAAAATCCCTTTATTACTTCAAAACAATTTTAAAGCAGAATGTATTAAGACTTTTGAAGAAAGAAAATCACATCCCTGGGCTGGGATGAAGGTGATGAAATTCAAATGGATGGGCCTGGCAATCCTTTTAGGGCCCTTCCCCCATGCCAGACTGTGAGGGAGGGAGTGGGGACTCGGCTCACCTGACCCCCAGACAAAGCATGGCTCCGTCGAAGGCCACCTCCATGACTGCCCTGGCCCAGGCTGCTAGGCATCTGCTGCCCTCCCTGGACATGCACAGGGGAGTATGCACTCATGCATATACACATACATACACATGTGCATCATATGCACACACATACACATATGCATCCCCACACACCAATGCACACAGATAGGCACATTTGCCACACACACACACATGTACACACACGCACATATGTATACATATGCATATATACAGACACATATACTGGTCCCTTCCCTGCCTACAGTTACTTCTCTGGGCTTACTATTGCCTAGGGAGGAATCATAGTGGTTTTGATCTTTATTGTTGACCAGGACCATGATAGAAAGCCTTCCAAGGTCATGACTCTTCCTAGAATTCCCTGGACCTACAAATAGGTCTGATGCCCCTTCTCACTTCCTGACTGTATGAGGCTGGCCCACCTGGGCCCAGGTGATCCTGGGAGTTGAGCATCTCCCCACTCTATCCTGCACAAAGAGACAGGAGAAGGGTTCTTGTGAATGCTGCTGCCCTAGCTGACCCTATCTGACCACATGGGGTCATCCAACCGGGGATCAGGTGATCCTGGGACTTGAGTGTCTCCTTACCCAACCCTGCGTAAAGAGACGGGGGCGAGGCTGTACTGAATGCTATTGCCCTAGTCCACCCAATCTGTGTTGAACAATTTTTCTTTGTTGTAAAGCACCTGAAGTAATCCAGTTAAAGTTTTTGTTTGGTTCAGTTTCAACCCATGGTTGGTTGACTCTTGGTCTGGGGGCTGTGGGGAGGCAGAGCATCACAGCACAGATGGCGTGGTAGAACAAAACTGCTCACCTCATGGTTTCCAAAAAGCAAAGAAAGGGTGTGGGGCACGAGGCCAGAGTCCCAATGTCCCCTTCAAGGGTTCTCCTTCAATGACCTAACGTCCTTGCATTTGGCTCCACCTCTGGAAGGTTCTACCACCTCCCAGTGGTGCCAAAAGCAAGTGACCATGGCCTTTGAGGGAGAGGAATTTAAGATACAGAGCCTGACACCATCCCTCCTCTGCACCGACCCTGTAAAGCCCACCGACGAAGCATGAAGAAAGGCTGAAGGAGATGATTTCAAGGATCCACAGAGCTCCTCAGGCCACATGCCCATCCTTCTTCCATCCAGTCAGCAAGTTCAGCTTGATAAGGTCACAGTAGAGATCAAGGAAACTCCACCGGCTCACGGGTCTGAGCAAACAGGAAGGAAGATAGTAGTCACTGCAACCCAGTGTGTTACATGTTGTGACAGAAAAAGCACAGGGAGCTAGGGCAGCAGAGACATGTGACTCACGCAGCTAGGGACAAGGTCTCCTGGGCCTCGGCAGGTGGGAAGGAGCCAGGGAAGGGAGGGGAAAGCAGTAGAGAGAGGAGGGCAGGGGTAAAGAAGGAAGAGGAAGCAAAGAGAGGGAAGGAGAAGAGAGGGGGTGAAGAGGGATCTTATAGGAGAAGGATATTGGACAAATTTAACTAGGCTCCTTCAACACCTTTGGTTGGGACCCAAGGACCACTTGTGTTGTGTGTGGCCTCTGAGTCTCTAGGAAAAATCTGCTCAGCCTCACATGGTACCCAGCATACCAACCACAATTCCACCAGGGCACATTTATTAACTAAGGGCTCTTTTGACACTGCTTAAAATAAAACACTGCTCCAAAGATGTGTGCCACACTTCATAGTAGGTGTGTTAGGCACGCCATCGCCCTCAGGGGTAACAAAGCCAGCAAACTGCTCAGTGACCTGTGGGATGCAAGCCAAGACGTCTTCTTATTTATCTAACACAGATCTGATGCAAGCCACATTCATCATGGTTGGCAAGAGACCCAATACCTGTCATTCTCAGGGAGTTCTTGTCCCTCCCATGTTATTTTACAAGAATTTCAGAAGATCCCAGGAGACCAGGCTGGCCATGGTCCCCAGATACGGCTGTTTCTGTTTATGACTTAGGAAAGGCAGGTTGTTCTCCTGTGACCAGCCCCGAGTGGTTGGAGCCGGATACTCAGCTTTTCACTGCTCCTTCCCTACAGCTAGAAGCATCACCCCACTAATAGCTGCCATTGTCAACTTAACTAGGTTTAGACTCCCCTAAAAGACACAACTCTGGGTAGGTCTGTGAAGGTTTTTGCAAAGGTTTAACTGAGGAGGTGCAGTGGTTTTGAGTGTGGTGTCCCCAGTAAACTTCTGTGTTCTGAATGCTTTCTCCCAGCTCATGACAATTTGAGAGGTGGAGTCTTGCTGGAGGAGCTGTGTTCCTGGGGGCTGACCTTGAAGTTTATTAGCCCCTAGCTTAGCAGGGTTAGTCAGCTCTGTCTCGCTGCTGTTTTCCACCTGCTGTGGCGGAGGTGATGTCCAGCCTCTTGCTCATGCTGTCCTTTCCCCTGCCACTACGGAGCTTTTCCTCAAGACTATAAGCCAAAGTGAATCCTTTTCTCACATCCTCTGCTTTGGGTTGGGTGTTTTGTCCCAGCAATGAGAAGAGAACTGCAACAGAAGGGAAGCCCTATTCTGAATGTGTCACCATTTCATGGGTTGGGTTCTAGACTGAATAAAAAGGAGAAAGCAAGTGTAGCCAGCGTTCACCTCCCTCTGCTTCCTGATTTCAGACCCAATGTGACCAGCCACTTCACAAACCTGCCACCATGCCTTCTTCCCTGATAGACTGTGTCCCTTCCTAAGTGTGGGCCAGAATAAATTCTTCTTTCCTTAAGCTGCTTTAATCAGGTATTTTATCAATGAAAAAAGTAATTAATACAATTTTCTTTCTTTCTTTCTTTCTTTCTTTCTTTCTTTCTTTCTTTCTTTCTTTCTTTCTTTCTTTCTTTTTGTCTTTTGAAGTAGGGTCTCACTCTAGCCCAGGCTGACCTGGAAGTCACTATGTAGTCTCAGGGTAGCCTCAAACTCACAACGATCCTCCTACCTCTGCCTCCTGAGTGCTGGGATTAAAGGCGTGCACCAAATTAATACAATTTTCAAGGCTACTCTTAGGCCCAAGGACAGACTCTGTGGGCTAACCCACTTGAAGGTCTGTTCATCTGAGGCTCATAAATTGTCTCAGAGGCCACCCAAGGTCTTGGTTTGTGGACAAGCCCAACACTGCGCATGCTTGCTGCTCACTGGGAAGGGCTCAGCAGTCTTCCCTTCCTCTCCTGTCAAGGCCCCATGGCCTCTTGATCCCCATGGGCTAGCCCAGCTCTGTAGCAATCCAGAAATTGTGCATTCAGTGGGAACATTAGGCCCGATTAAGAAATTTATGCCAATGAACTGTGCTTAGTTGGATTTGGGGAAGGACATCAAACAGGTTGCTTGACATTCCTGGGCCCTCCACAAAATCCTAGGGCTCCCTGGCTCCTGCCCACCAGGCTGACTGCAGCCCTAGACCCTTCACCCCCAATTTCCCAGCCTTCAGCCTCTGAAGCCTAGTTACAGGAAAGTTATCTTCCTAATCAGACTAATTAGTACTGGGGACACAAAGTCATAATCTACCAAGAATGCAAATGCCAGTTTTACAAAATGAAAACGCCATATGTGCAGTAATTAGCAAACCACGGGCACATTTTATAAATCATATTTATTAGTTTGTAAACAAATCAAGCTCTAAATGAAATGAAAGATGCCATTAGCAGGGACTGTGGCAGTGTTGAGCAGGTCTCAAAATAGGGAGCTAAGGGGACAGAGTAACTTTGATCCAGGAGGAACCCTGCTGGGAGCCCACCAACCTCCACCTCAGAGAGAGAGAGAAAGAGAGAGAGAGAGAGAGAGAGAGCACTCCGGTGTGGGTAGCAAGGCTTGATGCCTTCTTGGTAAGCCATGATCCATGGCCTACTCATCTTCCTCCTGGCAGAGTCCCTACCCCACCCATCTGCTAATTCCGCATGGCCCTGGACTAGTTGTTTATACTAGAGCTTCAACAAGCGATTGCTCCTGGTGAGCCGGTGAGATAGCATCTGAACCTGCAGCTCAGCTCGAGGTTTCTCACTGCTTAACCCTGGATCCACAGACGGCTTTGTCTGCGGATATCTCTAGGAAAGGTAATGAAAATGTTCAACTGAGGGAACTTCCCCTGGCGATCAAGCCTGCTGCCTCATCTTTCTGCGGTCCTTGGAGTAAAGTATGCAGGGAGGGAGTTTCCCAGGTTGACTCCGTCCCGTGGGGCTCTTCAATCTTGTCCCATCCTGGTGTGTTTCGTCCGTCAGTGCAGCCGGGCTCGAACCTTGTGTGCAGCATTCCGGGGAACACTCGGAGTGCCAAAATGGAAACACGAAGAGTCTCTGCCTCCCAGGCTCAGGCCATGAGAATCATGACTCCCTGTGTGGCTCATGCAATGATCATTTTCATTACATGTGTTCAGCTCATGTAACCATAACGAGGCTGCCAGCCAAGGTGGGTGTATGCTCCCAAGTGAACCAGGGACACACATGCTGGACCCATCACATCTCTTCCCCAGATGCTCTGAATGGAGATGGGGATGGTGCCGACTACAGACGAGCGTGCTGGTTCACACGTCCATTGCCTCATCTGGTCTGTGGGAGGAGCAATGATAGTATTTGAAGAGAAACCTAAACGTCCATAGGCAGTTTTAAAAACTATTGCCAACTCCACGAATCAGAAGAGAATATAAACTTAAAGCTGGGCGTGGTGACACACGCCTTTAATCCCAGCATGTGGGAGGCAGAGGTAGGAGGATCACCATGAATTTGAGGCCACCCTGAGACTCCATAGTGAATTCCAGGTCAGCCTGAGCTAGAGTGAGACCCTACCTCAAAATACCAAAAAAGAAAATAAAAGAAAAGAATATAAACTTTTAACAGTGGACAAACGTCACTGACAGTTCATCTCAGGTATTTAGGGAACCTAAAGGATGAGGGGGACACACCAGGAACTTTGTGGTCAAGAACCAATGCCAGCTGACTCTGTGACTAAGCCTGTGACATCCTTCCCCATATGACCGAGGGAAGGAACTGCAGCTACTATTGTATGACCTGTGCTATATAGAAATGAGCAAAAGCAAGAGGGAAGGGAATAAGAGAAGAAGAGGAACAGAAGAAGTTAAAAAAAAAAAAAAAGAAAGAGATGGGGAGGATGTGTGGGTGATCTGGCTGCAATATCTGTCACCTTGTTCGTTGATCACCAGGATGATGTGCTGGCAAGGTGGATTTCCCCTCCTTCCCTTACCTCTCCACCGTGTTCATCCAAGCTGTGCTTGGTGGAAGAGGACGACCTTCCCTGATAGAGGAGGACCTTTTTCCTTTTGGTCAAGGATATGAATATCTGCACTCCTCAACTAGAACCTCCAAGCAGGCGCTCAAGAAGAGAGAACAGGAAATAAGTCTCCACTTGAAAATGAGGCTAAAAACCAATATTCCAAGATATAGGAAAGGACTTATAAAGAAAAGAAAAATATGAAAACAGAAATTTACTATAGGTACAAATAAACCGACAGAAGAATTGGCCAGAGGTTACAGTGATGTTTGTAAGTTTGAAGAGATAAAGGTTCATGTTTCCTTAAAAGAAAAAAAAATAACTACAAACTAAGGGGACAGAGACATGGCTTAGTGGTTAAGGTGCTTGCCTAGGAAGCCTAAGGACCTAGGTTCGATTCCCCAGGACCCATGTAAGCCAGATACACAAGGTAACGCCTGTGTCTGGAGTCCATTTGCAGTAGCTGAAGGCCCTGGTGTGCCCATGTTCTCTCTCTTTCTCTGTCTTTCCACACCCCCTCTCTCAAATAGATAAATAAATAAAATGTCAAAAGAATTACAAAAGAGGACTAGGGAAGTGAGGACTAGAGTTCAGATCCCCAGAACCCATGTAAAGCCAGGCATCGTAGCATAAAGCATCTGTAATCACAGCGCTCTTGCAGCAGGACCCTGTAGAAGCATGTAGGCCAGCCAGCCTGGCGCGTGTAGTGGTGAACAGTGGGACGCCCTGCCTCAAACAAGGTGGAAGGGCTGGAGAGATGGCTTAGCGGTTAAGCACTTGCCTGTGAAGCCTAAGGACCCCGGTTCGAGGCTCGGTTCCCCAGGTCCCACGTTAGCCAGATGCACAAGGGGGCGCACACGTCTGGAGTTCGTTTGCAGAGGCTGGAAGCCCTGGCGCGCCCATTCTCTCTCTCTCCCTCTATCTGTCTTTCTCTCTGTGTCTGTCGCTCTCAAATAAATAAATAAATAAATAAAATTTAAAAAAAAAAAAAAACAAGGTGGAACGTGGGAGCCCACACGTGAGGCTGTCCTCCGACCTCCACAGGCAGCCGTGGTGTGCGTGCACCTACGGTCACGCCCGTGGACTTGGACCCCCGCATCTGCACGTCACACACGCAGAAGATAAAAAATTCAGAGCTTTTAAAATTTATTTTAAAAATAAGGTATAAATGACAAGTAGATAATAAAGAAAACCAACTAAACATCTGGGAAAGGAAAGATTGTTGACATTATTGCTCAGTTAGACAAAATAAATTTCATACTGGGCACACTTAAATATAGAAACAGAGGATTGAATTGGGAGCTACTATTCACCCAAACTGCATCCCAAAGAGAAAAAGGATATATATATACATATATATATGTGTGTGTGTGTGTGTATATATATATATATATATATATATATATATATATATATATATATACCCTTTTTCTCTTTGGGATATATATATATATATCCTTTTTCTCTTTGGGATATATATATATATATATATATATCCTTTTTCTCTTTGGGATATATATATATATATATCCTTTTTCTCTTTGGGATATATATATATATATATATATATATATATACACACACATACACACACACATACATACACACACACACACATATATATATATATATATATATATATATATTATATGCACAGAATATGCATCATATATATGTGGATAATTGAACTTATAAAAATTAGATTGAAGAGCCCCAACATGCATTTAATAAAACTTGCATAAGAAGACAATGAATGCAGGCCTGTACTCCTCCCAACTATGTAACTATGAGACCAAGCAGGAGGATTGCAAATTCAAGGTCTTCCTGGGCTATTGAGCAAGTTCAAGGCAAGCCAGGGAAACTTAGTAAGTCCCTCCTTAAAAAAAAAAAAAAAAAAAAAAAAAAAAAAAAAAAATTAAGTTTAAATGACTGGGGAGGGCAGGAGAGATGGCTTAGCGGTTAAGCGCTTGCCTGTGAAGCCTAAGGACCCCGGTTCGAGGCTCGGTTCCCCAGGTCCCATGTTAGCCAGATGCACAAGGGGGCGCACGCGTCTGGAGTTCGTTTGCAGAGGCTGGAAACCCTGGCATGCCCATTTTCTCTCTCTCCCTCTATCAGTCTTTCTCTCTGTGTCTGTCACTCTCAAATAAATAAATTTTTAAAAAATGACTGGGGATATAGCCTTGTGGTAGAGCACTTGCTTAGCAAGCAGAAGTTCCTAGTTTCACTCCTCAGGACCATGATAAATAAAAGAAGAGAATGAAATAGTAGAGAAGCAATATATGAAGAGATAATTGTTAACACTCATTTAAAATCAAAGAAAGGTAGAGAAAGATGTGAGCCTTCAGACTGAAAAATCTATTTAATATATTGGATGAGAAAAATATAAACAAGGGGCTGGAGAGATGGCTTAGCGGTTAACCGCTTGCCTGTGAAGCCTAAGGACCCCAGTTCGAGGCTCGGTTCCCCAGGTCCCACGTTAGCCAGATGCACAAGGGGGCGCACGCGTCTGGAGTTCGTTTGCAGAGGCTGGAAGCCCTGGCGCGCCCATTCTCTCTCTCCCTCTGTCTGTCTTTCTCTCTGTGTCTGTCGCTTTCAAATAAAAAAAAAAAATTAAAAAAAAAGAAAAATATAAACAAGTCCCCATGTATACTGGTTATAGTGCAACTTTAGAAGTCAAACTCATTTTAAAAGATTGCTTAAAAGGCTACTAGAAGGAAGAGATGATCTCAGAAAAGTATACATTTATTCCAGTAACAGAATCCTCTTCAACAATAGATGTCAGAAAATTTTGAAATAATATGTCCAAGTGTTAAAGAAAATAATTGATATGGAATATTATGCCCCACTAATCTATTATATAAAAGCACAGGCCAAAATAATACCATTTATAGGCATATAAAGACTAAACTACATGCTTCCATTACTCTTCACTAAAATAAAAATCTCCCCTTAAAAAAAGTTTGTTTTGAGGCAAGGTCTCATTCTAGCCCAGGCTTACCTACTCATTCTATAGGCCAGGCTGGTTTTGAATTCATGGTGATCCTCCTGTCTCAGCCTCCTAAGAGTTGGTATTAGGAGCAAGTGCTACCATACCTGGCAAGATGGCCCTATAGGAACGAAGAACAGTGGACACAAAGGAAAAGCAAAATGAGCTGGGTGTGGTGGCGCACGCCTTTAATCCCACCACTTGGTAGGCAGAGGTAGGAGGATTTCCATGAGTTCAAGGCAACCCTGAGACTACACAGTGAATTCCAGGGCAGCCTGGGCTACAGTGAGACCCTGCCTCGAAAAACCAAAAAGAAGAAAAAGAAAAGAAAAGAAAAATAGATAAGTTGCCAGACAACATGGATGGTCCCAGGAAATGAATCAAATATTGCTAGTAAATTCAATTAAGAATTAAGAATAAGCCAGGCATGGTGGTGCACACCTTTAATCCCAGCACTTGGTAGGCAGAGCTAGGAGGATTGCCATGAGTTCGAGGCCGCCCTGAGACTAGTTATATAGTTAATTCCAGGCCAGCCTGAGCCAGAGTGAGACACTACCTTGAAAAAAAAAAAACAAAGAATTAAGAATAAATAGGATAATGGTACCTATATTTTACATTCTTTTGATATGTTAACGTCTTTGAAAAAATTAAGTTCTTGGCCCTGGATATCACAAAATATCCTCAGAGAAAGAAACACCTCTGGAGGTATCACCATACCTAATCTAAAGCTATACTACAAACCTATAGTAATAAAAACTATGGTACTGGCATAAAAACGGACAGATAGACCAATGGAACAGCAAATAACTAAGTTGCTTGATCTTTGACAATGACGGCAATAACATACACTGGAGAAAAGACAGCATCTTCAACACATGGAGCTGGACAAATGGGATGACCACGTGTAGAAAAATGAAACTAGACACACTTCTCTCACCATGCACAAGAATCAATTCTAAATGGATTAAAGACCTCAATATAAGACCCAAAACTTTCAAACTACTGGATGAAAAAATAGGGGGAACTCTCCACAGTACAGGAGTGGGAAAAGACTTCCTGAACAAAACCCCAGTAGTCTAGAAAATTAAATACTCATCCAACCAGTGGAATATCATGAAGCTTTTGTACAAACATACCATTAGCAGAGCCAATAGATTACCCACAGAATAGGAGAAAATTTCCACCAGCTATACCACTGACATAAGCCTAATATCTAGAATCTACAAAGAACTCCAAAAATTAAGCAATAAAAGATCAAACAATCCACTCAAAAATAGAGCAGATAACTGAATAGGGAATTCTCAAAGGAAGAAATGCAAATGGCTAATACTCACCTAAGAAAATGTTCAACATCCTTAACCATCAGGGAAATGCAAATTAAAACAACTATGAGGCTGGGCGTGGTGTCACACACCTTTAATCCCAGCGCTTGGGAGGCAGAGGTAGGAGGATCGCTGTGAGTTCGAGGTCATCTTGAGACTACACAGTGACTACCAGGTCAGCCTGGGCTACAGTGCAACCTTAACTCAAACAAACAAATACCAACTATGAGATTCTACTTTACTCCAAAAAGGATCTTAATCATTAAAAAAATCAAATGATAATAAATGTTGGTGAGGATGCAGGGAAACAAGAACCCTCATCCACGGCTGGTGGAGTGCAAACTTGTACAACCACTAGGGAAATCAATATGGAGACTCTTGGAAAAGTTGAAAATTGAGCTACCAACTGACCCAGCCATTCCTCTACTGTGGGCATCTACCCTAAATCCTCCACTCGTCACTGTAGAGCTATTTGTTCAACCATGTTTATAACTGCTCAATCCTTAGTAGCTAAAAACTGGAATCAATCCAGGTGTCCATCATTTCATGACTGAATAATGAGAATGAGGTGCATGTATACAATGGAATTCTACTCAGCAGCAAGGAAAAATGACATAATGAAATCTGTAGTAAAATGGACAGACTTGGACCAGACCATACTAAGCAAGCTCACACAAGCACAGAAAGACAAACACCATATGTACTCCCTCATTTGCAGTTCCTAAATTGGAAGAGCTTGGGTTGCAGACATACCTGACAGACAACTCATGAGACAGGCAAGAGAGAAAGGGTTTGGGGGGGGGGATGAGGAATGGGAAGGAGGGGGAGATATCCACAAAACAAAATCCAAAATGAATTGGTACCATAGAAACTTTCCTGGATAGTGGACTAAAAGATCTAGCCCTCAATAGGAGCATGGAGGGATGGGCCGGTGAGAAGGGCTCTGGAGGGGGTGGGATGAAGCCTATCCTAAAACATTTGTCTCTGGCTTGCAACTCCTAGGACCCGAAATTGGTCACAACCCACATTGAGCTATTGATTGGAGAGACCGATGAGGTCCTCCAAACAAGACAGGCTCCTGTCAGAGCACTTGATTCCCCACCTGAGGTGAAAGGTAAAACCCTACTACTGAAGACACCACATGCTGCTGACCAGGACACTGAGAGACCAAGCTGAACTGGAAAGAAAGCCAGTTCCCAGATGGTTAGCCCATACAGTGCAGAAAAGCTCTACATGAGCTTCTGAGGGAAAATGACCAACAATGTTGTGAGCAAGCAGGGGACACTGTCATATGAAAACAACCAACCTACACATCTGTGCAATAGTGCCACATAGCCTACGTGGTCAACCAGAGGTTCTTTGGTTGGCTATGAGATCTGCTCACTGGAAAGGAACCCACAACTGGAACTAGAAACCAAGTCCTAACCCTATGGAGACCAAGATGATGGACTCCAATGACAAGCTTCCACTAGCCATCATCCAAAAGTGAGGCGACACCCATCAAAACCCCTCTAAATTAGCAATGCTTATCCCCTTCAACCTATGCTGATCTAACGCTCCACTGGAGATTCTGTTTTGGTTTTTCAGAAAACAGTGAGAACCAAGGACAACCATAATCTACCAACAAGAATAGATGGCTGACTCCCTGACAGGAGATGAGCCGCCCCTCATACAGCATCCAGGGCCCAGGAGAAATGACAGTGGAACTGGCCATATGAGCAAGGGTTCTGCTTTGATGGCAAGCCTGATAACCTGGGCCATGGTGACGAAGAGAGACACTGTGGACACTCAAAAGCACCAAAGCAGAAATCCAGGCGCTGCCAAGAGCTCAACACTAAAGTGAAATTAAAGCACACCCACCAAGCCTCAGGGAAGTTTGTGGAAGAGGAGATGGAAAGAATGTAAAGCTGGGCGTGGCGGCGCACGCCTTTAATCCCAGCACTCGGGGAGGCAGAGGTAGGAGGATTGCCATGAGTTCGAGGCCACCCTGCAATTCCATAGTGAATTCCAGGTCAGCCTGGGCTAGAGTGAGACCCTACCTCGAAAAACAAAACAAAACAAAACAAAACAAAATAAAATAATAATGTAAGGGCCACAGGGTGGGAAGGAATCTCTAGAGACACAGCCCTCCCCACAGTGACAGACGGCTGCTCTCAGAACTCATAACCCACAACTCCACGGTGAAAACCAGCAGTCCCACTAAGGAGGGCCCTCAGTGCAGTGGAGCAAAGAGGAGGGAAATGATGGTATCAACACATGATGTGCCCATGCAAAGTTTCTATTAATAAAAATAAATAAATAAAAGAAATTAACTTCTCCAGTTTTAACAAAATCTCTGAGCAAAGGTAACAAAGTGAATGGGGGATGTTCAGGACAATGCCATATGAAGAAAAGGAGGAGATGTCCTTTAGGAGGCGAGTAATGCCAGAAGCAGACAGTGCATTGCTGCATGGTAAACACAGGTGTTCCAAGGTCATGGATATGATGGAAGGGGGAGTTTAAGCATAAACACAATCTTTAGGTGCCCAGGGCCTTAACACCCACAGAAGAACATGGGACTCAGCCTTTTGACCGTGAAAAGCACAGAATTGTAACCGTCACTCGTTCATGACTGGGAGCATTGAAGGCTACCATCTTTATGAAAATGGAGCCAGAAAAAAAATTAAATCCATAAGCACAGGGAGTAACAAGAAAGCGCATTGTACTCTTGGGAAAGTGGATGGAGAAATAAAGAGTCCATAAACAGTTAAAAGCTTGGGAATGGGATAGAACAGTCATGAGGTCAACATGTATATTCTGTGTGTGGCACGGAGTCCACAAGATGGAAGAATACAAGTGGGTCTAGGGGGTTCCAGCAACAGAAGCCATGAGATTTCTTGGAAAAGAATATTTTTTTTTATAACTATGGCACATGAAATGTCAATAGAAGAAACTCAATCCTACTAAAGATGAGCTCAATAAAATGTTACAAACCACACAAGGAAATGAGGCACTCACAAAGTATGAATCTTGGTAGAAATAAGATGGTTCAAATATCCCTGAAATTATTTCCAGAAATACAGAGGGCAAAAATGAAAAGGGGGGGCTGGAGAGATGGCTTAGTGGTTAAGCGCTTGCCTGTGAAGCCTAAGGACCCCGGTTCGAGGCTCGATTCCCCAGGACCCACGTTAGCCAGATGCACAAGGGGGCGCACGTGTCTGGAGTTCGTTTGCAGAGGCTGGAAGCCCTGGCGCGCTCATTCTCTCTCTCTCCCTCTATCTGTCTTTCGCTCTGTGTCTGTCGCTCTCAAGTAAATAAATTTAAAAAAAAAAGTTTAAAAAAAAATGAAAAAGGGGCTGAAGAGATGGCTTAGCAGTTAAGGTGCTTGTCTGAGAAGCCTAAGGGCCCATGTTTCAACTTCCTACACAAGGCAGATCCCACATAAGCCAGACACACAACATGACGCATGAGCAAGGTTGCACATGTGCACAAGGGGGCGCACATGTCTGGAGTGAGAACACAGTGGCTGGAGGCCCTGGTGCACCAATTCTCTCTCTCTCTCTCTCTCTCTCTCTCTCATAAAAAAATGAAAAAGGACTAGAATATGTCTAGGAATTTTTCATATCTAAGGAAAATGTTTTTAAATCCATTAACCCCTTAAATACTGAAGTAGAAAAATAAATCTATAAGTATGTTATAAGGAAACTTCAGAGCACCAGATAAAAGAGAAAAGCAACTAAAGACCACAAAATACCTAAAATAAATATATAAATAAATAAATATATATATATAAAAGGACAACAGTTGCATTGGCAGCAGACTTCTCAACAGAAAAATTGATTCCAGAAGGCAATGGAAGAGTGTCAAAGCTCTAAAGGAAAACAACTGGCAATTTGTAATTCATTCAGAGGAAAGACAAAACAAACATCACAGAAAATCAGTTTATTTACTATTGACAGATCTTTCTGAGCTGACAGCTAAGGAGTATATTTGTAAGAGGAAATTGAAACTGAGAGGAAAGGATCACAAGGCAATAAATTAGAGAGCGTGTTTGGTTAATCTAAATCATCACTGGTTCCAAAACTAAAAACTGATTTTTGGAGAGTGGAGTGTAGAACTAAAAACATTTTTGTAACATGGCAAGAAATGAGGAAGGTTGGAGTTAAGCATTTAAAGGTGTTTGTATTGCAGAAGGTAAAGAAAAATATTGATTAACTTTAGACTTTTTATAAAAGATATGGCATCCAAACCAGCAGAGAGAAGAGAAGTGTAATAAAAAGAACTCAGTAAATCCACTTAACTGCAAGAAAGGAGAAGCAGCAAAGTATGTGCTAATTGTTGAAAAACTGTATAAAAGTCTAGGCTTATCAGTATTCCTGATACATTTAAATGGATAAAATGCGCTTGTTCTAAGTCACTCCCAGATACGATTTTAAAAATCTAGTTATAGGCTTTTATATAAGAGGTAAAATTACCAAAACATAGTTATACAGAAAGCCTGAATATGAAAGGATAGGAAAACATATTGTAAGTACTAACCAAAATAAATGAGATATAGTAATATTAATAGAAAGCAAAAGATTTTTTAAGTTGGGAGGAAGCCCTTGAGATTTATTATTTATTTATTTACTTGACAATGACAGAGAGAGAGAGAGAGAGAGAGAGAGAGAATGGGCGCGCCAGGGCCTCCAGCCTCTGCAAATGAACTCCAGACGCGTGCGCCCCTTGTGCATCTGGCTAAAGTGGGTCCTGGAGAGTCAAGCCTTGAACCAGAGTCCTTAGGCTTCACAGGCAAGCACTTAACTGCTAAGCCATCTCTCCAGTCCGCCCTTGAGATTTAAAGAAGGTAACTATTCAATGAGGAGCAAGTGGATAGAACTTATAGTGATACTCTATTGCTCACAATAACATTACTTTTAAAATGACAGAATTATGGGATAAAATGATAACATACACTAAAGAAAATACACAGCAATAGATATATAGAACTGTGCTAGAGAGATGGTTTACTGGTTAAGGTGCTTGCCTGTGAAGCCTAAAGACCCAGGTTCATTTACCCAGTACCCACGTAAGCCTGATGCACAAGGGGGCACATGCATCTGGAGTTCATTTGCAGTGGCTGGAGGCCCTGGCATGCCTGTTCTCTCACTCTTTCTCTGCCTCTCTTTCAAATAAATAAATAAATAGATAAATAAATAAATATATACTTTAGAGGAAATATACAGAACTGTGGGCCAAACTGATAGAAGTTTTAACCTTCTTCTTTTAGAAACTGATGGAGCAGAAAAAGTTCACAAGACTATGAGGAGCAAAGTATCTCTGAATAAACTGCACAGTTTGTTTAATATGTACCTATAAAACACTACCCCTTGTTTTCAAGAACACAGGAACATTTCCCCCCCCCCCACGGAACATATGGTGGACCACAAAGAAAGTCCAGATAGTAAAAATTTGATGTAAGTAATTACACATTACATGATTCCAAAGCAATGAAATTATAGAACAATGCAAAAGTTAGGCAAAAAGTCTTTATTGCTTTCTTCATGGTAGTAGAGTCTATGATATATGTATGAAATCTTATATAGTCATACCTAGACATCCAATGACGATCCATTGGGCCCTCACATACCAAAATTCATAGATACTAAAACCCCTTGTCCAGAATGGTGAAGTATGTGTTTGTATGTAACTGACACAATTCTCTGCATACTTAGAGCATCTCATTTACTCATAATACCCAAGCTACATAAGTCATCTGTTCATACTGTCCATACTGTTCAGAGCCCAGCTTCTGATAGGTCATGTAATTGAATGTGGAGGTTGCAAAAGAAATTTGGCAGAAGTAAGACATTTCTGAATGTACAGTGACCCAAAATCAAACACAAACGGAAAGCAAAGTATTTCTGGACGTGCTCTTCCCATGTTGCCTGTGTATGACTTCACCGAGGCCTTGGCTCTGAACATACAACATGCATCCTGGGCCCTGTACATGCCCTCACACCAGGCACACCAACAACCAGGCTGCCTAAAACAACTCTGCTTAGAAATCTTAAAGCAGGATAGCATTCAGGCTGTGCAATGGCGGCTACTTACTGCTCTCCTTCAGGTCTGCAACGAGAGAGAGAGAGAGACAGAGAGAGAACAAAATGTGGAACAGAAAGAGAAGAAAAATGTGCAGTTTGGCAAGGATAAAAATGTGATTAAGCTTGCTGTTATAGACAAGGCAGTTTCAAAGGAAGCTGCAATTATTATAGACATTAAGAGAACCCTGGAGCTCTGCACTGTGACAATAGCAAAGGAAAGGTGCTCTGAGGGTAAGACCCCACCAGTCCAGGTTCCATCTTGTGAAAATACCAATTCATTTCAAAGTCGAGAGTCTAAACTGAGAACGCCACCGAAGGGTTTCCTACTCAAAACTAAGTGCCTGGGAACGTGCTTCCCCAGGGTGAGCATGAAGAGGGAGCACCAACTAAGTGTGGTCCCGGGCAGCCAGGCTCCACCCGAGTCAGCAGAAGAATGTGGCAGTGTCCTCTACGTGGCGCTGGTTTGCAGGCATATGAGATATAATATTAGCGGGGGTGGAGTCTTGCACATGGTTCCAGGAAACTGCTGAGGCTGGCAATGTGAGGGTTGTGATCATTAGGAGGAGGCTCTGAGAAGCCCCAGCATGAAGCTGAGGATGGAGCCCAAGTTGAAATGGAATTCCTAGAATGCTGCAGATACTAGATCCGTGGGATGTCTCAGGAATGTAGCTTAATAGTAGAGTTCTAGCTTAGCCTGCATAAGTTCAGCTCCTAGTACCATAAAAAAATAAACCACAGTGGGTACGGGAATGCAGTTATGATACAGTAAGAAGCATACTGTGGAAGGAGGGGCATCAGTAGAATCAGATTGCTAAAAAAAAAAAAAAAAAAAGGAGAAATTAGCTTTGAAATGAGGCCTCAAATGCCTGTGTGTGTGTCTGCGTGTGCCTGTGCCTGTGTGGTGTGTGTGTGTGTGTGTGCCTGTGTGGTGTGTGTGTGCGTGTGTGTCACAGTGCTCTTTGTTGCTGTAACAAGTACCTGAGTTAAGTCAACTTCAAAAGGAGGAAAGGTTTGTTTCAGTTCACAGCTTTAGTTGTTGCACATCTGGCTTTTGGTCTCTGTTTCAGAGCCGGTGGCAAGGCAGTTCAGCACAGTGGAAGCCCACAGCAGAGGAGGCCCGCTCGTCTCATGGTGTTCAGGAAACAGAGAAAAACAGGAAGGGGCCAGGATCCCAATATCCTCCTATCCCCTTCAAAGGCATTTCCCCAACCACCTAACCTCCTTCCACTAGGTGTTATCTCTTAAAGGTTAGACAACCTCTCAATAGTGCTATAGGGTGATGACCAAGTCTGCCTTGTAGGCTTTGGGGAACCCTTTCAACGGATAGTAGGGCCTGTGTGTTTCTTCGTATCCTTCGGTCTGCCTGCAAGGCATGGCTTTCTGCACACATCTCCTGACCTGCTTATCTCTGATAGCCAGGCTCCCAAGCCCAGGCATCTTATAGCTGGGCCAGCTAGGTGACTCCTCCCCTTTAACCCACACCAGCATGGCAAAATGTCCTGAGACATTCTCATCCTTCAACCTCCCAGTAGAAGTCCTGGAGAGACTAGAGCGTCAGAACTCATGCACTAGTCCCCACCAGAGAACCTGCCTCAGAGAGGCATGTAGTCATGACGTCAGGTTTCTGCAATGTTCCCCTCTACTCTCTACTCAAACCAAAGCCCAAAGGCGCACATCGAGTTTTTTGTTGCCTGCAATCTCTAATTGATAAGGGTGTGGAATCAAAGTGCAGATCTAATCCAAATCTTGAGAACTTCAGCCTTCCTAGGACTATTGCCAGAGCACAGCAGGCTATGCTGGTGGATTTATGGGCTCTCTGGGGAAGAAAGAGTAGATCAAAAACCCTTCAGAGTGCATGCCTCCCCTCCTGCCAGGGCCTGGCCTCTCCAGAGCCCACACCGAGGGTGGTGTGACAGGCCCAAACAGGCTGGCAGAGATGGGGGTGTGGGGCAGTGGGTGGCTGGGCTGGGTTAATGTGGCCGCCTTATGAAGGACATTTTTCAATTGAGCCAGTAACTGGAGGCTCCGAGCGTGTGTTCTATCTCAGCAACTCTACAGTCAGAGGATATGAACTGGCTGCAAGAAAGCCATCAGGGGCTGGCTATTCCCAAACTCTTAGAAGGCACAGAGCGAGATTTAATAAAAGGGGGAAATGAAACATTTTCATTAGCACCAAATTTTCCATTTAATTTGGACTTTTGCAAAATAAGTGGCCTAATTACTGCCGTGATTTGAGCTTCTCAATAGGGTTTTCTTCGAAGAAGCTGCAGGCTTCCTACATGAGCCCCGTTCTCCAGAGTCAGCCTGGCGCCACCACCCCTCCTGCACCATCCCCACAAGCAGGACAGCTTCTGCAATCTGAGCAGAGAGGCAAGATACCAGGGAGGGCCAACTAACCCGCCATGTCACCTGACTCTTCTCTGCCCTCATCTCCAGGAGCCATGGAGGAAGCCACCTTTTTGAAGGCCTTCCACACTAGCCTCTATGGTGTCCAGCTTTGGCATGCCCCTGTCTATCTCTGCTCTGGCCTGGAAGTGTGCTGAACTGAGGTAACCGGATCACATCTTCTCTCTTGGGGTCTGAGTTGTGTCAAAGTTCTGTTATGGGCTTGTTAAACATGGCTACAGCCCAGCCACCTGGGCATGCAGACCATTCATACCGACCTCCCTATCATGGCGAGGTTGGGGAGGAGAGGCCGCCCTGACCTTGGGCCTTGCAACTCAGTCTATATCCTCAAGGGCACTTGCTGTCCCCTCAAGTGCATCAAGCGTGGATGCCTCGGGCTGGGCCACTTCCTTCATCTCTTTCAATACCTCCCCCCACTACCTCCCACCTTCCCCCTCAGCCTTCTGCGCTTGAAGAGAATCAGGGATTAAAGAAACGGAGCAAGAAATTGCCAAAACCTAGCCTAGCAGACAATCAGATAGAGTGATGGAAGGAAGGGGCTCTTCTCCCAGGAAGAGCCTCAGAACTGCCGGGCGGCCCAGACAAGTCATCGCCGTGGGAAACGTGCACATCCTAGGTGTACACAGAGTGCAAAGACCTTTTCACCACTCCTGACTTGGCACCCAGGCCAGGGGGCCCCAGACCCTGAGATCCAGTTCCAGTGAGGGTCTGAGTCCTGGGGCTTCATTCTGCCAATACAACCTTACCCGTCTGGGACAGCAAACCCTCATCTTGGGATCACCAGGCCAAATCTCACACCCCAGCACCTTCCAGGGCTACAGTTCCTGTCTCAGCCTCAGCACTTGAGTTCCAGCCCCCATTTCCCAGAATACAGAGGCCACCCCAAAATCCCCGAGGAAGAATAGCTATGGGTGAGGCACCCAAAGGGACACTGTAACTGGGATATCGGTGGACAACGCAAGGTCTTTCCTGCAGATCCAAGGGGACCCTTAAGCCTGTTGCCTTCTGCAGCACTGGGAACAAGCAGTTCTTCCACTGTTACTAATTTCTTGAGCCAGACCCTTGGCAGGAGCAGGGGAGGACACAGAGGTCATCCAGGAATTGGTTCCCATTGTGTTGAGTGTTTGGACTGGACATCTAAGTTCACTTGAAGCCCTCACCGGCTCAAAGGTCTACTTTCCAGCACCCCTGACTCTCCATTTCATGCCCCCCTTTAGTCAGCACCCTTCTAAAGAGGCATCTCTAATCTGCAAAGCCTGGCAGATCTTGCACGGGGTGGGCAGAGAGCGGTAGTCGGTGACCCAGTGGGGTTCCCTTTGGTGCCTGTGACTTGTGCCGTTTGGACTATGTCCTTGCCCAGCGCTGGATAGCACAGACCATGACAGCCACCCAACCCGTTGCCTTCCAGCCTGCTCAGAGAGCTCAGAGACTGAAAAGCAAGATGTAGAGAGCACATTGGGTAAGTGGGGCTCACCCTGGAGGGACCAGACATGACCATCAAACACTTCCAGGGGTGTGTCAACCCATGGACCCCCGAGGTCAAAGCCAGAGAGGACCTCTGCCTGTCACCCACAGGCACAGAGACTGTGAGGGAGCCGAGTCTCATACGCCCACAGAACCAACTGCCCTGGGAGGTCTCCCACGTCCCTGGGGCCTCGGAACCACCAGCAGCAGCCCTTCTTCCTCAAAACCCATGCTCACCCCACCCCACCCCGCATTCCAGATCCTTCTTGCACTGTGGCCTTGACCCCCGCACCCGCCCCCCACACACACAGACACACCGAACTCAGCGTGGCCTGTTTCTGAGCCAGGCCGGCCAGTTCAGCATTAAAGCCAACACAGAGTCCAAGGAGCCATAAAGAAAGTTTAGAGACTTTTAATTTGCCAGCACGACTCTGGCGACGGCCAGTAGGTTGAACAGTTGAGGAGAAGGGCAGCTGCAATAAAGGCTTATTGTTCCTCTCTGAGCCACTGCTCTGTGACTCCTTTCTTAAGTGAGACAAAGGGAACCCAAGGCCCATAGGCATCCACATCCACAACCCTAGAAAGCTGGGCCTACAATTAACCAGTGTGCCCACAGCCACCGCAAGCCAGGCCTCAGTGTGGGCAGGACTCAGAGGGGAGGGCGATTCTGAGTGCCGTCGGGTGGAACTGTACTCCAGAGGAGGGGTCTCTGCCACTCTGGAGCTCCAGAAGGCTGAACAATGAGAGGGAGGGACCCAAGAGTCTGCCAGGAAGGGACTGTGCTTCATAAGAGCAGCTCCCAGGGACCCTGGGAGAAAGAAGCCTCATTTTCTGAGTCCTACCCTACAGGTGGGAGTGTCTCTGGAAAGGTTTCCAGCAACCAGAGAGTCCATCTCAACAGAAAGTGAGCCTCTCCCTCATATCAGAATCCTCTTGCCGGGAGGGTGCCCAGAGAGACAGCTGAGCTCTGACCAGAGTGGTCACTTCCAGAGCCCACTGGTCAGTGTTAGGGACTGCAGGCAGGCCATACAAGCAGAGAAGGGGAGGCGTAGAGCAGAGGCATGTAGGGACCCCTCCAGAGACATGGTCTGCACTTGAGATGGCTGCCTGCTGCTGTGTATACCTGAGAGCCAGATATCCTTGCCCCTGGGGAATGGAGGCTAAAAGGTGGCACTGGGTCCTTAGGCACCGCTTGCTGTGAGCACCTGGCCTGTATCCCATGAGCTGTCATGTTCAGGAACCCAGAAGGGAGCCACCCTGTTTGTCTCTTCCATCCTGTGCTCACCCACCATGAGACCTGAAACCTGACAAATGCATCCTGGTAGCTGGTGCTAAGAGAAACATCTTTCCTCACCTCCCCGCACCCCCCACCCCCACATCGTCCCCTCTAGAGATGCCTTACTTCATTGCCCAGGACATTAATGGCTTTGGAGACTTTGTTCAGCCAGTGAGCCACTGAAATAATGGCATTTTCAGGCAGCGAGGCTGCTGGCCGGGGAAGGGGTCCTCATGTATAGTTGGCTTCCCAAGGGCTCAAGGAGCTGATGAGAGCAGCAGCCTGACCTCTGCTCTGCTGGTCCATCCGAGGGCCCTTGCCTTCAAGGAAGGGGTTAGCTTTTCTAAGTTTGACATACCTGGAGCTAGATGCTGTAAGGACAGATGGAGACCCTGAAGGGAGGAAGACATTTTATCCAAGAAGCAATTATCGGGCCTATGAGGACTGCGTTCCATTGTGGGATGCTTCCCTCCACCCATGAATTACACTGCTGCCATTTGGGTGGCGGTCACAGACTCAGTTCTGAGGCCCCTGGGTTGGGGTCCCTGCCCTTACCTAAGCAGGTGCCTACGATTTTCATGTCTGTACACAGAGCTTCGGCTCTGGTGGCATGGGGGGGCACAGCTGAGCCAGCCTCCCACCTCCCGCTGCCTCTCTGCCTTGGGTAATTGGATTGGGGAAAGGGAGTATTATTTACTAGTAGGAAGGACCTATTCCTCTTAAGCCTACCCTCCCTCCCTCCCACATCTCTGCCTCACCAAAGAACAAAGATTGGGGGATGAAATAAATTTGATAATAACCAATAAGGACCCCCAGAGAAAATAAAACAGCTTTTATTAAACTTCTTCCAAGACCTTTTGTACTGAGCCTCCACAGGCTCTCAGCATTGCACCTCGCAGGCCTGGATCCTTTTCTGGCCAGCTTGGGGAGCCCCTGGTGTGACCCCAACAGCCACTCCTACAAATACCCTCACTGACTCCCTCCATTGGATGTCCCAAGTCCTTTCCTGTTTGACAAGCATTCAGGACCACAGAAGAGACTGTTTCAGCTATGTGTTGCTGGGGCCTGGGAGTTTGGTTGAAGTGGCCTTGCACGCTAGGCCAAGGTTCTGGGTGACCTGTAGTGACAAATCCCCAGTTCCAGAGAGGAAAGAGTCGAGGGTCGGGGCCTGCTGCCATTCATCCCTGAAACCATCTCTCCAGGTTGAGTATGGCACGATTTAATGCCCCCCCCCATCCCTCCATTCCTGCTCTGCATGACAAATTGTTTTAATAAACATAAACCGAGTAATAATAAAGTCATAATAAGCCCGCGACTCACCTTATATCACTGCAGTTAAATCCTCCCATAAGCCAGCGCTGGTTACAATGACAATTATGGCCGGGCCAATCCGCAGGCAGGCCTGCGTGTGGACAGATTTAATATCGTTTGTAAATATGATTAGTGGGCTGTCATGTTATTGCAGGCTGCTATTTACATTTCTCTCCGGGGTTATACACTCCGCCAAATCAACATTAAGTAGTGGGTCTCTCTCCTCCTTAAATCATGCATTCCCCCACTGCTTGCGCCTGCTCCTGCAAAATGAAGAAGGGAACCTGACGGACGACAGGCGCGGGGCAGGCTGGAGCCGAGCCTGGGCATTTTCTGAAGACGGATGGGCACAGAGCTCACTGGTGGGTGCCCAGGCCTGCTGCAGCCCCCTCCCAGCCACCGCCGCCCCTGCCCCTCTCCCTGCCTGCTGGCTTATGAAAAATGTTCAAATAATGAATGGTTGTTGTTTACAGAAGTAATTTCATGCTACATTTCCATTATTGCCTGGATTTGTTTAGCTTCGCACACTACACCACTGCCTACCGTGAACTTTTAAGGAAATATTGCCTGTGCTTCCCGTTCTGCCGTTCCGCTCCTAATGGAAGCCGCTTGCATTGGAGACATATTGTGACATCTCGTAACTGTGCAAATAAGCATCCTTAAACTGCTAGGGCCAATTAATCACTGTTGCAGAAGCTGATCTGGTCTAGGGGCAGCACAACCCACCCCACTAGAGACCCCAGGTGGGCAGAAAGAGCTGAAAAACGGGTGTAGAGTGCAGGGACCAGGCCCGAGAGACCAAGGTGGCACAGTTGTGCTTCCAGATCATTCTAAATCACGAGAGACAACACAGGTGTGCTGTTCTCCTGTCTTCGGAATAGTTCAGTGTGAGCTCCTAGGCCAGAGCGTGTAGAACGGCCGCCCTGGGAGCCGGCTTGGAGGAACTGGATAACAAATGATCGCCATATGCTTTCTTTAGAGAGCACTGTGCAGAGGACTTCATCTTCCTGTGATGGCTGAGGTCACAGTTCTGTTTGAAAGAGTTTTCACTGATGTAGTTTGAGGCTTTCGAGGCAACAGGTCTGTTTATACACAGAAACAACCCAGAGATTCAGATCAGTACTGAGAGTTCCCGTCTCCTTTCTCAACTGTGTTACAGTGACTATCTCTTTTCTCCACTGCATCACACAGTGACCATCTCCTTTCTCCACTGCATCACACAATGACCATCTCCTTTTTCCTCTGTATCACACAATGACTGTCTTCTTTCTCCACTGCATTACACAGTTACCATCTCCATCTCCTTTCTCCACTGCATCTACACAGTGACCGTCTCCTTTCTCGACATTCTTTAGCATCCCTCATACTACACCCAAGTCTCTAGTGAGCTTAAAGGCCAGGCAGTTTTGGAGCATGAAGACTGGAAAGCCAAATGTTACTGATTACTTATGAAAGGAAAGGAAGTAAGCATTGGGTGAGAATATGAGAAACCACGTCCAGGTATGGTGTGGGATGTGAACTTTCTTCAGAGTACTTGGTCTCCCTCCTGACTCTCAGCTGACCAGGAGCTAGGCACTATGGAAGGACCAAGATGGAAGCTTTAAGAAGCTATATTGCTAAGGCAAAAGCAAATCATGGATTCATTCAGCAAACACTAGGTTTGATAGGTACAGAGCAGTACCAGAACAGGGCACTGGATAGGTTCCCAGTACTTATGAAATTTACACTTCAATGAAAAAGCTGCAGGGGGACTGGAGATATGGCTTAGCAGCTAAGACACTTGCCTGCAAAGCAAAAGGATCCAGGTTCGACTCTCCAGGCTCCACGAAAGCCAGATGCACACGGTAGCACATGCATCTGGAGTTCGTTTGCAGTAGCTTAGAGACCCTGGCATGCCCATTCTCACTTTCTCTCTCCTTTTCCCTTTCTCTGTCTTTAGTCAATAAATAAAATAAATTCTTTGAGGGGAAAAAAAAAAAGCTGCAGGGCCACCTGTGTGTGGTCTCAGAGACTGCACACTGAACAAATCTGGGAGAAGGTTATAGGCAGGAAGACTATGATGTGACTCGTGTTTTCTGGTATCATGCAACTGTACTGCCCTAAAATCAGACAACAAAGAAATCAGATAACTTAAGAGCAGGATGAAGGAAATAGTGTGGTATACAAAACAAAAATTGATTAGGAACATGGAGTCACTTTCCTTTCAAGAGGAAGTGATGCTTTGCCTCAGATAAAAGCCACCATAGGGCGTATGTGCAAGTTCTTACTGAGCCCGTGAGCATGCACGCCTGTGCCCATGTTCCTTTTTATTAATGGCTCCTGAATGACATGATCCCTCTTCATAATGGCCTGCAGTTGCCAAACTTGGCATAATACATATTGATTATTTTAATAAAAATAAATAAAGATACAGGGTTTAAATTTTTTTTATTTATTTGAGAGAGAGAGAAAGAGACAGGGAGAGAGAAAGAATGGGTGCACCAGGGCCTCCAGCCATTGCAAACAAATTCCAGACACATGCTCACCTTGTGCATCTGGCTTACGTGGGTCCTGGGAAATGGAACCTGGGCCCTTTGGCTTTGTAGGCAAGAGCCTTCACTGTTAGGCTATCTCTCTAGCCTGTTTTTTTTTTTGTTTTGTTTTTTTTGTTTTTTTTGTGAGGAGGGGGCATCAAAGTAGGGTTTCACTTTAGCCCAGGCTGATCTGGATGGAATTCACCATGTAGTCCCAGGGTAGCCTCAAACTCACAGTGATCTTCCCACCTATGCCTCCTGAGTGTTGAGATTAAAGGCATGTGCCACTATGCCAGACTGTTTTGTTTTCAATATTACATTTATTTACTTGACAGAGGAAGAGAGGAGGCAGATAGAGAGGTGTGCCAGGGCCTCCAGCCACTGCAATCAAGCTCCAAATGCATGTACCACCTTGTGCATCTGGCTTACATGGGTCCTGAGGAATCGAACCTGGGTCATTAGGCTTTACAGAAAAGTGCTAACTGCTAAGCCATCTCTCCAGCCCAGCCTGTTTTGTTTTGTTTTAATCCAAAGAGAATTGGAAACATTTGGGAAGATTTTCATCCAAAGGGTTAAAGTAGTATACAGTTGGTGCTGAAATGACCACACATCCTATGATCTGGAATGTGTAGGTAAGTTAGTTGAAAGCTTATTCTCTGGTGTGTGTGTGTGTGTGTGTGTGTGTGTATGTGTGTGTGTGTGTGTGTGTGTGTGTGTGTGTGTGTGTGTGAAGGAAAGATAGAATGTGTGTCGTCCCAAGGGTTTGACTGTAGGCCCAGGGGACCCCTGGTTGGAGGCAGTGTGAACAAGGACCTCAGAGTGCAGCACCCCATGGTAGCCTTTCCTATCTGCAAGTACAGACCAGGAGGAGGCAACGGCCTGAGAACTTCTAGGTCCATAGGCAGCAGAGAGGAGCCTTGTGTAAGGGATCTCGGGCTTCGGAAGTAGAAAGAAGTATTAATTTTCCACTGTTAGGTGGCTCTGGGATCTCCACCACCAGCAGTTGACCTCCCTGGCACCACCTCTCTCGTGGAGGGCCCTGCAGACCTGTGGTGCCCCCTGCCCGCCTTGTTCGGCCACTCCATGCTGCTGTTCTCCCAACCCAGCTACTGAGAAATGATGTGTGTGGGGGTCTTGTCTTCTGTCCCCTGGCCCCGTTCAGAGGTTTGAAAGGGCGGCAACCACGGGACAGAAGAGACCGCAACTTGATAGGCACAGCGCTGGTGTGCGGGCAGAGGGCAGAACCTTGCCAGCAGGCCACGTTGCTACTGGGTTCTGCATACCTCCCCTGGCTGCCAGACTCCTCTCTGAGCCTCAGAGCTCATCCCTGCAGGAAGAAGGAAAAACTCTACCTAGGTTCAGGGAGGCATTGGAGACTGTTAAAATGCTGAATGTTAAAATTACTGAAGAGGCTTGAATGGATATAGTTACTTAATGATCTCAATTTATATCCTGGACTTTTTCCTAGCCAATGTAAGGTAGCTGAAGAAATATCAGATTTAGTACAACTGAGGACTATAAGCAGTGTCCACTTCTTCCACGACCCCCTGAAGCAGTTCGCCTCCAAGAAAAGCCCACAAGGAAATGTCCTCTTCATGGGTGCTGAGTAAGAAACCTGGGCTGTCACCAAACATGAGAACAAATGTGTATTACATGGGAACTGTGGGGATGGCTCAGTGGATAAAATGCTTGCTGTGCAAGCCATGAAGACCTGAATTTAGATTCCCAGTATCCATGTAAAAGACGGGGATAGGGGCACAAATCTGTAATCTCAGCACTGGAGAAGCAGAGACATTAGGCTCCCAAGGTCTTGGTGGCAGGATAGTCTACTCTAGACGCATTGGTGAGCTCTAGGCTTAGTGCAAGACCTTGTCTCAAAAAATTAGGTAGAGGGCTAGAGAGATGGCTTAGCAGTTAAGGTGCTTACCTGCAAAGCCTAAGGACCCATGTTCTCTCCAGATCCCACACATGTCAGACACACAAAGGTGAGGCAAGTGCAAGGTCGCACATGTCCACTAGGTGGCGCAAGTGTCTGGAGTTCAGTTGTAGTGGCTGAGGCCCTGGTGTGTCAAATCTCTCTCTCCTCCTCCCTCCCTCTAAAATAAAAAAAAAATTAAAAAATGTTAGGTGGAATGACTGAGAAAGACACCTATTGTCAGCCTGATTTGGAGGTGAGATCGGGGTCTAGGCTTCCTGCAACCTGGGGGGCGGTGTTCATGGGGGAGGGAGTAGCCTCACTCCTGCCGGCTGCCAGGTAAGATCGGGGTCCAGGCCTGCTGCAACCTCCGGGGTCCCTTAGTCATGCCTGACAGCTCAGGCCTGCTTAAACCTCCAGTGGCCAGGGGCCCTCAGCCTTGCCGACAAAACGCTTCACTGAAGGGTATTCTATTTCTGGGTAATTTTACCAAGGCAAAGAACCTCAGCAGTAAGGATGAGACAACTGACTTCTGGTCCTTGTTGGCTTTGGAAGGCTGCATTCCCAGTCACTGGGAACGGTAGGTGGCCACCAGTGAAGAACTGATTCCCCTGGGTCTGGAATGTTCTCTCCAGCTTACCACCCTGCAACTCTCAGGCCCTAGCAGCCAACCCTTACTGAAGGAAAAGTGCCCTCCACCTATACCTTGCATGGACTTCCCTGTCTCTGCTCTGGGTCGTCCTGGCTCATCCTGGGGCAGAAGCCAGGGCCTCAGGAAGATGCTAAGTTACTCCACTGCCAGAAACTCTCCATGGCTCCCCGTTGCCTGGAGGTTAAGAGACATCTTTTCTAAGACATTCTAGACCCTTCTTGATCTAGTCATGGCCCAGCTTTTCCTTTTCTGCCCTTCCCTTTTCTCTGCCATCAATCCCTCTGCTCCTCAGTACCTACTCTGACCAATTAGTCTCATATCTCTAAGGCTTTATGACCACATCCTGGCTTACATGACCGTGCGAGGCCGGAGGGTAGAGGCGTTCGCAGCTAGATAGTCTTTCTTTTATTTTTATTTATTTTTTTTAATTTTTTAATTTTTTATTTGAGAGCGACAGACACAGAGAGAAAGACAGACAGAGGGAGAGAGAGAGAATGGGCGGGCCAGGGCTTCCAGCCTCTGCAAACGAACTCCAGCTGCGTGCGCCCCCTTGTGCATCTGGCTAACGTGGGACCTGGGGAACCAAGCCTCGATCCGGGGTCCTTAGTCTTCACAGGCAAGCACTTAACCGCTAAGCCATCTCTCCAGCCCTTTTATTTATTTTTTAAGACAAGGTTTCGTTTATCTCACGCTGACCTTGAACTCCCCGTATAACTGAGGATAACCTTGAACTTCTGATCTTCCTGCCTCTACCCTTTCAGTGCTGGGATCACGCCCCATTTATATGGTGCTAGGAATCAGACCCAGGGACTTGGGCATCTTAGGCAAGCACCTTACTAACTTAGCTGCATCCCCAGCCCTTCATTAATTCTGCGTGTATGTGCGTGCGCGCACACAGGTGGAGGCCGGAAGACAGGGTCAGGCACCATCCTCAGAAACTGTCCGCTTGGTCAAGACATGGTCTCTGATTGGCCCGAAGCTTCCCGATTCAACTAAACTGGCCAGTGAATCCCAGGGGTCCTCCCATCTCCACCTCCCCAGTGCTGTGATGGCAGGTGGGCACTATAACACCTGGCATTTTCTGTGGGTACTGGGGACAAGACTCAGGTTCTCATGCTTGTGAGGCAAGCAGGTTAGCAACTGAGCCATGTCCCCAGCCCTCGTTCATTCTTTAGTTGAAAATGTGACAACGACCTGAACCCAAGCAGTGACTTCTGGGAGCTGCTTATCTCTCAGGAGAGAAAGAATGGCAGACTCTCCACAGGGCAGGTAAGAGATCACCTGGCAAGGGTCATAGGCGTGTGCCTAATGCGCAAAGAGGAAAACCACCCTGGAGGCCAGGAAAGGCTTCACACTGATGCTCAGCTGAACAGACACCCCAGTGCGGGATAGGAGCCATCCAGGTGGGGTCAGGGAAGGACATTCAGCAGGGGAAAGCACAGAAAAGGAGCGGAGGGCAAGAACCGCACAGCACGAGTTTAATTGGCATGGTTGGGGTGGGCTGGAAACAGAAGTTGGCTCTTGCCTCCACGGCCCATGGCTGGGGGCTGTATTGGAGACTCTTCTGACTAGTGGAGGGTGGGGCAGTGATGACGCAGGGGACCTGGCCTAGAAGAGGCAATGGGGACAGATCAGTGGCACCTGGTTGGTTGTTGAGCAGCGTGTTATGGCTCCTGTCCAGAGGATTCTGTGCATCAGGTGTCTGGCTGCTACCTTGACATTCTTAGAATGTTGTCTTTGAACTTGTCTCATGTGTGAAGCCCAAGGGAGGGATGAGAGTGTCACTGTGGATGCTTAGAGAAAAGCCCTGCGGCCACCATCTCCCTGACTTGAGTTCTTAGCAGCTGGCTCCCTGTTGCCTGGTGCCCTGGGCCGGCTGCCATGCTTCACTGTAGGTAGGACAGTCACCATGGACGTGGAGTATCCATGCTGCCCGGGGTCCGAGCAGAGGCACGGAGGAGCCAGGTGTGGGTGCTGCATGAAAGCAAGGCGGCTGCTAACCCCACCTCGGTTCTGACAGCTCCAAGCTGTGAACCACACTCCAGTCATGGGGCCGAGCTCAGTTCCTGAGCAAGTCATGGCGTGAAGAAGGCTCTGGTCCCCTGGTGCTCACTAATCTGCAATGGGCAGGTAAAAAGAGGAGGTTGACTGCACCAGTCCAGCAGCTGGCTGTCATTCTGCCCTGTGCATAGTGAATGGTGTAGTGGCCCCTGGCTGGCTCACTGGCCTCCAAAGTACTGTGCTTGGACCTTAAGTCAGTCTCTCTCTCTCTCTCTGTCTGTCTTTCTCGAGACAAAATCCTACTAAGTAGTCCCAATTGGCTTAAAACTTGCTATGTAGACCCGGATGGCCTTGAACTTGCAGGGATCTCCCTGCCTCTGCCTTCCTCTGGAATTCTAAGTACGTACCACGGCAGCTGGCTTTCATGTGATTCACATGAATGAAATTTGGTCTGAAATCCAATGACAAAAGTCAGTACCCAGTCAGTGCCATCACATGGACAGAGGTGGCTGCTGGGCTAATCAGGAAGGAAACCTTTTGAAAGAAGATCAGAGACAGCCACAGCTGTGCCAGGCTTAGCCACTTGGGAGTCCCTGCTGGCAGAGACAGGTTGCCATCCCAGACATAGGGTCTTTTCTTTTTTTAATTTTTTTGTTCACTTTTATTTATTTATTTGAGAGCGAGAGACAGAGAGAGAAAGAGGAGGATAGAAAGAGAGAGAGAGAGAGAGAGAGAGAGAATAGGCGCGCCAGGGCCTCCAGCCTCTGCAAACAAACTCCAGACGTGTGCACCCCCTTGTGCATCTGGCTAATGTGGGTCCTGGGGAATCAAGCCTCGAACCGGGGTCCTTAGGCTTCACAGGAAAGTGCTTAACCACTAAGCCATCTCTCCAGCCCATAAGGGTCTTTTCAGTGTCCACGGGTGAGGAGTAGATGAAGCATGTGGGGTTTCTGTGAACTGGAACTAGGAACCAAGCCAGAACTCCATGGAGACCAAGATAATGGACTCCCATGAGAAGCTCCCACTAGCTTTCATCCCAAATTAGGCTACACCCATTAAAATAATGCTTACCTACTTTAACCTGTGCTGATATCCCTCTCCGTTGGAGAATCTCTTTTTGCTTTTCAGAAAGCAGCAAGAACCAAGGACAACCATAAACTACAAATAAGACAAGAATTGAAAGCTGTCTCCCTGTAGGAGATGAACCACCCCTCACACAGCAGCCAGGGCCCAGGTGAAACCACAGAGGACCTGTCAGGATGAGCAAGGGCTCTGCTTCCATGGAGAGCCTGATAGCCTGGGCCAGAGTGAGGAAGACAGACACAGAGGACACTCAGAATGCACCAAAGCAGAAATCCAGACACTGCTGAGAGCTCAGCACTAAAGTAGACTTAAAACACACCCGCCACGGTTCAGGAAAGTTTGTGGAAGAGAGGGCAGAAAGACTATAAGAGCCATAGGGTGGGGAGGGAATATCCAGAGACACAGCCCTCCCCACAACGACAGACGGCTGCTCCCACAATTCATAATCCACAACTCCACGGTGAATACCAGCAGTCCACTGAGCGAGGCCCTCAGTGCAGTGGGGGGCAGGGAGGAGGGAAATGATGGTACCAACACATGATGTGTCCATGCAAAGCTTCTACTTAATTAAAAAAGGGGGGCTTCTGTCCTTCCACATGGCTTAGGTTGCCGTTAGGACCTTCACTAAGGTGCTTCCAGAAACTACGCCGGAGGTTTGACACTGCTACTTAGCCTGGTAGAACTGCAGGCAAGTCATGCAACCTCTCTGAACCCCAGACTCTCTGTAGAAGGGGTCCAGTCACTGCACCCACTTCATGATGCTGTTGGGAGGATTAAATGAAGCCCCCAAGTTTGCTTCGTAGTCTGTCTGCCATTGACTGGACCGTTGAATAATGATAATAATACAGTCAGCCCTCTTTTTACAAGTCAAAATCTCTGCAGATTCAACCAAGGATGGAGAATATTTGACAAAAAAAGATGTATCTTTCTTGAGTAAATACAGAGGTGTTTTTCATCACTCCTTAAGCGATACAGAACTATTTTCACAGCACTGACATCAAATCGCACATCATAAGTGGAGTTGAAGCATATAGGAGGGATGTGTGTAGATTGTTTGCAAACACTACTCCACTTTGTGTGAGGGACTTGAGCTTCTGGATTTTTGGTATCCATGGAGGTGTGTCCTGGAGCCAATCTCCTCTGTATGCAGGAGTGACTGTAAGAACAATTGACATGGTGTCATACTGTGTTATTATATGTTATATATACAAGTATAAATGTATGTATCCTACACATGCAGAAGTAACTACAATAACATCTGGTATTGTGTCATACTGTGTGGTAGTTTGAATGCATGGTGTCATAGAATCAAGGGTCCTATTGAAATTGAGTTTGCAGGACTAGAGAGATGGCTTAGGGTTTTAAGGTGCTTGTCTGTAAAGCCAAAGGACCCAGGTTTGATTCCCCAGAACCCACATAAGCCAGATACATACACAAGGAGGTGCATGCTTCTGGAGTTTCTTTGCAGTGGCTGAAGGCCTTGCTGCACCCAATCTCCCCCCGGCTCTCTGTCTCAAGTAAATAAAAACATTAAAAAAAAATTGGTTTGCAGAGCCAGGTGTGGTAGTGCATGCCTTTAATCCCAGCACTCGGGAGACAGAGGTAAGAGGATTGCATGAATTTGAGGTCACCCTGAGAATACAGAGTGAATTCCAGGTCAGCCTGGACTAGAGTGAGCCCCTACCTCAAAAAACCAAAAAAAAAAAAAAAAAGATAAAAAAATAAGTCTGCAGCTTTGGCCCCTAGCAGGCAGATTCCTGCTACAGTGGGTGTGTCACTGGGGTCAGATCTGAATTCCAGCCCAAAAGTGTTTGCAAAGCATTTGAGTTCTGGTGGTTTGTACTTGCTTGTGGTGCTGGCTGTTGGAGACTTCCCTCTGCTTGAATCTATGAAAGGGAGCCAGTTTCTTCCAACATTGATGGTGTTCTACTGGACTTTGTAAGCTTGAAATAAATCCCTTTCTCCAATAAGCTGTGTGTAGTGGGATGTTCACCCCAGCAATATAAAAACTCACTACAAGGAGATTTTATATATATGTGTGTGTGTGTGTGTGTGTGTGTGTGTGCAAACAAACTCCAGACACATGCAGACACATGTACCCCCTTGTGCATCTGGTGTACATGGGTCCTAGGGCACATGCACCTAGGCCCTTTGGCTTTGCAGGCAAGTGCCTTAACCACTAAGCCATCCCTCCAGCCCTTTTTTTTTAATTTTTATGCTTGTGTGTATGTGTGTGCAGGTAAGCCTGCAGATATGTGCATACATGTGGAGGACCTCAGTTGTCACCCTCAGGAATGTCATTTGTGTATGTTTTTGAATCAGCATCTCTCACTGGCCTCGAGCTCATCAGGTAACCGGTGAGTCCCAGGATTCCTCTTGGCATCCCCAGTGCTGGGCTGACATGCACACGCCACCACACAGCATCCAGCTCCCTACATTCGGATGGAAATCCAAACTCAGCTCCTCCTGTTAGCATTTTACCAACTGAGCTAAGTCCCTAGCATTTGAGGCCTGTTCTTATATACACATTTTTTAGATGGAAAAATTGAGATCCAATGACAGGAACTTATCCCAAATCATACGGCTGGTAAATAGAAGAAGCAGACTCATGACCCTAGGTGGTTTGGTGTTTATTTTTAAATATTTTATTTATTTATTCATTTATTTGAGAGAGGGGGGAGAGGGAAAGAGGCAGATAGAGAATGGGCATGCCACTGCAAAAGAACTCCAGATGAACATGCCACCTTGTACATCTGGCTTACGTGGGTTCTAGGGAATTGAACCTGGGTCTTTAGGCTTCACAGGCAAATGCCTTAACTGCTAAGCCATCTCTCGGGTCCTGTTTGTTTGTTTTTGAAAATTCTTCCTTTACATAAATGCATTTGCTTCATACTCATCAACCCTTAACCCCATGTATCCATTTGTGGGCTCTCAGATGACAGCTTGCCTCCAAGGCAGTGGATTAAGGTCAGCTCCCTGGGATCAGGTTGGGAAGGCCATTTCTGGGGAGCATGGGTCCTGCAGGGAAAGCAAGCCCATTCCTCTCCCCTCAGGTCAACTAAGGGCATGAACAAGAGCCAGGAGCTAAACCCATCCAAGGATCCAGTGATCCCTAGTGTCACATGGGTGTAAGATCTGGGCCTTGCTGTCTAGAGGGTGGACCAAGAACAACCCAAGCCCTTTATGACTATGGTATGATTTTGGGGAAAAGGTCCAATTTCAGGCTTCTGGGGAGGGAATAGGAGGAACGCCAGTTGACCTGTCCTGTGATCAGACCTCCAGGGACAGGGACCTCAGGGCCTCCTGGGTGGTGATGACAGTTACTCATCAGCCTGGTGTCCTACCCACCTGCCCACGCTTTTCTCCTCAGAGCCTCGCTGGGCCTCTTGGTGCCTCTAGGAGCTCGTAGGATCCTCCTGCCACTTCTTGGCAGCTCATTGGCTCTCCTTTACCACAGGCCACAAATCTTCCTCTCTTCCCCATCTGCTCAGACCTCCTCCTCAGCCAGACAACTCCTACAGCAGTAGGTCCTGGGACAGGAAAACACGGGGTCTTGAAGATTGCTCTATTGGAGTCTGCCAGAGCCAGCTAGCAAATATTTAGGAATTTGGGGGACTGGAGAGATGGCTTAGTGTCTAAGACGCTTGCCTGTGAAGCCTAAGGACCCAGGTTTGATTCCCCAGTGCCCACATAAGCCATATGCACAAGGTGGCACATGCGTCTGGAATTTGTTTGTAGTAGCTGGAGGTCCTGGTGCGCCCATTATCCCTCTTTATATCTGCCTCTTTCTCCGTCTCTCACTCTCTCAGATAAATAAATAATTTTTTAATTTAGGAATTTTGAAAACTGGTTATCAAATGTTAGTTTCCTAAATTCTGTCACAGTGGGATATAGCATCAAGGAAATTATAGACCGTATATACCAGTCCTGCTTTTCCTCTGTAAGTCAAGGAGCACACCACTACTTGGAGCTCTGATTCCTAAGGGCCAAGTGTTTGAAAGGGCACAGGTGCACTCTTAAGATGCTCAAAGGCTTGCCTGGCACACAACACACGTGCACACACACACTCACTCTTTGAAAAATCTTTAGTAGGAAGGAGGGAGGTAGGGAAGGGAAGGGGAAGGAAGGAAGGAAGGAAGGAAGGAAGGAAGGAAGGAAGGAAGGAAGGAAGGAAGGAAGGAAGGAAGGAAGGAAGAAGGAAGGAAGAAAGGGAGGGAGGAAGGAAGGAAGGAAGGAAGAAAGGAAGGAAGGAAGGCTGGCTACTGGAAGTTAGTTAAGAATAATCTTAGCTTTCCATGCTAAATTATGTTCCTACCAAATCCAGAGTCGATCGATGAGAAGGTGGAAATATAGCAGATTGGTTACTACGGCAACAAGCCTTTCTGTTTACCAGGAGAGGAGGGGAGATGACAGGGTTCAGTTGAGCCAGGTGTTTGTGAAAGAAAGTGAAAGCTTCTCTCAGTCAACACAGGTCCCCGGCACAGCTGGGGCGCTCGGCACTGGGAGGCTGATGGGTGAGCTCTCATTTCCCAACTTAAGAGCTCCATGAACGCCTTCGTTGTTGGCTTTCCAGGAGAAAGACAGATAAAAAGCTGAGACATCTGCCTCCCTTGGGTGCCCTGAACCCGGGTCAGAGCCAGTGAACACAGGGATCCAGGGCCTGCCTTGAACACCTAGAAGGGCAGGACTTTGTTGCTGTGGCCTGGAAGAGCCTCCGCCTGTGGAATGGGCGGCCAGCAGGGTACAGCTCTGTACCCTCCGAACTATAGCTGGCAAAACTCATGGGACCTCTTAGAGAAGATGGTTGTAAATTTCTTGAGAGGAGTCCCAGCTGAACCCCAGAAGCAGCAGCCCTCCTGCTTGTTCAGGCCATTTTCAGGAGCCCGGGGGAACCCTGGAGCAGGCCGTGCGGAAGGCTCGAGCCAAGCCTGGGACTGGGATGCTTAGGGGCTGGGAGGATAGGAACTAGACTGAGAGCCTGTGGGATTCACCTGACCACTCCCCACTTGCAGGATCGTCTCCCCACAGCACCGTCTTCCTAGGCTAGGCACCCCACCTCCCCTCTCCTGCCCTCAGCTGCCCAGCCCGCCTGCTAACTCCTGCCAAGGGCCCGGCCTTTCCTGGCCTCGGGCAGTGCGTGTGTGCTGGCCTTATCCTCCAAGGGGCAGCAGAGAGCGCAAGCTGGACAGCCCAGCGGGCCAGCTTCATTGCGGTCCCTGCGGTGCTGGGAGCCTCGGGGTAACTCACCGGCCTCTCTGGTCCTCTGTTTCGACATTTGCTTATTGGAGCAACGACTCACAGTGGTCTCCCTGTCACTGCAGGGAATCTAAGAGGAGGTGGAAAGGCAGCTGAGGGGAAGGAGGATCACTGCGTGTGGGGGGTGTGGGGGTGTGGGGGTGTGTGTGCTGCGCAGCCCGGCTGCACAGGGAGGTGAGCTGACAGCTACAGTCAGGCATGGAAGGAATGGTGGAAGTTGTGGGATCCTGTGAGAACTGGACATGGCGTAGCTGGGTGCCTTGCGTGCCCAGGGCTACCTCTGTACACCTGCCTGGTTTTCCTCCATTCCCTGCTTGACTTCTGCACTCATGGATCTAGGATTTCTCTTGGTAGAGAAATAACACCCCAGCATGTGGGGGACCAGCAGGTCCCCAAGCCCACCCAGATCCCGAGCCCTCAGCTGTCCCCTGGGACGGCTGGAGCTGGCCCTGGTCTCCCCGGGAGGGCCCCGAAGTAGAAGAAACCAATGAGCCCAGCGCTGGCCTCTGCTGAGCTTCACCGGGAAGCCCCGAGGGGTTTATTTGGATTTTTTAATTATCTTTTTTTTTTTAAACTTTTTTTCTCCTCATGAAAAAGTTTTAATATACACAGTAAATTAAGCCCAGAAAAAGGGAGGGGGGGCACATTTCATCTTTAATCTATTTACTTCTGAATATTTAACATACAATTCTGGCACCAATCACCAAATTTAACTGGAAAATTACTCACTAATCTGTTTGCTTATTTGGAATAATTGGGTCGGCTGCCAGCGCGAGGATTCCCCCCCCCCCCCCGTTTAATATCTCAGTTAGTAGTCCAATTTCAGCTTGGCGGCATAATTACTCTGACAGAGCTGTAGCCACGGGGCCTGTGAGTGGGGCTGCTTTTAAACCGTAAATTATGAAGGATTAGCATTTATGAATTTTAAATCAGGGCCGGGGTAGGAGACACTAAAGCTGCTTAACGCTGGGGAACAGCCGCCTCCACTCAGCGGCAGAAGCCGTAACCCTTCCTCTCCCACATCAGCCACGGGACCAGGGGGACAGGGCTGTGACCCCGCGGGACGCAGAGATCTGTGCTGTGGGAGGCAAGGGACACGGCGGGTGCTGAAGCAGTGAAGGGGACCCTGGGGATCGGAACTCCTAGGTAATGTGGTGTGGGTGGGGGGGTTTCCCAGCAGGCAGCAACAAGATTCCACTCCTCATTGCTCTGAAGGAGGCTGGAAGTGACAACCTAGAAGCCAGCCGAGGTCAATCCTTGCAGCCCCCTGCCTACACACACACACACACACACACACCTGCAGCCTCCCACAGGGTAATGGGCCTCTCCTTCTCCAAGAATCTGGGGCTGGCTGAATGTGACTTCCTGGTGGGCCCACCTCTGGATAGGTCAACAGTGCCCTCCCTGCCAGGCACGCCAGGGCAGTTCTTACCCCGCCCCCTTTTCCTGGATTCTTATGTGCCACTTTTTGACACCTAGTGACATCGTCTGAGTTGAAACTAAACCTATTTGATGTGAAACCAAGCTGTGTCCCTTGCTAGCTATGTGGCCGCTGTGGACGAGTTACTTCATCTTTCAGAGTCTGCACAGCTCACTGAAGAAGTTCTTACCCTCGAATGACCGCAAAGGGACCTTCGGGGACCCCTGTGTGAGGCGCAGGACATGGTGCTTGGCACACAGACTTGTGGGTTCAGTCAGCTACGTGCTCTTTGTCCCCCCCACCCCCAAATCCTGAATCAGTGTCCTGTGTCCACTACCCTCTTCTGGTCTCTAATCCCTCACATGGCAGAGTACGTCTCAGTGTGTGGTCTCAAGGCCTAAGGGACTCTTCTTAGAGTCTGTTCCCGTCACCTGACCTGGCGGGGCAGGTACAAGCAGTTCCAAGGTGGGTCTCAGGCTTCTGCTGGGCTCTGGACACTGATGACCACCTGTGAATTCTTCAGGGTGAATAGATTTGAACGAGTGGGGTGCCCCACAAATGAAATAGCTTTTCTATGACTTAGTTTTCTATTCCAAAAAAATGAGAATGATAACAGAAGTATCTCACCAAGGAAATGTTAATAAGGATATAAATATATCCATGAAATATATATTATATCTATCTATCTATCTACATATATATATATTATATATATATTATATATATATATGTATGTATGTATGTATGTATATATACATCTCCAAGAAATAAATGAATCCATGGAGTCACAGCTGGAGCGCAGTAAGTGTCAGCTGTGCTTGTTACATATTATCCATACCAGGGAGGTGACTGTGGCCTCTCCGTGGGTCCTGTCTATTCTGAGGATGACCGGCCCTGGGCTTTGGGGATCCCCAGCTTGCCAACAAAACCAGGTGGAAAGGAAGCAGGGTCTGAGTGGGTGGGGCGTGGCTGGAGACCCGGCCAGACCACACACCCCACTGCACCCAGGCTCCAGCAGACCCTACAGTGGTCAGGCCTCTGCCTGCCCCACCCACTGGTCTTGGGGCCTTCCTGTGACCTGCAGCTTTGACAGAGGGCCACCCAGGGACCTGGTGGAGATGCCAGGGCCCAGCGCAGACTGGTGGGGCAGAAGAAAATGTACCTGGGCTCCTCAGCCCAGAGACACTTAGGTGTGAGCCAGAACTCCTTGCCAGACGCCCACATCTCTACCACCTGAGTTCTTGGGCCTTAGGCTAGCATAGGCCAGGGGAGAGCCTGGCAGGGAAGTGGGCATGGGGGAAGCCAGTCTAGAGACCCTCAGCATGAAGGATGAGCGAGTTGAGCTGCTGCTAAGCCCGGAGGTGTGACATCTAGGCCACTGGGCCTTGCCCTGTCTGATTGTCTGCCGCCCCCACCTTCAGCCATATGAAATCCTAGACTGTGGTGTGCACAGTATGACAACCTACCATTGCTTTAGTGTGAGTCCACGAAGGAGAAATTGAAAGGGCTTGCCTGCCTTTAAGTAGCCCAGTCAGGTTCACATACTCTTGTAGAGTCGAACTGGCACATCGCCTGCTCTCTATAAGGGTCCGGTGGTTCCACCCAGGCTCCAGACTGGATAGAGAGTTTCTGGGTATTCCTTTATTATTTATTTATTTGTGTATTTATTTTTGAGACAGAGTCTCCTATAGCGCAGGCTGCCCTCAAACTCACCGTGCGGCTGAGGATGGCCTTGAACTTCTGACCCTTCTGCCTCTACCTCCCAAACTCCGGGATTACAGACATGCATGGCCACACCCCATTTAGTTGGTGCTAGGAATTGAACTCAGGACCTTGCGCATGCTAGAAAAGCCCTCTATTAACCGAGCTATATTCCCTAGCCCCTGGAAGGCGTTTGAGTGCATGTGACACGCTGGATGGATCTGACTGCCCAAGACCATCCATGATCTTAGGGCTAATGACTGGCCAAGCCCAGTTCCAGCAGCCCTAGCATGGCTGGAAGTGGGGGGTCCTGGGCCAGGCCTCACATGCCACTAATGTTCTCTTAAAAAATGGCCTGTACAATCATTTTACCTTAGCAAATAAATCTTGAGTCTCCCTTTTGTTTCTTTTTACCATCTCCCCAGGGATTGTGGCCCTCACAGACCACGTTTTTTTTGGGGGGTGGGGGGAAGGAAGCAAAACGGGCAGGAGGTGGCCACAGTGGTTGTGTGTGTACCAGCCGAGGCAGGCTGTGTTCCCAGGGGCTTCGCAAGATTTCTGGCACTGCTGGTCTTCGACCACGCTAGGATGCTTGATGGATGGGAGGCGCCGGGTTTGTGGAGTCCTTGCTGGGCTTTGTGATAACTCATTATATTTCTTTCTTTACAAATTGCCCCATTAGCACTCCTGAATTGAATGGAACCATAAAGCCCGGAGCATCCCAGCCTGGGCTGAGCCTGAGCCATGAATTACCTGTGGAAAGGCTTGAGGCAGATGGCTGGAGCAGGTTCTAAATCTGCAAGGGAAATGGGTTTGTTTTCTTTAAATTTAAGAGAATAAAAGAGTTCTAACCAAGTCCTGCTGGATTTAAATAGCCAAGATCTGCCTCGCTGATCATTGGCTTTCAAAGCTGGGGGCTCTGATCGCTGTTTGAGGGGTTAAACTCTAACCCCATTAAGCCATTTATGGAAAGCTGACCACAGAGAGGGAAGGAGGCACCCCCTCTTCTGCAGCTTCCCTAAACCCCACAGATTCTGAAATTGCTTGTCACTCTCAGTCGAAGGATTCTAAACAAGTAGGCACTAATCCCCTCTGTTAAGGAGATACTTATTTTGTCTGAAAAACTTCAAAGAGCCCATGACAGACACTCAAAATCAAAATTAGCATTCCAATGAGGATTTAAAAAATAATAATTCTTACAGTTCTGTAGAGGCGAGGAGGAGAGGTGAAGTGACTGGCCTGGAGGCTGAGGAGAAAAGCAGAAGGGGGGTACCTTTTATCTGCCCACTCTAGCCCGCGTGCAAGCCAGGAGCTCTTTAGGGTCAGTCCTTGCCGTCCAAGATATGGGAGTCTCCCCTCTCCACAAAAAGGGAACGGCTACTCCACCATCCACACGCTCCAAGATGGACAGGCAATGACCATGACCCCAAAGGCTCATGCAGATGAGAAAATCAAGGCTGGGCTGCAGTGGAAACCCAGGGGCTGCCTTAGGGTGGCTTGCCTAAAGGTCACAACGATGTTCTCTGCTTACAGGGTTTTGAGGTGTGTGGAGATGTCAACAAGTGTCCTGGGGCAGGTGAGTGGTAGACTGTGCAGCCCAGTTGCCTTGCGAACACACCTGTTTGTGAAAAGGTTGTATCTAGGGGTTAAAACAGCGATCGTGATATTCCCTTCAAGCCGGGCCGTCTCTCCTCCTGTACCCAGTGAGCCATTACCCACCCTCAGGCTAACCCTGGCCCTTTTAAACTATTTCACCCCAGCCTGCCCCACAACCCACCCATGCCGAGGACCTCTCCAGCCCTCTCATCGCAGTCACCGGACATTTTCATTTCCCGACAGACCCTCTGTTCTAGAAACCCGGCTTCCAAGACACTTAGGAGCCACCCATCTGCAGAAGGGTGTTCCACGCCCACAACCTCACACACGAGTTTACAGTCCCTTTCTTTGTGAGACCGTACATATGCCGCGGGGTTGCCTGCCCACCCCCCAGTCTCTGGCTCAATTCCCCCACCTTCTCATGGGCTCTTGACAGCGCCACCTGGGATGACGTGCGACAGGACAGGTAGGTCCCGGATGATATACCAGGGATCTGGGTGGCCAGGGCTTCAAGAGGAAGCCACCAGGACCCTCTAGCTGGGGAGGCAGTGCAAGTATCGAGAGGGCAGGCAAGCCTGGGGCTGGTAGGGCCTGCCTCAGGTCTGGTGACTCTCGTGTTCCTTCCTGGTCCAGGTGGCCTTGGTTACGGGTTCTGGTAGCAGTGTTGGACAGCACGTGAACTTCAGAGAGGCAAAGAAGGGAATACAACATGGAGCACCTCTCCTCTGCCCACCCGTGACTCCCTCTGCCCAGTTATACACACACACAAGGGAGATCCCTCAGAAGTGCTGCCTCATGCAGGACTACAGTCCAATTGGTTTCTGGTACCAGAGGAGTCTGAGGAGACTTCCAAAAGGCCTGTTGTTGGACATCAACCTTTCCAAGGTCTCTCCAGTGAGTGCGACCCTTTCATTCCCACTACTCATGCCAGGGCTTCTCAGAAACCATGTAGGCCATGGTTGGCCAATAGAAATATGAGGCAATAATCACATTTTAAAAGTTCAAATCAGGGGCTGGAGATATGGCTTAGCCGTTAAGGCACTAGTCTGTGAAGCCTAAGGACCCATGTTTGATTTTCCAGATCCCACCTAAGCCAGATGCATAAAGGTGAGGCAAGCGCAAGGTCATACATGTCCACTAGGTGGTGCGAGTGTGTAGAGTTAGATTTCAGGGGCGGCTTAGCAGTTAAGGCATTTTCTTGCAAAGCCAAAGGACCCAGTTTCAATTCCCCAGGACCCATGTAAGCCAGATGCACAAGGGGGCACACACTTCTGGAGTTTGTTTGCAGTGACTGGAGGCCCTAGTGTGCCCATTCTCTCTCTGTCTCTTTTTTCCTTTTTCTCTGTCAAATAAATAAATTAATTTAAAAAAATTTAAGTTCAAATCTGGATGGAGAGATGGCTTAGCAGTTAAGGCGCTTGCCTGAGACACCTAAGGACTCATGTTTGACTCTCCAGGTCCCACATAAGTCAGACACACTAGGTGATGCAAGCAGGCAAAGTTGCACATGCACACAAGGTGGTGCACACATCTGGAGTTCAGTTACAGGGGCTGGAGGCCATGGCACGCCACTTCTCTCTCAGCTCACTGTCTTGCATTTAAACAACGACAACAACAACAAATAAAAGGCCAGTCTGTTGTGCTTGCTTAAAAAAAGATCTAAGGGACGTGCATGGTGGTGCACGCCTTTAAATCCCAGTACTCAGGAGGCAGAGGTAGGAGGATTGCCATGAGTTTGAGGCCACCCTGAGACTACATACTGAATTCCAGGTCAGCCTGGGCTAGAGCGAGACCTTTCCTCAAAAAAAAAAAAAAAAAAAAAAAAAAAAACAACAACAACAACAATAAAAAAAACCCAAAATTCAAATCAATGTAATCACTCATTTGTTGCATTATATTGGGTTTATAAACTCTACATCATCATCATTTCAATATGTAATCTGTTAATCAGACTTTGTCAGTACATCAGATACCTGAGAGAACACTACACAACCCAATGTGAATACCAGCAATCCCGCTGAGGAGGGCACTCAGTGGAGTGGGAACAGGGAGTAAGGAAATGATGGTACCAACATGACGTGTCCATTCAGAATTTCCACACAACAAAAAAAAGGAAAGATTTATTTTGGCTCACAGTTTTAGACGTCACAGTCTATGGTTAGCCTTATGGCATAGCAGAGGAAGAGGGCTTACCTCATGGCAGCCAGGACGAAGAGGAGAGGAGGAGGAGAGAGGGAAGAAGGAGTTGAAAGAAGACGAGGAGGAGGAGAGAGCAGAAGAGAGAGAGAAAAAGAACACTGGGAAGGGGTCTAAAATGAGATCTATGCTTCTACGGCACACCCCTGTTAACCTTCTGGAAATTAGGCCCCACCTCCTACATCTGACCACCAAGCCATAACGCTATCATAGCATAAATCCACCAAGGAATTAGTCCATTGATGAAGTCAGAATCCTCATTGTCCAGTCGCTTCGCCAAAGGCTTAGGTCTGGACACACTGCTTGCATGGTGGGGTGGGGGGGGGGCAGCCTTCAATACATGAGCCTTTGGGGGGGGGGAGACACTTCATATGTAAACTGTAACATAGCCCATATAAATCTTTTACTTTTTCTTTTTTTGCCTTGGTGGAAGTTGAACTCAGACACACTTTTAGTGAGATATTTTACATTCATTTTTAAAATTAATGAGTGATAGAAATTTAGTGTGGATTTTATGCTTTCAGCAAATCTCAGTGCCTAACAGCTGTTTCAAGCGGCCCATAGCTACCTGCGCAGGTGGCTGCTGCTCTGGCAGAAGGTGGCACCGAGGAGGAAGGTAAGAGGGAGGGCAATGGACGCGCCCAGGGTCGAATGCCAACTGGGTGTTGAGATGAAGTCCTCCGTCTCCAACTCTCAGCCCTCCCACTGCCCGGGAGCCCCCGAGTAGATGGGGGGAAGGGGAGGGCTCCAGTCCACGTCACATGCTGGGTCTGCTGCTCACCTAACAATATGGACTGGGTGGACTAGGAAGCACTACCTTGAACACAGGACCCCCTGACTTTGCCCTCTTGCCCTGAGGCTGTGGAAAGAAAGAATGTAGAAACACTAAATGCGCTTTCTGGGACTGGAGAGACGGCTCACTCAGTGCAGTGCCTCACAAGCATGAAGACCTGAGTTTGCATCCACGGCACCCACATAAAACGTGAAGTGTGGTGGGTGCGGACCTTCAGTCCAGTACTGGAGGGGAAGGGACAGGGGAACCCTGGGGCTCACGGTCTAGCTAGTCCAGCTGAACTGGTGGGCTCTGGGTTCAGTGAGAGACCCTGTCTCAAAGAACAAGGTGGAGAATGGGGAAGGATGGCGGCTTGACATCGACCTCTGGCCGCCACACGCATGCACGCACGTGCATATACACATACACCTGCACGCATATGAACACACCACATATATGCTCTTGCAGTCAGGTTCACATTGCTGCCAGAAATCACCTGAACGAGAACAGCTTTTGGGGAAAACAGGGTTTGTTTTGGCTTACAGTCTCGAGGGGAAGCTCCACGATGGCAGAAGAAAACGATGGCATGAGCAGAGGGTGGACATCACCCCCTGGCCAACATCAGGTAGACCATAGCAACAAGAGAGTGTGCCAAGCACTGGCAAGGGGACACTGGCTATCACACCCATAAGCCCGCCCCCAACAATACACTGCCTCCAGGAGGCGCTAATTCCCAAATCTCCATCAGCTGGGAACCTAGCATTCAGAACACCTAAGTTTATGGGGCACACCTGGATCAAACCACCACATATGCACACACACCATATAAATATGCACACGCCAAGTAATTCTAAAAAAATAAATAAATATTTAAAGTCACTTTGTGCCAGGCATAATGTGTCTGCTACAAGCAGGGTGCCCACCCAGGAGGAGCCAGCAGTTGGAGGGGCGTCAATGACAGCACAGCGTCTACACGTGGCTTATTATGGGGAACCCTCAGCACATGGTGGGGCTCTTACTGAAGACAGGCTATTTCCTTTTTGTTTGTGAGATAGGGTCTCATGTTGTTCGGGCTGACCTCAAACTCACTGTGTAGCTGAGGGTGACCTTGAATTTCTGATCTTCCTGCCTGCACCTCCCAAGTGCTGTGATTACATGGGTGCACCACCACTCCTGGCTAGCAGGACTGGTTATTTATTTGTCTTTTGTTGGGAATTGGAAAGGGACATACTTGAGCTGGGTCTATGGGACCGAGAATCTTCCCAGGACAGCTCTTTCTGCAGCTGAGGACCCACTCAGCTTCCAGAAACCCCGGGGTCTCCGCACTTCCTGTCAGGAGCAGAGAGAGAGAGCGTCTTCAGTCAACACCAGGTGGGTGGCCCAACCCTCCCATAGTCTCGTGAGGCCTGCAAAGCCTCCTTAGACTGGCTGGCTGTGGCCTCAGCAGTCCTCGGAGGCAGACCCAGACTGCCCTCTTCCTGGGTGCCACCCAGAGTTCCTTGGCAGAAATCCCTGCCTGTGAGGAGATTCCATGGGTCTATTCATGGGCAGGAGAGACAGCCCAAGTCTCCTGGGCCTCAGGCCAAAGTTGGAGTCCCGCCTGGGCCTTGGTCTGGCCGGGCTTCGAGGCCCACACCCCGCAGGCAGGGCCTAACTGCCTCTTGCCCCATCTTGGCCATTAAGCCCTGCTGCCAGTAATGAGCGTCTCGCGCTCCACAGAGGCTCAGAGGAGGCCTCCTGGCAGCCTGGCCTTGTTCTCATTGTCCCGCTTCAGCCCAAATGCACCAGGCCCAGGCGTCAATCGTGATCAATGAGCCGAGGATGTGCTGACGCCGGCCCTTTCATCTTTTCTCAAGGCCAGTGTTTGAACTTCTCGGAGCTAGCAGCCTTCCCAAATGGGCTTGTCTTCTAAGAAGGCGGCCAATCTCCCTTCCCTTGCTTCCTAAGCAGGCTGATCCTGAGAGTTATTGAGACACCAAAAAAAAAAAAAAAAAGGAGACGTTCAAAGGCAAATCTAAATTAACGTTCTCTTCAAACTGGGGGAAAGTCTTATTAAGTCGCCGTGTGTGAATCCCGGCCTATTTCTGTCTGCAGACCTTTCTTCCTTTATGCCACACAAATGGACACATCTTATTGATTTTCTTTCAGCCTGGATCACCTCCGCCACTGTGAATATGGGCGGACAAGTGCCTCTCCTTCCTTCCCTGAGGGGCTGAGGAAGAGTGGGTGTGGGCAGCCCAGGGGGACCCCGTCTCCGCGCTGTGCTGGCTCCGGGCTTCCTTCCCGCAGGACTTTGCAGAGCTGCCCGAGGCGGCCGTGTCCTCACAGCGGCCGGGGGAGGTCCCTGTTGTGGGCCTGCGGGGAGGGAGGCTGTGGAGGCTCGGGAGGAGGACGTCCTTGCCCTCGGCCTCTTTCCTCACTCCCCGCTTCTTTCCGCGTGACTTGGCCTCTCCCAGCCCTCGCCCTTTCTTCACTCCACCCAGCCTTGACTGCCTACTGGAATATTCCGCATGCACAGGCCCATCTCAAGGACCCAGCGTGGCTGTTTCCAGACACAGATAGCTCTCCCCCCAGCTACATTTCCCAGGCTCCTTCCCTCACCTCCTTCGAGTCTCCTCTCAAGTGCCCGTCACTTAGTGAAACTTCCTCCAGCCACCCCGTCTAAACTCTCCCCCATCCCTCGGTGCTCCCTGGTCCTCCCTTGCTCCGCTCTGAATGGCTCTGACCACAACTGACTTTCTTTGCTCGCGTTGTCTATCTCCCCTCACCAAAATCTACATGTCAGCTGGGTTTAGTGGTTCGCGTCGGCAATCCCAGCGACTTGAAGGTGGAGGCAGGGGAATTACCGTGACTTGGAGAGCAGCCTGGTCTACATAGTTCCAGGTCAGCCTGTGCTACAGAATGAGACCCCCCCATCTCAAAAAAAAAAAAATTCCCCAAACAAAAATAAAACCACATAGCAGGGATTTGTTCTCCTTTCCTCGCCAAAAAATGACTTACAATGGTATTCAGTGTATGAAGAAAGGCAATTCATTGTCCCATACATGAAGGACCATGGCAGGCCAGGACGGGGGGGGGGTGGGGGGGGGGGGAGGGGGCGCCCATCAAGAGCCTCACCCGCCTTCTGTGCCCCACCCACCAGCCTCCAGAGGGCGCCTCACTGGCCACTTGGCCTCACACCCCTCTCCTGGCCTGAAGCTTGGCTTGGACACTGTCCCCTCTTTGCACTCAGGACAGATAGCCTCTATGTCCAGGAGGATGCCACTGATCTATTCACAGCAGGAAGATAGATGCCCAGCTGGCCAGGATGGCATCACATGAAGGTTCAGATCCTCTCGCTATAAGCCACTCTCCCAGGATGGAGTACCCTGTGGGAACCCTAGGGCTGTCACCCATTTCCCTTGCTACATATAACCACAGGCAGGGCAAGGAGGTATAATAGTCACTGTTACCAGCTATCTTGCCCCCCCCCCCCCCCCCCCCCCCGCCACCACCACCACCAGTTTCCATCTCCTGGCCTCATTTCTTCATGTGAAATATGGAAGACTTGGATCTGACAGTCGATGGCCTTCCTATATATATCCCTTTCGGCCAGTAGGCTGAGTCTATGCCTGAATTTTCTCCTTGCCCACCCTAGGGCCTAGCTTGGAGAAAGTTCTCCATTGGTGTTTGCTGATTGAACTTTGATGGGATTAAAGAGAGCCCACAAGTGTGCAGTCCATAAAAGAACCACCTGTTAGCCCCAGTCCCAGCTGAGGAACCCCCACCACACACGCACACACACGCACACACACGCACACGGAGATCCCACACACTTGCTTGCTGAAGACAAGCAGACAGACAGATGGAAGCCAGGCCTAGGAATTCTTAGGGGGAAAGAAGCTCATTTCTGAACGTGAAGCTATAGGCTGTTGGCAAGACAAAAAAAAAAAAAAAAAAAATCTCAAAATTAAACCAAAGGAGGGGTTTGGGGAGCAGTGGGGCTCCGCGGGATTTATTAATGCACGCCTCTGAGTGATTCTTCCTCTTGCAATCTAGCCACTGGGTTAGCACCGACTTCCAAATTATATTTAATTGGACAATTATTCAAACTGAAAAACCTGCACAGGAAACGAAGGCAGTCCTTAATAAACACCTTGTCTGCTCGGGCCCCAAACAGGCAAGTCGTTTACTGACCCAAGAGGCACAATTTTGTCTTTGGTAAATTTATTTTGAAGTAATTGCCGACTCCGGGAGTAACCATTTTTCAAAAAGAAACTTGGCTCCAGCCAGCAGAATAATAAATTGTTCCCTGACCCGTGTGACGCCTAATTCCATTAGAAAGATGTGCGCAAGGAGGGCGCAGGGCGGCGCGCAGGGGACCGGGATGGCTCTGCGGGGCCGCGGGTGGCTGCTGACTGGTGACCCTGGGAGCCTCGCCGGGCCAACCTGGACGCAGCCACAGGGGCTGGCCACACTTGTTTGTTACCAGGTCACTATTGCCTTGATCCCAGATGAAGATCTCTCCTCCTCCCCTGAGGCATCCATGCACCAGCTTGGTCCCCATTTCCATCTCCCCGGCCCCCCGAGACCCCGTCAGCTTCTTGGTTCTCCTGGAGAGGTTACGCAGAACTAGAAGACCTGGCCCAGGCGCCCTCCACGCAGCCTTGTTGGGACAGCACAGGGCCCGTGGGGCCAGCAGCTTTAACACGTAGCAAGGTGTTTCTCAATAGCATATCCGGGCTGGAGGGATGGCTTAGCAGTTAAGGCCTTTGTCTTCAAAGCCAAAGGACCTAGGTTCGATTGCCCAGGACCCACGTCAGCCAGATGCACAAGGGGTGCATGCGTTTGGAGTTCCTTCACAGTGGCTGGAGCCCCGATATGCCCATTCTCTCCCTCTCTTTCTCTCTGTCAAATAAATAAATAAATAAGTAGCATATCCATATTCCAATGAGCGCCTCCCACAGCCTGGGAACTACATGGTCCCTCTTGACTTCTTTTTAAACAAACACAATTTATGAAAGCTGGGGGTCTTTTGTAGGAGTGAAAAATAAAGATTTCAACTTTGTTTCCTTCGGGGAGAACAAGTTTCTTTCCTTCCATGCTCAGGACAGTTCGATGTTCCCAAACACATGTTTGGCCTAAGCGGTCTCTGCCAGGGCACGGAACTTTGTTCTGGTTCACTGATGTGTCCCAGGGCCACAGCAATGCCTGCCCTGAGGTGACATAAAGTAGGCAAGCCAGGTGCCCCTCAGCGGGCACGCTTCCCTTAGGGCATCCAGGCTGGTTAAGCCTCGTGTTCTGTGGAGCTTTCCCCAACCACAGAGCAATTGAGAGAGAGAGCCTAGGGCTCTAATTCCTAGGGCTCCGGTCTCTCCAGTCCAGGCTGCCTCACAGTACCTGCCTGCTCCCTGTGAGGGTGGAGCAGACCCTCAGAGAACACCTGGGGCCATGCACCCTCCTTTTACAGTTTGCGAAACTGAAGCTCCAGAGCTGGGTCTTGCCCCAGGTCAAACTTTGAGACTCTGTCTCCCATGCTCTTGGGCATCCACATAGCCTAGGGCAGGGCTAGCCACCATCACTATCTTTGCCCCTCTAGGAACCAGAACTTGGATTTTGTTGTTTTATTTTGTTCTGAGGCGGTGTCTCTGGTAGCCCAGGCAGGCTTTGAACTTACAAGACCCTGTGTGTGTGTGTGTGTCTGTGTGTGTGTGTGTGTGTGTGTGTGTGTGTAGTCAGTGATGACCTTGAACTTCTGATTCTCTTGCCTCTATGTCCTAGGTTTAGCAGAATGTGCCACCACATCCATTGTGTGGCTTCCTTAGATCTTGAAGGCCACATTGTTAGAGGACAGGGACCTCACAATGGAGAGAGACCACCTTTGTTCTAACTCCTGGACCTTTCTACTGCCTCCCAGGCAGCCTCAGGTTCCACCATAACCCTATATTTCCTTTACCTAATAACGTGATTTCCAAAAACCACATCACTTCTCAGAGACTTTTTCCTTGGCTGAAAAATGGAATGGTCAATGGAGCCCAACTTGTTAAATTGTTGTGGAACCTTTAGGAAGCAAATAAATAAATAAGTAGCATATCTGTATTCCAATGAGCGCCTCCCACAGCCTGGGAACTACATGGTCCCTCTTCTTTTTAAACAAACACAATTTACGAAAGCTGGGGGCCTCTTGTAGGAGTGCAAATAAAGATTTCAACTTTGTTTCCTTCGGGGAGAACAAGTTACTTTCCTTCCATGTTCAGGACAGTTTGATGTCCCCAAATACATGTTTGGCCTAAGCGGTCTCTGCCAGGGCAGGGAACTTTGTTCTGGTTCACTGATGTGTCTCAGGGCCACAGCAATGCCTGCCCTCTCTGGAGGAAAGTGGGTGACTAGAGGGTGGAACTTGAGGTTTCATAACTGGGTCCTACTTCCATCTCTGCTTTGCTTGCTCGCTGCAGATGCTGTGTGATCTGTGTGATCAGTCACCTCACGCTCCCACCACCTAGCTTCCCACCGTGATGGACCATAGCCCTGCTTAAACCTTAAAAAGACTAAAAATTTTTTTAAATTTTTAAAAATTATTTATTTATCTATCTATTTATTTATTTTAAGAGAGAGAGAAAGAGACAGAGAGAGAGAATGGGCACACCAGGGCCTCTAGCCACTGCAAATGAACTCCAGATGCCTGTGTCCCCTCGTGCTTATGTGAGTAGCAGGGAATTGAACCTGGGCCCTTTGGCTTTGTGGGCAGGCACCTTAACCGCTAAGCCATCTCTCGCAAACTCTCTTTTACTCATGGTTTCCCATGCTATAGTCTTGGTTACCAACAAATAATCATCTTCAGAAAAATATTAAATGGAAAATTCCATAGGTTTTAAAGTGAATGCCGTTCTTAGTGGCATGATAAAAATCTCACACCATCCTGCTCTGTCCTACCTGGGACCTGAAATATTCCTTTGGCCGAGGTGTACGCTGCCTGCCCGTTAGTCACTTATGCTCTATCTTGGTTACCATATTGACTGTCCTAGAGTCACAGTGGGTGGGGTCAAGTAACTCCTATTTTACTTACAAGGACCAAGGCCGGTGATGCAAAGGAGCCGCGAGGGCACGAAACCTGGAAGGACAGACTCCTTCACAGGACTATACAGCAATGCGAAAAATGGTCACCAGATGCAGGCTCTGGTCCTATCCAAGATTTGAGGCATCTGTTGGGTCTCTTAGGACATATCCTTTCTAGGTCAGTGGGAGAATCCCTGCTTCTTATACTCGTAGGCTTGGGTGTTGATACCAGGCTGTTTGTTTCTGCGGTACAGAAAGGAGACCTTGATGGGCTGGAGAAGTGGCTTAGCGGTTAAGCCACTTGCCTGCAAAGCCTAATGACCCCAGTTCGAGGCTCGATTCCCCAGGACCCACGTTAGCCAGATGCACAAGGGGGCCCACTCATCTGGAGTTCGTTTGTAGTGGCTGGAGGCCCTGGCAGGCCCATTCTCTTCCTCTCTCTCTCTCTCCCTCTCTGTCGCTCTCAAATAAGTTTTTAAAAAAATTTTAAAAAGAAAGGAGACCTTAAAGCTTGCCTGAGTGGGATCACACACCACAGCTGGCTGGTGACCTTGGAGGTGGAGAGGGCTCTGATGCCCACTGCCGAAGCCATGCTGCCTCAGTAGGAGTGTCCTCTAAGACACAGGGCCCTCCCCGGGCAGCAGGTGCAACCTCCTCTCTCCCTCTGGGAATTGTACAGTTCTCTCGTGCCTGCGAGTTGCTTCAGGTCGCTTCCTCGGTTTCCACAATGTCCAGATCAGCTCAAGATCCCACAGAGAGGCCGTCCCAAAGACTTCCCCCAGTGAGGCTCTTTCCTTTCCAAACCTCACCCCTTGGCCACCCCACAGGGTTCCCTGCTAAGCCCCCAGAGAAGGGTGAAATCAGAGCTCAATGTACCAGGCATCCCCAGAGCATCCTATGAGAGGCTTCGTGGAGTCAAGTGACAATCTAATGTCCCACGATGGTTCAAAGTCCCGCCACCAGCAATCCCTATCATCGAATCCAACATCACTCAGGAGCTCGTGGCTAAGAGCAGGTGTGCAATTGCCATGTCTCTGTTAGCACTATTAGAGGCCAGTCTTTTGCAAAGAGAAGACAATATACCGAGGCCCAGATCAGGGGAGAGGCCGATCCACTTTCATCTCTCTTGCTTCCTCATAAAAATGTATGTGGAACATTTGTGTCAAGGCCTAGGATGAGGAAAATGCTAGGAGACATCATCTTGGTTGTCATGGAGTTAACACTCTGTGGGAGACAGACTTTGAGAACTGTAAGGAAGCCGAGGAGCCAGAGAACGTGCAGCTTCACCAGGAGGGGGTCCAGGAAGGTTGGTGGCCTCTATGCAGGATGGGTGCTGAGAACCAGCAGGACCTTGCAGGCCACGCTTAGAAACCTGGGCAGCATCTAAGTGACTCCTCTACAGAGAATCTAGTGGGGAGTTGTATGAGGTGAATGTGATAACACTACAGTATGGAAACACCAAGTGGGGAGGTGTAAGCTTCGACACGCCCCACGTTCATTCCACAAAGGGAGAAGGAGTGAGTCTGGAGGCAAGAGCACCCCGAGGACAAAGATGATGGGCAGAAATACAGAGGAGGGGCCGCTCCCCGGAAAGTGGTGGTGAGGCTGGAGAGAAATGAGGCTGGGAGCTGTATTTACGAAGTAACTGTTAATCACAGCTCTGTAGATTGATTATTGAGTGTTTGATCTCATGCCTTATGAGAGGTGAAGGGTGGTATCCTGAGGTGGATCCAAGAGAAAGGACTATGGGGTACCGTAGAGCACTGCCCTGCGTCCACCCTTGAGGTTCCACATGGCCTTCAAGACTCTGAGGCCCTGGTGAAGTGTCTCATTTTGTCCTCCCCTTTCTTTACTTCCAGAGCAAACAGCTGGCCATGTTCATGAAAGGGGTACCTCCTGGTTGTCTTGCCTTCCTCAGCTCTCATCTTTCTTGCTGCCACCTCTCTGGACCAGGCACATGGCCCCTTGGAGCCGCTTCCTTCCCAGGGCTAGCTAGGAGTCAGGCTAACATGAACTCTCTGGGGATAGTCAGAGACAGAAAGACTTATATACACACAGTTCTACATTCTGGATTCAAACCCCACTGAGTATGGCAGGCACAAAATTGAAATATTTTCTCCATTCACGTGTGCAAAATCATAGTCCTTTGTCTTCCATCACTCACCTCATCCTGCCTTTGAGTTCATGTTTCAGGACAGAGCTCAGGGGCTAGGGAAATGGCTCAGCTGTCAAAATGCTTACCATGCAAGCATGAGGACCTGAGTTCAGAGCCCCAGAGCCCAGGTAAAAGCCAGGTATGGCAGCGAGCTCCTGGGACCTCAGCACTAGGGCGGTGGAGCCAAGCAAACCCCTGGCACAAGCTGGCTCGTTAGTCTAGCTAAATGGGTGACATCCAGGTTCAAAAAAGACTCAAAAATAAGGTCGATGGTGATTGTGGAAAACACCCAGCATTGGCATCTGGCCTCCATATGCATGTGTACACATGTGATACTACATGCACACCCACATGCAGAGAGACATGCATACACGCATGCATATGCACACACATACACACACACGCAAACACACACACACACACACACACACACACACACCACAATATATAGGAGAGAGAAAAGAGAGAGAGAGAGAGCATTCTGCCTTTCCCAGTTCAAAAGTTTCTTTCTGGGGCTGGAGAGTTGGCTTAGAAGCAAATGTGCTTGCCAGCAAAGCCAACGGACTCAGGTTCGATTCCCCAGTACCTGTGTAAAGCCAGACGCACAAGGTGGTGCATGGGATGGGAGCAGCTCGAGGCTTTGGTGCACCTATATTCTCTCTCTCTCTCTCTTATCTATCTATCTATCTATCTATCTATCTATCTATCTATCTATCTACCTATCTATCTATCTACCTATCTACCTACCTATCTATCTGTATCTGCCTCTTTCTCTCTCAGAAATAAATTAATTAATTAAAAACTTTTAATGTGCCTTTCTGGTTAACTTAACATCTTATGCATAAATGTTGTCTTTGGAATTAAAGATCTCCTTGAGAACTGTTTCTTTCTTCTTTTATCCTACCTCTCTCTTTCCCAGATGGCAGTCACATGCCAGGGCAACTTGTAGCTCTCACAGTGCCAGGGAGAAAGGGATCACACATGCCCGATGCCCTTTGGGCTTCACTAGTATCAGACAGCTGGCTGGGCCAGCTTCTGGTGCCCACTGACGTGCCCAGAACCCTGCCATCTCCCTGCTGGTGAGGTTGGGACCAGTGAGGTTTAAGCTAGCCCATGCTATGACGACAAACTCTGCCCAAATCTCAGAGGTACACATCAGAGGTTTATTTCTTGCCCGTGTTACAAGCCAGCAGGAGTCAGCTGCGGGCTCTCTCCGTTGCCTTCACTCCAGGTCTGGCTGACAAAGCCATCCTTGCCTGGCACAGTGACCATGGCAGAGCGAAGGAACCAGTCAGGAGGACTTCATGTTGGAGATTAAATGCTCCACCCTGAAGTGGTATATGGCATTTCTACTCATATTGCTTTGCCTAGAACTCATCATGTGCCCCCCGCCCAGCATGGAACGAGAAGCTTAATCCTGCCACTTGCCAGGAAAGGGCGCGGAATCATAATTAAGCCTTGACAAGCAGGGATGGGAACGCAGCTCTGTGGCTCAGTGCTTGGCCAGCGTGTGTGTGAGGCTCTGGGTTAGAGCTCAGGCCCAGCAAAGGTAACCAGCCAAACACAAGGTAACAACCCAGGACACACTTAGGTTCCACAGCGTCCTTACAGGACCCTTGACCTCTTTGAATCCACCATCACTGTCCTCAGGGCCTCTTCAAGGCCTGGAAATACTGATTGCTCTCTCTGCGTTATGGCCAGTGTGACGATACCCTTTGGCTAAGTGCCTTGACCCCTTCGCCTGCCATTTATAAACCACTGCTTGGGTGGTATCTGGAAGCAGAGGAGCTGGCCTTATGAGGACCCTCACTGGGAAGCTCTAAGCCCCTCCTGGGACACCCTTCTCCCCTGAGCTTTCAATACCAGGAGCAGCCAGGCCCCATGGCGGTCCTTGCTTCATTTTCTCTTCCAGCAGAGGGCAGCAGAGGGCATGTCCCTTGTGTCAAATCCTCCATCTTCTCTGGGAGGCATAGTGAAGGATCTAAGCCCATTGGACTGACTCTGCTTCATTGAAAGGAGTTGCAGGAACTTGGAAGCCTTTCCTGTCTCGGCTTAGCCTGGGGTGCGGCATCTGTCACACAGGGGCACACATCCAATACAGAAGTCTGGGGCTGGGGAGCTGCCTCAGAAGCATTAGCTATGACGCAAGGACCTGAGCGACCTCAGCAGCCACACAAATGTGAGGCAGGTGTGGCGGCCCACCTGTTCTCCTGGGCTCAGGTACGCTTGCTCGCTAGACGAGCTGCTGACACGTCAGGGTTTAAGTGAGAGATCCTGGCTCAGTAATTAAGATGGAAAATTGGGGAAACCACTTCAACATATTGGCATAAGCAGTGACTTTCTGAATATAACTCCAGCCATTCAGGAAGCGAAACCACTTCTCAACTGCTGGGACCTTATGAAACTGAAAAGCTTTTGTACAGCAAAGGACACTGTGAATAGAGCAAAGAGACAACCTACAGAATGGGAGAAAAATCTTTGCCAGCTATCCATCTGACAGAATTAATATCCAGGCTATACAGAGAACTCAAAAAACTAAATAGTAAGAAATCAAACAACCCAATAGAACTGAGTAGAAGGTTCTCAAAAGAAGAAAATAGATAGCCAATAAACATCTAACAACATGTTCTATATTCTGAAGCCCCAGGGAAATGCAAATTAAAACCACACTGAGATTCCATCTCGCTCCTGTCAGAATGGTTATCATCAAGAAAACAAATGACAATAAATGCTGGTGAGGGTGTGGAAAAAGAGGAACCCTTCTACACTGTTGGTGGGAATGCAATCTGGTCCAGACATTGTGGGAATTGGTGAGGAGGTTCCTGAGACAGCTAAAGACAGATCTGCCACATGACCCAGCTATACCACTGCTTGGCCTACAACCTAATGTCTCTATTCACTGTCTAAGAGATTCTTGCTCATCCATGTTCATTGCTGCTCTATCCACAGTAGCTAGGAAGTGGAACCAGCCTAGATGCCCATCAACTGATGAATGGATAGTGAAGATGTGGCACGTTTACACATGAAGTTTTATTCAGTGGTAAAGAAAAAATGAAATTACGAAATTTTCAGGGAAACAGATGGATCTGGAAAGGATTATACTAGGTGAGGTAAGCCTGGCCCAGAAAGTCTAATACTGTATGTTCTCTTTCATATGTGGATTCTAGTTACAAAATGTTTATTTAAATGTGAGTTGGAGTAAAAGTCAGTCAGTTGTAGAGGCCAAAAGGCTAGAAAGGGGATTTGACGGGGAGGGCAGGGAGAAGGGGGAGGGCTTAAGGTGAGGCTATTGTCGATATGCAGGCAAAGGGGCAGACTGCAGGGGTGGAAAGGTGTAAGTGGAATTAAGGGACAAGGGACGGGATGAAGGAAAGAAAGGGTGGGAGGAGGGTTAATCAAAACTTAAGATGTTGGGCTGGGGAAATGGCTTAGCAGTTAAGGCATTTGCCTAGGAAGCCTAGGGACCCCAGTTCAATTCCCCAAGACCCGCGTAAGCCAGATACACGAAGGGGCACACAAGTGTCTGGAGTTTGGTTGCAGCGGCTGGAGGCCCTGGAGTGCCCATTCTCTCTCTCTGCCTCTTCACCCGCCCTCAAATAAATAGATAATATTTTTAAAAATTTAAGATGTTAGAAATAAGCCATATGGACACCTACTTCTTTGCTAGCAATAATATATGTGTTAAAAAAGAGAGAGGGGGCTGAAGAGATGGTTTAGAGGTCAAGTGCTTGCCTGTGAAGCCTAAGGACCTCGGTTCGAGGCTCAGTTCCCCAGGATCCACATTAGCCAGATGCACAAAGGGACGCACGTGTCTGGAGTTTGTTTGCAGTGGCTGGAGGCCCTGGCGTGCCCATTCTCTCTCTCTCTGTCTGCCTGTTCTGTCACTCTCAAATAAATAAATAAAAATAAACAAAAATTTGAAAAGAGAGAGAGAATTTGGGCAGAAGTATCCTATGGGCATGAATAATGGTGTACCCAAAAGCCATAGATTGGTATTAGAAACATTTCAGTGCTGGGGGTAATATACCTCCCAGCAAGTTGTTGTCCACGGAGGCCCCTGATGCCTCCATACCATTACAGGCCATCGCCAAGGCTCTCAGTTGTCCACCAGAACTAGAGGGTGAGACCCTATTGCTAAAGCCTCGACATGCTTGGGCTGCAGGTAACTGAGAAATGAAGCTGGAGCTGAGCTGGAACATTCCTCCCTGCTGACCTGCTGACAGAATGCAGGAAAGAGCTATGCAGCCTTTGGGGAGAGAGAAGTCACCAATGGTGTTAAACATCAGTGGATCCTGCAAGCCTTACCGCTGGCCAGCCAGGCCAAATGTGCCAACTGGTACAATAGTGCCATGTCTATTATGAGGAAAACCAACTAAGGGCTCTCTGATTGGACTGCAGGCCTACTCCATGGAAGGGAATACATGCCTGACGCTGAAAACCTAAGGCAAAAGCCTATGAGTGGGGAGGTCATGAGCCCTACGGGAGTAACGACAACTGTTATCTGGCTAGATACACATATTCTGCCCGCCAAAGTGACCTCTGAGCATCTATATTTTTGCCCATATATTAATGCTACTCCCGCTTTTGGTTAGAGAAACTTCTCTTTCCAGATGGCGATGACCACTGGGGGCACTCAAAAGTCACCATACTCCTGAGAAGTGACAGTGGAACGTTCAGCACTAAGGGACACATCTCTATCACACCCTCTAAGGCTCTAAGTCTCTAAGGGGGCCACTGTTGAAAAGGCAGCGGAAGGAAGATAAGAGCCGGATGAAGGGCAGGATTGCTTACACTGCCGCCATCCACAAGGTGGTCTTGACGTTCAGAACCTCACAGTGGCTGATGCTGCCTACACAAGACCTTCCTAATGGAAGGGAGAAGATGATGGCATCAAAACAGAAGAGAGACTGTTTGGAAAGAAGAAGGGGCTCAGCGGAGTGGGTGTTGTGGAGGAGGGAAGGTGGTGAGGGGATTATGATCATGGTGTATTGTCTATATTTATGGAGGCTGCCAATAACAAATTTTTGTTGTGTTTTTCAAGGTAGGGTCTCACTCTGGCCCAGGCTGACCTGGAATTCACTCTGTAGTCTCAGGGTGGCCTCAAGCTCACGGCGATCCTCTTACCTCTGCCTTCTGAGTGCTGGGATTAAAGGCGTGCGCCACCACAGCCGGCTCAATGACTAATTTTTTTTTATAAGAGTGAGAGAAAGAGCGAATTGGCACGCCAGGACCTCCAGCCACTGCAACTGAACTCCAGACACGTGCATCATCTCATGTGCATGTGTGACCTCGAGCATGCATCACCTTGTACATCTGGCTTAGATGGGATCTGGAGAGTTGAACATGGGTCCTTAGGCTCTGCAGGCAAGCGCCTTAACCACTAAGCCATCTCCCCAGCCCAGTAAATAGTTTTAAAGAAGATGTAAAGTGGTTGAGAACAATACCTGATACCAACCTCTGGCCTCCACAGGCACGCATGTATACATGCGCCCTCATGCATACGGGCAGCCCGACCCATCCAAACACACACACACGGGAAAAGAATGAAAAACAAAACAAGACTCTGCTCTCTTACACACATGCTCATCAACCTGTGCACCCCTCAAAGAGCTGGTGCCTCTGGCTGAGCGACGGGTGTGGGAGGTGACCTACGAAGGGGAAGAAAGCCACGTGACTGCATCACCTTTTACCTTTGGTTGGAGTTGCATGAGATAGGCAGCCTGCAGTGAGTCTCCTCACTCAGCACTCAGCGACCGCCGCTAATGAGCCCAGGTTCAGCCAGGCCTGCTTCGTGGCTGCCGGGAGTTCCTCTCCTCGAGAACAGCCCTGGGACTTGACTCCCCCTGAGGACACCGACTGTTTTCTGGCTAGTCCTCTTTCTCCTGCTCATTTCTAGCTGTGTGACCTCAGGTAAATTGGCTAACTTTGCCAAGCATCATGCTCTTCATCTGCAAATTGGAGGCAGTAATGCCCTCTACTTCATAAAATCAGTGCGTCAAGTTACATAAGGCCACTGGAATAGTAGCTGATGAGGGAAGGGCTCTGCAAATGTTAACTTCTCTCATGATTGCTATTTCCCCATTTTCTCTTCTTGGAGAACCTGTTGTCTCTTGGAGCCTGTTTCCCAGAATCTGGCTCAGTTTGGGATAGAGTCACACTCGTTGCTACTTCATGCCAAGCTGGTGGCCTCTCAGCCACCTCAGGACTCACATGGTAGCCCCCCCTGGGGTGCTCTGCTCAGGACCCCTCATATCTCCGCATGCCTGTGAATTCCTCCCCTTCTTCAATCTCTTCAAATGCAACTGGCTGAGCCAGATGCTTGGAGCTAGCACCTCTACTGCAGACCTTGGCTAATGGCCCACAGGCGCTAGAGGACAGAAATCCAACTCCCTTGCCACGGTGGGAAAAGATAGATGTGGCAGCACATGCCTGTGGTCCTAGCACTTGGTGGGGAAGGGGGGCTGAAGAAGGGGGGTCAAAAGTTCAAAGCCGGTGAGATCCTGTCTTTCAAACAAGAAGGGAGTGAGGGAGGAGGAAGAGAGATAGGGGGTAATGGTTTGCAAATGAATGGCCCCATAGCCTCAAGTGTCTGTTTAAGCTTTCTCTTTAGTCCCCAGCTGGAGCCCCTGGGAGGGGAGCCTTGCTGGAGGAGGTGTGGTTCTGGGGCAGATCTTGGGTTGATTAGTTTGGCCTGCTGGCCATTGAGAGTAGGCTGGCTTTGACACCTCTCTGTCTCTCTCTTTCTCTCCATGAAATGAGCCAGCTTCCCCTGCCATAATGAAACTTCCTTTTGAAACTGTCACTTGAAATAAACTCTTTCCTCCCATAAGCTGCTTCTACTCGGTGGTTTGCCCAGCAACAATAAACGAACTGCTACAGCAGGCAAATGCAAAATATAATTTCCCAGGGCTCCTTCTGCAAGCTCAGATGGACACTTCTCTCCAGGAAGTGACACGTCTGAAGTTCCTGCTAACCCTGCCTACCAGCTTGGCTTCTCCCACCTTGACTTTTCAAACTCCTGACAGGCTTCTCCTGAGGGCGCCTCTTCACCAGTCGCTCGCATCTTCATCTCAGGGTCTTTTCAAAGGTCAGTGCCCAAGAGAGCCATAGTAGCCTGGGATGGCTAATCTCTAGTTGTAATTTTAAACATATATACATATACATACATACATACATACATACATACATATATATATATATATATATATATATATATATATATATATATATATGGTACTTATTTATTTGCAAGAAGAGAGAAAGGACACACACACACAGAGAACAAATGAGTGCACCTGGGTGTCTAGCCACTGCAAATGAATGCCAGAGGCATGTGCCACTCTGTGCATCTGGTTTTACGTGGGTACTGGGGAATCTAAGCCGAGTCTTTTTTTAGGCTTTGCAGGCAAACACTTCAACGGCTGAGCCATCTCTCCAGCCCTCTAGTTGTAAATTTGACAGGATTTAGAATCATCATGGAAACAAGTCTCTGAATGTATCTGGGCGGGATTAGGTTAATTGAGATGGGAGGACAGCACCATTCCACGAGAAATTTCAGGAGAAAGCGAGGAGAGCGGCAGCCTTCATCACTCTGCTTCCTCACTGTGAACGTGAACAGCTGCCTCGAGCTCCTGCTGCCAGGCCTTCCCCACCATGATGAACCATGATCTTGAACGATAAACTGAACAAGCCCTGCTTTCCTTAGGTTGCTTCCTGTCAGGTATTTGGTCATGGTAACAAGAAAGGAACCGACACACCCCATAGTTTAGACTGAGCATCACCTGTCTGCTGTTGACACTGGCTGTCTGCATGGCACTTCGCATGTTTTCTCTCACTCCCCTCAGAGATGCTCTACCCCATAGGGCACATTACTTTATGGCTGAGGAAACTGGAGCTTGGAACAGTTATATGACTTGTTAAAGCCCAGCCAGAGGGTATATGATGGAGCAGGATGTGGGTCTAAGCCTGGGATCCTGTTTAGCTCGTCCTCCTTCAGCCTACCTCAGAGTGCGTGGGCGGATGGGAGTTGGGCCCAGATTCCCACAGCAGGAGTGGAGGAAGGTAGTGGAAGGGGAGAGCCAGACCCTGTCTCCCGTCGACAGGGCTCTCACCTTAAAGGGGATATGAGCTAGTTTATACTGGAGACAAATATGAGTGACGTTGGCCCCGGGAACACAGTTAGGTTACCCCAATTCCATGTCCCAACATGTTAACAATTTTATGAAGGTTTTATAGTTACAGAACAAAATAAAGTCATAAATCAAGGAACTTCTCAAATACACTGGCTGATCATCGGATAGGCGGGTCACAGCAAAGTGGGGAAATCTCCACCATAGGCCTCCGATGCTACCTGACGACATCCTCAGTCCTTGGGTTGGGGGAAGCTGAGGGGTGTATTTGCACATTCCAAAAAGGTTACACCTGATCAACAGATAGTCGTAGTCACCAGGATGGCAGGTCAGACACAGAGGTGGGCGATCGATGGCTATTCAATGGCTAAAGGGTGAGCCCAGGGTAATTCCGCTCTGATCCTGCAACATTCCACCTCTCTGCGGTCACAGGAGTTGTAAAAGCCAATTCAGCCCCATTTGAAGAAAAGGCAGCCCTTCTCTGGGAACTTTAGTTCACAGTCCTTTCTTGGGGGCTGAGGGGGAAGCAGGAGAGGAAAGCAAAGAGCCGAAAGTGTTGTATGAAGAGTCAGGCTGCTGCCAATACACGATAGGCTGGGCGGAGCTGAGCCACCCCGGGCACTAGAACTGACAAGAGCCAGGCCCAAGGCTGCTTGCTCCCTCGACCTGCGCTGGGAGTTGGTGACATCTTACTACTCCCTTGCACAGGCTGTGGTAGGCTTCATGCCAGGCTCGCCTGCTCAGAAGCTCCCACGAACGTCCCAGGGCACAGGGAAGGAGTGGGCTGGATGGTGTGGGTCATGATTGTGAGCAAATACAGGAGTGGCCAACCTGCCGCTGAGTGACCTGCATCAGGGTTAAGTGGCAGATATGGCTAGTGGTCATGACTTTGGGCACAGAGGACAGAAAGGGGAAATAAGGACTGTTGTCCCCTCAAGATAGCTCATGCTGCCCATACTGGTATGATGCAAACGCCTGGGGACCTTCTAACTCACAGCTGTCTAGCCCCCAAAACTTCTGCCCCAAGAAATTGTGTAAGATAGAGCCCACGGGACAAGAACAGGGGAAAGGGATAGCGCACTGGGCTGGGAGGAAGGAACTCCCTAGCTTACTGAGAGTGATGTGTCTGTCTTGTCCTCTATCTGCGTCCCCAGACAGGCCTCTGAGAAATAAGGAAGTGTCCCCTAAACAAGGAGCCCCACACCCTGACATAAACATAGTCCCCAACTCTACACTCACCCAGGACAAAAATATCTTTCCTCTCAAACCAAACACCATTCCATTCCCTAGAGCTGGTCTCTCTCTCCCATTCAGCTAGAAGTTTTACTTGACCCCTGACTTTGTCCAGCCTACCCTAAAACCTCCCTAACAGGCCAAACCCTGAACCTTGTTCTGTCTCCATCCTCACTTTAATGTCCCTCACTGTGTTGGTCATTTTTCTTGTTGCTATGACCATATACCTCCTAAGAAGCAATTGAAGGCACAGTCGATCGTGGTAGGGGAGTCACGCAGCAGGAGTGTGACTCGGCTGGTTATGTCGTCTCCACGATCAGGAAGCAGAGAGATGAATGCTGATGCTCCTCTCACGTTCTTCTTCACCCATCCGGGAGCTTGGCGATGCCCACATTCAGGGTGGGTCTTCCCTCTTCAGTTAAATCTTTCTGGAAACCCCCTCACAGACACACCCAGAGGCGTGTGGTTCTAAATCACAAGTTACCAGTGAAGATCAGCCATCGCACCCACCTTGCAACATGGGTCTTGACACAAGTCCATAATCACCACGTGCCCAGGGCCACGGCTTTACTGGACACACTGGGCACCTGGTGGCTAGCAGCTGCTTCCTATCCCACTCTAATGGCTGGAAGGGACACCTTGGACCAGCTGATGCTCTGAATAGTTCTGGCCATGCCTGCACCCATAATAGATGAACTTGGGAATTATCAGCACCCTGGCCTGTGGGGAGGGGAGTGTCACCAATTTCTCTGCTTTTCACTTCACCATAATTTCTAAAGCACAGGCAGCTGATCTCGCACATCTTTGACTTTCTTCCTGCCCCTGTGGTTCCTTTGGGCCAGACTGAGGTGCATTCATTTTCCAGATGCTAAAAAGCTCTCTCTACTGGCCTCTTAGACAGATGCCATGCTGGGCCCACTGGGTCCTGGCTTCAGTCACACTGCTGGTTCACTGAGACCTTGGGCCACCATGATAACTGCTTTTTCCTTGGAGCTGAAGGAGACACGTGACGGACATGCAGTTGGAGCTACCTACTCCTTTGAGAGATGTGACAGAAATCCTAAATCCTCTGAGGTGCTCAGGGACCGAGGACAAAGACCGGCTCAGATCTAGGCAGGCTCTCTGTGGCCTCAGTCCCATTGCCATTGCCGTTCACAGTGGTGCAACAGACTGAACGGGAGCTGCCTTTGCTTCTATCAAAGGACCTCAGGGTCAGGGCTGGGAAGGTTGTCCGGCAGTGACAGCCCCTGTTCGCAAAGCCTGCTGACCTGGGGTCAGTTCCCCAGCACCCATGTAAAGCCAGAATCAACAAGTGGAACAAACATCTGGCATTCCTTTGCAGTGGCAAGAGACCATGGCATATGTGTGTACAGACACACATGTTAAATAAATAAAAACCTTAGGGATAGAGAGATGGCTTAAACGTCAAGGCACTTGCCTGAGAAACCTCAGCACCCATGTTCAACTCCCCAGATCCCATGTGAGCCCGACACACAAGGTGGCGCATGTGCAAAGTCCTGTTGCACATGTGCGCAAGGTGGCACATGCATCTGGAGTTTGATTTCAGTGGCTGAGGCCATGGTGCATCAATTCTCTCTCTCCCTTTCATTAAAAAAGTAAATCTTGAGCTGGAGAGATGGCTTAGCGGTTAAGCGCTTGCCTGTGAAGCCTAAAGACCCCGGTTCGAGGCTCGGTTCCCCAGGTCCCATGTTAGCCAGATGCACAAGGAGGTGCACGTGTCTGGAGTTCGTTTGCAGAGGCTGGAAGCCCTGGCACACCCATTCTCTCTCTCTCTCCCTCTATCTGTCTTTCTCTCTGTGTCTGTCGCTCTCAAATAAATTTTTAAAAAAATTTTAAAAAAAGTAAATGTTAAAAATGTTTAAAGGGAGGGCAGTGGCTGTGTGAGTCCTTTTAGAGCTAAGCATTGCCTGGGGGAAAGGGTTGTATGTAGGGAGACAAGCCCGCAGGCAGCAGGCAGCGGGGTGCTGAGGCTGGAAGGGTTACCCCGTCACTGAATGACTTGAAGGCTGAGCCCACGTGGGAGACTAAGTCTGCCAAGGTTAGAGCCCCAGAGTTTCAGCCCTGGGCTCAGAAGCACAAACCACTGGGGGGAGAAATGTGACCCTAGGACTGGTTGCTTCAGCCTAGGTGCTTCTAGGGGCGTCAGGCCAAGGTACACGGTGGGAGTAACAGGCTAAGATACTTCCTCAGGTCCATAACTGGGAAGGGAATAGAGGCTTATGGGGAGACTACATACAAGATAAAATTCCCAGCTAATACAGTATCCAATTTAGGAGAAAATCTAGGAGGAGGACATCCCATCAACCCTCTGATTGTTTGCGGGCTTTGAAGACTGCCTGTAAAACCTCCTCGGTAATTAAGTAGAATGATTCCATGTTGCCACATAAGTATGGTTATTGCTCCTCAGTGGCTGCGATTAATATAAAAGCAGATTAAGGAAGCCATCATCAAGGCATAATGAGTTTTAAAATATTAATTAATATGTTAATAACCATTCTAGGTTCAGGGTGAGGTTTGGGTGCTGTTAGGAGATTATTTCTGCCAAGGACCCAGGAATGCCAGCATCCTTCCCTGCTCACGACTACAGTCTCGAGGGGCCGTGAGGGAGCGGGAGCGGAATGAAACTCAGAGGTCTGTTTTATTACTAGCTATGCTCATTCCAACGTCCCCTCCCAGAGTGACCACAGCGGATGGATGGAAGTGCGAGGAACGTGGATAAGTAGGTTCAAGGCATTCCTTGGGCCTATCACTCCCGCTACCATAACTATGGCCTCCACAACCCTATCTGGCCTGAAAGAGAGTAAGAACTCCAGGGGAGGGTTGGGTCCATTTCTCTCAGCAACCTGGAACCACCAGCAATAAGAGAAGGCTACGGGGCTCAGAGCTCACACCTTGCATGGGCTACTAAGATGCTATGAACTGGTGCCCACCCACTAAGTACAGCTGTGCCTGTAGCCCAGGCAGTGTCTTGGGTTCTGAACAAGCAGGTTGCCAAGGTTACCTCTGGAATGAGCTGGGAAGACAGTGGTCAGGGAGGACATACATAGGAAAGGAGAGAGTCCTTCTTAGGAGACTCAGCCTTTAAAAATATATTTATTTATTTATTTATTCATTCATTTATTTATTTGTAATAGAGTGAGAGAAAGAGGCAGCTAGAGTGAGAGAGAATGGACATGCCAGGGCTTCTAGGCACTGCAAATGAACTCCAGATGCATGTGCCACCTTGTGCATCTGGCTTTATGTCGTTACTGGAGAATCAAACTCAAGTCCTTAGGCTTTTCAGACAAGTGTCTTAACCACTGAGCAATCTCTCCAGCCCCACTCAGCTTTCTAAATGCACATGTATTTATGCATGGGTATGTTCATATGTGGAGGAGTGCATGAGTGTGTGTATGCATATATGTGGTTGTGCATGTGGACATCTAAGGACAACCTTCAATGTCATTTCTTAGGAACTGTCTACTCTTTATTTTGGAGGGGATAATAAGCAGTCAGAGGTTAGGTTTGAAACAGACTTCGGAGCTAGGGGGATATATGCTGAGCTGGGGGTGTCGTGGTTTGAATAGATGGCCCCCAATATATTCAGTATTGGAGGCGGTGTCACTGGGCAGATCTTAAGGTGCGGTGGTGGGTTTCAGATTTCAATCTAAAGATATGCAAAGTGTGCCTAGCTGGAGTTCCTGAAATGCGCTGTGCTGTGTGGCTTTTGGCTTTTAGGCCTGTGCTTCTCTCTCTCTCTGCTTGGTCCTGTGAAAGCAGGCCAGCTTCTTCTGCTATTATGGAACTTCCCCTGGATCTGTAAGCTTCAATAAATCCCTTCCTCCATAACTGTGCCTGGTCTGAAAGTTCATCTCAGCGAACCTGAACCTGTCTGCTACAGGGGGTCATGGTACTTTAGGCCAAGCTGGCAAGTGCCAGGTCAGCCAATTGTCGACTCTTTTTGATACAGGGTCTCTCACTGGTCTGGAACTCACAAAGTAGGCCAGACTGGCGGGCTGGCCAGCAAGCCCCAGGGATCTGCCTGCCTCAACTTCCCTGGTACTGGGAGTACAAGCTTGTGTCACTATACCTGGCTTTTTATGTGGGTTCTGGAGATGGAGCTCAGGACCTCACATTTGCAAGGCAAGCACTTGACTCACTGAGCCATCTCCTGGCCTGACACTCAGCGTTTGTCTCTCGACTTCTGGCCCGTGATATAGGCCCATCCCCATCTGTCCCCGGCCTCTGAAGCCATCCAAATAGGTTAGAACAAGATGCTAGTTGACCCCAAAGGCATATTTTGGCCCCAAATTCACATCCTTCTCAAATCCCCATCTCAAGTAACAGCCATATCATCCTGACTAGGTCACGTGAGTGTGTCATGAACACACAGTGGTAAAAGCCCTTGAGATCTGAACCTTATAAACAGCCTTCTCCCACCATTAATTTCCTACAGAGAAACAGACAACCAAAATTAAATCCCTTTCCATATGTGAATCCCTGTCTAAAATTCTACCTTCCCTATTATTTTTCAGGCATTTTAGAGAGAAGGCCTTCCTTAGGGGATGCCTGGGGCCCAGGGTACCTCTTTATTCTTGCAGCCTGAGTGGAATTCTCAAGTTATTTTCAAGGTTGTATTGAGCTAATAACATTCTCTCATTTATACCAGGTTTCTTAAAACTCCACGTGAAGGGGCTGGAGAAATGGCTTAGCGGTTAAGCGCTTGCCTGTGAAGCCTAAGGTTCGAGGCTCTGTTCCCCAGGTCCCACATTAGCCAGATGCACAAGGGGGCGCACGCGTCTGGAGTTCGTTTGCAGAGGCTGGAAGCCCTGGCGCGCCCATTCTCTCTCTCCCTCTATCAGTCTTTCTCTCTGTGTCTGTCGCTCTCAAATAAATAAATAAATTAATTAATTAAAAAAAAAAAACTCCACGTGAAGCATGAACCACAGGCCCAAACCCAAGCCATTTGGAGCCATACATGGTGACTCCACTTTGGCTTTCCAAAATCAAAGGCCCTCTGGCCTCTCTATCTGCACCCAAGGGCCTCAGCCTGGTGTAGAGTCCTGAAGCAGGGAGTAAGGGTGGACCTTTCTTCTGCCTGTGTGGCACCTAGTGGATTGGTTTCCCTTTCTGCAGAATGGCCTATCCGAGCTGTGATAAGAAGCCTTTTTCAAACGGTAGAGGTGCCAAGATGATGCTGCATATAACTGTGCCCCTTCCTCTCTTCCTAGTGCTTTCTCCCTGGGAGCCAGCTCCAAGGACACAGGGGCCTGGGCTGGTGAGTGGGTGAGTGCGTGCCCCTGCCTGGCCCAGCCTGAGCTGCCTCCAGGAGTCCTCCCCCACACCTTTCCACTCCCTCGCTCTGGCCTTGCCTTTGTCATCCTTCCCATCCTTGCTTCTCCAGATAAAAGGGCATGGTGTCCGGTCCTCACCCACATGCTTGTATCCAGAACTAGGAGCCCAGCACTCCCTCTGACACCCACATGTTGCTCAGCACAGCTCAGGTGCAGCCCCAAGGAGCCCCCAGAGGTGAGGCTCCAGCATTGTGTCTTGACATCTGCCCAGGGCATGAAGAACTCCTGGAATGCTGTGAACATGGGGTTGTCACCTTGCCTCCAGGTGGTTTTCAACTTGCTAGGACAAAGGGCTGAGCCACTTCCCAAAGAGCAGCAGTTGGGCTCAGTGGCACCTGGTGGGGGTGGGGCCGCATAAGTTAAGCCCTGGTTAGTGGGGAAAGGGTCCTGGTGGGCTGCTGACTGAGCGCTTGCCACTGCTCAGCTGAAAGCTCCTTCTGTAATTGGAAGCCCAGCCTGGCAGGGCCTGGCACAGACTTCATGCAGAGAGGTGCCAGGCAGGCACAGCCTGAATGCTTGTTTCTGATCTTTTCTTGCAGGCAAAGGAGCTGCTGTTTCCAGGAGAACACATCGATTGAACGGGGCTGTCCTCTGCTAATTGCAGCTGCTGGGGTTTGACTGGAAGGTAGGGGTGTGTGTGTGTGTGTGTGTGTGTGTGTGTGTGTGTGTGTGTGTCAGGGTGGGCGAGGTGACCCATGTCACCAACTCTCCCAGCACTCCCCCCGTGCTGCCCCTGACAGGCAGCTGGTGTTCCCAGAGGCTCAAGAGCGGCAGAGGAGAAGAGGAGAAGATGTCTAACAGTTTAGGACTCAAAGTTCTGCCTCAGGTTTGGTGCTCTACGTGAATTCAGCATGGGCTGGTGCTGACCTCAGAGGTTCACACTCTGCATGTGACTGTATACATGAAAATGAGGCTGGAATGAGGGAGGAACCATCGCAAGGTGTGTGTGTGTGTGTGTGTGTGTGTGTGGCCTGTGAGCACATGTGTGTGAGGAAGATTATGTCTGCCCACGTCTGCTTAGGCCTTCGGGGGCAGAGGTTGACACTGATGTCTTCCTCAGTTGCTCTCCATCTTACTTTTTGAGAAAGGGTCTCTCACCAACTTAACAAGACTGGCTGACCAGCAAGCCTTGGGGACTCTCCTACCTCCTCCTCCCCAGTGCTGGGGTGACAGGTATGTGCCACTATGCCTAGATTGCACGTGGGTACTGGAAACCCGAACTCAGGTCCCATGCCTGTGCTGGAAGCCCTTTACCCACCGCGTCATCTCTGCAGCCCGTCCGCGTTCACACAGTGCACGTAACAAGCTATGTGGTGGATCTAAGAGCGTGGACGTGGGGAAAGCTGTCCAGATTCTCCACAGCTGGTGCCCACTTGGTTGAGAACCTGAGGGATGACACGGCTGTTCTTTGACCCGGTCACCTTCACCCACTGAAAGCAGAGGAGGGAAGGAAAGAGTGGAGCCCCGAACTGCTCCATGGTGGGCTGATTGATGAGGGACCCTGCCCTGGGGAGGAGGAAGGGCAAGGATTTCTTGAGAGGCAAACAGGCATACAGACAGACCTAAAGATTCCACGCTGTGGATGACAAGCTTGGGAGGCAAGTTCAGACGGGTTGAGATGACCACCAGCTGATGAAAGTGATACACCCTGGAGACTGTGCAGAACCCCTAGCCTTGCCAGCTATTGGAATAGTCCTGTAGGCCCCAGCCCAGGGGTCTGAGGAGTCTGAATCCAGTTCCTGCTAGTTCCAAGGCGGAGAGACCTCAGCCATCAGCTGGGACAGAGCCCTCCTTCTTGGGCAGGGGTGACTGCTCTGGGAGATGCAAGGCTACCAGTAGCATCTGGCCATGACCCACTATGCCAGAGGAGCCCATTGGGGGCTGAGCAGGGACCCCAGGTTGGTCCCTTAGGTGGAGGAAGCTGTCCCTGATTGGCCAAGGGGGGGTCCCACAGCTGGGTGGCATTAGACCAAATCAAAGGTGACGCACTGTCCCTCGGAGGGTGGGAAGAGCGGGCGCAGCTGCTCTCCTCCTCCCAGCAAGAGCTGTCACCGCACCCGGGCTCCCAAGTTCTGAGATGAACTCTGCTCCAAGTAATTACAGCTCTTCAAGTTTCCTGTCCTCTGTTTAAAGAATTCGTCCTCTCGCCCTCAATGCCCCATCAGTTCCCTAATTAGCAGCGAGCAGCGCGATTACACATTCTCCGCAGCTCGCTGGGTCCGGCCCCCCTAATGAGTGTTTGTGGACAGCTGGGAGCCGGGCCTGCCGCCCGCGAGCCAGGAGTCAGGGCCCAGGAGTGTGAGCTGTCAGCGCCGTGATGGGGCTGGAGCTGGTCGCAGCCCTGCGGGCCTCTATGAGGAAAGGCCTTGAAATATAAATGAAGATGAATATTCATATTTGGTTCAATAAGTGCCAACTATTAATATACATGTCTGTCGGGAAGAGAAGGCAGTGCAGAGCCAATTGTGCCGGGCATAATTGGGCTCCTAATTCACAATTAGCCTGGAGCTCCAGAGCCTGCACAGCCAGGGCCTGGGCTCAGGACTGGAGTGCAGGGGCTGCCGCAGGGGAAGGCAAGGCCAAACACCCCGGGGTCCCCTCCTCTCTCCACCCTGCCCCAGAGCCCTCCGCAGGAGGAGAAATGGGAGAAAGAAAAGGAAGCCTGAACCCCTTTCAGGAATCGGGTCCTGCAGTAGTTTTGGGGAATGCATAGGTGGACCTTGCCCCCCTGGGTCACATTTGAGCAGGCACCATACTCCCCGAAGCTAGGAGTCCCTATGGAGGCTGTCAGTGCAGAGGAACTTGTGCCCCAATTCTAAGCGGAGTCCACATTAGAACCTGTCTTCAAATCCATGGGAACTCAAGCCAGAAAGCTGGTATTGGGATGATTTTCGAATGCTGGCTTCTCTGAGGTCTGACTTTCCAAGGCTCAGCTCCAGAAGCCAGAGGAACAACTCCTGCGGCCTCCCCATTCAGGACCTGGTGTCGTTAACCTTCTCTTCCTCACTCTTACTCAAAGCCTCCTTCCTTGGTCCCCAGTCCCCTCCCACCTGGCCCCACCGTGACACAGCCGCCATCGAGCTTCTCTCCCATTGGCAATCACGCCCTGCAAGGCCCCAGATTCCTGCTCAGTGCTTCCCTGTCCTCCCCCACCTTAGCAGACATCCATCAAGGGGTGGGGCCTGGGAACAGTGACACCCCAATAGCAGAAATCATACTGTGCGCCCAGATCTTGTTTTTTTTTTTAATTTTAATTTATTTATTTGAGAGCGACAGACACAGAGAGAAAGACAGATAGAGGGAGAGAGAGAGAATGGGCGCGCCAGGGCTTCCAGCCTCTGCAAATGAACTTTCTTTTTTTTTTTTTTTTTTTCAGATCTTGGTTTTTAATTAGGCATGTCCACTAACACGAGCCAGGACTTTGAGAAGCGGCCGTTCCCTGGGCCGGGATAGCAAGGCAAATGAGCTTGTTGTCCTGTCAGCCAATGAGTATGCAAAGAATGCCAGGGACATTTTCAAAGGACACAGACACCAACTCGAGGGGACAATTCATAACTATTTAAAATTAAACGGTAAGCCATGAATCCATCCTGACATAAATGAATAAATTGAAATTTTAATGAGGAATGAGATGTTTGCATGGACTCAAAGATCTTCCCACATTATCATCGTGAAGGACAGGGAACACTTTTTCAGGGAAGAGTGTGATCAACCGCCCCATAGTCATGTGACCCGGCTGAGCCGCCAGGGAGAAGAGCCCACAGTCACACCTGCCCAGTCTCAGTCTGAGTGGGACTTGGCAAAATGTGGGCCAACCCTAATTGACAGATGAGCTACCAAATAACTGTCCAGTCCCCCCGAGGGCAAGAGGGACATGGACAATGCACAGTCCCCCACTGAAAGAGAATGGAGAGACATGATGACCAAGCAGGCCGCTAGCACTGCAGTGACTTCGGAAAGTAACTGTACGGCTCCCCATGGGGGGTGAGGACAGTGGGCAGGCAGCCTCTGTCTGCAGGGCTCACCTTGTTGGGGGTCCTACTCCAGGATCTTCAAGCCGTTCCTCCACTGGCCCAGTCTGCTCCTGGCTGTTGCTCCCATGGAGATATCTGTAGGACAGACCACCTCAGAAGCCCTGGGCGATAGCTATAGCATCCTGCTCCTGCTCCTGGGACAGCAGGGTGGCTGAATGACTCTCCTTCAAGGCACACGTTAACTAGCAGAGAACCAGGACCAACAGAGAAGCCACTCCTCACTGGGCCTGAATTCCCCAAGCTATCAGAAGACATGTTGATCGGAAACCGTGCCTGGCCAGCGCCCACTGCCCAAGACAAGTCTCAGGGTACATTACTTCTATCACTGCATATCAACATCGTGGCTTACAGCAACGCCCATGTGCCATTCGTAGTCTGGAAGCCTGGTGGCATGGGCTCTCTGGCCAGGTGGCCATCAGGTGTCTGCTGCCTGACACTCATCGGGAGCTGGGGCCATTCGTCTCAGTTCGTTTCTGTCACTATAGCTACAGGACCATCCATGCCACTGCAGGTCTGAGCTCACCATGTCCCTGTTGGCTATTAGTCAGAGATACTTCCAGCTTCTAGAAGCTTCTCACATTCCTCACCATGTATCCTCTGCCTTTAAACTAGCTACAGGTCTGTAAACCTTTCTTGTACTTTGAATCTGTCTGACGTCCTTCTTCTGCTGCTAATCAGAGAAAAATAATGCCAGTTATTGTTATTATTATTGGGTGCATGGGTGCACCACACACATGGAGAGCCGAGGCCAACCTCGGGGTGTTTGTTTTCCACCTTCTTTTTGAGACAGGGTCTCCCTTGTTTTTGCCAGAGCTTCCAGGTTCACCTGGCTCTGCCTCCTACTGCTGTAGGTGTGTTAGGAATCACAGATGCATGTGTTACTTTGTATCTGGCTTTACATGGGTTCTTGGGAATTGAACTCAGGCTGGCAGGCTCACAAGCAAGAGCCTTTAACTGCTCTTGCTTTAAAGGGCTGGGCTCACCTGATGGCGTATCCATCACAGGGATCCTGGGACACCTGGAGATGACATATCAGACAAGAGTACCTGGAAAGACCCAAGGAGACTGTATACCTCTTCCCCAAAGATTTATCACTGTCCTCTTCCCAGGATCCTCTTCCCAGGATGGCCTGGGCTTGCTCCTTGTGTCTGAGCTCCATGTCAGCCCTAGGGACCCTCTTGAGCCCTCCCTGGGATCCTGTTCTGTCTCATTATGGGCCACTGTCCAACAGTTACTTCAGCCTACACAGAGCCATTAACCCAGGCCTGACCAGACCTCAGAGGTGCCAAGTCACCCCTGCCACTCTGGGATGCAGGCTGAATGGCACTGTTCCTCCAGCCCTGAGTCCACGGTTCTCCCTCCCGCATCCACCCTCCACTCGGCCCTCCGCACCCGTCTGTCCTTCTCCAGTGCCTGACACCTTGTTTGTCTTATTTGCTCCTTCATGAAGCCCTGACCACACCATTCCACCGGGCCCAGTTAAATCTTGCTCCTGGGAGGCATGGTGCTTCTCTAGGAGGAGCCAGGGCAGGTGGCAAAATCCCTCGCTCTCATAACACAGTGGGTATAGAGGTGTCCCAGGGTAGGGAGTGGCACCCCAAGGTGCTGGTGCGCCCCATCACTATTATAAACCCTGTCCTATATGAAGGTCAGCAGGGACAGTCTATGCACACAGGTGTTCACCCACCGTGGGCCTGCTCAAGACGCTCTACGGCTCCTGCACACTGTAGGATGTCCCTACGGACAGCTGCATAGTGAGGCTTCCTCTGCCCAGGTGGGACATCTTTCTAGAACAGGCCTTTGCCGCCATGGGCCCAAGAGCTGGCTCAGTTTGGGCAGGCCGGCCAGCTCTTCTTGCTCCAGCTCGGCCAGTCCTCAGCCGGCACAAGCGCTGGCAGGGAAGGTGACCAGGACGAACAAGGGGTTTGGAGAACAAGGTCACATCTCAGCAACCCAAAGCTGGTCGAGCTCCCTCCATCAAGTTTTTAACTAGAAAAATAGTGTGCCCATTTCTCTGTAATACACCTCTGGGCTTTTTTATTATGACTTCATTTCCCCTTGTAATATTGGAACGTCTCTATAATTGTAAAAGTGTAATAGAATCTAATAGAATTTCATTTGGCGCCCGGAATGCTCCGTGCCATGGCCGCTCATTCGGAGTGAAATAATGATGTCTAATGCCCACACACGGCTCCCTGTGACCTTATTCAATCTTGGGGCTGATCGGGAAATATATTGATTCAATTATACACTGATGACAAATGAACTCAAAGAAAGAGGAAAAAAGGTCAGCATATATTTGAAAATGTAAATCTTAGCAATGTCTTTGGGGTTCACCAAAAAAGAGAGAGAGAGAGAGAAAGAAAAGCCATTTCGAAATGCCATTTATGGCTAATAGTATACAGTTCCAGACTCCATCAGGGAGGCTCGTTGGGTGTCTGGGAAGGCATTAATAGGGTGTCGCTTCTCTCACACTGGGATTAGGCCTAAATCCCCTCTGAGACCTTCCTGCCCTGCAAGACTTTTCTTCAAAGCTGCCTCTTCTGCCTCCCTCCCTGTTTACCGTCCCTCTTCTCTCCCTGTTATCATCCCTCCCTCTCTTCTTTCTTTCTACCTTCTTTCCTCCCTCCCACTCTCCTTTCCCTCTGTTCTTCTTTTCCCTCCTTCCAGGAAGCGGATGAAGAGACAAGGTGACATAGTCAAATCACTGAGCACATATGGACAGAGAAGGGAAGGGCTCCTGGTCGAGGGGAGTCCCAGATCAGCAGGGGTGAGCAAAGGGAGAGGGGAGGGGAGCAGGTGGGAGATGGAGGGCAGAAAGGAAACTGGGAGAGCGGGTCACAGAAGTCAGACAAGCCCCATTGGAAAACGAAGGAAGAGGCCGGCCATCCCTCACAGCTCATAAGAGTTGCACAGCTCTTTGACTCTTTTCCGGGCAGTCAAGATGTCTAAGCGAGGAGCCAAAAATCTGTATATCATCTCTGTGAAGGGGATCAAAGGACGCCTGAACAGACTTCCTGCTGCTGGTGTGGATGACATGGTGATGGCCACAGTCAAGAAGGGAAAACCAAAGTTAAGAAAGAAGGTCCATCCAGCAGTGGTGATTCGACAACAAAAATCATACCGAAGAAAAGATGGGGTATTTCTTTATTTTGAAGATAATGCAGGGGTCATCGTAAACAACAAAGGTGAGATGAAAGGTTCTGCCATAACAGGACCAGTTGCAAAGGAGTGTGCAGACTTGTGGCCCAGGATTGCATCCAATGCAGGCAGCATTGCATGACCCTCCAGTGTGTTTGTAAAATATACCCATTAAAAAGTATTTGCTTCAAGTAAAAAAAAAAAAGAGTTGCACAAACATCCACAGAGTTCACAGAATTTCTCCACTAAGAAAAAAAGAGAAGAGTAAAAAGAAAAGAGCCAGGCATGGTGGCACCTTTAATCCCAGCACTCAGGAAGCAGAGGTAGGAGGATCGCCGTGAGTTCGAGGCCACCCTGAGATTACAGAGTGAATTCCAGTTCAGCCTGTGCTGGAGTGAGACCTTACCTCAAAAAAACAAAACAAAACAAAAATAGTCACTGGGCCTGTGCTAGAGCTCAGTGGCTGAGCACTTGCCTAGCATATGCAAGGTCCTGGTTTCCATCCTCAGCAACACACACACACACACACACACACACACACACACACAGAAAATTAATTTAGGAATCAAGTCTAACCATAGGGATCTTAAATACAGTCAGTGGTATCTGAGTAAAATATTTACTTGAGTAAAACTCAAGTCCACAACTTGGTTATTTTTCCAAATTCACAATGCCTGAAACCACGACCCAAATCAAGATCTAAAATATACCTGTAGCACCCCAACAGCCTGCGCCATGACCCTTCCCATTAATTCCCTACCTTCCCCCACCCCTGGGTCTTTCTGCACCATGTTTGAGACTCATCCACATGGCTGTGGAGCAGCCGCCCTGGCTTGGCTTGGTCGTGAGTGGGGACTATGAAAACTGTAGGTGAAAGTCCTGCAGAGAAATCTTAATAATCAGCAGGGGCAATTATGAGTGCTTTGCAACCTCTATGAACTTTTATCAAACCATGAAAAATGTACAGTTGGTTAGAAATGTATCATGGAATTTTAAAATTGCAAAACAAATATTTAATGCAGTGAAAATTTTAAAATATTTTATTCATTTATTTGTGTGTGAGAGAGAGAGAGAAAGAGGAAAAAAAAAAAAAGGATATGGGTGTGGCAGGTCCTCTGACCACTGCAAACAAACTCCAGACACATGCACCACATTGTGCATCTAGCATACATGGGTACTAGGGAATTGAACCTGGGTCCTTTGGCTGTGCAGGCAAGTGCCTTAACAACTAAGCCATCTCTGCAGGCCAAACCCATTGAAATTTAAGACATCAGAAACATTAAGAATTAAAACACGTTACTTCTTTGTAGCTAGTGTAGCAAGCATAGCGCACAGAGCCTATCTGTGTAACTTACAGTAGGGGCAAGAGCTTTTGCATGCCTTGGAAAACTGTCACATTATTTTCTAAGTCTGAATTGGGTTTCCAACATTTTTCCCCCCTTGGTGTGCTTCAGGATTGTGAAGTCTTTCTGAAAGTTCCTTTACTGTGAAGGTCTTTGTGTCACTTTCCCCAGGACATCCTCCTCTTCTTAGCCACAACTTCATTCTTCATGTTATATGCATCTCTAGTGGTGAAGGAAGCATTTTGCTATTTCTCCTATAATTCCATTTATCTTTGAACAGAATGCTACTGCCAGCATAATTGTGTGTGTGCGTGTGTTTTCTTTTTAAATTTCTCTGTTGCACTTCTCTCTTTTTTTTTTTTCTTTCTAAATTTTTATTTATTTATTTGAGAGCGGCAGACACAGAGAGAAAGACAGATAGAGGGAGAGAGAGAGAATGGGCGCGCCAGGGCTTCCAGCCTCTGCAAACGAACTCCAGACGCGTGCGCCCCCTTGTGCATCTGGCTAACGTGGGACCTGGGGAACCGAGCCTCGAACCGGGGTCCTTAGGCTTCACAGGCAAGCGCTTAACCGCTAAGCCATCTCTCCATCCCTGCACTTCTCTCTTAACTGAGCCCTTCCATGCATTACTGACTTTTGCAGAACGTCACGTGAGTTCCTAACTGGGACGTAAGGGGGATCCCAGCTGTGTCTCACTGGTGCCTATGCATGAAGTGACAGCAGATCCTCAGTGGCCAGTCATAGACGGGCTCTGAGGGAGAGGCGACAGGATTGGTGGCAGCTCCAGATGGGCACCTGCCATTCGCAGAAGAGCCAGCAGGAAGCTTATGCTTCACACCATCGTCCGTGGTTAGTGACGCACCATACTGACCAGCGCCATACCGAATGCCTTTGGGGGAGGCTGGTATTATATGGAACAAACCATGGTAACTAGGAGAAGACTGTTTATATAAGCAATGTGTTGTCATTGTTGTTTCCTACTCCACTGTACAAATGTCATGATTTTTTTTTTTTTCAAGGTAGGGTCTCACTCCAGTCCAGGCTGACCTGGAATCCACTATGTATTCTCAGGGTGGCCTTGAACTCACAGTGATCTTCCTACCTCTGCTTCCTGGGTGCTGAGATTAAAGGCATGAGCCACCACGCCCAGCAAATGCCATGATTTCTTTATCCCTTCATGTGGTATATTAGAGCTACTTCTGTTATGCGTAAGACTGCTGTAAACCTGTCTTTGTCAACGTATACATTCTTTTCTATGGCTGAAGCATTCTCTACTTGGATCCCCTAGTTATTTCAAGTGACCCCAGACAAGTTCTGCCCCTCACAGAGCTTGGGAACATCACAGCCACACCTGCAAGACAAGCTGTGATTGGGCAGATGTGATCTGCGGGCCTGCAAAGCCATTCTATTCCTCCAGACCTGTTTTTCAGATAGGAAGATGGACGCTAGACCTGAGGTCACACAGGGTGATGCCAGGGCCTCTCAGCCACTCCGATGGGGCCTGGTGACCTTGCTCAGACCTGTGCCCTCCCCTCCATGCCACTCCTCCTGCGGTGGGGCAGGAGCTTGCCTGGCTCTGGGGCCACTGAGCTGGGATTCTCTTTCTTTCATTATCTTTCTTTCATTCTTTCTTATCAAGGCAGGCACCCCCCCTCCTCTGACCAACAGGAGGGTCTAGGCCAAGTCAGGAGCATAGGGAGGGAGGTGGAGGAAACTCTTGTCCCCTGACACCCAGGAAACTTTTTAGCAAAACCTCCAGCCACTGCCCCATTTTACTCTCATAATTAGCTGGCAGCTCATTAGCAGCTCATTAGCGGCCCTCGAACTGCAGTGACAGTAACAAATTCAGTGCAGCCAGGCAATCTGGGGGTGTCCCCAGAGGCCTGAGCCAGGGCTGGGCTTGGGGAGGGCTGCTGGAGATAACTCACCGTGGGGCCCCTTTCCGGAGTCTCAGAATCTGAATCCCATTCCTTGGACCCTGGGCAATGTCTCTCCCCCATCCCACCTGCATGCTGCCCTTCTTAGCACAGCTCCCTGTTGCAGAGCCGTCAGCTCCCCCGCCTCTCTTCCTTTCTGGGAGGAAGGATCCTGGCTCAAAAAATGGCAGGGGGACCTTAGAGCTTTGAGAGGGTCAGAGAGCCCAGACTTCCCATTAATGGGGGCCAGCCAAACCCACATCATTCCTGGGTGCCCCTTCTACTCCACTGGCTTCTGAATGCAAGCTCCCAAATGCCCCTGGCCTCTTGACCTGCCCGTTCAGGTCTTGGCCTCTTTGTGTCTGTCTGTCTCAATCTGCTCTGCTTCTACTTATTAACATTGATGTAGGAACGTACCGTTTGTCTGATCTGACCTAAGTATGAAATAACTATAATGGTCTGTTAGACAAAGCCTATCTGCAAAGAGTTTCTGATCCAGTAAGGAAAGAGGCCATTATCCCCTGTGAAAAGGAGTTGGGTGGGGTCAACCTTGCAGGCATTAGAGGGGAGACCCCTGCTACAGTGGGTCTGTCAGGGAGGATTCCTGCAGGAGGTTGAAGCTTGGAGAAGGATCAGCAGTTCACTGGTCCATCTGTCCTGTTGAGGCCTTCTCCATCTTCATCCTTCTTGCCAGAGCCTAGCACCCCGCCCCGCAGGCAAGCCTCTCTACCTAATACTCTCCCCACCCTGAAGACAGAGGGTCAAAACCAGCTCCAAGGAGCAGAGACCAAAAGGAGGAGGGAAGAGGTCAAAGGGAGGTACTAGGGGCTGAGTCCTGCTCAGTAGTGGCCCAAGCCTCCAGCAACCCAGTGGCCATGGTTAAACTGCTTATCTCCCTGGGGTTGCATTCCTGTCTCACCTCTCTGTGCTCTGAGGAGGTCTGTAGGGTGGGGTCACCCTAGTCTGGTCTGTGTAGGGAAACAGGGGCTCCTGGTGAGGCCCTCAAAGGTCGTGGCACAGTGAGAAAGGCCTGGACTCCAATCCCAAGATCCCAGCTCTGGCCATACATCTGCCACGGGGATCGATGGGAAGCCATTATCATTGCCACATGTTAATGACTCCAATTAATTCCCCATCTGTGGATCCGATGCAGCCTTCAGTGCTGAAGGTTAAAGGGAGGGGACTGTCTCAGGGTGAGCTTCCCTGGGGAGGGCAGTTCCAGGCCTGTGTGCTTGGCTGGTGAGAGCTGGGGATTTTGCAGTAATGAGGGGCTGAATGGTGTGTACGCACATCATGCACTATACAGCAGTCCCTTGTTAAAAAAAAGGGGGCTAGGACATATAGATACACATCTGTGCACTCTATGTGTGCCTGCCTTGGCACACATACATGGTATTTATGTGTTCAAAGTATAATTTCTGTAAATGTGTATGAACAAAGCAGCATCTGTCCTGTCTTCATACTTTATTTATGCTATCTATGTTCAAAGTGTGTGCATATAAATTATGCTTCGAGGATTGTCTGTGTGAATCCTGAGTCCGCAAATGCTGAATGAAGACATTTCTACCCGTGCATTGTATGGAGTGCCTGCAGGTACATTTCACCCATATGCGTCATGTACAGATGTGTACAAACCCAAGTTCATGTGTTTATGCGCGTGAGTCCTGACTATGAGGGTCTCTTCTGCTTTCTTCTTCTTTGGAGACCTTGATTCTTCCCTTGAGCCCGGAACTCGAAAGGTCGCTCTCTGTGTGCGGTGACATGGACCTGACACTGTCCAGTCTCCAGGTGGGCTTTGCAGGATCCACAGGAGCTCACAAAGGAAGCCCTAGGCTAAGGATGGTGCTTAAGCCAAATGACAACAGCAAGCCCTCGCATGGTGCTTCCATATGCCCAATGATGCTGTAAAATATTTTATATTTGTTTTTATTTATTTGAGAGAAAGAGGGGGGCAAATAGAGAGAATGGGCGCACCAGGGCCTCCAGCCACTGCAAATGAACTTTATGTGCCACCTTGTGCCTCTGGCTAACGTGGGTCCTGGGGAGTTGAACCTGGGTCCTTTGGCTTCGCAAGCAAGTGCCTTAACTGCTAAGTCATCCCTCCAGCCCCTGACAAGGCTTTAAGATGGCATGGGCATTCACACACTCTTCACTGTAATGCTACGAAGTGACTACAATCGTGATTTTGTTTGCAGCTGAGGAAAATGAGATCCAGACATGCAAGAAGCTTGCCCAAAGACCCACAGCACAATCAGGATAGGTGTCCACACACACTTACAGGCACACCCTTGCTCACACACAATGGGATGCACACAACATGTATATACCGGATAGTGGATGCACACTCACCATCACGCAGGCACAGTGATATGCATACACACGCGTGTGCGTGTCCACACCCGGGCTGCCTCCAGTGTCCTCACCTGTACAGAGCACCCTAGGACAGACCTTCAGCTCAACCCAAGCTTCTCTGGGGTGGTAGGAGATGGGAAATGAGCATGAGATGAAGGGAGACAGACAGAGGTGCCTGAGGAGTTCCCACTCTCCCTACAGCCAAGAAGCAGAGGGCAGGCGCCCTGCCCACCAGAGCCAAGTGGCCACTTCCCGGTGGTCAGCTCAGATCTGTTTTCTCCATCTGCAGTGGGGATAGGAATGCATCCACCTACCCTTGGCCACGCCTGTGGTGAGGACTCTCTGGGGAACGAGGGCCTCCAGCCTCCAGCCGGGTCTCATGTGTCCCCGCTCTCCTTGAGGAATGCTGGCTGCCAAGGTTCACACAAGGGAAGCCTAAAGCTGGTACCTTCCCCTAGATAAGGAGGCTTTCTGTGGGCCAAACTCTCCCTACCCTGTGCCCTCAAGGTCACACTATGTCCCAGTGCCCCCAGCAAGCCCAGGATGGGCAGCCTTCCAGACGGGCCAGCGCCAGAACGCATGGCCCGCTGCCTCCCCCGGGCCCTGGTGCTTCTTAATTAACAGAACACCATTGTGAATACTAAGGAAGAAATTAGCACATGCCAGTCATTTCCGGGTGTTTATAGATTTCTCAATCCATCCGTAATTAACCCCTCCAGTCCTGAAGGCTGGCCCTGCCCTCAAGAAGCCGCAGGCTGGCTGGGCTTGGTACCTGGCTTGGAGTGGTTTCCCGTCTGTCAGAAATCTCAGACAAGGTTTTCAGGGCCCCCAAACGAACAGCACATGCAAACATGTTACATGCTCTTTCATCCCCAAAGCCACACCCAGGAACTTAGGATCAGCTAATCACCCTTCTTTCTACAACTGTACCCCCTTCACCAACAGCACCACCCGGACTCCACGCTGTTGGGCACCTTATCCTCGACTTCTCACACGGCTTCCTTCCTAGGAAGAATTTTTCTAATTTAACTTTTAATTGTTTTAGTTGCTCTACTCTATTTTGTTTCATTGTACATGATACTGGGTTACAAAAGGACATTTTCATACAAGTGTATAGCGATTTGAGCATATTTTCCCCTGCTCTGCTACTGTTTTCTCCCTCTCCCCTCCTGTTAGACATTTTTGTTTCCCTAGACAGTTTCACTTCTACCTTCATGTAATATGTACATATATGAGTTTATATATATATATAAAATCTAGGAGTCACACATGAAAGAATGCATGAGTTATTTGTCTTTCTATGATTGATTGACTTACTGTTATAATCACCTCCAGTTGCATCCATTTTTTCCTGCAAATGACATAACTTCATTCTTCTTCATGGATTAAAAAAATCCATTATGCACATAAACCACATTTTCCTTATCCATTTCTTTAATGGTATTCTTTTTTTTTTCTTTCTTCCTTTCTTTCTTTTTATGGCAAGCCCAACAGACTGCCTTTTGTTGGTTTATACAAGAGAAAGAGAGAGAGAGAGAGAGAGAGAGAGAGAGAAAGAGAGAGAGAGAGGCAGGAAGAGAATTGGCAGGCCAGGGCCTCCAGCCACTGCAAGCAAACTCTAGACACGTGCACCTCCTTGTGCGCATGTGCAACCTTGTGCACTTACATCACTGTGTGTCTGGCTTATGCGGGACCTGGAGAGTTAAATTTGAATCTGTAAATTTCGCAGGCAAGTGCCTTAGCTGCTAAGCCATTTCTCCAGGTCTAATGATGTTTATATCTTTTTTTTAAGTATTTAAAAAAATTTAAGGGCTGGAGAGATGGCTTAGCGGTTAAGCGCTTGCCTGTGAAGCCTAAGGACCCCAGTTCGAGGCTCAGTTCCCCAGGTCCCATGTTAGCCAGATGCACAAAGGGGTGCACGTGTCTGGAGTTCGTTTGCAGAGGCTGAAAGCCCTGGCACGCCCATTCTCTCTCTCTCCCTCTATCTGTCTTTCTCTCTGTGTCTGTCGCTCTCAAATAAATAAATAAATAATTTTTTAAAAAAGCTAATAATGTAAAAAAAAATTTAAGCTTTTTTTTTTATTTTAGAAGGAGTGAAAGACAGAGAGAGAGAATTGGTGTGCCAGGGGCTTAGCAACTGCAATCAAACTCCAGACACCTAGTGGGCATGTGTGACCTTGCGCTTGCCTCACCTTTGCGCATCTGACTTACATGGGATCTGGAGAGCTGAACATTGGTCCTTTGGCTTTGCAGACAAATGCCTTAACCACTAAGCCATCTCTCCAGCCTGCCCTTGTTTTTGTTTTTGAGGCAAAATCTTTAACCTAGGCTGACCCTGAACTCACAATGATCCTGCTGGGATTACAGGAATAAACCACCATAACCAGCTTCCATTCCTTTTTTGATGGCCACCAAAGTTGGTTCCCTAACTTAGCTATTGTGAATAGTATTGCAATAAACATTGACATGTAGATAGCTCTGTGATATGTTGATTTGGAGTCCTCTGGGTAAACACCCAGGAGTGGTATAACTGGGTCATATACTGGATCTTTTCTTAGTTGAGGAGCCCTACGAGGCGGCGTTTTAACAAATAACATGTTCTCTATCATACGACACAGATTTAACATATTAATGTGTTTCCAGAGCCTATTAAGGATCGTGATGCCAAGCCTTCACGAGACATCTGGCAGCGCTCACGTTTCAGGGCCATCAGTGCACACTGCGGGTTTGAAAGGCCATTGTCCTGAGTGGCTGTGGTTTTAATTTGCCGCTGTTGCTAGTCTGCCCTGTGACTACAGACTACTATTAATTTGGCTTCATAATTATCGATTTGGTTGCTTGTCAGTTAACCCTGCAACATGCAGCCACACTCACTTGCAACAACAGGGTTCTCAGCATGTAACCTTCCGACCACAGGCTGAAGGGAAGCACTGGTGGTGCTTCACATGTGAAACATTTACAGCCTGCGGTGGCCTTTGAGGCATACATTCCTTCCCACTCCCTCTCCTGCTGCTTGTATATAAAGAAACTCATTATTGGTGATATACTCCAGAATTTGTGTTACTTAAGGAACTAACAATACATCACCAAGGTAAAAATAATAGAAGTACTATATGATTTTCGAGTTCACAGGGAATTGCTTTATAATGTGTTTAAGCTTATACTCTCTAATAGTGCATAAGGAATTCATGCGCACTGCCAGCAGCAAATTGTGTGCAACTTACTTATTTGCAAATTCTTTGTTGCTAGGAAGTAGAAGCAGATGGGGGACACATCTTGGGACTCAGGGGTTCTAGTCTGGGGAGGCAGGTATTCAGCTGGGACAGCCACGTAGAGATTTCCAGACTTCCAATGGGACAAATGTATTGCCTTGCTGAGCTAGCTACCTAGGAGGTTTTCCAAAGACACTCCAGGAAGAGAGCTTGTAGAGCTGAGGTTTCAACCCAGAGCCCCAAGCCAGACCCAGCGGGGCAGGGCTCCTGGGAACAGGAATCTCAGGCGAGCTTGTGTTCTGGGAGGAAGGGCAGGCCAACGAGCTCTGGAAGGGTCCTCCGCAGCCCTGAGGGTGGGCAGCTCTGCACGCGTGTGCGCGCATGCGTGTGCGTGTTTGGGGGAGGGTCCGGCCGAGCGCGCAGCAGCAGCTCTGGTCTCGGATGCTGGAACTGGTTTCCAGCGAGATGCCAGAGCACAGCTGCCGTCCCTGGTGCCACCTGAAAAGTGAGGTACCACCAACCGGACGGGGACTATTCCGACTTCACAAGGAGGGTCTGAAGCTGTTTCCTCTCCCTGCTGCTCCATTTTCTGCCGAAGTTTGTTCATTACTCAAAACCGCTGGCCCGGCTGTGTTCCTTTGTACCTTGCAAAACGGCTCACTTTCCTTCAACCAGGTCACAGGCCAAGTGAAAGCCCGAGGTGATGCTGCTGTCCCTGCTGCCTAGGCCACAGCCACTGCAGACGGCTCAAAAACTTTTTTTTTTTTTTTTTTTTTTTTTTTTTGCTTTTCAGGTAGGGTCTCACACTAGCCCAGGCTGACCTGGAATGCACTATGGAGTCTCAGGGTGGCCTCGAAGTCACAGCGATCCACCTACCTCTGCCTCCCCAGTGCTGGCATTAAAGGGGTGCGCCACCACGCCCGGCTCAATAACTATTTTGTTGCCACATAACCCCCTAGTACTGGACAGTTAAAATTCACCTCGTTATACATCTCCTAACTCCTGAAGGCAGTGATGATGGGGATCTCGACGTTTGACTAAGTGTATGCCAGGAAATCCAGGTTAGAGTCCCCTGCCTGTTCTTTTGCCCTTTCATGGTAAGGGTTCGGGGTTCTGCCTCTGATCCAGAGAATGGAGGCAGGTACTATGGGACACTAAGCCACAGGGGCCAGCACTTGCCTTCACCCTATGTAGGGGTCCAGAAGGTCAACCTGCAGAGGACATGCTGAATGCTGAGCCCCAAGAGATCACTCAGCAGCCAGCATCCCTTCCACGCTGGCACCGTGCCTGGCCACATCAGCATCCATTTTCCAGAGGCTTGATTTATGAGAGTGGACCACTTCTCGCTGAAGCTCCTAGAGAGCAGGTGGGCCTGTTAACCAATTAACTGACCATAACTTTGGTGCCTATGGAGAAATGGATTAGCACAGGTTCAGAGCCAAATGAACTTGAGCTACCTTGGACCCTCTGGTCCCATGCATTGCCCACCTTTGTGTCTGACTTAACATCCCGTGACTAGATCAGTCTTCTGGAATGTGCAGACAGCTCCTAGCTTCCACCAACCCCAAAGCTAAGGATGCCATCAGAGAGCATCTGAGGCCCTCAGCAGAGATTTGGCTGCTTTGCTGTAAACTGCCCACCTGACATTTCTACCGATGTCCTGGAAAAGTGTTTCTGTTTGTTTGTTTGTTTGAGGTAGATCTCACTGGGATTTAACTATGTAGTCTCAGGGTGGTCTTGAACTCACAGCGGTCCTCCTACCTCTGCCTCCCAAGTGCTGGGATTAAAGGCGTGCGCCACCACACCTGGCTTGAAAAGTGTTTTGATTTGTGACTTTCTTTGCTTTGTACTACAAAAACTTCATAAAATTGTTAGCATATTAGAACATGAAATTTGGCATAACCTAAATCGGTGTTCCTGGGCCATGTTCACACATATTTGACTCCAGAATATGCTATCCCTTTGAAGTGAGAATTTTGCTTTTTCCATTATTAATACCTCCAAACATACCTTTTTTGTTTGTTTCTGAGGTAGGGTCTCACTCTAGCCCAAGCTGACCTGGAATTTACTGTGTAGTCCTAGGCTGGCCTCAAACTCACAGCCATCCTCCTCCCTCGACTTTCAGATTGCTAGGATTAAAGGCATGCGCCACCACACCTGGCAAACATGCCTTTTATTGTTCTTCATAAGCTTTGTCTTTTGTACCACCCCCAAACCTGAGGGCCGAGCAGCGTGGCCTGAGCCATCCGCTCCAGGGGGTCATGCACTTTCCACCGTGGCCCCTGAAATCTGAAACAGCCTGCAGGTTACCTCACTTCAGGTTCCATGTTGGGAGGAGACCCCTTGCGTGCCAGGACTGCTGGTGGACATTTGGGGACCCAGGGATGGGGCTAGGGAAGCCTAGGTGATCTCTGACACACCCTCCCTTCCACTTCGATCCCATAAGTCACCCCTACCCACATACTGCCATCTAGCCCCCACGCCACATCCTCTATCACCTGCCTCCAGCAGTCCCTTACCACCCATATCCTCTCTACCTCATATGGCCGATCCGTGAGGATACCCTGCCACAAGGGACAGGAGCGGAACCGAGGGCCCAAGCTACTGCGTCATTCCCTGTGGCCTGGGATTGGAGCCTGGCTCTCATCACTTTGGACATACGGCAGCAGCTTCCTGGTGCACCAGAGCCTGCACAGTCGCTTGGGAAGCCTGGGAACTAAAAGTGGGGGATGAGGAAGAAGCACCACTGTTTCGAGGGTCACGCATGAGCCAGGACCAGGCAAGGATGAGCCGCTTACCAGGGAAGAGGGAGAGGGGATTCCTTCTATTGGCACAGGGGGAGGGCTCAGGGCCTTCCAGTTCAGATGTTAATGTGCTCCTCCGTGCCTGTGGACAGGGCACCTACACCACTCAGACACTGCCAGGTCCCTCTGTAGTAGCAGAGCTGCTAATGTGTTCTCTGGCAAGCAGACCAGTAATTTGGTCTGTACCTTCCCTCTCCCTTCCTCCCTCCCCCTCTCTCTCTCCCTATCCCTCCCTCCTCCTCTCTCTCTCCCTCCCTCTCTCCCTCCCTCCCTCTCTCTCTCTCTCTCTCTGTGTGTGTGTGTGTTAACAGGAACACACAAGTCAACACAATGGAGGGGAGAGGGGAGGGGCGCAGTCCAGGCCATACTTTGGATCCCAAACTAGACTGCTGAAGAGGAGGCCAAGAGAAGTAGTGGTGTCTGGGCAGGAGGAGGTTGCAGCTTCTCTGGCAGAAGTCCCCCTGATTTTTTTTTTAATTTTTTTTGTTCATTTTTTATTTATTTGAGAGCAACAGACATAGAGAGAAAGACAGATAGAGGGGGAGAGAGAGAATGGGCACGCCAGGGCTTCCAGCCTCTGCAAACGAACTCCAGACGCGTGTGCCCCCTTGTGCATCTGGCTAACGTGGGACCTGGGGAACCGAGCCTCGAACCAGGGTCCTTAGGCTTCACAGGCAAGCGCTTAACCGCTAAGCCATCTCTCCAGCCCCCCCCCCCCCTGATTTTTGTACCATGAACAGGTCTGAGCCTGCAGGCACCATGCTCAAGAGGACTTAAGGAGGCCAGGGGAAACCGCCCTTTGCCTAATGCTGTCCTAAAGCTGCACACGATGGCAAAAGCCAGAGGCTCACAAGAAATGTATCTGGAGATGTCCTAGGGCTGATTCTGAGTGGCACATCCTCAGAGGTACAGGGATGACAAGGAATACAAACAGTACCGTGGACCCAGGCTCCCAACTGCCCTGTGGTGTGGATTACCACGCTAGGCTCCTGGTCAACATTACTGGGTCCCCTCGGTCTGGAAAGGACCATGCACGTGAACACCTAAGAAGGCCACAGAGCCTTTTTTCTGTGGTCAAAAGTGTATGGAGGCTGTGAGAGTCGCCTTCAGTGACCTGTTCACGCACTGGGAACTTATTTTGATCATGCCAAGTCTTTCAGTTGTGTGTTTGATGTGAGACTTGAGCACATTTGTGCAAAATCATCTCCCCTCTCCTCTAAACTCTCAAGGCCTAAGCTTGCTGAAATCACACTCCAGGCTCTTGCTGGGAGACACAGGTGTTCATGAATCACTTGGCCATTTGAAACCCGGCGTTCAAACTTTGCAGCGGTCTCAGACACAAGACCAAGGAAGGAAAAGTACAAATCGCATGACATGGTGACACCTGAGCTGCTTCATATTCCAGTTCTGATACTTCTCAACTATGTGACCATGGAAATTTCTGTGTGTGCATGCATATTTGAGGGTGTGCATACATGTGGAGACCAGAGAAAACCTCAGGTATTAGTCTTCAGGTGCCGTTGGCCTTTTTTGAGACAGGTTCTCTCATTAGCCTGGAACTCACCAAGACTAGAGTCCCAGGGATCCAGCTGCCTCCACATCACCAGCATTGGGATTACAAGCATCTGTCACCACACCTAGTATTTTTTTTAATTTTTGTTTATGTTATTCAATTATTTAGGAGCAACAGATAGAGAAAGAGGCAGATAGATAGAGAATGGGCACATCAGGGCCTCTAGCTACTGCAAACAAACTCCAGATGCATGTGCCCCTTTGTGCATCTGGCTAACATGTGTCCTGGGGAATCAAGCCTCAAACCGGGTCCTTAGGCTTCACAGGCAAGCGCTTAACCGCTAAGCCATCTCTCCAGCCCCGTAGCCAGTAGTTTTATGTGGGCTCTGGGGATTGAACCCAGGTCCTCATGCCTGTAAAGTAAGTGCTTCACCAACTAAGCTACCTTCCTAGTCTGACCTGGGACAAATTTAATTTTTTTGTACCTCAGTTGTACCTCTATGGGTATAGCAACAATAGTAGAACCATCGTTATAGACTGTTATAAGGATCAGGGTGACAGGCCCAGCTCAGTGTCTGGCATTTGGTTAGTACTCAGTAAACACTACTGATGCTATTCTTGTATCATGAATCGGTGGGGGGGGGGGCTTGTCTAAAAACCATATCTCTAACATTAGTATAGTTCAAAACAGATCCTGAGAGAACTTGATGTCAAGTAAATGCATTGTAAACCAGTGCTCGACCAGCACATACTGGTTGCACCTCCTTGCAAAGGTCTCTTGCTCAGGATCTGGGAGGGTTTCAGTTCCCATCCTCCACTGCTCATGCCCTGTCCCTTGGGAAGGCTGGATATGCTGTCCCTGGTACCCTGCACTTGCTCCTGGGGATGGAAACACCCTGCTGTGCAGGCGAGGGACAGTTTTCCTCAACAGAACCTGGGTTTCAGAATCTCACCCGCAGAGGGTAGGAGACCTGTGCTTCAGTCCCTCAGGAGCAGAGAGACTTGGGAAACTTCGAGCGATGCCATGGACAGGGCATGGAGCTGCTGCAGACCCTGCTTAGGAGAGAGGTGGCTACAATACCCGACAGCTTAGAGGAGGGTTTGTTTTGGTTCATGGTTTGAGAGGGTCCATGTCTGTGAGAAAAAAACAAACAAACATGGCAATGGGACGGAGCATGTGGCAGACAGGAAGGAGAGAGGTGGGGGACACAGAAGCAAGGTACAGTCTCCACAGACAAACTCTTGGCAGCTGCTGTTTCCTTCAGCTTGGCCCTACTCCATGCCTCCTACCACCTGCCAATCATGCCATCATACTATGAGTCCACAAAGGAATGAACCCTCCCATCATACCAGAGACCCCACAACCTAATGTCTCTGGAGATGTCCCATGAACTTTTGGGGTGATGTGGGGAATTTGCAGAGCGAGAACAGTAGAGTTGATAATGCCAACTGGGACAGCCACACATACACGCAAGATGTGGCCTTCCTTTGAAGAACAAAGGCAGAGGAAAAAAAAAGGGAATTAAGTGATCACCATGCACTGCTCAGAAATTAAAATTAGTTCAAAACCCGTTCACTCAGAAAAACACAGGGTTCTGAAGAGGAAAATTGGGCTATGTGAGGCCTTTGAATAGTGGAAATTTACTTTCAAAAGCTTTTGTTAAAGGACTTTGGTGCTTGTAGAAAGGAAGTACAGGCCCAGCCAGGCCCAGGCTTCTGCCTCAGCTCCCGGCCCCTGAAAGTCCCTCAGAGCCTTCATCCACAGCCAGGAGGCGGCAGGATAGCCCACCCCAGCCAAGGGCCCTCTTGTCTGTTGCCTTCTTAGGCACCCACAGCTCAGGTTGGAATGTCAGACCTACACACAAACCATTTCAGGGGCCTAGACCATTTCAGCCCTGATATTCAGCTGGCAGTGGTGGGTTCATCTTGTTCATCCTGGACCCCAGTGATGGTACTCCTGTACCCCTTCCTCCAGCCTCTGGGACCACCGGGGGCCATTGTGTTTTTAGGAGGAATTCACTTAGGCTAGTTGCTTTTTTATAATCTGGTCGGAGCCTGGTGTGGCAGGTTGAATGTGGAACATTCCCCATAGCCCACGTGTCTATGAGGAAGCCTCATGCTCAGTCCCTCACTGGAGGAGGTGTGTCACTGGGGGCGGCCCTGGAGGGTTCCTGGCCCCCAGCTTGCCAGGCCTAGCTCAGCTCACTTTGGACGCCACCTCCTAGCTGCTACGGCAACATGTTTTCCCCAGCCTCTGCTCTGCCATGCTTTCTCCGCCACAAGGAAGTGGCCCCTTAAAATGCTAAGTCTGAAATAAACCCTTTTGTCCCATGAGCTGCTTCTGGCAGGCGATGCCTCAGCTATGAGAAGGTGACTGCTACACCTGCCAAGCAGAGACAAGCTGTCTGAGGTCAAGACCACTGTGGGATGGACAAGGTGAGGGTTGGGATTGTGCTGGGTCACAGGAGAAAACAGATGCTCAAATGGGGAAGGACAGCATTCAAAGGAGGGCTGGTTTATGATGGCACATGCAGAAGCCCAGGTCACAGGCGCCAGGGGGCTCTGGCCAGGAGCATGCCTGGAAGGTGGCAGGAGGAGCCTGCTCATAAAGAAGGCAAAGGCTGGCAGTGCCCCATGGGTGGCAGGACAAGGATCCAGGTCTGGATCTTGCTCAACCGTCCCCTGCATTCCTACTGGGGTCTCCACTGACAGAACCCAAACAACCCACGCACCATGGGAGACTAACACTGTAGCTTCAAAGGTCAGCCACTGGGCAGAGAAGGCAGAGCATTCTAGAAAGGTAGGTGTGAAATATGCAGCCCAGGGTCATTTCCCAGAGGCCACAGCCTCTTGGCATCTTCTCCAGCCAAGTGCAGCCATTATGGAATATAACTTGGGCTGGAGAGTGGCTTAGCAGTTAAGCACTTGCCTGTGAAGCCTAAGAACACTGGTTCGAGGCTTGGTTCCCCAGGACCCACATTAGCCAGATGCACAAGGAGGCGCACACGTCTGGAGTTTGTTTGCAGTGGCTGGAGGCCCTGGCGCACTCTCTCTCTCTCTCTATCTGCCTCTTTCTGTGTCTGTTGCTGTCAAATAAATAAATAAGTAAATGAAAAAATAAATAAATAAAAAAGAACATAACTTCTCTGGCCAGTTTCAAAGTCCTGCTTCCTGCTGGGAATGCAAGTTTTAACAAAACCTTTATCCTCTATTCCAACAGCAGGGATAGAATTTTAAAAGCTTCATTTTCATGACTGGCTGTTTTTGATCTGTCTAACCTGGAACTTACATTTTGGAGTCAAATAGAATTATTTAAATTGTTTTCATGAGAACAACATTTCTTTTCTGCCTGTGTCTCTGTATACCGTGAGTGTATGAGATGCAGGTTTGTATGTGTGTGGGCACATGAGTGTGCATGTGTATGGAGGCCAGAAGTCAACATCAGGTGTCCTCCTTGACTAATCTATTTACTGAGACCAGGTCTTGAACCCAGAGCTTGCCAATCTGTTTAGTCTAGCTAGCTGGCTTGCCCAGGAGGTCCCATTGTTACCTCCTGAGCTCTGGGATTTCAGGCAGCCCACAAAATCCACACATTTATATGGGTGCTGAGGGTCCACACGCAGGTCCTCACATTTCCACAGCCAGCACTTTGCCAACTGAGCCATTTCTCCAGCCCCACAAGATATTATTTTTTATTCTCTCCACCTCAACGCCATTATGGGACCAGCACTTCAAATCCAAGCTTCTCTGTTTTCATATCCTGCCTTTGTCTCTTGAGCCTGTCTAGTTTTGCTTGTGAACAGGCTGTAGTGGGGTCCATCTGACCTCAGCATGGCGTGGAGAACAAGCCATCCTTGAATGATGCTCCCTCCTCTGACTCCTGCCTTTGGGCTTGACCAGGCCACCCATGCACTGGCTTGAGGTTTCACTGACTGAACTGTTCTCAGCCTGCCCCCTCGCCCCCTGCTTCCCTAAGGCCTCTTTCTGATAACAGCTTCTGTTCTCCTCAGCTGAACTTTTCCACAGTTCCAAACCTGCCTCCCTCTTTCTTCATATTCCTCCTGCTTTATCTGCTATTTAAGTGGGAGTGTTAGTATTTGCTGCCCTTGAAACCTGTTCTGTACTGTTCTAGGTAAAGCATGTTCCTCTGGGTCATAATCAAGCCCAGTTCTCCATGTTGTAGAGCACAGAAGCTGTCACAGAGGTTGTTGTGGAACCCGAGAAGTGGTCTATGGTCATGGGAAACCAATCTGAAATGAAAAGGCTGCTTTTGTCACAGCCAAGGTAGCAAGTGGAGAAAGTAAGGGCATGTTTCTATCCCCAGCTATGAAATAGGTAGGTTGGAAAACAAAGATCAGAGATAGTCTGTTCTAAGTAGGCTCCATGCAAATAAAGAACAAATAGAAACAATACAGAAGTTCTCTAGAAAAAAAATAAGCCAAATTCTATCAGAACAACTCCATACTAGTAAGGCGAAAACATTAATAGAGCACTTTCGATGGTTAGGAGAGATAACAGAATGTGTTTCATGATGGGAAGGACAACTGGCCTTGTCTGGTGTGTAGCAATAAAAGGTGAAAATACACTCCAATGTTATAACTTTATTTTGCAGCAATTGGCTAGCTCTGGACCTTTGCTCAAGCTGACAGGGCAGAACCACTAATTTAAGGCAAATAAGAGAAATGTGAATAGTATTTTCTTTTCTTTGAGGTAGGGTCTCACTCTAGACCAAGCTAACCTGGAATTCACCATGTAGTCTCAGACTGGCCTTGAACTCACAGTGATCCTCCTACCTCTGCCTCTTGAGTGCTGGGATTAAAGGCATGTGCCACCATGCCCAGCTGAACAGTACTTAACACCAGAATGATCTAATTCCAACAGATGTTACTGTAAAGGCAAGAGCATTTTTTAATACAGGGATTTTCCATTTTCAGGTCAAGTGATTGGTTGGTTTTTCTTCAAGGAGACTCAATGGGCTTCCCACCAGATCCTTGGCACCTACTCTTCCCTGCCAGGACTGACAGAACTGCAGCTCTCCCCTCTGCCTCTGAGCACTACTTGGGAAGGAAATCTCCACTAAGTAGTGAAGCCAGGGTTCTTCTCATATAGACATAATCCACTCCTCAAAGACTGGACCACCAATGCCCAAGAGAAGACGTCAAGATCAGGAGTTGATGTGTCATGCAAGCATGTCCAACCTTTTGACATTTGGTGCTGTCATCTACAAAGTTCACATCTAAGAACCATGACATCAAGGTACAAAAAAAAAAAAAAAGTAGTAAAAAAAAACTCATAGTATTTCATGCATGTTTATGTCATAGCTCTCCTGGGGTAGAAGTGGCCAGATGTAGCCCATGGGCCATGTGTTGGACTTACTTGACTATACAGGCTACTGACAGGTCTTGAAATAATAATCCAGAAGAGAGAAAGCTCTGAAGAAGCTAGTTGTAGATAAAATTCAATTTATACTGGGCATGTTTGGACATCAGCTTTGCCCAAGGACAGTGTGCTGAACACATAGGGAAACACTGGCAGAGCCCTCAGCCTGATTAGGATAGCACACTAGTGTTCTCTGGCCTGTGCACACCACAAGGGTGTTTCTAAACTAACAAGCAGCCACACGCGCACATCACTTGGCCTTGAGAAGATCTGTAGGTGTGCATCATTTTGTACACAAACTGACAATCCCATGAGTGGTAGGAATAAAACCAGGTTATCACTGTGTAAATATAAAAGCAAATACAGATGCTTTCCTAAACATTTGTTTGGGACATCAAGAGAGGCATCTACTTACTCCATTTAACCTCCAACAGCAGAACTGCTTAACTAGGTGGAGAAGGGGCGGGGGGCAAGGCAAGTCCTGGCACTTTGTTCTGTGCGTCCAGCCTTGCGCCCTGCCCAGAGCACACGCCTCAGCTCGGCAACAGGCCGTCTTGCTACCCAGATAGTCTTAGAAGGCTTGTGCCTACCTCTCCTTAGCATAAAAATTAGTGTGCACAGGTAGCAAACTGGTTTTTATTGATTTAATTAATACATTAGAAATTTAGCAGCAAGTTAATGGCAAGTAATAACAAAATGTCCTATTTTCCTATATTTAAAATAAGTTTTCTTAAAGAATCTCTAGCAACTACAGTCACAAAAACACATGTGAGGAAATGAGGCACTTCTGCCACACGTGTGTGGTGATTCCGTGAGTCATCTTCAGATGGAGTCCTCTACTGCAAGGCACACAGAATTATTCTGAAACCTCCATTACCACTTTCGGCCTCTTGTTTTCCCTAACAAATAATTGTGCCTAAATATAAGAATTCAGAGTAAAACTGAGCAAGCATGCCCACAGCTTTGTACTGGGGGCACCTGTCCCTAAGCAACCGTGATTACCTGGGGTTGGTGTCAGCCACAGCCTGCTGTCAGGCCTGTTGGAAGCTGCCCTTTAATGGCCCGTGCAGCGCATGCTGCTTTAGAGATGCCTGGCTTCAGTCTTAAGCTGGTGCAGACGCTGGCGGGCTCTGCAGAGCCGGGGGCTGACGGCTCAGTGTGGCCTGCCTCTGCGCTCCTCTCCCTCCCTTGGGCCCCGAAACAAACTTCTTCCCGTCCTGTGCCACACCAGAAGGAACCTCAGAGTTTCTTTTTGCCTCGAGACAGAAAGGAGGATTTCGTGGTGTGCTTGGATGTGGTTCCCTGGCTTACTATCCTGGGACTTCGCTCCTCTCCCTTGAGTTCAACAGAAAGGGCTTTGCTGGAGGAGGTCTGGTCTGAGGAGCACACGTTGTCATTCGTGTCTGCCTTCCTACTGGTTTCAGGCAAATTCTCTGGAACAGAAGTGGACTACAAATGAAAGAAAAGGCCTGGGTTAGTTTTTGGATACAAAACAAGTGCACATCAGCTCAAGGAAACAACGCTTTGTCCAGGATATGCATTGGAACACTCTAGATTCATGTAGGACTATGAGAAATGCCCACCGGCTCCTTCCCCACCTCCATGTGAACTGACTCACTCAGTGTTTGGTATAGAGCAAACCATTCAGGCTGTTTCAAAAACCTTGTCCATGCAAAACAGAACTGTGCAGTAAGTATCGTCCACTTGCACACGGATGCACTCATTTCTTGTCATGTGTAGGGAGGCCTTGACGAGTACACGGGAGTGCTCTTTCTAACCTGGGCACAAAGCTGCTGCACTTGAGCCTGCCACATGCTTACCATCCCCCCACACTCACTCCGGGCATGGGCCTGAAGTACCAATCACACCAAGTAGGAAGGTCTGTAGACCTCTTGGAGTCTCAACTCCTCACTGGTAAAGGGGGTGTTGTAGTCAGCTCCACGTTGCTGGGATGAACTTCCACACCAGACACAGTTTATGGGAGGAAGGGATTTATTTGAAGCTACAGATCCAGAGGACGTTCCGCTGATGATGGGAGAAGCCGGCCCCCTTTCACGGATGCAAGCAGAGAGGCACAGTCAGGCGCCAGCACCACAAGCCAGAGCAAAGCCAGCAGCCCAACGGCAGGGATCCGGGCAGGGCTCAAGCGCTCTGTGTACCTTTAGGCTGGAAATCCCATTCGCCTCCACCAACACCTCCTCTAGCCAAGTGGCTGGAGACAAGCTTTTAATCATAAAACACCTGAGTCTATTGGGGACATACATTCAAACTATTGGGGGGGGGAGGGAATGAATGAGGGTGTGGCCACAAAAGTAATGTAGATGTTTAAAGCAGAAATAAAAGGTTGTAACTGGCAACAGCATGTCCTTTGATCACCCTACTCCACAGATAGAAGAAAACCGCCTTGAATCCTGAGGTCTCAAGGGAGACAGAGCTCACTCTGACCTTAGGCTCATTTATAGAGCCATCACTTTAATTAAGTGAAGCTGAGCAGAGAAGCTAAAAGAGCAGGGGATGTCCCAGGAGGCTGACAAGGCAGGTCAGAGCAAGCTTTCATTGACCAGGACCATTTGGGAAAGCACATGAGGCTAACATTCTGGTAAATTGAGTACACTTGGACTAATAAACAGGTTAACAATGGTCAAAGAATGTGAAAGATCCCACAAACACGAGGCACACAGATGAGTGTTTCTTTGCTCACTCTGGCCCTTGTGACACAACAACATGCTTTGTCTGCACTGGCAGACACTCTGTGAGCATCTGCCCAGTGACTAAGTGAGTTCTACACTGCAGCAAAACTGGGTCATTGTCACTCTCTGGGTCCCTTATTTCAAGAAAGAGAAGATATGTCCCATGTTTGTTTATACCACATAGTCCTTAAACGTGTGCTTTGCAAATCATCCTCAGGCCTGATTTATCAGGCTGTGCTCATTCATGAGCAGGTGATACCTCAAGAGCATTTTGTACCTTGAAATTTAATTTGTACATATTTTTAAATATTTTGTTTATTTATTTGAGAGCGACAGACAGAGAAAGAAAAGTGGCAGGTAGCTAGTGAGAGAGAGAATGGGCACGCCAGGGCCTCCAGCCACTGCAGACAAACTCCAGATGCGTGCGCCCCCTTCTGCATCTGGCTAATGTGGGTCCTGTGGGATCAAACCTGGAACCAGGGTCCTTAGGCTTCATAGGTAAGCACTTAACTGCTAAGCCACTTCTCCATCCCAAATTTGTACAAATTTTGAAATGTAAAAATGTCTCTTCCTCTACTCTTCTTCACCCAAGAGAACCTGCGGATTGTTTCTGTTGTATTATTTCAAGAAGCAGAAGATGCTTATATCTTTGCTACTCTCTGAAGAAGACTGCGTCCTGCCACGGAAAACTATGTTCACTGACGGGGCAAAGATGCAACACCCTGGAGTTCTAGGATCCTTCAGAGGGACCAACTACTTTCTGCTGTACAGTTTTGGTCTCCAAGACATGGAACCCATTTGGAATTTTCAATTCATAAAAGTTAATTAACTTTATATACAAATACTATTAAAAGACAAAGCTAAGCATATAACCCTCTCTCCCATTTGACATTTCAACTTAGATTATTATCCAGGTAGTTGAGGAAATGTTTTACAATATGCCCAGTACAGCTATTATCCTATAAACCAGGTGCAGCTTCAGTCATTTGCTTTTTAATGGGCTCGTATTAGTACCTGGCGACTGTCTCCCTCCCTGCACTGCTCCACTTTCAGCACACCTGGCTCGGAGGCTGAGGTCGCCAGTCTCTGCACACAGGTCAGCAGTGTGCATGTCCCCCCAGGACTGCACAGGCTACAATATTTTCTCTTGGAAAGAGAATCTTCATATAATTCTTAAAATCTTCTGAAAATGTGGTTAAAAAAAGAAAGAAAGAACCAAGGAAAGAAAGGAAAAAGAAAGAAACCCAAAATGTCTAGTAGATTTTGGGGTAGAAACATGACGTTTCTTTCATCATGTAGCAAGATAAGGAAAATCACACTTCTCTGCCACATGTATTTTAGTAATTTAAAGAAGTACATAATAGTTTAATAGTCACAATGTCCAAAATTTCTTCACTTCCTAGTTAACCCTGTTGCCAGCAAAAAAAACCCAATTCTGTCAATTTCCAGAGAGATTTTACGCATCTTCTGGTAAACACATGCAAGCAGTGTACCAGGACGTTCTTCCGTCATCGTTTTCTTGGTCACAGGACACAGTCTAATGCTGACAATCTCATATGGCTCAAACCTTCCCCATGGCCCTGACCTTTCTTTCACCTTTGCGCATAAATGGTAGTGCACTATACACATCCTTTTAAAAAATTTTTTTGTTTATTTTTATTTATTTATTTGAGAGTGACAGACAGAGAGAGAAAGAAGCAGATAGAGAGAAAGAATGGGTGTGCAGGGGCCTCCAGACACTGCAAATGAGCTCCAGACGCGTATGCCCCCTTGTGCATCTGGCTAATGTGGGTCCTGGGGAATGGAGCCTCAAACCGGGGTCCTCAGGCTTCACAGGCAAGCGCTTAACTGCTAAGCCATCTCTCCAGTCCTATGTACATTCTTTTATTCCTTGATTTTATTTTTACAAACCTAATGATTATTTTAACACCTATGGCAATTCACAGAGTGCTCATTCTGTCTTCAGACTGGGCAGTAGCTCTCTAGCTCGGATGCACCATGGTTTGTGGGGCTCATTCCTTTACAACACACCTTCAGGTTGTCTCCACACTTTAACTATCATAGCAGTAACAGGAGTACACTTGGCTGTGTGTAATTTTGCACACATGCACCAAACCTGCAAGACACTTTAGAAGTAAAAATCCACAAGATAAAGGCTTATGGACTGGTAATTCTGAAAACTATCACCAGATTACCTTCCATTACTATTGTGCCAATTAATACTCCTGCCCTCATCCTGAGGAGGACCTGCCTGTTTCTTTGTCACTTTGGAGCTTCATGCATGTTGAAACTGATTCTGACAATCATACTTTCATTAAGCCTCCGAATTTGCCTACAACTAGCTGCAATGAAACAAATCACAGTATTTGTTCCCTCATTCCTTGTTAGCATCAGTGCAAATATACTAATGTTTATGCAAACATTTACTGCAAGTGCTTTACCTGTGACAAGCTCCTGTCCCCACCCTTCCTCTCTGCATTGAGCTTAGAAGCAGAATTCTAATGGTTGTTTATCCTAATGGTTGTATTGTTTTTTCTTTTTAGAGCCTGAGACTTCCCTCTGGGCGCCGCCTCACTGTAACCATCCACCGAGGCCAGCCCAGATGGATGCAGAATGGCCCTGTCAGTGCTCTTGGGGCAGGCTGCACCTATGAAGAGCCCAGTCTCCCATCTGTGAGGAACATAAATAGCCAAAGCAGATTCCTGCTTCTATGCGTCTTCTAGAAATGAACAAATCCTAATTTTTCAGGAATTTCTTTTGTTAGGTTATAGACCATCTAAGTTTGTGTTTCTCTTTTCCTCTTTCATATCTAGTGGAATTAACTCCTCAGGGATCTCTGCTGTCGCTGGTGCAATTTTATTTTTGTAAGTAATAGGACAGAGAAATGAAAAGTGAAATTGCCAAGGTCACGGGATCTTACAGGTCAGAAAAGGCAAACAGAAGGAGAGGTGCTCCCTTTGGCCTGTTTGGAGGAGGGAAATGACAGAAGAATTTCAACGTTCGCTCCTAGGGAGAAGATCCTGAGTGACTATCCTGAGACTGCTGTCTATCTCTTTATCAGTCCGTGAGAGGATGAGAAGATGGCTGTATGAAGATACTATGTCTCCAAAGGACCACTGCACAGAGGCAAGAACCGGGCTGCTTCAGAGAGCATCTCAGACACCAAAGGGAAACCCTTCAATCCTTCTATAAAACCTGGTGAAACCATAAGTGAGATGTTTTACCGACTGGCTACTAATGTAACCAAGAGGTGGGGATTCCTTTAGAAGAGTGGTCTTCAGGCTAAAAATAAAGACTATTAAACTATGACATGAAGAAGGGGTAGATCCAGCACTGCAGAGCGGGAGGTCAGATCTGAGTGCGACAGCCAGGCACGGCGCTCACACCAGGGCTGTCCCCAGTAGCGTTTCAACTGTTCTTTGCCTATGACAATTCTTGTCACTTGAGATAGTTAAAGAACAGTTAGTCCTACTAGAGGCAGTGATAAGAAGATGACCTCACATGTCTCCCCTGGCTGTAGCTTTTTGTCATTTAGTACCTTTGGTCAGATTTCTGTAGCTTGTATTATTAATCTTGAAAAGGGGGTCCATGTGTGCAAGGGAAAGATATGTAACAAGAAATGGGGCTAAATATACATATTTCATCATTCACTGGCGTAACTTTAACCTGATGAACTTATCTGGTGATAACGGATGCAAAACCTGTCAGCTCTCGGCATATCCCTGAAAGTTAATACCAGCACATGATTACTAGACACTGTTACCATTTCTCTGAATTTTGAGTAAAATACATGCTATTTAAGTAAAGTGGTTTATCACCATAGCAACCACTTCTAGAGTCACACATTCAAATTATAGGCCTGTACAAGGTCCAAATGACAAAATTCTGATACAACTTTTCTGCTCTAGTTTTGCTCATGATGGTCATCTGTCTTATCTCACATGCCTGTGGTTTTCAGAAGAAAAAAGGAAGGGAAAGAAAAGTAGAAAGAAATCAACCTCCAAATATACAGACTTCTTTTGTAAGGTACCAACATAAAGATCTCAGTCTTGTGTGGAGCTAATGAAAGTAAAATGTAACTTGCTAATTAGAGAAAGATATAGATATCTTTCCATTCTTTGTAGCTAGAGCATAATTTCTATGCAGTAGAAATCACAAAGTCCAAGTGCACAGTCTGAGGAATTTTGACAAATGCATAGGCTTGTTTGTGTAACCGGCGTCACAGTCAAGAAATGGGAGACTTCAGAACGTAGGGTGCATGCAGCTCAGTGGCACAGTGCTTGCCTAGCGCACAAGGCCCTGGATTCAATCCCAGCACGGGAAGAATCGCCAGAGAGTGCCTTTGTATCCCATTTAATTCTTACAGTTTATCCTCAGGCCACAACTGTTCAGATTTGTGAACACAGTTTGTCTTGAGAAATCTTACAAACATAAGGAGTACAATGTGTGTTCTTCTGTATGTGCGACTTCTTTTGCTTAACATTGTAGTTAAACTTTTATTGAGATATTTGTAGATTCTTGTGCTAATATAAGGTTCCTAATGTTCATCTGTGTATTGGAACTCACTTTTTTCTAATAGTATTCTGTTACATGGGTTTGCCATTTTCTAAACATTCTTCAGTTAATGGACATTTGGGTTGTTCCTCCTTGTAGAATGTTTATATGTAAAAATGCTATCAATATCCTATAAATCTTTATGGGAATTTATAAATCTCTCTGTAAATTTTGAATTGCTAGGTGAATGGCCAGTGAATGTTTAATTTTACAAGTAAATTTATAAGTACTGCCAACTTATATTTTGAAAAGACTCCTCAGATTGTACCATTCTGGTTTCCTACCAGTAATGTAAGAAAACTCCACTTTTTCCATATCCTTACCAACTTTTTATTGCCTTTAATTTTGACAATTCTAGAATGTACATAGTGATACCTTATTACAGCCTTAACTTTCATTTGTCCTGATGGTTGATGACTGGGATATTTTTGCATGCTTACTGACTGCTTGCATAGCTCCTTATCTGTAATGCCTTTATCATTACTGAGGGACAGAAGTTGTCTTCACATTTTGAATGCAAGTCCTCTGTCAGATATATTTATTGAAAATATTTTCTCTGAGGCTTGTTTTTTTCATATCCATTTTAAAAATATTTATTTACTTACTTGACAGAGAAAGAAGGAGGGAGAGACAGGAGAGAGACAGAGAGAGGGGGAGGAGAAAATGAACATGCCAGGGCCTCTAGCCACTGCAAATGAACTCCAGATGCATGAGCCCCCTTGTGCATCTGGCTAATGTGGGTCCTGGGGACTCAAACCTGGGTCCTTTGACTTTGCAGACAAACGTCTTAACCACTAGGCAATCTGTCTAGCCCTTCATATCCATTTAAAAAATATATTTTACTTATTTATTTGACAGAGAGATGTGCCAAGGCATATAGCCACTACAAACAAACACCAAATGCATGTGCCACCTTGTAGATCTGACATTACATGGGTACTGAGGAATTGAACTTGGATCCTTGGCTTTGCAGGCAAGTGCCTTAACCACTGAGCAATCTCTCCATACCCCTGTTTCTTCATATTATTTTAGGGAAATGTGTGTTTATTATTGATAAAGTCCACTTTGTCATCTTTGAGAAGTGTTTTCTGTGTTTTAAATAATTTTTGTACCCTGGATAGAAGGCTTTCTCCTAGGAATTTCATGGTTTATCTTTCAGATTTCTGTTCACTCATATCAAATTAATTTTTGTACTATTTTGAGCTCCTTTTCCTCCATATACCTATAAATAAATACTATTCTAGTACTATTTATGAAAAACACTCTACTGAGTGTTGGAAGACTCAAAAATCAACTGACCATGTAAGTATGGGCCTATTTCTAGATGCTCAATATTATCCCATTTATTTACTTGTCCTTATAGGAATGCCACACAATGTTGACTGCTACAGCCATACAGTAATTATTGAAATCAGGTCCATAAATCCTTAAAAGTTGAATTTTTTATGTTTAGTTAGTTTGGCTACCTTAGACTATAAATTTATGAATCAACTTAATTTTAATCAGAAAATCAAGTATTGTAGATTTCAACTTGAATTGGTTTAAGTTATAAATCAGTTAGGTGAGAACTGACATGTTAACAGTCTCAGCTATTCCAATCCATGAACATAGGATATTTCTCCAGATAGTTCAGTCTTTTTCAGTTTTATTCAAGCATATTATGTGGGTTTAAAATTCACTGTACACAGGGTTAGTGGTTAGGCACTTGTCTGTGAAGCCTAAGGACCCAGGTTTGATTCCCCAGTTCCCACATAAGCCAGATGCACAAGGTGGTACATGAGCTGAGTTCATATGCAGTGGCTAAAGGTCCTGGTGTGCCCAATTTCCCTCTCTCACCTGCCCCTCTCAAATAAATAAAATATTTTTTAAAACTTTGTACATATTTTGTTATGTTTATGCTTTATAATAACATTTCAAATGGTATTTAAAACTCTTGTATTGCAGGTACCCATTGCTAGTGTATAAAATTATAATTGATTGTTTATATCACTAATTCACTTTGTGTATATTCCTTGGAATTTTTCATGAACACTATATTGCCATCTGCAAGTGAAGACAGGCTTATTTTTCCTTTCTATTCATATAATTTTATTTCTTTTATTTGGCTTGTTGTGTTGTCTAGGACCTCTATATGATGGGTAACAGAAGTGAGAGATTATCCTTGCCTTCCTTCTACCTTTAGTGGGAACATATTCACTATTTTACTATGAAGACTGATCCAAGTGTCACTTTTGAGTTTATTTTATAAAATTCTTCTTTATGTAAAAGAAGTTCCCTTCTATTCATCTATGCCGAGGGCTTCTCTCAGCAGGAATAGCTGTACTGACTTCTGACAAAAGAGACTTTAAACTAAAAGTACTCAAAGGAGATAAAGATGGATGCTTCATACTCATTAAAGGAGCAATTCAAAAAGCACCTATTACAATTATAAACTTATATGAAAAAAACACAAGAGCACCTAACTATATAAGCAAAGTTTAATAAACAATAAAATATATAAATCCCAATACAATAATAGTAGGAGACTTTAATACCCCACTATCCTCAATAGATAGATCTTCTAAGCAGAAAATAAACAGAGAAGCAATGGTGCTAATCAATACAGACTAAATGGACTTAACAGATTCCTATAGAACATTCCACTGTATATCTACTGAACATACATTTCTCTCAGCAGCTCATGGAACCTTCTCCAAAATAGACCATATATTAGGACATAAAGTATGTCTCCACAAATTTAGAAAAATTGATAAATTCCCTATATAATATTTGACCACAGTGAATTAAAATTAGAAATTAACAGTAACACTAGAAAACACCCCAACTCCTAAAGACTGCAACACTACAATGAATGGGTTGTTGAAGAAATCACAAAGGGCAGCCATAAATTTATCAAACCACAATGAAAACACAACATACCAAAAGTTATGGGACACAATGAAGGCAGTTCTAAGAAGTTTATAGCACTAAATGCCTACATGACAAAAACAGACAAATCTCGAATAACCTAAATATCTATTTGAAGGTGCTGGGAAAACAAGAACAGTCCAAGCCCAAAAGTATCACATGGAAAGAAATGATCAAGATCAAAGCAGAAATCAATGAACTAGAAATAAAGACAACAATTAAATTGATGAAATGAAGAGCTGGTTCTTCAAAAATAAACAAACAAACAAGATTGATAAACCGCTGGCCAAAATGATCAAAAGGAAAAGAGATTGCCAGGTAGGGTGGCACACATCTTTAATTCCAGCATTTGGGATGCAAAGGTAGGAGAATCACCAAGAATTCAAGGCCAGCCTGAGAGTATATTGTGAATTCTAGGCCAGCTTAGGCTAGAGTGAGACCCTACCTCAAAAACCAAAAAGAGAAGACTCAAATCAACAAGATTAGAAATGAAAACAGAGCCATCACAACTGATATCAAAAATATTGAAGAACCATCAGGGCATATTTCAAAACAATTGTTTCAAAACCTAGAAAAAAATGAATTCCTTGACTCATAACACCTTCCAAAACTAAATCAAGAACAGATAAGACTTCCTAAATAAATCTATTACTTCTAACTAAATTTTTTAAAAAGTAATTAAAAAGCTCCCAACCAAAAAAAGTCCAGGCCCAGATAGATTCACCATGAAGTTCTACCAAACGTACATTCAAGAAATCACTTCTTCTCAAATTATTTCTTACAATTGGAAAAGAGGGAATGCTCCCAGACTCTTTCTATGAACTCAGTATTATTCTAAATGCCTAAATCAGACAGAAACCCAACAAAAATAGAAAATCCTAGACAGTCCCTAATGAAGTTAGTCACAAAAATTCTTAATAAAATCACCACAAACCAAATTCAAGGACACATCAAAAGCATCATCCATCTTGATCAAGTAGGCTTCATCCCAGGGATACAGGGATGGGTCAACACATGGAAATAAATAAATGTAATTCACCACACAAACACAAGAATCACATAATTATTTCAGTAGATATCAAAAGGGTAAAATTATTGATATTAAAACACTGGAGAGACTAGGGTTGAAGGGAACATATATCAACACAATAAAGTTTATAATGCACCTAAGGCCTAGATCATATTTAATGGGGAAAGTTTTGAAGCATTCCTATTGAGGTCTGGAACAAGACAGGGATGCCCATTCTCACCATAATTTTTTTTTTTTTTTTCTCAAGGTAGGATATCACTCTAGCTCAGGCTGACCTGGAATTCACTATGTAGTCTCAGGGTGGCCTTGAGTTCATGGTGATCCTCCTACCTCTGCCTCCCAAGTGCTGGGATTAAAGACGTGTGCCACCACAACCAGCTCACCATAGATTTTTTAAATTTATTTATTTATTTGAGAGAGAGAGAGAGAGAGAGAATGGGTGCACAAACAAACTCCAAGTGCATGAGCCACCATGTGCATCTGGCTTATGTAGGTCCTGGGGAATCAAACCTGGGTCCTTGGGCTTTTCAGGCAAGTACTTTAATCACTAAGCCATCTCTCCAGCCCTCACGCTACTTTTTCAACACAGTTCTTGAAGGTTTATTCCAAGCAATAAGACAAGAGAAACAAATAAAAGGGATATAAATTGGTAAGGAAGAACTCAAACTAGTCCTACTTGCAGGTGACATGATTCTATATGTGAATGACCCCAAAGACTCCACCAAAAAACTTCTAAAGGTGGTAAATTCTCTCAGTAACGTGAACAGATACAAAAACCAATACACAAAATCATTAGCCCTCCTATATGCCAAAGATAAATTATAAAGTAAGAGATAAGTGATACTATCCTATTTTCAATAACCACACAAAAAAGTAACTACCTTGGAATATCACTAACCAAGGAAGTGAAAGACATATACAAAGAAAACAAACAAAAAAAAAACTGAAGAAATGAAATAGAAGAGGATATGATAAGATGGAAAGCCCTCCCATTCTCATGGACTGAAAGAATTAATATTGTGAAAAATGGCCATGCTATCAAAAGCATTGTACAGATTCAATGCAATTCCAGTAAAAATTCCAGCAATGTTCTTCACAGAGATAGAAAAAACAGACTCATTTCTAAATCCAAGCAACTATAACTACCTTGTCTTTGACAAAAGGGCCGAAAATACACCTGGGTAAAAGAAAGCATCTTCAACAAATGGTGCTGGAGAAATTGGATAACCACATATAGAAAAATAAAATTAGACCCACTCCTCTCACCCTACACAAAAGCCAACTCCAAATGGATTAATGATCTCAACATAAGACCTGAAATTCTAAATCAACTAGAAGAAAAAACAGGAAAAACATGCCAAATATAGGTATACAGAAAGACTTCCTGAATAAAACCCCAACTGTTCAGGAAACTAGATCAACACCCAGCCACTGGGACCTCTTGAAACTAAAAAGCTTCTGTACACACAAGCAAGCCGTCAACAGAGTCAATAGCCATCCTATAGAATGGGAGAAAATTATCACCAGCTATACCTCCAACTAGGTCTAATATGTAGAATCTACAAAGAACTAAAAAAAAAAAACAAAAAAAAACTAAACAATAAAAAATGCAAATAACCCAATCAAAACTGAGGTAGTGATTTGAACAGAGAATTCTCAAAGGAAGAAATACAAATGGCTATTATACATTTAAGAAGATGTTTAATATCTCAGGCCATCACAGAAATGCAATACAGAACAACCCTGAGATGCCATCTCTCTGCAGTCAGAGCAGCCTTCCTCAAATAACTGAATGACACCGAACGCTGAGGCAGTGGGGAAAGAAGTCTTAGCCCTGGTGGGGAGCAAACTTGTACAGCCACTATGGGAAGCAGCATGGAGGCTCCTGAAAAATATAAACCTGCCATTTGACCAGCTACACCACCCCTGGCACATACCCTAAAGGCTCCACTCTCCACTCGAGATACTCGCTCAATCATGTTGGCTGCAGCTCTGTTCACAACAGGTAAACTTGGGATCAGCCCAGATGCCCACCAACTGATGAATGGATGACGAAGATGCAGTACATATATACAATGGGATTTTACACATCAGTAAGGAAAAATGAAAGTGAAATTTTCCAGAAAATGGATGGCATTGGAAAAACTCATTCTAAGAAAGGTCATACAGGCACAGAAAGACGGACACCACATGTACTCTCTCATATTAGGTTCCTACCTGGGCCTAATTGGAAATGAGCACATATGGTAGTTAGCATCAGGCTCAGGTCTAAAAACTAGAGTGAGACCCGGAGAGAGAAGAAATGGATGGGGGAGGAGAGGAGGGGGCGCCTGACAGGTTGGGAAAGACACTGACTGTTGGGTGGGGCAGGTTTGTAGAGGGTGCAGAAGATGGGGAGGGGATTACTCAGAAGTCAAGATAGCGTGAATCAGATTCACAGCATGAATCATGGAAACCCTCTTCTGACTAGCATTCTACAAGACAAAACCACCAATAAAGGGGGAGGGGGCAGTTCAACAGAAGGTGGAGAAAGCTTAACCTTACAATCATGGCCTCTGGCTTGTAAATCCCAGACCCAGAATTGGGTTGCCCCTCCCACAGTGAGCTGTTGCCAGGGAGACCCATAAGGTCTCTAAAACAATGTAAGCCATTGTCCAAACACTTGATTACCTGCCAGAGCTAAAAAGTAAGACCCTATTGCTAAGACAGCTCAGGCTGCGGTCACAGGACATCAGAACACCACGCTGGAACGGAAAGGGAAACCAGCTCCTTCCTGGCGAGCCCTCACAGTGCTGCGGGAGAACAACAGTCACCAGCAGCATGAAGAAGCAGACTACGAAATCAGCCAGCCCGACACGACGTACATATTTGTGCAATAGTTGGCACACAGCCTCTATGGGTAACAACTTTTCTCTAATTGGACACGAGGCCTGCTCCGTGAGAGAGACCTCATATCTGGTACTGGAAACCAAGTCAGAATCCCATGGTCAGGAAACCCAGACTTCAGAGAGAAGCCCCCTCGGCCATTTGGAGAAGAGTGGCTTGTACACCAAAAGTCTCTCAAACAACTTTGCATATCTCCTTTAACCCAAATTGCTCTCACCCTTGGTTGGAGAATCTGTTTTATTTTACATGTGGTATAGAAAAATGGAGAAGGGACTAGATCTAGTGATAAGACAAGAAGATAGCTGACTGCCCACCATGAGACTTGCTACGTTTACCTCATCAGCCAGGTCCCAGGAGAAATGGTCGAGGAAGCAACAACATGAATACTCTTGTCACTGCAAGCCTGACAACCAGCCCCAGGATGATGGTGACAGTCGTGATGACTAAGCAAATCCTATCTAAGCAGAAATCCAGAGGCTACAAAGAACTCAACACTCAATAAAACTGCCAACAACCTGTCATGGGTCAAGGGAACATTGCGGAAGAGGGGACAGAAAGACTGTAAGAGCCACAGAATGGGTAGGAATGCCCTGAGGCAGAGTTTACCCACTATTCCATAGAACTACCTTAGGTCTTCATGACTCCACAGTGAACTCCATAATCCCACTGAGGAGGACCCCCAGGGTAATGAGAGTTGGGGTGAAAGGATAAAAAAATTAAATGAAAAATAAAAGTAGAATGAGAAAGGAGACAAAACATGTTCTAGTTAAATATGTACAGATGAAAAAGGTAGAAAAAAAGAAAAATTAAAGGCTGGAGAAATGGCTCAGTGTCTAAAGGCACTTGCTTGCAAGGTCTGTTGGCCTGGGTTTGATCCCCAGTACCCATGTAAAGTCAGATGCACAGAATAGTGCGTGTATCTGGAATTTGTTTGCAGTAAAAGGAGGCCTTAGCACACCCATACTCTCTTTCTGTCTGCTGCTTTGTCTCTGTCTCCCTCTCAAATAAATAAATAAAATGTTTTGTTTTTTTTTAAGAAAAACTGGGGAAAGAAGAGAAAAAAGAGAGAAATGATTCGATTAAAGATTTAAAGGGCTGGGTGTGGTGGCACATGCCTTGAGTCTCGGCACTTGGGAGGCTAAGGCAAGATGGTCACTGTGGGTCTGAGACCAGCACGGGGTACAGAGTGTGTTCCAGGTCAGCCTAGGCTAAGCGAGACCTGGCCTTAAAAACGCAACAAAAAAAGATTTTTAAAGGTATGGGCAAGAAAGAAAGGATGGAAAAATATTAAAATTAAATATTGAAAGGAGAAGAGATGGGAGAAATGAGAGAAAAACTACAATATATAAATGTTCAGACTAAGTAGGTATGACCCAAAAGTCTTAATTTGAAATAAAAAAGGGCTGGAGAGATGGCTTAGCTGTTAAGTGCTTGCCTGTGAAGCCTAAGGACCCCCGTTCGAAGCTCGATTCCCCAGGACCCACGTTAGTCAGATGCACAAGGGGGCACACGTGTCTGGAGTTCGTTTGCACTGGCTGGAAGCCCTGGCGCGCCCATTCTCCCTCTTTCTCTCTCTGTCTGTCGCTCTCAAATAAATAAAGTAACAAAAAAAAAAAAAAAGGAAAAGAAACAGATAAAGAAAAGCATTCAGGTTTCCTTTCCACAGAGAGTGTATGGGTAGAAAGCTCTCAGCTTTCGCTGAGACCTTTGCTGTGTGCCCCCTGGAGAGAGCACCCCTCGATTCTACAGGTGTTTGATCTTCGTCCCTCAGTGGTGACCATTCAGCTAGCAGAGGGAGTGGTGTTTGGGCATAAGCAGTTGTAATCACTCTCAGCTGCCCTAACCTGGGCAGAGAACAAGGCCTCCACCAGCACCAATTACACAGGTTTTCTTTTCTCTGCACATTCCTATGGCTGTTCTGGGATGAAGAGGGACCATGAAGTTACAAGCAAACACGCTGAATGGAAGACAGTGGACCTAGATCATCTGTACCCCTCATCCTCCAATTCTGGTGTTCTGAAATTCAGCTCCCACATATAATCACTTGGAATGGTTCATTCTGCTTCCCATCCCAGATCCCACAGCTGGTTTCCCAAATGGCTAGTGACCTTTGTGTCTTAAACTGGCTCCCACGACAAGGAGCTCTCAGTGATTCTGATTCATTGTGTTTCTCCCACAGCCACACTGGCCCTCTACTCCACCATTCACTGGACCAGGTGAATTGTCCTGGCATGATTTCTGCTCTAAGTTCCCAATGGAAAAATGTAGAGATCTTTGACTCCCAAAGCAGAAAGCTCAGACAAGACCTTTGTGAAAAGGCTGCCTGACACTGCACTGGTTCCGTCTTCGAAAGAAGGGCCCCGGTGCCAGCAAGCTATGAAAATGCCGCCCCTCTCTCTTTAGGCTGCACTTCTGCACAGTGCTGAGACCAGTGCTAACTGTATTTTCTGAGTTTCTCCCTCTTTCCTTTCCTTTCTTTTCCTTTTCCCTTTTCTTTCCTTTCCTTCCACCTCTACCCTCAACCTCGGCCAAACTGCCACAATATACTTTTTCCCATCCTATGCTCCAAAATCTCTGTGTTTTCAAGTCTCCACAATTCAACTTCACCACCTTCCCACCACCCAACTTGAAGGTCAGCTGTTCTCTCACCACACTGACTCCATCTCCCAGAGCAACACTGATTGTGTTTCTAATCCACCATTTTGGAGTCTTTCTAGGACTTTCTATGTACAAGGTCATGTGATCTGCAAACAAGGACAACGCATTTCTTTCCATTTTAGATGCCCCTCATTTCCTTCTGTTTCCTAATTGTTTTGGCTAGGGCTTCTAGTACTATGCTGAACAAAAGTGGGCATCCTCAACTTTCCTTTGAATTTACTACCCCAGCAACCAGAGGTGTGGTTTTGGGGTACAGCCAAGTAGGCATCCTGTTCTTCTCCAGATCCAGAAGAAAAACTAATAAATTTTTCCTTATTATGGAATATGATACATACTGTGGATTTTTCATATATAGCTTTTTTTTTTTTTTTTTTTTTTTTGAGGTAGGGTCTCTCTCTAGCCCAGGCTGATCTAGAACTCACTCTGCAGTCCCAAGCTGGCCTCAAACTCACAGTGATCTTCCTACCTCTGCCACAAGAGTGCTGGTATTAAAGGCATATGCCATCATGCCTGGCTTCATATATAGCTCTAAAAAAATTATTTGAGAGAGAAAGGGAAAAAAGAGGGGTTGAGAGCACAGGCACACCAGTCTCTTGCTGCTGTGAGGCAGCACCAGATACATGTGTCACTTTGTGCATCAGGCTTTACCTGGGTTCTAGCAAACTCAACCCTGAATATCAGGCTTTGTAAGTAAGGGCCTTTAACTGCTGAGCCATCTTCTCCAGCACCTATTTATGAGATTTACTGTGTTGAGATATATTCCTTTCAAACTTAACTTGTTTTATCATAAAAGTATGCTGAATTTTATTGTTTTCCTCACATCTACTTAAGTAATTGCATGTTTTTGTGCTTGATTTTTCAAAAAAATGTCATGTATTGCATTTATTTTTTAAAATATATTTTATTTATTTGAGAGGGAGAGAGGGAATGGGTGTGCCAGGGCATCCAGCCACAGCAAAGGAACTCCAGATGCAGGTGCACCCTTGTGCATCTGGCTTATGTGGGTCCTGGAGAATAGAACCAGGATCCTTTGGCTTTGTGAGCAAACGCCTTAACTGATAAGCCATCTCTCCAGCCCTATTGCATTTATTGATTTGCATAGTTGAACCATCCTTGCATCACTAGAATGAAGCCTATTTGATCATGATGATGGATCTTTTCAGTGTGCTGTTGAATTCAGTTTCCTAGTACTTACTGGAGGATTTGTACATCTGTTTTCATGAGCATTCCTTCTTTTTTTTTTTTTTTAAGAGACAGCAAGAGAGTGAAAGAGAGAGAGACAGAGACAGAGGGAGAATGGCCTGCCATGCCTCAGCCACTGCAATTGAACTCTAGATGCTTGTATCACCTAGTGGGCATGTGTGACCTTGTGTTTGCCTCACCTTTGTGTGTCTGGCTTACATGGGATCTTGAGAATTGAACATGGATCCTCAGGCTTCACAGGCAAGCATCTAACTGCTAAGCCATGTCTCCAGCCTGCATTCCTTTTTTGTTGCCTTCCTGTCTTGTTTGATGTCAGGGTGTGGTGGTTTGATTCAGGTGTCCCCCATAAACTTAGGTGTTCTGAATGCTAGGTTCCCAGCTGATGGATATTTGGGAATTAATGCCTCCTGGAGGGAGTGTATTGTTGGGGGCAGGCTTATGGGCTTTATAGCCAGTTTCCCCATGCCAGTGTTGGGCACACCCTCCTGTTGCTGTGGTCCATCTTATGTTAGCCAGGGGGTGATGTCCACCTTCTGCTCATGCCATCGTTTTCCCCTGCCATCGTGAAGCTTCCCCTTGAGCCTGTAAGCCAAAATAAAACTCTTTTTCCCAGAAGCTGCTCTTGGTTAGGTGATTTCTACCAGCAATGTGAACCGGACTGCAACACAGGGTAAGGATGGCCTCAGAGGATGAGTTTGGAAAGATTCCCCTCTCTCTAGTCTTTTAAAATAGTTCTGGAGAACTGGTATTGGGAGTTAGCATAAGTTTTTCTTTAAACACTTGGTATGATTCAGTAACACAACAACAGATCCCAAGCTATTCTTTAAAGACTTATGACTGATTCAATCTTGTTTAGTATTAGGTTTTCTTTATTTTTATAAAGATTCAATTTTTGTAGTTTGTATAGCCTGGGAACTTACCCATTTCTTTTGGTTTTCCCAATTTTTTGTTGTACTGTTCATAATAGCATTGTATGGTACTCTGTATCTCTGTAGCATTGGCTATAATGTCTCCATTTTTATCTCTTTTCATTTTTTTCTTAGTTTTAACTAGAGATGTGTTGATCTCATCTTTTCAAAAGACCAATCCTCTGTCCCAATTATCTTTCATACTACTTTCTTTAAGGGAATCTTTTTTTCATTTCATTACTGTCAGAAAAGATGCTTGGTATGATTCTGATTTTTTTTTTATCTGTTAAGACAGTCTATGGCCTAACACATGATCTAATCTGGAGAATATTCCATATACAGTTGAGAAGAATGTATATTCTGTAGCTGTTTGATAGTTTGTTTAGTAGATGCCTATTAGGTTCATTTGGTCTAAAATTCAAAAATGGTATGTTCTGTTGTTGATTTCTCTTTGAATGACCTGCTTATTGATGAAAATAGGGGACTAATGTCTCCTACCACTATTGTATTACAGTATCTCTCTTTCCCTTTAGATCTATTAACGTTTGTTTCACATATCTGGGTACTCCAGCATTGATTGCACAAATGCTTATAATTATTGGTAAAGGCTATGGAACCTTTAGGAGGTAGAGACCTAGCTGCTCAAAAATGCATGTTAATAATAATGGGGTTTTCAGTGTTATACCCTACCTCTGATTCTGCTAACTCCCTACTTTCTATCTGTTGCTATGATATAGCCAGTGGTCAGTTCCCACTGCCAATGACCAAGCCACTTCAGCCACCATGCCTACCCTGTAATGATAAACTGTATCCCCAGAACCATGAGCCAAAACAAGAAGAAAGAAAATTGATTTCAAAGCTTACTATTCATGAGTCCCAGTGATTCACCAGTCCTACTTCCCACAGAACTGGGATTATAGGTGTCATGGCCACACCCAGATGTTGATGTGGGTTCTGGAGATTTGAATTCAAGTAATCTAGGGCCCTCATACTTTCACAAGAAGCAAAGCACATTTAACCTTTGAGCCCACTCTCCAGGCCTGTATTTATTTATTTATTTATTTATTTTTTATTTTATTTTTTTTTCTTTTTCTTTTTTTAGGTAGGGTCTCACTCTAGCCCAGGCTGATCTGGAACTCACTCTATAGTCCCAGGCTGGCCTTGATCTCACAGTAATCCTCCTACCTCTGTGCCTCCCCAGTGCAGGGTTGAAAGGTGTGTGCTGCTACGCCTGGCGTCTGCCTTTGATTTTTGATATTTTATTACTGCGGGTCGTGAACTCCTCCTGTGTTGTACTTCATTGCACATATACGAACCTTCTGTAAATGGATGTTGGCTTCTTCCCTGAAATTAGGGAAAATTTCATCCAATAATTTTTGAAAAATGCTTTCTGGCCCTATTCCTACCTGTTCACCTTCTTGAATTCCTATTATGCACAGAATAAGTGTCTTGATGGTACCCCACAATTCCTATAAGCTTTCTTCATTCTTTTTCAGCCCTTTTGGGTTTTTCTTTTTGATCTTCAGTTGGGAAATTCCAAATGTTCCATCTTTAAGCTGACCGTTGAATCTTCTATTGTATTCTTTAGTTCACCCACTGAATTATTAATCCAGGATTGTTTAAATTATTTCCTTTTCTCTCCTTCTTTCTTGATTTTACATAGTTTCTCATTTAGTTCATGCACTATTTTCATATTTCACTTGATTTTCTTCATATATTTTTGGAGTTCGTTGAATTTCTAAGAGGATCATTGAGAATTCTTTTCCTCACATTTTACAGATCTCCCTTTCTTTAGGGTCCATGGCTGCAGCTTTCTTTAGTGATGTCATGGTCTGCTGCCTTTGTAATCCTTGTGTTCTTTCATTGGGCTTTCATGTTTGCAGGGGCGACTGTCTTGTCTAGCTTCTGCGCGATGCCATCAGTGTTTATACCAGCCTGTGATTTCAGTCGGAGCGGCGGTGGAGCTGGCTTTCAGGATCTCTGGGTGGCCAGGCCGCCTTTACTCAGAATTCCGTGGTGGCAACTGGCTTTGCTCTGCTCTCGGGCACGACTGCTGTTCATGCTCTGTAGTCAGGCTGACTGCTCAGCGCACAACTGCCACCGATCCAGCCAGGCTGCAGGTGTATTTGGTGGCACTGTGGTAGTCTAGGTGCTCCCGGGGTGCGATCTAGAGGTGCTTGTTTTAACTTTCAGGTGTGGCACAGCCAGTGCCTGTTAATAGTTGTAATTGGCCATTTGAGTGATGTTCTTCCCTGTGTGAGGTCTGAGGGAGGCCTTCCCAGCCCTGAAGAATGCTACATTCCAGGTGTTGTAACACAGAGCTTTGGTGTCTATCCCTAGAAAGAGCATGGAGGAAAGCGCTATTTAATTAACCCAAGCTTGGTTGTTATTTAGACTTGGTCGCTTCCCATTCAGGGTAGGGTCTGGGGATGGGTGGTCTTTGTGGTCCCAGGAAGCACAGATGAGTCCTGGCAGTTTTCAGAAATTATTGTGAGGGTCTTTCCTGCTCACTGGGCAGACTTGGGACTACAAAAGAAAGCTGGGTCTGGAGGCTGGCCTTCTAGGAATCAAGACAAAGCATCTCTACCTCTTCTGGGAGCCAAACAGACTCTGTGACTCGGTTGTATTGCTGCTGGCCGATTTGCTGTGTGTTCACTACAACTGCTGCTCTGGGCTCAGGAAGGTCCTGCTTTGTTTCTGTCATGCCCTGGAAGGTCCAGCTGTTCAATTTCTCTCAAGGTTCCCATAAGCTGACAACAGAAAGGGCTTCCCAGACAGAATACAGGGAAACTAGGTATCTGCTTTCCTTCTTTTCTCTTCTCTCTGGGGAAGCTGTAGGTTCTGAGGACCTTCCTCTGTGTGGCAATGTGAAGGAAGGAGAAGCAGTGGCCCAAACAAGACCTACTTTTTTACTCTATCAATGCAGATTTTTATTCTGTCCTGTGGAACACACGGGTGACTCAGTTTTATTCCCATATGTTGGGACCTCCACTCAGGTATTGTTTTCTGTGGACAGTTGCTAGTTGATCTCTCTGGGGTGCAAGGGAGGAAAGCAAAGGCTGGGATCTCCTACTTAGCTTTCTCACTGAGGTCTCAACATTCATTTCAGATTTTTCTATGTGTGTGTACATGTCTGTATTTATATGTATGTGGGTATACATGCACATGTGTGTGCATCCCTGTGGAGGCCAGAGGTCCACCTCTGGTGTCATCCTCAGGAATGTCTTCTTTTTTTTTTAATTTTGAGACAGGATTTCTCATTGTCCTGGCGCTTTAAAACCATGCTTGACTAGTTGGCCAGGTAGCCCCAGAGAACCACTTGTCCCTGCCTTCCCAGTGCTGGGATCACAAGCATACACCACTATGCTCAGTATTTCATGTGGGTATGACGTATCAAATTCAGGTATTCATGCCTACAAGGCAAGCACTTTACTGACTGAAATATCTTCTTAGCCCCTCATTCCAGGATTTTTATATTCCACCTTTTATTATTAAAAAGATTTGAGGAGTAGAAGTAATCTCAACATAAAAATTGATACAATGAACAATATATTTATCAAGATTTATAAAATATAAACATATAAATGTGTGAGAAGTCTATTTAAGAGGCAATAAAACTTCAGGAAAAAAAAAATCCCAACACATAAAGTATTCCTCCCAAGATACCACACTCAAACCTGAGCATGGGAAGGGCCGTAGAGGACACTGAAGGACGACTCTTTCCCACCTTGCAGAAACGGCTGCCACAGCACTCAAGCCATCCAAAGCCTGCTTGGAAGCTCCCAACAATCAGAAGTGGGGTTGCTGGTGAGTTCTGAGTATGGGGGGCTTTTTTTGTTCATGAAATCTGCATACGTGAAATGCTCTATATAGTGTATATTTGTACGCATGTATGTAGATGCCTGTGTGTATGCATGTGTGTGCATGAGTATGTACAGTATGTCTGGTTGTATATATGTGTGATTATACATGTGTATTCTTCCAAGATAGCCAACAGAAAGATAATCATCAAAGTATGTTCAACAAGAAATGCAGACATGGAGTTTAGAATATTATTTTTAAAGGAAACATAAAATAGTTATACTGCTAAACAATGCAGGGCTTATCAGACTAAGCAAGAGGAGAATTAAACAAGCATGTGACTGTAATATAATAAAGTGCGGTTATTTCACCACTTTCTAAGTCTTTATGTTATGCTCGTGGTCTACACATGTACATCTACTAGACACAGAAGTGCTCAGAAGAAAGCCAAAGTGGATCAACAGATCTCTCTCTTCCAGGGCCTCTCCTGCACAGTTTGGACAGGAATCGCAGTCTGGGAGGGCGCAGAAGGCAGTGCTGCTCCTTCCTGGCCCTGGGTCAGGGTTCACCCTGCCAGCACCCCTATGCTCTTCCTGTCTGCAGGCTGTGGAGAACTGCTCAGCAAGGACTCCTCACAGGACTTCTGAACTGTCCTGAGTCACATACAACACACTGGCAGGATGAGTAGTTTATTTATCTGTTTGGGTTTTTTGAGGTAGGTTCTCACTCTATCCCAGGCTGACCTGGAATCCACTATGTAGTCTCAGAGTGGCCTCAACTCACGGGGATCCTCCTACTTCTGCCTCCCAAGTGCTGGGATTAAAGGCGTGCACCACCACACTCAGCTAGGATGAGTATTTTATTCAAGAGCTAAGATAGGCTCCTTAATTATCAAGAGAGAAGGACAAACACATACAAAAAAAATCTTACAAACAAAAAAGAAAAAGAGTGGCTTGGGTCAACTATCACAATATACTGTTAAGAGGCTGAAACCTAGAATCAATAAAAATTCTAATAAAACTATATTGATCACAAAAAATGACTCTATATTTAGAACTAATAAGGTAATGTGAAAAATAGACTTAGTTGTTATAAAATTGTATACAGCCGGGCATGGTGGTGCATGCCTTTAATCCCAGCAATCAGGAGGCAGAGGTAGGAGGATCACTGTGAGTTCAAGGCCACCCTGAGATTACATAGTAAATTCCAGGTCAGCCTGAGCTGGAGTGAAACCCTACCTCAAAAAAAAAAAAATAATTGTATATAAAAGAAGGCTGGAACAATGGCTTAAAAGTTAAAGGTGCTTGCTTGCAAAGCCTGCCTGCCTGGGTTCAATTCCATATTATCTATGTAAAGTCACACACACAAACTGGCACATACAACTGGAATTTTTCTATAGCAACAAGAAGCTATGGTGTGCCCATGGTCTTTCTCTCAAATAAAAAAAGAAATACAAGTATATAATATTATATAAGAATAACAAAATAATGTAATAATATTTTGTGGGTAATACATAAACCAATTTTAAATTCTGTAGCCTGATAAAGTATGAAATGTTAATGTGAACACATGGGTCAAATCTGGCATGCCAACTATTTTGTTTTAAAAAAAATTTAGTTGGAATACAGTCCTGCTCAGTGGTTTGCTGTCTATGGCATTTTTCATGCTATACTACTGGAGTGGAATAGACAGACGTGACAGAGGCCAACATGGCCCTCAAAGCCTAAGTGTTTATAACAGGCTGAGCAGTCACCATGTGAGACAGCTGGATTATCAGATTAGGCATGCTCAATCCGTGTTTGCTCTCTCACAGAAAAGTCAGCAGAGTCCAACTCTACAGAACTGATCTTAAACACTAGGACATGCCAAATCTCTATAGTTTACTGGGAAAAATAGAACTTTACTAACTACAAAATGCATGTGGAAGGTCCTTTGTTACAAACAATAACAAAAAATGATTGAACAGAAAAGGAAATGTTCCAGGACTGGGGAAATGCCTTGATGTTTAAGGCATTTGCCTGTGAAGCCAAAGGACCCTGGTTGAATTCCCTAGGATCCATGTGAGCCAGACACACAAGGTGGCCCATGCATCTGGAGTTGGTTTGCAGGGGCTAAAGGCCCTGGTGTGCCCATTTTCTCTTTCTCTTTGTCTGCCTCTACTTCTCTTTCTCTCTCTCTCTCTCAAATAAATAAACAACATATATTTAAAAGGAAAAGCAAATATTCCAATGGCAGAGCGTGTGGTATATGGTCTGGAGATGTGAAATGACGGTATGAGTCCACCCTACAGTCTGAGTCATGAAATGAAGGCAAGAGTGTACCCTACAGTCTGAAGACATGAAATGAAGGCATGAGTGTACTATACCCTACAGTCTGAGACATGTTATGATGAATGAGTGTAACCTACAGACTGACACATGAAATGAAGGCATGAGGGCACCCTACACTCTGAGACACGAAATGAAGGCTGAGTGTACCCTAGAGTCTAAGACATGAAAGGAAGGCTGAGTGTACCCTAGAGTCTGAGACATGAAAGGAAGGCTGAGTGTACCCTACAGTCTGAAACAACAAATGAAGGCAGGAGTGTACCCTAAACTCTGAGACATGAAATGAAGGCATGAGTCAACCCTAAACTCTAAGACATGAAATGAAGGCTGAGTGTACCCTACAGTCTGAGAGATGAAATGAAAGCACGAGTGTACCCTACAGTCTGAGACATGAATTGAAGGCATGAATGTACCCTTCAGTCTAAGACATGAATTGAAGCCATGAGAGTACCCTACAGTCCGAGACATGAATTGAAGACTTAGAGTACCCTACAGTCTGAGGCATGAAATGAAGACTTAGTGTACCCTACAGTCTGAGGCATGAAATGAAGACTTAGTGTACCCTACAGTCCGAGGCATGAAATGAAGACTTAGTGTACCCTACAGTCCGAGGCATGAAATGAAGACTTAGTGTACCCTACAGTCCGAGGCATGAATTGAAGACTTAGAGTACCCTACAGTCCGAGGCATGAAATGAAGACTTAGTGTACCCTACAGTCCGAGGCATGAAATGAAGACTTAGTGTACCCTACAGTCCGAGGCATGAAATGAAGACTTAGTGTACCCTACAGTCCGAGGCATGAAATGAAGACTTAGTGTACCCTACAGTCCGAGGCATGAAATGAAGACTTAGTGTACCCTACAGTCCGAGGCATGAAATGAAGACTTAGTGTACCCTACAGTCCGAGGCATGAAATGAAGACTTAGTGTACCCTACAGTCCGAGGCATGAAATGAAGACTTAGTGTACCCTACAGTCCGAGGCATGAAATGAAGACTTAGTGTACCCTACAGTCCGAGGCATGAAATGAAGACTTAGTGTACCCTACAGTCCGAGGCATGAAATGAAGACTTAGTGTACCCTACAGTCCGAGGCATGAAATGAAGACTTAGAGTACCCTACAGTCCGAGGCATGAAATGAAGACTTAGTGTACCCTACAGTCCGAGGCATGAAATGAAGACTTAGAGTACCCTACAGTCCGAGGCATGAAATGAAGACTTAGTGTACCCTACAGTCCGAGGCATGAAATGAAGACTTAGTGTACCCTACAGTCCGAGGCATGAAATGAAGACTTAGTGTACCCTACAGTCCGAGGCATGAAATGAAGACTTAGTGTACCCTACAGTCCGAGGCATGAAATGAAGACTTAGAGTACCCTACAGTCCGAGGCATGAAATGAAGACTTAGTGTACCCTACAGTCCGAGGCATGAAATGAAGACTTAGTGTACCCTACAGTCCGAGGCATGAAATGAAGACTTAGTGTACCCTACAGTCCGAGGCATGAAATGAAGACTTAGTGTACCCTACAGTCCGAGGCATGAAATGAAGACTTAGAGTACCCTACAGTCCGAGGCATGAAATGAAGACTTAGTGTACCCTACAGTCCGAGGCATGAAATGAAGACTTAGTGTACCCTACAGTCCGAGGCATGAAATGAAGACTTAGTGTACCCTACAGTCCGAGGCATGAAATGAAGACTTAGTGTACCCTACAGTCCGAGACATGAATTGAAGACTTAGAGTACCCTACAGTCCGAGACATGAAATGAAGACTTAGTGTACCCTACAGTCTGAGACATGAAATGAAGACTTAGAGTACCCTACAGTCTGAGACATGAAATGAAGACTTAGTGTACCCTACAGTCTGAGGCATGAAATGAAGACTTAGTGTACCCTACAGTCTGAGGCATGAAATGAAGACTTAGTGTGCCCTACAGTCTGAGGCATGAAATGAAGACTTAGAGTACCCTACAGTCTGAGGCATGAAATGAAGACTTAGTGTGCCATACAGTCTGAGGCATGAAATGAAGACTTAGAGTACCCTACAGTCCGAGGCATGAAATGAAGACTTAGTGTACCCTACAGTCCGAGGCATGAAATGAAGACTTAGAGTACCCTACAGTCTGAGACATGAAATGAAGACTTAGAGTACCCTACAGTCTGAGGCATGAAATGAAGACTTAGTGTACCCTACAGTCTGAGACATGAAATGAAGTGAGTGTACCCTACAGTCTGAGAGTGAAACGAAGGCTGAGTGTACTTACTACATAGTCTGCATACATGAAAGAAAGGCGTACGCGTACCTGTATGTCTAGAGACATGAAGGACTGTTTTTCATATTTTTTTCTTCATTCCTACCTGTTTTTCTTCCTTTTTATCTGCAGTGTTACTGGTATTGGGGACATTTCCCCTGTATTGTTTACTTTTCTGCTTTTCTTGATTGGACCTGTTAGTCTTTGCATCTGTCTTGTTTTCCTCGTCACTTCCTGGGTTATTTTTCCATTCTTTCATCATTTCTAATACATTGGTTTGTCTCATTGAAGGAACTGTATTGCCCTGGTAACAAAAAAATCAGTGTGTTATAAACAGTTTAGATAACTCATGTCTCTTACTTAATATATTCTCCCTTAATTCAAAGATAGTCATATGGAAAATTATAATGCAAAATCAACAGCAAAACTTATGATGCCAATTAGAGCAGAAGTTACAATACAGCAACTTCCTGGAATGTACAGACCCCTTTCAACTTCTCTTAGAAGCCCAGTAAGACACTGCCCAAAAGCTAGAGTCCAACATTGACAGTACATTTATTTTTTTTATTTATTTATTTTTTTTTTTTTTGGTTTTTTTGAGGTAGGGTCTCACTCTAGCCCAGGCTGACCTGGAATTCACTAAGGAGTCTCAGGGGACCTCGAACTCAAGGCGATCCTCCTACCTCTGCCTCCCAAGTGCTGGGATTAAAGGCATGCGCCACCACGCCCGGCTTTGACAGTACATTTATGCAACACTAACATGGCCAGGCAAAACATTAAATTCAGTTAATTAGTTAAACCTTTTGTCCATGAATATACTTAATTTGAATGCTCTTCTTGGAATATTTAGATATAATGTGGTTACTTGACTCATCATACACTATAACACACTCAAATTGACCATTTTACTATGCTTTCCCAAATACAATAGCCCATTTAATGTATCAAGAAACACACAAGAGGGCTGGAGAGATTGCTTAGTGGTTAAGCGCTTGCCTGTGAAGCCTAAGGACCCTGGTTCGAGGCTTGATTCCCCAGGACCCATATTAGCCAGATGCACAAGGGGACGCACACATCTGGAGTTCGCTTCCAGTGGCTTCAGGCCCTCGCGTGCCCATTTTCTCTCTTTCTCTCTCTGCCTCTTTCTTTCTCTGCCACTCTCAAATAAATAAATAAAAATAAACAAAAGAATTTTTTTAAAAAAAGAAACACACGAGAGCTGGCAAGATTGCCTGAGAGACTGTTCAAGTTCAAGGTCCAGGACCACATCAACAATTGGCTGTGGCCACCATCTGTAACCTCAATCCTGCAGAGAAGAGAAGCTGAAGAATCACCAGGGATCACCACAGTTATCCAGCAAACTCTGCGACCAGAGAGAGACTCTGGCTTATGCAAGGACAAGCAGAAGAGTGACAGAGGGAGGCAGCTGATGGCCCCTTCCAGCCACTACAAGCAAGCCCAGCCAACTGCAGATGAGCGCGTGGGTATATACTCATGCATACACTATACAACGTTATATTACATGCACACACGTGTGTCCACATGTGTGCACACACACATGAAATATATGAATGCAGGGTTAAATGGCTTCGGCTTGACTTGGAAATATACTTAGAGAAAATTTGGGCAAGAAATTAGGATCCCACATAGGTCAACTCTAGAGCTTCAGGTGTAGACACAGCTATGCAGCAGTTCTGAATTAAGCTTCATATGTAGGTGGACTGAGGTGCTAGGCATCAGTGACACACAAAACTATGAGACAGGACCCTCTGACAGCAGCCATCTGAACACACTGGTGAGGATCTATTTAGTTTAATATAGTCACGCTAAAAATAGATCAACACTAAGTAAGGAAAGGAAACAGCAAGTCAAGATCATGTGAGTCACTGGTTCTTCTATTTCACCATGTTTCAGAAGGCCAGTGTGCTTACTGTCTCCATTCGAACTGAGGACACCACCTACTGGTTACACCTCCTCCCTTCACAACGCTTTTGCCGTTCTTTACTGTCAGCCATATCCTATATTTCCTTCTGTGCAATTTAAGAGTCACCTCTGTCAGGTATCCTAGAACTGGAAGCACATATTGGGGCAGGGACAGTAGCTGGAGAGGGTCAAAGTCATCCAAAATACTGGATCTGCTCACTCATCCAAAATGCTGGATCGCTCACTCATCCGAATGAGCTCTCTCTCCAGGGCCTCTTGATCCCTAATGAGCCACCTCTCCTCTACCGCCTCTGCGGCGACCTCTTAACTGCACCCTACCCTCCACCACACCTGTCTTAAATGCAAGTACCCTGGCTGAAGGACTGCGAGTACAAACATCTTGGCTTCAACTTGAGGCTTTCACTAGCAACCGGACAATCTGACCTAGCTGTCTGTAATCCTGGTCCTCAATGGCTCAACCCTCAGCTTTCTCTTTGATCACTGAAGGACTCATTAGTGTGGTTCACAATTCACCTTTGTGTCCTTCTAGGTACATGGGAAATTTTGCTTCTCTCCCCTTCTCCAGCATGACTTACTTCGGCCAGTGAAATGCTCCTCTTCTAGGTGGAAACTTTCACCAGCCCTACCTTGGTACTGAGAGAGGCCATGAGCCCCCTAGCCTGGCACCCCAGTGAGGACAGAGCAAATCAGCTCCCCCTCCTCCTCTCCTGCCAGGCAGTTTGCAATGGGAAGACTAAGAGCCAGGGATGTGGAGGCCGCTTGTTGCCACAGAGCCTGCACCTGTCCTGATTTAGACAACAAAGTAACGCTTAAAGTCTACAAGTCACCTCTAGAAAGCTGTAAAAAGAGCGAATGTAGTATAGAGCCACCATGCCCAACAAAATTACAATTACTGCGGAACTCATATGTGATCAGTACAATGTGACAGCCCATTTATTCTGGCAATCTTTGCTTTTCAAAGTCCTGCTATGCATATATTTCAGTTATCATGATTTAATTAATAGCACCATTCCCCCAATAAGCAGAACAGAAATTTCAGTCACCATGGTATATTAACTGTCATTACATAAAGTTCAAACTTGACTGCTACTTCTTTCATCCACAAATCAAACAGATGTGTCATGATCAGTGGCCAATCATGTCACTTCTTTCAAAGTGTAATGGTTACGCTGGCTCTTGGACACTGGGCTTCTGTCGCTCAGTTGACTCACAGACAGCTTAAGTACGCATCAGGTCACCCAGCAATTAGCTAACAAAAAAGTGGAGAGAAACAAATGGTGACGCTAAAGGTGAGATTTAAACCAAATGTAACTGGAGTAACAGCAGCCACCTACAAGACCAGCAACACTGCCCATTTCAAGAATATAGATCTAAAGCCGGGCGTAGTGGTGTATGCCTTTAATCCCAGCACTCGGGAGTCAAAGGTAGGACGATTGCCGTGAGTTCAAGGCCACCCTGAGACTACCTAGTGAATTCCAGGTCAGCCTGGACCAGAGTGAGACCCTACCTCGAAAAACCAAAAAAAAAAAAAAAAAGAATATAGATCTATGCTGGGCGTGGTGGCGCACGCCTTTAAACCCAGCACTTGAGAGGCAGAGGTGGGAGGATCACCGAGAGTTTGAGGCCACCCTGAGACTACATAGTGAATTCCAGGTCAGCCTGGATCAGAGTGAGACCCTACCTCAAAAAACAACAACAACAAAAGAATATAGATCTGCAGGCCAGGGACCTTAACAGAGGCAAACTTGCCAGCAACTGAGGAAAGGAGTGTGCCAAAAAGGATGACGAAACTCTGGAGGAAGTAATGGCTGCAAACAGCCACCATGTCTGAAGAACTTTCAGAGGTGTCTCACGACACAGAAAGCACAAAGAACAATGCTGAAAGCAGATTGAAATGTAGAAAGCTGGAACAAGTTGCCAAGGTATAAAGAAGATCCTCCCCCCACTACTTAGACTAATCTCAGTAAATGTTTTAACCCCCAAGTTCAATTCTTAGTATTTCTAAGATTCTAAAATATAGTATATTAAGTGAACACTGGTTTATTTTGATTCATCTTCAGAATATTTATAACCAACGGACAGGGTCTTGTGTTTTCATAAGGATCCTTGGGCAAAGACTCTTCCCAATAATCAGGATTTTATCTGTGTTTTCACTCTTCCCTTCCTGCTTCCTCATGTAAAACAAGGGCTGTCTACATTGCCTTAAATATGTGCTTCTAGCAGTCTTTAAGGCGCTGGGTCACTGCACACATGCCCAGGAGCTTGGGGCTAGCACTTTATGGCTACAGTATCTTTGTACTTACAGATATTGCTCTGTATCTCATTCCAGAGGGATTATGAAGATGAGCAAAGGATCTAAGACAAGAGCATCACCACCACACTCTACTACGCAGAAATGTTAGTTCTGCCTCCTGTACTTGTGATATGAAGGTTCTGTGCGATGATAACCAGGCTTCCCTTACTGTCTAAAGTCCATTAACACACTACCCACTTCCTGCTTTCTAGCAGTCTAAGGAGAAATTGCATCAGGTATTTGAACTAACCAATATATAAATGGCCAAATCTGTGTCATCATGAGCCTTCCAGTATAAGAGAAATTATAAGGGAACCAAGCAAGCACACAAAACCCAGGTTGCATTGACAGGACTTACACCTCCGTGTCGAGTGCCAACCTCTGAGCTCCCATCAGGGCTGAATCGACATCAGATACTGAACTTCTCACCATGATGCAGCAAATGGGAAGAAGGCAGCAGTGACAGCCCGGAGGCTTCCATAGAGGAGACTGGGCTTTGGGGCCAAAGCATTCCCACTTGTCTAACCAGCAAATAGTGAAGACTATTAATTTTATTTTGAAAAATTAGAAGGGGGAAACTCATGGAAAAGCTTTAGTCAAAGAGTAGGATTTAGGTTTAGTTCCCTAGTAGACAGGCCCACCGATGGAGATGTTAACATAATTCCTCATCCAACACCATCTGACATCTAAAGAAAGTGTCTATCAGTGTTTTGTAAATAATACATGACTAGTAAGTATTTTAAAATGAATTATACATATGAGCTAGAGCAAAACAATATTAAGAAAACTGGCAAACTAAAGAATACTCAGGATCTTTGCTTATAGCCGTTTTCTGTTTTTGTAAACAACTAGAACACTTCCTTTGGTGATGTTTTTATTGATAATTTTTTCAACAAAAAGTACTTTATCAAAACATATAGAGATGCTCATTTTCAAAAAATTTATAAAACACACTCCAAACAATGAGGTATCAATTGTTATCTAATTAAATTGAAATCTGATAATGCCCTGTGTTTGGGAGGGTATAAGGAAACAAACAGAATCATTTGTTAGCTTCTGTGGAAGGGTAAATTAGTAACCAATCAAAAGGCTTAATGCATGGTCTCTCTGACCAGCAATTCCACTGTTTGGAATCCATCCTACAGATAATGCTAACACATTATACAAAATGTATTTATAAGAAAATCTGTTACACCACTGATCATAATAGGAGAGATCTGAAACAATTCATATCTTCTATACTCATAAGAGACCATTTACAAAATAATGGTGTCTTCACAGTTCAAAATATTGCACTTTTAAAGAAACAAGGAAACATCCCCTATATATATTAGGCACCGTTTAATATGTATATGAATATGGACTATATATGTATATATTAGGAACCATTTACACAGTAAGAATCTATGTTTGTAAAGTGCATACAGAAGCCTGTCCAGAATGTTTGAAAGCACCCAGAAGATGCTTCAGGAATGGGAAGAAAGTTCTTGTTCCTGTTTTACATACCATTTAAATCACTTAGCATGGGTAATCTCAACTGCTACTGTTACATGACAAATAGCAATAGGATCTGTAGCAGGACAAAGTGGGATGCAGCCTTTAGATGCCCACAAAGGACTGAATGAGCAAACACCCCAATGGGCCACAGCCAGCAGAGGAGGCTGCAAATCAAGGTAACAGCAGTCACTATGGAAAGAAATTCTGTACTACTTGAAGTGTTTCCAAAGGACACGCCAGCGATCTCTTTTTGCAAGTAGCAATACTGTGAGTGGGAGAGGCTGGTTGACATTTCTAGTCTTCAGGAGAAAAGAGTTTGAGAAATTAATTCACTGTGTTTCAGAGGTGCATCTCTAACTTCAGCGAAGGATTCCTAGTCAGAGGCATAAATGAGCTCCTAAACTCCCTCTATTCCTAACCATTTGTCACACCAGGCACCCAGGCACCCAGGCACCTGGCTATACAGGGACATGCGTGCTAAGATTGTTTCGGGATAAGTGTCAACATCCTCAGTTTCTCTCACCTGCTTGAGCAGGATTGGAAGTAATCCTCTCCACATCTTTTTCTTTACGTCAGCCTCCTCTACTTCACAAGGAAAACAAAAGGCCTAGCTCTCTTGTCCTGAGTCTCATCTAAAATATTTTTTAAAGTCTCTGGAGCACTAGGGACAATTCAAAATTCTTGTGTCAGTGCAAAAGAAGATGAACCCAATGGTTTGGTAGAAAATCTCTTATAACTCAGATGCTTTATGTCTTTGCTTCAAACAAAAATGAAGAAAGATTAATTAAATTTTCAAATGGTGGCACATTAGAAATCATTTTTATGATTTATTTAATCATAGGACTTTAAGTACCTTCTCCTGGACTTCAGGTGCACTGCAAATAGATTGCAGTCCTTATTGCCTCAGAACATATTTGGTCATTAATCCATTCAAAGGCTTATTTTCATTTATTGATTCATATATGCGTGTAATATATATATATATATATATATATATATATATATATATATATATACACACACATGAATGATACATTTCCCTAATAGAATTGCACATCTAGAAAACAGGTATCAACTTGTATCCATGAACCTGGCTTTTCTCTACCCTGTCTTCCTGGGGGAATCTACTCTCAGATCTTATAGTTATCATTCCCTTGATTTTTTATTTATATCTTAATCATATCTATATGTATTTTTTTAAATAATTTTTTAAAATTTTTATTTATTTATTTATTTGAGAGCGACAGACACAGACAGAAAGACAGATAGAGGGAGAGACAGAATGGGCACTCCAGGGCTTCCAGCCTCTGCAAACGAACTCCAGACACGTGCGCCCCCTTGTGCATCTGGCTAACGTGGGACCTGGGGAACCGAGCCTCAAACCGGGGTCCTTAGGCTTCACAGGCAAGCGCTTAATCACTAAGCCATCTCTCCAGCCCTCTATAAGTATTTTTAAAGGAATATTTAATTAGGTGGTTTAATTTGACAAAATGAGTATCAGGACTTGGGACTTTTTTTGTTTTTCATTCAAAATTACATTGCTGAGGCTACTGGAAATCATGTTGAAGGGGGAATAATGAACTTTGATTGCTACATTAAAATACACACAAAAATTAACTCATGATGTGACGACAGTCCTATATGTGAGAACTGAAAATAGATAAACCTCTGTAGGAAACCTTAAGGTGGGTAAAGAATTACTGGGCAGGACTCAAAGACCATTAATCATAGAAGAAAATAAGTAAATGAGATTTTATTAAAGTTATAAGTGTTCACCAAAGACATCACTAAGAAATGGAAAAGTCATATAGTAGACTGGGGGAGAGTTTACATAAATGTGTGTGTATGTGTGTGTGTGTATATATATATGTAACTGACAAAAGGCTCACTTCCAGAACATAAAAAGAACTTGTATGAATCAATAAGAAAAGATTTTTCATACAAAAGTGAGGGAAAAGTTGAAACAGGCATCTCACAAAAAAGTACATCTAAAAGGCCAATAAGCATATGTACAGTAAAAGGTACAACAGGCCTGTAATCCCAGCACTTGGGATCGTGGGGGCAGGAGGACCAAGAATTCAAAGCCAGTCTCAGGAGGTACAGAGCAAGTTTGAGGCCAGACTGGGCTACTGAGACTCTTGTCTCAAAAAAATTAAAGGTGACCATCCTCATTTATCATTCAGGAAGTACAAAGCAAAACCACAGTGAGTCTTGCTGTCATTGCCTTTAACTTAATTATGAATTAGCAGACAATGTAATTGATGTTTAATTTGTGGAGGTTTGCTTGCTTCATGGCTCAGTGCATGATCAATTTGGTAACTTCCACAATGTTCTTAAGAAAATGTATATTCTTGGGCTGGAGAGATGGCTTAATAGTTAAACTGGCACTTGCCTGTGAAACCTAAGATTATTACCCAGGTTTAACTCCCCAGAACCCACATAAGCCAAACACACATGGTGATGCATGCAACAAGGTTGCACACGCCCACAAGAGGGCGCATGTGTCTAGAGTTCGACTTTAGTACCTAAGGGCCCTGGAGCACCAAGTCATTCTCTCTCTCAAAAAATAAATAATAATTAAAAAATACTTTAAAAAGACAAACCATTTTTATTTTTTAAAGATATTTTATTTATTTATTTATTTATTTGAGAGAGAAAGAGGCAGAGAGAGAGAAAAAAATGGACATGCCAGGGCCTCCAGACACATGTGCCTCCTTGTAGATCTGGCTTATGTGGGTCCTGGAGAATCAAATTGGGATCCTTTGGCTTTGCAGGCAAACTCCATAACTGCTAAGCCATCTCTCCAGCCTGAAAAACCATTTTTAAATATATATTCTTTTTTATTTGTTTTCATGGTAGGGTCTTACTGAAATTCACTATGTAGTCTCAGGCTGGCCTTGAACTCACAGTGATCCTCCTATCTTTGCCTCCAAAGGGCTGGGATTAAGGGGGTGCACCACTGCACCTGGCTGAAAATGTATATTCTTTAATTGCTAGGTATACAAAGGGAACATATCTACTAGGATGAGCTTGTCTATATCCACTATAGTGGTAACTACTAATTCTTCAGGTAACCTTGCAAATTTTATATACACATTTTGAGATATTTTATTGGTTACATACATGTATAAAGTCATTATATGTTTTTAAAGCTGAGCTTTTCTCACATTATCTTTCAACGATGATTTGTTTGTGTTAAGCTATGTTTAATTTTAACTCAGTGCTACTGGCTGTCTTTGATTACATGTCCCTGAGCTGTCCATTTCCAGCCTTTATCTTTCAATATGTTCATTCTGTGCTTCAAATGTGCTTTATTTATTTATTTTACTTTAGAGAGAGCAAGAGAAAGAGAGAGAGAGAAAACTGGTGTGCCAGAGCCTCAGCCACTGAAATCGAACTCTAGACACTGTGTGCCTAGTGGGCATGTGTGACCGTGCACTTGCCTCATCTGGCTAAAGTGGGATCTGGAGAGTAGAACATGGGTCCTTAGACTTTGCACCACGAAGCCATCTCTCCGGCCCCTCAAATATGCTTCTTAAAAACAGCTAGATATATATGACAATGTATCCTGAAACAGGCATTTATTTGTAACTATTTCTATTGGGAGGACACGTTTCTACATTTGTGTTTTTCTTAATCTATATACTCTTCAATACACTCTCATCCATATTCATCTCCCTTCCTGGCTGTGTCCTCAGATTCTAACTCTTATTTATTTTGAATATATTTTTTTCTTCTGCTTTGGTCTTATTTTTTGTTTGCTCACAACACTCACAAACCCTACCCTGAGGTACAGAAAGGCTCCTGCTGCACCTGGCTCTTTTCAGCATCTCCTGGATTTGTTTGTCCTCCTGGTTAAGTGCCTCCATCAAGTGTCTGAAGTGTAGGACTCTATGGCAAACACTCTGAGGTTCTATATATTAGAATTTTTTTTATCATTCCTTTTCATGTGAATGATAATTTGTACAGGTATAAAATTTAGGTTTAAAGTTCATTTTACTCTGCTATCATTAAAATATTATCCCAGTTATTCTTGCATCTGGTACTACTGCTGAAAAGTAGAATATCATGTGATTTTTCTCCTTTGTATGATTTGCTTGTGTTTTTGTTTTAAATCCTTTACTAGGCTGTAACCTTGGTTATGGGCAGGGATCAGGCAGACTGATCCTATGTCCTCAACACACAGAAGTTATTCAATAAATATCTGTTACATTTCTGGATAAATATTAATAATTGAATAAATTGTGTGTTTGCTTATGAGCATCTTAATTTTTATTAAAGGATTAGTTAAGTCAGGAGATAACTGAATAATCATATAGACATATACAAGAAAATTCAGTATTTAAGAGTAACTATAAAAATCATGGCAGCAATTTTAATATGTTTAGGAAGAAAACATACAGAAACAAAAAGTAATACCTCATGATCAGCTAGGCATCAAAAATTTTCATCATCTTAGGAAGCTGCATATGTCAAGGCCAAAGTTAAAAAGCTAATGACCAAAACCTGAGTAACAATTTGTTAAAGAACCCTGTTTACACACTAGAAGACTACCTCTGCCTTGGTCACAAATGCTTCTGTATATGGTAATGACAAAGCACAGTGCAGTAACTTGTGGTAAGTTATTTCAGGGGAAGAGTTTGTACCTTTGTACCCAGAGAATGCCGGATGATTAAAGCCAAAAGATCCACATTAAGATCAACATAGACATTTAAATGATTGCTGTCTCATTAAAAAGAAACCACCTTAAAGTCTGATGTATCAACAATTTCTTCATTTCAAAAAGCACCAGTTGTTCTTCGCTAAGGAATGAAGGGAAAACTCTAACCTGGGACTTAAGCCCCCTTTCATTGTCTCTTGTCCACTCCTTTCCCACTCATTTCTTTCCAGTATTTATCTGCCAGTTTGACTGAACTTCTGGACTTTACCATCTGCCTGCCTCTGTACTGTTTATAATTCATCTAGAATTTCCTGCCATTTATTGCCTGCTTCCTTGTGTTGAATGTTTCATATAGATACTTCATTTTCCTTCCTAGATTGCAAGCTCTTTATGTTGGAGACCATAGCTCACATGTACTTAACTATATTTTATTAACAATCACAGGGCCTGACACAATGTAGGCCTATGAAACCTGTTGAAGGAATTACCAGTGTATGTAAAATACCAATACAACTCTAAACTGGGTGCTATCTTTTTATATGCCATAGGAGAAAAAGAATTTTTCTGATTTATACTAGTAGTTTTAAAATGTATGTGGTCAAAATAAATTCCTCAGAAATATATTTTTTAAATATATTTTATATATGTATTTGAGAGAGGGAGAGAATGGGCACATCAAGGCCTTCAGCTACTGCAAACAAACTCCAGATGCATGTGCCCCCTTGTGCATCTGGCTTACATGGGTCCTGGAGAATTGAACTGATATTCTTTGGCTTTGCAGGCAAATGCCTTAACCACAAAGCCAACTCTCCATCCCCAGAAATTTATTTTTTAAATGTAAATTTTTGGTGTTAATCTGTGACCAGGCGATTTGAACCATCAAGAGGCCACTGAAATTATCAAGTAGGAAGCAATCATTTTCTAAACCACTGATAACAGGAAAAAGGAAAAAGCAAGCAAGACAAGGAATAACAGCCACATGTCCATCCAAGGGAGTCATCTGCGAACCCTGCCTTTGCCCAGAGCTGTGGCTTGGCTGTTTTTTTACATCTAACATTTAGCTTTAGAAATTGGGAGGACAATACATGTTTATTTGAAATTCCATTCACTTAAATGTGCACAGAAAACACAGTTCTTTTTGTTAGAATACTTTTCAGATATATGTCATGTCTGAAAATGTACAATACATAGGCTAAACCACAGACACGTTTTCTCCAATAAAGCTCTTTGGAAAGAAAACATCACTAAGTGTTAGGTACAGCTCTGGTTATAAAGCAGTAAGACACTGAGAGCACCATCCTACTTTCTTTTAGATTATTTCAAACAAAGGACACCAGCCAAAGGAAGTTAGATTTCAAGTGCTAAGAAGAAAGAGTTTTGCCTTTCAGAAGTTTGTCAAATGCCAGAATTCTAAATTCCATGCACTGAACTCCTTAGGAGACTCCAATATAGTACATGGTATCTGTCATGTCTATCTGCTTGGCAAGAACTGCATAGAGACAAATGTTATTGAGGATCAAAAATGGAGACTTCTGGAAAAATGACCAAAGCCAGAAATAAAGCTGTACTAATTAGAAAACAAATAATTAAATGGCCCAACCCGAATGCTGGGTGATGCTGAAAAGAGATAAATTTCTAAGGCACACCATCTGCTTTACAATTTTTTATTTTCCTGTACTACAAATCTACTCAGTATATTTTTATGATGATCTAGCTGCTAACTAATTTGCACAATTATTTTAGGCCAGAAATAATTACTGCACAGAATCCTAGGAGTGATCAAAATGGTCCACATAAGAGGGTAGGTAGAATCCATTCTTGAGTGAAGTGGTTTTTTTAGTCTTAAAGAATTTTTTATTCAAATAATTGATTTGAAATTGTCAAAGAAAAAATAGAGAAGTTAAAGGAATGATACCACAATATAGTCATGGTATCTCCACATGTGGGGTTTAGAAGCACACTGCTGGGCCTCTTCTCTGTGTTTGCTTCCCAGCTTATCTCCTTAGCCCAGTGGCTGCACGTGGCACCTACATACTCAGGACTCTCCAGTTTGTATCCCCAGGTCCACTCACAGATATTCATTACCTATGAGAGATCTTGCCTGTCACAGGAATTTCAAACTAATGCCTAACTCCGAATTCGATGCACTATCTCTAGGGGCAAGGGAATCTCTCTTCCAGTTTCCTCACCATAATAAATGGCACCAATGGCCTAGCCAATTGTTGAAGGAAAATCTTATTACTCATACAGTTCATCACCAAATTCTGTGATTTAAACTTTCCTTTTTCCTTTCTTTTGCCCTCCACGTGCTGAGGCTGAAGCACAGGGCCGTTCACACGCTGTGTGGGTGCTCTCCTAGCCCTGTCACTTACACCCCGGAAGACGCCTCATTTGTACTTCTCTTCATTGCAATTGTTATCATCCCATCCAGACCATGAGCACAATTGGCACATCAGCATCTGTCAAATTCCCTACTTTCAAGTCATTGCCATCCACTAAGCAGAATGACCTACTTATTTATTTATTTATTTATTTAATTTGACAGAAAAAGAGAAGGAGAGAAAGAGAATGGACGCACCAGGGCCTCTAGCCACTGCAAACAAACTCCAGACACATGCGCCCCCTTGTGCATCTGGCTAATGTGGGTCCTGGGTAATCAAACCTGGGTCCTTTGGCTTTGCAGGCAAATGCCTTAACCGCTAAGCCATCACTCCAGCCCCAAAGTGAACTTTTAAAAAATATATTTATTTATTTGCAAGCAGAGAGAGAGAGAAAATGTGTATGCCCAGGCCTCTTACCACTGCAAATGAACTCCAGATGCAGGCACCACACTGTGCATCTGGCTTCATGTGGGGAATCAAACCAGGCACACAGGCCTCGCAAGCAGCTCCTTTAGCTGCTGAGCCATCTCCCCAGCCCAGACTGACCTTTTAAGAATATAGTTGTATGATAATTTATATTCAAATGTACCTAACATAATACCTAGCAAACAATGTATTTGTAGACATATTGCTTAATAGAGCTCCCATGTATATCTAGTAATCTCTAGGCTCAGGTCTCAGACTTCTGAGATATTTATAGACTTACTGACTCAACCACTCACCTACAAGGATTATTCAGCAACTGTTTATTGATCTTTACAAAAACTAAGATTAGGCTATCCTGCATATTTTACAGTGCCTTAAAGACTACACAAATTTACTTCCTGCTCATATGTATTAAAACATCTTCAATGGGCAGTCAGAGGTTGGCCTAGTGATTATGCAAGCTGCAAGTGATGGTTTCTGGTGTCCTAAATCATGCTGCTTTGCCAGCCACAGTTAAGAGATTTCACTTTGTTGTTTAGCATGGCTTCTCAAACACCAGACATCACCTCTGCATTACAAGTCACCAGGAAAGGGGAGTGGGTGGGCAGAAGAAATGTGATGCCAGTTCCAAGCAGGAGGAAAGTGTATGCTCTTACACTGACATCTCATTGGTCATCAATGATAATTAACTATGAAGAGTACACAGCAGTGTTTCCAGATACACGTTCCAATCTCATAACCACATAAGAAAAGGAGAAAAAATATTGAGAGGAAGGAGTAGGCTCTTCCAAACCTGCTTCTGTGACAAGGCATTGTCTGGGAGCAGGAACAGAGTCAGTCAACTGAGGAAATCAACATGTAAATAAATATCTATTAAAGCTTTCAACCCAGAGAACAGAGCCTGTTTGGAGACCAAGGTTTTCTGAGGTCCTCAAAGGTAGGACCTGTATTCAAAAGGCTGAAAGAGTTAGAAAAGGTTCCATGACTTTAGATCACTGAACCAACTGGACTGCTTCAATAAGACATTGATGTGATAATAGACATTTCTTAGCTCTGTTCTGCTAGACATGGAATCTTCACTACAAGGAACAAAACGAAGGTCATTTAAGCATCTATAGACACACACGTAAGCAACTGTGATGATACTTGTGACCATACGGAAATGTCCATTTCAAAAATGTGTCAAGACTCAATAATAATTTTTTAACTTGTCAAAAAACAAAATTAACTAGCTCTTTTAATGACTCTACAAAACTACAAGGCCAAACAAAATGAGCAATGTCAGGAAAAGTGTTACAGTAACTCACTGTCAGCCACTGGCTATCTAGTAGCTCCTTAGCTGTGAATCTGTGTGCAGGATCCACCTTTATGAGTTGTCCCAAAACACCTTTTGCTGTAAATAAAGAAAAAAATGAACTTGTAAATCTTATCTCTCCCATTCAGGTACTAACCAGGCCTGACCCTGCTTAGTTTCTGAGATCAGATGAGATCAGGCACATTCAGGGTGGTAAGGCCATAGACAGAAATCTTATTTCTCTTAACCTCAATTAATGTCAGACATTAGCAGGTATGATGGCACACACTTGTAGCCCCAGGTACTCCAGAGGCTAAGAAAGAACAATTGCTTGCATCAACAAGTTTGTGACCAGCCTAGGCAATGGAGCAAGACTCCATCTCAAATGAAAAAAAAGCAAAACAAAGTCACTTTCCTGATTCATTAGGACACAGTCATATTACGCAGCAAAGATGCCCAGTACCATTGAAGCTGAACTGCTTGGAGTCCCTGGCTTACTGGTCTGTGGTGAAAATCAGCTAGATAACAGCAAAATTTCTGTTTAATTTTATTCTATATGTTCTGCTTTTCTAGAAGTTCTAACTATGAACAATCACAGGAAAGGTAGTATTACTATTTCCACAAGCAAATACTGTTGAATTCCAAAGTAAATGTTATGACTAGCTAGAACAGTTTTATTACTGGTCAAAATCTTACATTAATTATGTTTGGCTTAGTAAATAATAACAAATCTATACTCACCAGAATCACTAACAGAATCCCAGATTGGATTTTCAAAATTCAGTTCTCCCTTTCTTATTAATTCAAAGAGTTTTTCTTCTGTGCTTGCCAAAAATGGTGGTTCTCCACATAATCTGAACAAAAGCAAAATTTTTAAGTGTTTTCAAAATAAAGCTATTAAAATTAACTTTCTGCTGGTTTTGGATGTAGTAGTATAGCACAGTTCAGAAAAGAGCAGAAAAGAAGGGTGCTTCTCTGGATGTAAGAATGGAAGCCATAAGGCATTGAAAGAAATAGGAAGAGAACAATGCAAACACTGACACCTATAGACTAGCAACTGGGGAAACACCAAGCTTAAATGGGATTAAAATACATGAAGGCTGGGCTAGAGGGATGGCTCAGCAGTTAAGGCATTTGCCTGCAAAGCCAAAGGACCCAGGTTCAACTCCCCAGGACCCATGTTAGCCAGATGTACAAGAGGGCACATGCGTCTGGAGTTCATTTGCAGTGGCTGAAGGCCCTGGCATGCCCATTCTCTCTCTCTCTCTCCCTCTTTCTCTGCCAAATAAATACATAAATAAAACATTAAAAAATATATACCAGAAGGCTGTGAGGGTAATGAATAATAATCATACCAGCTGATGGGGAGACAGATTGATATGAATAAGGGAAAGACATGGCTAAAGATACAGAATATACACTGGGCTTATGGAAACAAAAGAATTATCTGAGTCTATCAACAGTAATCAGAGTCTAGTGGCAAGTTTTATCCATAGTCTAATACTAAACAAATGTTAGTAATAATAAAAAAACATAATAAAACCCAAAGCTGGGCGTGGTGGCACACACCTTTAATCCCAGCACTTAGGAGGCAGAAGTAGGAGAATCGCCATGAGTTCGAGGCCAGCTTGAGATTACACAGTGAATTCCATGTCACCCTGAGCTAGAGTGAAACCCTACCTTGAACACCACCCCCAAAAAAACACAAGAATAATCCTAATAATTTCTGTAGGCTCTGAGCCAAAGCCAAAAGCCATTACAACTGTCACCAGTCTTTAACAATGGTATTCAAGATGAAGGAGGTCAGGATGAAGACATCAGGTGATGAGCTGACCGTTTCAGTGTGACAAGTGGGTACTGGAACCAACATCACTAAAAGGTGGAGCAGTTTGTGCAGTGAGTGTGACCCATCTGTCCTCCTGTGACACAGGGTCTGTGTTGTTATTAGCATCTTTTAGCAGAGTATGGCAAGTTTATGAAGCTGCCTCAGTTAATCTGATGTAGGCTAAAACTATAATATGCTTCAAAATTGAGTTTAGTTCACCAGATTCCATTCCCAATAAATGTCATTGGCCAACATCATCAACCCCAACATGAAAGAACAACCCTGTAGCAACAGCTAGATGTGCCCAGGGACCTTCACCTAGAAGCTGAAGCTAGGATAGTGAGGAAACAATTCTATGTGCCTACTATTCAATTTGTAGGATATTTGTTCACTTTTTTAGACAAATAAAATGGGGCTGAGAAAACGGCAGCATGATAAAGTTCTTCCCAGGCAAATGTGAATGCTTGAGCTCCGAGCCCCAGAACTCACACAAATCCTGATGCAAGAGCACATGTATCTGCAATCCCAAGGTATCTACAGTGCAGTGGGAGGCAGAGACAGGAGAATCCTCCAAAGCTCATGGGCCACCTAGTCTGCCGCACATATATGGCAGTGAGTACAAAGAGGCCCTCCCTCAAACAAGGTGGACAGTGAGGACCAACACCTGAGGTTGTTGTCTGACCTCCACATTCACACTGGGACATACATGTGCCCCTCCACATATACAGCATGCACACACATCATACAAAGAATAATGGTACAATTACACTATATTTCCCAAATTATAGCTTATTCTTAATAATCTCTAAGTCTTTTAATAGTTACATTTTTACTTGTTTTTTTAGTTATATCTTCCAAGTTCTTTAAAACTCCTAACACAGAATATTTTCTGATCAAGCCAAAATTTAATAGATAGTTTTCATGATGATTTTCCCAGTGAATAAAGTAACTTTCATTCTAATAGTTTAAGAAACTAAGTTGGAACACAGAGCTTTTTTTTTGCCAATAGGTTCTTATCAAGAGAACTGATTGGTAAAAGAAAAATTGACAAAATTGGTATTGGTATTGTCAAAATTCTACATAATTCTTGATATTTTTTCTCTCTCCAGTTCATTCTGATCTTCCTCTCTTTCTTCTTATTGTTCAGTTTTAAAAATGCAATTTTAGAAGCCATAGAAAACAAAATGAAAGGGGCCAGAAAATGGCCTTATGCACAATTACTATCTATTATAACAAGCACAGGCCAACAAAAGCGCAGCTCACTGAGCCCATTTCCAACCAGCAATATACACGGCTGCCAATCTCTTAGCTGCCTCCACATGCAGTTATAGCTTAAGGGCTACATTTAAAAAATTCCACTTTTTCTGTCCTTTGCAATTTTATTTACACAAAATGTATCTAATGGTTGGTCAATCAGCAGCATATGGAATTTTATGACAGCAATATTCTTGCACATCCAGAAAAGGGAAACTAAGACATGAAAAATGCCTCTAACAACCTTCCTATTATTTGCTGTTGCATTCCTAGGAACCAAAACAGCAGAGGAAAGAGACCATAAGGACTATTTATTTATGTTAATTTTACCTTGAGAAATTATGTTATCATTGTCCAATTAAGTAGAAATGAATCCAAGTTAACTGATACACAAGGAAATAGCCCTGGTGGTAAAGGTAATGTGCCTGGCTCTCGATGAAGGAAATTACACATAGCACCACTGGGCTCAGACAGATTAATGAATAGGCAGTGATGAGCTACGTAAGAGTACACTGCAAAGAAAGGAAGGTGCCCTTAAGTTGACATGAAGCCACATTCTGGTGCAGAAAATTCCAAATTATACATTTAAGAAAGAATAAAAAATTAAAGATATATAATATACTTGGTTTCCTTAACACCACAAATTTAAACTATGAAGATAGTAATCATTACAGGAGTTGTTGGGCAACACTTAATTGGGCATATTAATTTTGACTTTGGTTATAGAGGAAGTCAGGAGTATAAACAATTTATTTTAAATGGTTATATTTTAATTCAAGACTGTGGCTCAGAATTTTTTGCACTATGATCCTAATCAGCACAAAACAATGATCAAAATTTTCTGAAAGCATTAACACTTTATGCACTCTAAGCAATGATAGCGCTGGACGGCTGAGTTACATCAGCAATCACATCATTCCGTCTCTATGGCCTGTGCCTTCCATTTCACACCACTGCAAAAATGTAACTGCTGTGATGTCAATATTTTGAAACGATCTGGAAGAGGTAGTGCATAGTGAAATCTCAATATGACCATAAAACTAATGTTGCATCAACACAAAAATGTTCATATTCACCAACAGGCAGAACAATGGTCACTAACTTTTCAGAACACCTCTTCGACAATTCACTTAATTCAATTTAACACCCATACTGAGCCTTGAATATGTGCCTAATATTGGATCAAATGGCAGAAATGCAAAGATGAATAATCTAAGATATTTGTCTTTCATAGAATTTAGCACATATAAAACAGATAAAACATATAGAATATTACAGTATTGCAACATAATCTGGTTTAAAAAAGAGTTATTGTTCCCACACCAAAGTGAGCAGTGACCTCTGTCAAGGTTACACATATGCATACCTCTTTGGTCAAATATTTCTGCTTTTTAAAAATTTCAGTGTTACTATCTTGTATGTATTTTAGTACAGTGTCTTAAGTTCTCTGTGGAATATAGGAATTCATATACATGTAAATATAACTCTATTCTGTAGGAGTTAGAAAAATAGAATGCTTTAATGTTTGAGCTTGACCCATCCAGGAGAGAAGTTTACAGGAAGAAACGGGTACACACATACACACGCATGCACACATCATGCAATGCAGGGTTTGAGTGGAGTAATGGAATGGCCTAGAGTTGCCACAGAAGAGGGCAGACACAAAAGAGTCCACCCAGCCCAAGACTGAAAAGATACCCTATAATCCGGTCATAATAGTTCTGCTAAGTCATGCAATGCCATCCCATGCAGGGAGCTCTGGTATGTTCTATAGCAAGGAGTAATCACTAGGGTTTTTTTATGAGGAAAGAATATGCTACCCAGCTGGTAGCAGTCCAAGTAAAGAGTGACGAGAGATGAGAGAGGGATGGATAAAAACAGGGAGAGCAGCCAGACAGACCCAGTGATACACTATAAAAACACTACATAGTGGATGCTTCAAAGGCCAACTTCCCAGGATGTGGGTCTGACTAGATCTTGAGAGAGAAGCGGGAGAGGGACACAAGAACAAGAAGCAAGCACTAAGGTCTTCATGGTGTCAAGCTAGTTGGGACGTACAGAACAATCCCTACATCCTAGATGAACCTAGAAAGAAGTCCTATCTGTACAGGCAGCTCTAAAGCCTAGCACAGTACTTCCATGATCCCAATGGACTACAGGCGAATCTCATGGGAAAATACACAGAAGCCTGTGGGATATAGCAAAAAATGGGAAGAAACAGTTTTCCCACTTTGCCTGGATCATATGGTATAATGTTGCACTTATAGATCAATGAAAGCAAAGCTGAAAGTTATAAATTCATAGTACAAGAATATCTAAGGGATGATCCTGACAACTAATAAGAGAGCTTCTGGAAAGACTTCCCAACTGGTTTTTAACTCCCTTCTTTAAACAATATGTTGCTTAGCTTTAATTTAAAGTCTATGTCATTCTATGGCAGGAGACTATTCAGTCATATTACACTGTACATTGAGTAGACTACTTACAAAAAGTACATTATGACACCTATGCTCCAAATGTCACACTGTTGGCTATAGTCGTGGGCATTGATAACTTCTGGTGCTGCCAAATAAGTAGAAATAAAATAATATTAATAATACAATAAATGACTTTTAAATGCTTAAACACAAAGCAAGAAAAATGTGCTGATGTGCTGTAATTTATTCCCCCATAGGGAAAAAAATGAACCAACAGCAGATGTTAAATGAATAATGCACAGGCCTTACCAACTGATGTCACTGTATCCTCACTCCTATCAATTAGCTTCTAATGGAACGATGGCATAAATTGTATAACTAAATGTTCAAAGCTTATTCCTGTGAAATTGTTCAGAAGTGATATTACAGACTGTGTGGCTATAGTAGAAGAAAGTATCATCTAATCTTTTTCCCAAAAATGTACTTAAATAGATATAATTTTAAAAGGACAAAATGTAAAAATATTAACTCCCAAAAACTAAGATGCATGGTTACAACTCACTTTAGTAAAAGAAAAATAAACTTTGAGCACTCCTATGATACAATTTTATTTATTTTCCACATTTTCTAAGTGAGAAAATTGAGACAGAGAGCTTACATAAGATTGTGTCAACAAAGCCCAATTAGGGGAGCAGAGATGGCTCAACGGGCAAAGGCGTTTGCTGTGTAAGCACGACAGCCTGAGTTGCGATTCCTCAGAAGCTATGTAAAGCTGGGTGAAGCAGCGCTCCTACAAGCTGGGAGGTGGAGACAAGAGACTCCCAGGAAGCTTGTGGGCCAATGAGCTTGATGTCCACAGCAGCAGACAGCAGACCCCGCCTCGAACAAGGTGGAAGGAGAGGACTAACACCAGAGGTTATCCTTTGCTCTCCACATATGTGTGCCCACATGAACACACACACACACACACACACACACACACACACACACACACATGTAACTTTTTAAAGCCAGTTTGTCACAGGATAGGACTAGGTGTCCCAGATATTGATGGCTCCTCAACTCTGTGCTCCTTGCTTTACAAAGGTGTTTACAGCAGGGTCCCTTTAAGCAGCTTTCTCAGAGTTTAAAAAAAAAAAAAAAAGTGGCACAGGCTTTAAGATTAGAGCTTTTCTTTTCCATGTTTTTCAATGGGTAGCTTTCTAGAAAGTCAATACAATACTGAAGGAACATGCTACTCTACAGATAAGAATCAGACAGCTTTCTTTAAGATGTCTTTCTTTAAGTCATAAATATAAGACATATGTATAAATTTCAAAGGAACTCTAAAATATACGACATATTCTTACATAACAACCATGTTAAGAACCCTGTGAGGTGTGCAGGCATTTGATTGCCTTTGCCAATGAAGAAAATAAGGTTAAAATTCATTAAGTGATTGCCTGAAATCACACAGCCGAATGCTTACCACAGAAAAGGTATATTTAGAAAAAAAAAGTTCATCCTACACACACACACACACATGTGCACACACACACACACACACACACACACATCTTCTATAGTTTTTGTATTTTCTCCTTTTTATGTACTGTTAAAGGAATGAAAAAGGAATAAAAGGGAGTCCAGTGACACATGCATGTGTATGTAGTCTTTAACTCCACTTGAGAACTTTACGTATTGGACCACAGCAATCATGCCGTTCCAGGGCTGTGCGCTACCACAGGGCTGTCTGTGATTAGATTCAGTGACAGCTCGCCAAGGTGATGCGGCCCGCAGCCAGGGCCGGGAGTTCCTATATTCACTTTCTCAGTCTTCTTAATTATCAGGGGCATTTCTACTTGCACTGTCAGCCCAGCCCTCAGGGAGGCAGAAGCCAGAATAACTGTGCCAAGGATCCATTTAGGAAGTCAGCAAAGCTCCACAAACCATCTGTCTTCCCTCTTGTTCTCTCACTTGTTATCAATGTAGACAACTAATAAGCAGGCATAAACTCAGGGTGCTTGGATAAATTTTACCCATGTAACTACCGACCAGATGTCTTTTGCCAATAGGAAGATATGAGCAGAATCTAAAGTAGTATTCCCAAATAAAACAATTTTAAAAAGTTTAGCCATCAACAAGACAAAAAAAAGATGAATGAGGTATAACTCTTTAACAATGAAAACAGATAAACAACTGATACAACATGCATAAAATAGCAAAACTGTTATGTGAAACAGAAGGCAGACACAAATGCATATGCACTATATGACTGAATTTACAGAAACTTCTAAAGAAGCAAACCACGTGTGCTGATAGAAAGCATCAGTAATCAGTGGGATCTGAGTAGGGGATTGACAGAATGGATGTAAAGGAACTTTCTGAGGAGATAAAAGTGTTCCATTTCTTCACTGGGATGGTGATTATATGAGTGCAAGCATCTTTCATGACTCACTGAACAACACACTTAAAACATGGGCATTTGATTACATGCAAATATTTCTATAATGTAGAATTTTTTTGTTGTTGATTTTTTGTTTTTCGAGGTAGGATCTCACTCTGGTCCAGGCTTATCTGGAATTAACTCTGTAGTCTCAGGGTAGCCTTGAACTCATGGCGATCCTCCTACCTCTGCCTCCCAAGTGCTGGGATTAAAGGTGTGAGCCACCACGCCCGGCTGGTGTAGAATTTTTTAAGCATTTAAAGAACCTGGAAAATTCCTACTTTGGAGGATGACTTTAATAACTCTCACAACTCAATAGAAGTAGGGCTGGGGAAGTGGCCCAGCAGTTAAAGGCACTTTTTTGCAAAGCTTACTGGCCTGGTTCAATTCCCAGCACCTATACAAATCCAGCTGCAAAGTGATATATGCATCTGGCATCCATTTGCAGTGGCAAGAGACCCTAAAACACACCTGCCTAAATAAATTTAAATAGTAATCAACAAAAGCAGAAAACAAACAAATTAACAATATGGAGAACTGAGTCACAAAGATGCCTATTGGATTTAAGAACATGCAGAAATTTTAATTCTCAACAAACTTAGTACATACATGTTTTAAATATCCAATACAACATCTACAGAAACTCATCATGTGTTCCATCACAAAGAAAATTCCTGCCAGGTGTGGTAGTGCATGCCTTTAATTCCAACTCTTGGGAGGCTAAGATAGGAAGATCACTTTAAGTTTGAGGCTAGCCTGAGACTACATAGTGAATTCCAGGTCAGTCTGGGCTAGAGTGAGACCCTACCTTGGAAAGAAAGTCTGCATGATACAATAACCTCCTACAAGGAAGAAAAGCATACAGAGAAACCAAAATTTTAGGCAACTAAAACACATTCATGTGAACATCAAACCCATCCCAATCCACTGGAAGCAATCTAAACACCCTTCAAATAATGCTTGCATCCAAGACAACATAAATTATAATTATAGTGCAATAAGAAATTAACCACAACCAGAACACTGTATGTTCAAGGGAATAATCAAAGAAATACTCATAGAAAACTATAAACTTTGCATGCACTTAAATGGGAATGCAACTGAAGAAGTTAAAAAACAGACAGAAGGGCTGGAGAGATGGCTTAGCAGTTCAGATGCTTGCCTGCAAAGCCTAAGAATTTGTGTTTGAATCTGTAGGTCTCACGTGAGCCAGATGCATAGTGATGCAAATGCACAATGCTGCACAAGTGCACAAGGAGCGCATGCATTTGGGGGTTGTCCACAGCAGCTGAAGACCCCGATGCACCCATGCTCATTTTCTCCCTCCCTCTCTCTCTCTCTCTCTCTCCCCACCCCAAGTAAATTTTTTAAATAGACAGAAAAAAGTCCAAGAGGACTGGGTAGATGGCTTAGAGGTTAAGATGCTTGCCTGCAAAGCCTAAGAACCCATGTTTGACTCTCCAGATCCCACATAAGCCAAACATACAAAGTGACACAAGTGCGTAAGGTCACACATGCACACAAGGTGGCACACACATCTAGAGTGCAGTAGTTGGAGGCCCTGGCATGCCAATTCTCTCTCTCTCTCTCTGTTTCTCGCTCTCTCTTTCTCTCTCTCTCACCCTCTCATAAAAAAGGCTAGTCTGTTGGGCTTGCCTCAAAAAAAAGTCAAAAGAAGGATAAAAGCACAAATGAATAAGCAAATAACATTAGATTTAAGTTGGTTCTCTAAAAGTCCCATGAACTGCATTGGATGTTATAATTTTGCTCTGAACTTACTGAAGTTGAGCACTAAGTGCCAGGCACTGTGTGAAGCACTCGACATGTTTTCTTGGCTAATGCTCAAATCAACCTATTAGGAAGATGTGAGCATCACAGACACAATCATCCTCCTCATTCTGTCTGCTGTCCTCAACCTTTCTCCTAAATGTATTAGATTTTTTTAAATCATGTTTGATGTTTACACCACTATAATGTTGAGCTCTGTGAAGACAAAACGTCATGATTTGTTCACTGTTGCATTCCTCACATCTAGGAAGGTGCGTGCACACAACGTTGAGCAGCAGGGATGTTTGATAACTGAGTGACATACACGTGTCATACACAAGTACTGCTGTGACAAGCAGGTAGTAAGTGCACAGGTGAAATCCTAAGACAGCCAGGAGGCTTCCAAGGTTGCACTGCTAATCCTATATTATAATGCCTTCTTAAGAAAATCATTAGGAACTTATAGGAGAATCTGAAAATTCTAAGAGAATATAATATGCATATTTATGCCAATTAAACTTAAAATCTCAACAAAATTAATAATCTTATAGAAAAATATAAATTACCAAAATTACTTAAGATGTGGAAAACTTAAATAACCAGCATAAATTAATCTATTAATCTATTTGGTAGATTCAAAATACAATATATTTAGCTGGGCATTGTGGTATTGCCTGTAATTTCAGCACTTGGAAGGCTGACGTAAGAGGACTGCTGCAAGTTTGAGGCAAGCCTGGGCTGCACAGTGAGCTAGCTGCAGGTTACTTTGGTTACAGTGGAACCCTATCTTGGAAAAAAATACATAATATTCCTTACAGGATAACAAATTTAAAGAAGAAAATCCTATTAATTAATACATAAGATCTATTATTTAAAAGGACCATGAGCATATAAAAAAAAATGAAAAACAATTTTTTAAGGCAAGCCCATCAGACTGGCCTTTTTTATGAGAGACAGAGAACTGGCATGCCAGGGTTAAGACACTAATTGAACTCCAGACATGTGTGCCACCTTGTTTACATGTGCCACCTTGCACATAAGTCACCTTGTGCATCGGGCTTACATGGGATCTGGGGAGTTGAACATGGGTCCTTAGGCTTTGCAGGCAAGCCCCTTAAACTGCTAAATCATCTCTCCAGCTCAAAAAATTTATTTTTAAATGAGGCTGAGTAATTAAATAGCTGGATTTTTTAGCTTAACCCTAACAGCAGCAAATACAAGGGCAACCAAAAGGAAGAAAGCTACAACCAAAACTCCTACATAAAGTAGCAGCAGAATCAATAAAGCAGTACAGTACACCAAATGAAGTCCGATCCAAAAGTGCAGGATGATTCAACATTTCCAATCGATTAATACAATTACTTCATAATATACTAGAAGAAACAGTGTAGTCACCTCAACAGGCAGAACAGACATTCAATAGACATGGTCTTACTAATGACTAAATGTCCAACACATCAATCATTATGAACTTCAAGTTAAAACTGAGGATGAGATACTACCTTACACCCATAAAACGGCTAGAATGAAAGAGGCAGGAAATATCAGAATCAGCAAGGATGTGAAGAAACTGGAACTTTCCCTTGGTAAGGTTGCAAAAACAAGCCAGGTGGGAAGGTAATAGGCACTTTGGAAACAAATCTGACAGCTTCCATAAAAGTTCAAGAGACTCAAAGTATGACTCACCACACTCTTCACAAAGGTTCATGCTCAGATGTTCACAGTGGCATTATTAACACCAGTACCATGTGGAAACAATCCATATGGCCATCAGTTAATAAATAAGTAAACAAAATGTGGCATCTCCAGACAATGGCTGACTCTCCAATGTACGGGAAGAGATTGCAGATAAATAAATGCTACAACACAGACACACCTTCGAATTACGCTGAGAGTAAGCCATATAAGTGACCATATACTGTATGGTTGTTTTTATGAAATGTTCAGAAAAGGAAACATCTAGGGAGACAAAAAGAAGAAAAGAAAGGAAAGGGGAAGGGAGGGAAGGGGAAGGGAGGGGAGGGGAAGGGAGGGGAAGGGAGGGGAGGGGAAGGGAGAGGAAGAGAGAGGAGGGGAGGGGAGAGGAGGAGAGGGGAGAGGAGGGGAGGGGAGGAAACTAATGGAGGGAGAGAGGGGAGAATAACAGAAAGAGTAGTGGTTGCTGTGGACTGGGATGAGCTCAAAACTGAGGCATGGGTCTAAGGGAACTTTGGGGGGGCAGAACTGTTTTATGACCAGATTGTACACTTCTATGACTTTATTTTTAAAAAATCGCTGAATCCTCTTTTAGGGTATTTAAATTAAACTTTAATGAAGCTGTTAAAAATCACATTTAGAACGGTCATGTGTTACTTAAATATTTTAATCAAAAATCCTTATGAAAAATGGATGGTAATGATATTGGGTAAAATGTGAAAAAATAAAACAGAAAAAAAACCCATATACATGAGGTTTGCATGACCTAACAGCAGTAAGAGTATAAGTAACTTTAAGAAGTGCCCAGAAAAACAGCAAAAGTTGCAAACTGGGCTAGGCAGGTAGCTCAGCTTTTAAAGCATTTGCCTACACAGCCTAGCAAAGGACCCAGGTTAAATTCCCAGCACCCAAGTAAAGCCAGATGCACAAGTGGCACAGGCATCTGGAGTTCATTTGCAAAGCCTGGAGGCCTTGGTGTGCCTATTCTCTCTCACTCTTTTTCCCTCCCTCTCTCTCTCTCTTATTTCTGTATATAAATAAATAAAATATTTTAAAAGTTACAAAACTCTGAGAAACAGAGAAATGTTTGAACAAATGTATTTGGTCAAACTTGTTTGGCCTAGGAAAGTATAAAGTAGCCTGCCAAGGGCCACTAAGTCAGGGCGGCAAAATCACTTTGTTCAAGTTGTAATCCATATTAATTTTTTTTTTTTTCCTTAGGCAGGACCTCACTCTCTAGCTCTTTAGCTCAGGCTGTTCCTGGAACTCACTATATAGCCCCAGACTGGCCCTCCAATTTATAGCCATCCTTCTGGAATTATAAGCCTGAGCCATACTGTCAGGTGTTTTTCTCCTTTTTTACATAGGAAAAAAAAAGACCCTTTCAGGTTTCCTAACTCACCCATGTAGATGGGAGTGCCACATGTGGTCTGCATCATGCTGTCCATCCCAGCACCATGTTTCTTCACTGCTAGGCCAAAATCACTCACCTACGAGCAAAAAGCAAGCATTCACCCAGGGCCTGATCTCCAAGACAGGACTTCTGCCCAATGCATTTGTACTTACTCTGTTGCTCTTGTGGGTAGTCCTTCCTCATATTACTAATGAGTACCTGATGTTCCCTCCCACCACCCTTTCCGGGTGCAGAAGAAACTCTGTAGAGAAGTGTGGCTTCTCAAGTCCTGAGAGGACGCCCATGGTGACTGTTCATGCCTTCAAGTCAAATTCACTTGTTCAAAATAGGAAGCTGTGTCATGAAAGAAGGCTTTACCTCTTGTCTAAAGTCCTTTTATTGCAATTTTTTCAGCTTTACTATACATACTTACCTAATTTTCTGATACTTGAGTTATGTTCCAGTGAAAACACTGTTATAAATGCAAATAATTATCCTTATCAGCACTCGCTGAAGCTCCACACTTTTGTAATTATTTATAGCTGGTAAATACTATCTTCCTTTGCTATTATTTCCTTTGTGAGTCTACAGTGTACTAATTAAAACAATTACTACACTATGAAAACCTATGAGAAGCAAATTAGCAAGAAACACCAGTCCACGCCAACACAGCAGGGCTGCAGATGCGCTGGAGATGCGCTATGCAACCGCTCAGCCTGCTCAGCCCTACCGTGGGAAGCTAACCCCTGCTCTTTAAATATCCAGCCTATGCCCTTGGCTTTCTTTCTCAAGGTGGAACATACTTAGACAAAAAGAAGAAAAGCAGCCACGCTTATGGATCACACAACCAAATTATTAGTTCTTGGTTCCCACTAAGTGCTAAGTGTAAGGTTGGGGAAATGGCTTGGTGGGTAAAAGAGTTTGTGGCACAAGCTTGAGGACCTGAGACCATTAGCATTCAGTGGCCACACATGCCTGTAACCCCAGTTCTATGAAAGACCGTGAAGGAGAATGAGAGCAAGATAGCTGTTTGTTTGTAAGTAGTCAGCCAGGACAGCGGCCCAAGGAAATGCCACTTTGCCTGCCCAGCAGGACTAGACCCTGTATCTGACCAGTCCCATGCAAGATGGCTGCAAACAACAAGTCGGTGCTTCCTGTTTCTTCAGGTTGCCAGGCTCAGCACACCTATGGTCTGGGCCTCCTAAGTCAGCCTCTTGAGTCCACCAGCCAATCAAGTTTCTCCCTTACATACCTGAGTCTGATGATGGGGCTCATCCTAATTGGATGTGTGACCCACATAAGGAGCCTAACCACGTTCTCCTGCCTTTGGGTCCCTCTGGACACATGTCAGTCTCTCTTAGTCTCTTCTCTCCTTCTTTTTGTCCTGTACTTTCCTGCCTTGTTTTGGGGTGCTTCCTGCTTTGCTACATGTACGGCTCTCAGTCTTCTCTGACTCCCAATGTGAGGGGATCTGGTGGCTTGGGGTTTCCTGTCTTTCCCGTCTTGCTTTCTGCGTGGGTGCATGCATGTGTGCATGCATGAGTGTATGTATGCATGTGTCTCTGTCAGTTTGTCTGTCTAGACTTTTTCCTATGGGAGAGAGACTTTATCTCCCACCTGAGAATTTCTTTTTAGCTTTCCTGCTAGGCTTCCCTCTGGATCCTAACTCTCCATAAAAATAAATGGTATAATTCATAATTTTCATAATTCACCCCTCTTTGAGTCCATGTTTTCAATTCTTTGCTAAATTGGACAAAGGACCTAAAAGTTGGGGTCCATGGACCTGGAATCTCCTACATATATGTGGAATTTAATCCTTCCTTAGACCCAAATTCTTGCTTCAACAGGACCTGAGAATCACTGGGGTTCACTAGTCAGCCAGTCTCACCAAAACAGCAGCTCAGAATGACAGACTCCATCTCAAGAAAACAAGAGTGGGAGAGAGATGGAGCTAAACACCCATCAGTTCCCTCTACGCTCCACAGGCATGTGCATAGGCATACAAATCTGCATACACACTATACACACGTACTGCCTACACCTTATGGAGTAAGAAAATGTTCCTAGTGAATGTGTGATATTTATTACCTCTTTCTTCTCCATTTCTTATTGATGTGTTTTGTTTCATTGTTTTGGTTTTTTTGTGACAAGGTCTTCCTCTGCATCCTATGCTGATCTAGAACTCACAGTAATCCTCCTGTGTCAGCCTCCACATGATAGGGCTGCATCTGTGTACCACCAGTCCAGGTAAATCAATTTCTCCAGAGTTTTCATAGTGGCCACAGTTGGAGTTGGGCGCATATCCTCTCTACAGATCTCTACAGATAGGAAGCACATTACTAAAGGCTTCCTGGCCCAATTCAGGTCTCTGGGGAATATCAAGTCTTTCATCAAATCTCAACCAAACACATTCTGTTTCTGGCACTCCCCGTGGTGCTCGCCATGTAGAAAGCGGACACGGGTCCTGCCCTCACGGTGTCCTCCAGTGGAGTGACTCAAGAACACTCACTCGAGTAACACAGTACTGCTTCTGAGCCTGTCTAGTGACACGGGGACTTTGCTTCTGCAAAGGTAGACACATTTCATTCCAAAATTAACACAGCCACACATTTTGAAAGCAACCACTATTAAAGTGCTAAGTAATAAATAATGTATTCTATCATTTACTTAACATTAAGAAATACTTAATTTAAGTAAAATCTTTGAGAATAAACACTTGGCACATAAATTGTGCTTAAGACATAAATATTAATACCCAGGAAATTTTTCAATAAAAAATACAGACTGTAGCATTAATTTAGAAGCAAAAGCACAGCCAAGGTGTGTTTTTCTCTAAATCTGTAGCACATTTACATCAAATTGCTAGGCCTAATTTTGAAATTAATTAGAATTCATAACATCTGTTTGCTTACTATTAACTAATGGTTTAGAATTATCCAAGTGGATGTGTGCTTTAAAAACACATTCAGTAGCACCACTTAACCTGTAAAATTATTCTTGTCAGTTACGGCCTCTTTTGTGAAATTTTTTTTTTAATTTTTATTTATTTATTTATTTGAGAGTGACAGACACAGAGAGAAAGACAGATAGAAGGAGAGAGAGAGAGAATGGGCACGCCAGGGCTTCCAGCCTCTGTAAACGAACTCCAGACGCGTGCGCCCCCTTGTGCATCTGGCTAACATGGGACCTGGGGAACTGAGCCTCGAACCGGGGTCCTTAGGCTTCACAGGCAAGCACTTAACCGCTAAGCCATATCTCCAGCCCAGAAATTTTTATTTTTTTTAGCACAAGCCACTTAGTTTCAAAAGCCACCAAAAATTACCTAAGCTGTTCTTTGCCACTTTGCTATCAAGCTGTTTATAGGCAGATATTCAATGCCATCCCAGTGCCTTACCTTTATGTTCAAGTTCAGCTCGTTGTTAGCATCAATGAAGCTGCTTTTAACCATGATGTTTTCCAGCTTTAGGTCCCTATGTACTATGTCTACCAAGATGGCAAACAACACATTAAATGAAATGAATGATGGGGAAATAATTAGAGAAGGCATGAAAAGAACAAATAAACATATTTAATGATTAGCATCCACTGCTGAGCACTGCTCGGGAAGGCCAGGTATAGTTCTTTCCTGTTTTGCAAACTTTTCTCCACATTACTAGCCCAAGAAGCCATTTTATTTGCCTTCCCCCTCTCTAGCCATTCTCCTTTTGCCCCAACATCAGGCCCAGTGAGTATACAGGAGGACCCTGTAGGTGAATGGCAGTCTCAGTTGCACCAGTAAGGTTTCCCATTTTCCTAAGTCTATGAACTTTTACATTTTAACATTTTAGTACATTATAACTTTGAGGCATGTGTAAAAACTGCATTTCAGCTTATTTTTCTATAATATCAGCATACATTTTCCTAGTCTTTATATGTTAAAATAAAAAACAAACAAAACCCTTGCATCACAAATCTCCAGGTGAAAAGGTCAGCGCTTCAGTAGGACTTTTACATATATGTAAATAAATCACCTACCAAATATTTCTTTGCAAATGCCTACTTCAGTTTATAACATAGCAATAACTTTTCTATCCCTAAAAAGGTAAGGTTAGGGAGATGGCTTAAAAGCTTGCTTGCAAAGCCAAAGGACCCAGATTCAATTCCCCAGGACCCATGTACGCCAGATGCACAGGGTGGTGCATGCGTATGGAGTTCATTTTCGGTAGCTGAAAGCCCTGGCATACCCATTCATATTTCTTTCTCTCTGTCTCTCTCTCTCTCTCATAAATAAAAATAAAACATTTAAAAAGTTACATGTGTAATTGCTGAGGAAATGAAGTTGAATGAGCCCTGGCCTGGTTATACCCTTATTGTTTATACTTCCCATAAATAAACTTCTAGACTTTGATTTTAGAATTCTTACTGTTTGTACTGTGTCACTTGTCTCTTCTCAGGTAAGCATAAGTGCCACACTGTTTGTATCAGTATATCTTTACAACACGTTTTGGTCCTTAGTGGAGTAAGTCTTCCTATGACCCCTGCAACCACTATGATTTTTCATTGTTATCTTGGTTATTCTCACCAATTTTAGAATAAGCTCATGAAAAATGCCATGAAGATTTTATTTGGACGTATAGTGAATTTATAGCTTAGTATGAGAGAACTGACATGAGCATGCTTGTTGTACCTAGAAAGCCCTCCCTTTCTTGTCTGAGTTGCTATCCTCAGATCAAATTTCTTTCTGACCTTCCAAATCAACGAGATACTCCTATGTGCCTGGGATTCTTGCAGTTTTAATAGATTTTCAGTATGAAACCGTCACACTGGATTGCAAGCTGTTTCCTCTATTCAGTCTCCCACTAACTATCCTATGTTGCTTGAGGGACAGGGTTGGGGACCTGATTCTTTCATTTTGTCAAGTCTAGGGCTAACCCCAATGCAGTGGGTGCTGAGTAAGTATCTGCCAAAGGAGCAGTGAGGGCCACTGAGGCACAGCTCTGCCGCTCCAAAGCCTGTCACGGACCCTTTGGAACAAGTATGTTCTCATCTGTAAAGGGAGAAAGTTCCAAAGTCAATGTCAGTCAAAAGAGCCCTGAAGGGCTGGAGAGATGGCTTAGCAGTTAAGCACTTACCTGTGAAGCCTAAGGACTCCGGTTCGAGGCTCGGTTCCCCAGGACCCACGTTAGCCAGATGCACAAGGGGGCACATGCATCTGGAGTTCGTTTGCAGTGGGTAGAAGCCCTGGCGCACCCATTCTCCCCCCCCCCATCACTTTCAAATAAACAAATAAAAAATGAACAAAAATTTTTAAAAAATATAAAAGAGCCCTGAAGACAGAAAGAGGAGCATGGGGCACAGCAACAGCATAAGCTCTGGAATAGTAGAGCTGTGGAAGCAGTTAGAATTCTCTGAGTGCCTTTTAAAATATAAGGGAGCCACTGTGCATGAGAAACACAATGGGAGATAACATCACCACATTTGCCAAAAGCCCTGGCATGTACACCACCAAGAGTGAGCCCTGTATGAAGTGTAGGCCTTGAGGGTCATGATTTGTCAAAGCAAACTGGCCACCTGTACATGGGTGTCACTCTGATGTAGGATTTTGATAATGGAAAAGGCTGTGCCTGTGGCTTCAAAGGTATATGGGAAATCTTTGTACCTTTTGCTCGATTTTGCTGTGCCCCAAAACTACTCAACAATTAAAACATAGACTTTTTTTTAAGAGAGAGAAGAGGAAGAGAAAAACTGGTATGCCAGGGCCTCGGCCACTGTCATTGAACTCCAGATGCTTGTGCCACCTAGTGGGCATGTGTAACCTTGCACTTAACTCACCTTTGTGCATCTGGCTAATGTGAGATCTGAAGAGTCAAATATGGGTCCTTAGGCTTAACCTTAACCACCAAACCTCCAGCCCTAGACATTTTAATAATTCTAGAACATATACATTTTAATATTATTATTATACAAGTATTTGAGGAAATTTCCCCTTAATCACTAATTTTTCTTTGTGATTTAATCATATTAGCTGCTTCTTAACTTTTAGAACAAAAATGTTCATAACTGTTCCCTTTTCCATATACACTGTAATTGTATACTATTCATATATCTATGAATAAAATTAAAAGGAAAAATATAGAAGTATTGTTATCCACTTTAGCAAGTTCTTCTGTGAATACAGATCCTAAATGCATGCACCCTTAAAGGGATGTCTGCATCTATGGAGTCAAAAAACTGCGAAGTCAACCGGGCGTGGTGGTGCATGCCTTTAATCCCAACACTCAGGAGGCAGAGGTAGGAGGATCACCGTGAGTTCGAGGCCACCCTGAGACTCCATAGTGACTTCTAGGCCAGCCTGGGCTAGAGTGGCCTACCTCGAAAAACAAAACAACAACAACAAAAAAAAACAAAACAAAACTGGAAAGTCTCTTCCTACCTTTGTTGTGAAGGTACGCTATAGCTGATGCCAGACTTTGAATGATCCACCTTGTCTCATTCTCTGAGAAATGCCCTTTCCTGTCCAGGATTTCTTTGAGCTCTCCATCTTCACAAAGCTCCATCACAAGGTACATTTTCTGACATTTAGTTTAAAATAGAGAGTAAATTACATAGTTGGTTATTTTCACAATATTTAAAATATTTATGTATATATGATTACATGTGTGATCAGACTCTTAACCATAAATTTCCTCACTAAGTAATTTTTGTGTACATGGCTGGGGAGATGGCTGAGTGGGTAAAAGCACGTGCTGCCTAAGTGTGAGGACCTGAGTTCAGGATGCACATAAAAACAGGGTGAGTAGTGTAATCCCAAGCCGTCTATGGTGAAGGGAAGCAGAGACAGGAGAGTTCTCCTGAGACTCAGAAACCAGCCAAGCTGATGCTCAACCAGACTCTGGTGAACAAGAGCCCCTGCTTCCAACGAAGCCGAAGGCAAGAGCGAGAACCCAAAGTTGTCCTCTGACCGCCACCTGCACGCCGTAACACACGCACACGCACACGTGCATGCTAACAAAAAAGAAAAGTCTTAACATACTATATGAAAGCTACTATACTGGATGCTAGAGGAACCAAGATACATGAGAGATCATCTTTACTCTCAAGATGCTCACAGTATCATGTAGCATGTGCTAATGGCGAAGTGCCTTCAGGTTGTGGAGGAGAGGCAACCTTACGTAGAATATTCCCCAAGGAGACATTAAAGTAGGTCTGGAAGACTGAACAGATTTCTGGGTAGGGTAAAACTCATAGCCTGTGGTATGTGCAAAGATTCTAATGCTTGGAAGCACTGGCTATTAAAATAACAAGTGGCTCTGTACAGCAGTAATGTCAGCTTGAGGGTGGGGAAGAGTGAAGTGTGAGGGGTGAAGCCAGAAGGAACAGGTTAGTACCAGTTTGTAAAGAGTCATGTCATAGACATCATGCTGAAGAGCATGTATCCCTAAGCCCCTTTCCAACAAAACACTGGAGATTTTTCAGCCAGTGTGTCAGGGGACTTGTTAATACCAATTTTGAATTTCTAAGTGAGTACTTTCTAGCAATGTATAGCAAAGTTCAGCAACATTTTTCTATAAAAGCCAAACCCAAGGGTAAGTCTTACAGACTTTGAAGGCCACACAGACTCTTTCATGAGTCTGCAGCTGCCTATGAGAGCAGCCATAAACAACACAATTTACTCCATAAAATGCTGTATTTGTAGATTCAGGTATTTGGTTTCATGTAATTTTCACATGTTATACTACTCTTTTACGTTTTTGTCAATGACTTGAAAATGTAGAAAACTGAGTTTATGGTCCTACAAGAGCAGGCAGTAGGCCAGATTGAGCTCAGAGACTATTTGCATGTGTATAGGGGGACCTAAGAGGCACAGACTGGAGAAAAGAAGGGAGAGAAGGAAAAGATGTGAAAAATAGCAAAGAGGAAGAGATAGCCAGAAGTGGTGAGTAATGGGGCAAGTGACATAGACGTGGCTAAAATGCCTCTGCTGTATTTGCCATCTCTTCTGAGAACATTAAGATTTTTTTCCTTGGTCAGAGAAGCTTCTTTTTGCAGTGAGTGGTGGTTAATGCAGAGACTCATAACTCATTTAAGTACTAAAAATATGTTACTATTGACTGCTGAGCCCTAAGTAGGACAGCTATGTGGCCTTCTTCAAGGTCAAGGAACATCATGAAAGAGGAGACAGAGTGTCAGAGCCAGCAGCTGGGGAAGAGCGCTGTGAAATGCTCTTTTCTGGACTCCACATGGCCATCATACTCATGAACTTGCAGCAGCTGTCGTTGCCTGCACAAGACCTATACAAGACTGAGTCCATCAACACTTCCTTAAGGATCGTGGAGGGGCTCGTGAGGCCCCACCCCTTCCTGAGGTGCTATTAATGGTTGCTGGGCAGGGTGAGTCAAGTTATAGTGCTCTAGCCACTGGTAAACTACTTATGTTCCAGTAAATAATACCACCCACGATCATGCAAGAAACTCTTATTATGTGAGGGTGCCAAAGAAACATGAAAATCAGTGAAAGTTTAGTTGGGATGAGAGATTTTGTGGGAATCAGCGGTGGGGAGGGCCATGGAGTGAACATGTTCAAAATATACATTATACATGTATAAAACTGTCAAAATAAATTTTAAAAGTATAACAGAAAAGATTTCTTTTTTAAAAAAATTTTATTAGCATTTTCCATGATTATAAAAAAAATCTCATAGTAATTCCCTCCCTCCCCCAGAAAAGATTTCTTTAGGTATCCCAAGAGTAAATCTATCTATCAAGTCACAAAAATTAATCGTTAACTAAAATACACATCTTTTCATATGTATTCAGCCTACCCTTCACTCCATGTCTCCATTCTAACGTGACTGCTAGATTCCTGTTGTTCTGGAGATTTGGGGGTCTGACCTTCTTCTAAGAGCTGCTAATCCAACTTCTGCATCCAACCAGTCAGCATTAAAGCAGGAAGAAGAGGGTCACACCCTCTCTTCCCACAGCTACAATTCTGATTCATTGAATTTCAGGCTGCTTTAGAATTTCAAAAGTAACTGCAACATCTGGCACATAAATAAGCTTTTGAACTGAGCCACACTTTCTTCGTGGCAGCACTGTAGGATCCCTGGGAACATGAAATGGTAAGTGGACTATTTACAGGGAAAAGTTGCATTAGAAGGTTACAATATAAATTGGCATCAGCTTTAAATATGGAAGCTGTTCTGTGTTATAGAAATAAAGCTTATTATTTCTTTTATAACCAAGAGAAACAAAGATGCAGGTCCAGAGCACATTTAGATTTAAAGATACCACACGTTAGTCAGAGTGGGGACAGCATTTACTTGAGATGGCTTCAGTGGGATATCAGACATTTGAGTGTATTTATGGGCAGAGTGGGAGGATCTGGCCCATGTGAATCATTGAGAAGCAATACACAAAATGACAATTACAGGTGATGATTTGACTTTAAATTCTTTTCGATTTGGACTCCAACTTGTCCCATGATGGAGTAACTGAGATAGAATTTACCATTCTGCCTAAACTAAAGAACTGGACAAAAATGTCTACAGTCACAAGTTTCACACAGGAACATCAGGCAACACAGGGAAGTGGTCTCAGAGAGACATGTGAGGCAGCGCATGACTGTCCTCTTCCTGACTACGGAGGGGCCACTTACAGGGCAGGCAGAGTGTCCGCAGAGACGGCGCACTGAGAAGAGCACTGTCTATCGTGTGGGATTAGACATTCTGGAGGCTGTAGCACTCAGCAGCAACACAGGAGGGCAGAAGAGCTGTTAGGGACCTACAGAGGCCAGATGCAGAGCCCATAGGTGCACACCCTGGGGACTTCCAGCAGGCCCAGCAGCCTCCTTGAATTGAACATGTCGAGCTGGCAGTCCAGCAAAGCCAAGACACAGGACAAATTCACATGGCAGAGCAGCAAAGAGGAGAAAGCTGGGTGGACAGAAAACGCCAATCCCTCTGAAGCCTACAGCGGGGCTAATGGGCTCAGGCTCTTTCCAAACCTGGGGAAAGAACCAGGCAAAAAGGGCAGAGGGGCACTGCCTGGAGCTCACATGTGACCAGGAAGAGTCTGTGTTCCCACTAGCCAGTAATTCATGTGACCACAGGTAGATCATGAGTACTCAGAAAGAATGCACCTGATGCTACCTCACAAGACTTAAGCAAGCTTCAAAGGTATCAAATATCTCCAAATGACTGACCCACATCCTAAAATAAAGCTCAAGAACAGCTGTAAGATCTGGGTGTGGTAGTGCATGGCTTTAACCACACCCTCACAGGCAGAGGCAGAAGGATCACAAATTTTAGACTGGTTAGGTTACATAGGAAGTTCTAGACTGCTCTGGGATACAGAGTGAGACCTTATATCAAAACATACACACACACACACACACACACACACACACACACACACACACACACCAGGAAATAAATAAGTAGAAGATATACAAAGCAGGAAAAATGTAATAGTGAAGGGAGCTTAAGCCAATCAGAACTGACCTAGTAATGACACACATGATAAAATTTTTAGGGAAAGGATATTAAAATAGTTACTATGGCTATATTCAAGGAGGAAACATTGACTATGCTGAGATGACATGGAATATGCATATATAAGCAAATCAAATTCTCACTGAAATGACTACTAACACATTGCAATGTTATGCAGAATATCAGTGCATTTGTGGACACAGGGGGAAAAAAAGAAAGAATAGAAACTGGAGTGAGTCAAGAAACAAGCTAAATAAGTGTGCAAAGCACCAACATGCTGTGAAAAATAGGAAGCAAGCCAAGATGTGTACTAGCAGTCCTCCAAAGAGGGGACCAGGGGAGACAGAAAGAATATTTGAGGAAATTGTGGCCAAAATTTTCCTACATTTGATGAAAATCATGAACTTACAGATCCAAGATGTTCCACAAACCCCAAGCTCAAGAAACATGAGAACTATGCCAAGATACATCATAATCTAATTCCTTAACACTGATTATAAAAATATGAAGCCATGCAAAGAATATTTTGGAATAAAATAAATCAAAACTTGGGTGGGATATAGCTCAGTAGTAGAATATCTGCTCGATATGCTCAAGGACCTTGGTTCAATCCCAGAACCACTGAAAAGAAAGAAGAAAGAAAGAGGAGGGAAGGAGGAAGGGAGGGAGGGAGGAAAGAGGGGAAGGAAAGGCGGGCTGAGGAGATGGCTCAGCAGTCTGACCCAAGTGTGACTCTTCCTGACACCAACATGCAGTCAGGTAAACTGACACTAGTGCGAGTTAGGCCTTGAGACCCTAACGTGACCACAGCAATGGGTGGCGAAGCCAAGAGAATCCAGAAGCTCATGAGCCAGCTAATCTACACGGTAGCAAAACAAGAGACTCTGTCACAGAGAAGGCAGAAGGAAAGGAAACCTTGAGGTTTTTCTCTGACTTGCCCAAGTAGGCCATGGCACATGAGTGTGTATGTGTGCGTGTGTGCACGCTCACACACACACATAAATTTAAAATTTTTTAAAAAGAAAGTATGAGACTAAAAAAAGTGCAGAAGACTTTTGGTATCACTGCCATATACTACTCCATAAAAGACTAGTTAGTACTTTTAGTGAATGACTTGAGATGGTGATTACTTTAAGATTGGCAAAGAAAAGGAAGAACACGAACTAATATTTGATGAAACAGATGCTTCAGGGCTGGAGAGATGGCCCAGCAATTAGAGACAGATGATTTCTATGCAATGTCTCATTTAATCCTTTAGCAACTAAATGAAGTTAAGATCATTATTGAACCTATTTTACAGATGAGAAAATTAGGTTTACAGAGGTCAAATAGCTTAGCTATGTTCTCGTGGCTAGTAAGTGGTGCAGTCAGAATTAAAATTCATAAGCAGGGCTGGAGAGATGGCTTAACGGTTAAGGCACTTGCCTTTGAAGCCTAAAGACCCTGGTTTGAGTCTCTATTCCCCAGGACCCACGTTAGCCTGATGCACAAGGGGGCACACACATGTTTAGAGTTCATTTGCAGTAGCTGGAGGCCTTGGTGCGCCCATTCTCTGTGTGTGTGTCTCTTTCTCTCTCTCCCTCTTTCTCTCTCTGTCTGTCACTCTCAAATAAATAAATAAAAATAAACAAAAAATCATAGGCAATTCGACCACATAGTCCATATGACTAACACGCCAAGCAGCAGAAGGACATCTTAAGCTCACAAGCAGTGAACGAAGACTGCAGGCAGCTAAAGTCACACAGAATGATAACGTCTAGAAAAGAAAGACAAAGCACACCGTAAAGACACAGATAACGAAATAGTTTCTATATAGTGCCACACACACCATGCCCATTTGATTACGAGGCTAACTTTGCAAAACTATATGACAATAACCCCAGAAACTATCATGGAGAGACTAAGAACAAATGTGAAAGTGATGTCATCTCTACGGAAGCCTCATACACAGCACTTGACTATGCATGAGGTTATTCTAATACTAAACATGTGTTTACAACACGACACCTAAAACATATAACTAAAGGCATCAATGGATTCACCACACTCCTAATTATACAATCCATAATAAAAGTCCTCCAGAATGTTCACATCTATCTCTAGTGACACACTCATGCCAAGGACATGAGCAACTGTGCCCCAAAGGAATTACTTTAAATGGAATAATATTCATTTTGCAATAATCACAACTTCAAAACTGCAGCACCTGAGGGAGCTTTACCTTAGGTGTCTCAAATACTTGCTGCAACTGTATGATGTGTTCATGTTTTACACTTTTCAGAATGTTCACCTCTCGCTCAAGTAACTTCACAGCATAGCTTCCAGCCTTAATCAAGGAAGAAACAGAGATGCACATATGAATGTCATTCCTACTTTCCTCATTATAAAAGTTAGCTATCTGATACTTCTCCTACATTTCTTGAGAGGTTTCTTTGTCAAACGATATCATGCACTTTGTTCCACACTCAGATTAAACACACCCCTTCTTTCTTTTGTCCAGTTTCAAGTTGTAGTTGGCCTCAAGGCACACCTCTCTCTTGGACTCTGTTCCTATACACTAGCTACTGCATCTTTGACCCTTCACAAAATTATTCCAAATTTTAAAATGGTTTTTATATTTCCTTCAAAATCACATTGATCTTCTGATGTTAGCATAATAAAAACAAAATATTCTAGGGACATTAATTGGAGATGGTTTATAATAAGTTTTTGTTTTCTTGCCTTGATTTATTTTTATATATGTATATGCACATATATGCACACACATACACACAATTTATACACATATGTATGTTTGTATGTATGTATGTATGTATGTAAATTAGACAACAGGCCCCCAACACTAACACTGTATTACTTCCTAGGTTCACTAGTTAACTGAGAAAAAGACAGACAGAGAGACCTTGCCTTCATACCAACCAAAACCTAACTTTATCACCTAAGACGGAGCCCTTATCATGCCTGGGGCAATACTGAAAGTCAGGAGCTGTCCAAGGAGCACGAGAACTTCATTCAGCATGTGGTAACTGATGGCCTACACCATCATCAAAGGACCCTGCGGAGGGCGCGCTTTTCCACCTTTATCAGCAGCAGCCCAAACTGCCAACCCCACTGATACTGAAATGGGCATTAGCTAAGGATGTGCATTGTTCTCCTTTGAGTAGGATAATAAAGGACCTATCTGTACACCCACTACCTGTGCCCAGTTTAGGAAAGTATCTAATAATAGTTCTTAAAGGAAATGGGGCTAATCGTAAGATAGACATTTTCTAGTTAAAATTTTACTTAGGGTCCTTCCTACATCATATTCCCTTTAGTATTCAGCTTTTGCCATCTTTGGATGGTAGGATACTGACCACCTGCTAGGTAGCCCCATGTAGGACAAAAGCACAGTTAAGGTTAACCTAGAGAGCCAAAATAAAGAGTGACCATGAGGGGGGGATTCTGTGTAGACTAGACCTGGACAGTTACCACAATTTCTCCTAATATCCATCTCAACAGATAATGTGTTTATATAATGCAAAAAAAAAAAAAAAGTGAATCCTTAACCCTACCTGGAAACAAAAGAGCAAATAAATAACATCACAGGCAGCACCGTGGAATGCCACCAGAGTTCTAAAGAATCACAAAGACTTCTAGAAAGCCTCCTTTTTTAAAAAATATTTTTTATATGTTATTTAAGAGAGAAAAAAGAGAGGGTGTGTTGTGTGGGTGCACCAGGGCCTTTATTCACCACTACAAATGAATTCTAGACACATGTGCCACTTTGTGTTTCTAGCTTTATGTGGGTCCCAAGGAATTGAACCTGGGTACTTTGGCTTTGCAGGCAAGCACCTTAACCACCAAGCCATTGCTTCAGCCCTCAAAAGTCTTTCAATTGCTTTGTTAAAATTGATATGTTACCACATTAAACTTAAAAGAAAAATTGGCTAGTTTTTTGATAATACATAGAACCTAATACTTAATTTTATAAATGTAATATTTATCATCATAAATCCATACTGGTGTGGTTTCATTTTTTAAAAAATATTTTTTATTTATTTGTAAGGAGAGAGAGAAAAAGAGAATGGGCACACCAAGGCCTCTTGCTACTGCAAATGAACTCCAAATGCTTGTGCCACTTTGTACATCTGGCTTTATGTGGATTCTGGGAAACTTAACTCAGGCTGTTAGGCTTTGAAAGCAAGTGCCTTTAGCTACTGAGCCATTTCTCCAGCCCTCATTTTCTCCTCTAGGACTTTTTTTTTTTAAGGTAGGGTTTTACTTTATCTCAGACTGGCCTGAAATTCACTATGTAGTCTCAGGCTGGCCTCAAACTCACAGTGATCCTCCTACCTCTACCTCCTGAGTGCCGGGATTAAAGGCATGCACCACCATGCCTGGCTCAGATTTTTTCTTTTACATATATATAATAGAGAAAGAGAATGGGTATGCCAGGGCCTCTAGCCATTGCAAATGAACTCCAGATACATGTGCTGCCATGTGCATCTGGATTATGTGGGATCTGGGAATCAAACCTGGGTCCTTAGGCCTCACAGGCAAGCACTTTAACTGCTAAGCCATCTCTCTAGCCCCAGAAATTTTTAAAAAGTGATAATGATCAGATGTAGTTTGAGATCTGAAAATTCTATTTTAAAGAAAATTCAAGTTGTTCTCCACACTGGGAGGAAATTCAATGAGAAATAAAGTGGATACACAGCAAAATAAGGTGGATACTAGTCATGAGGGAAGTGAATTAGCTCAGCAAGGAAAGAGATAATCAAATGAAAGGATAGAAGTGCATCAGAGCAACACGAGAGAGTAATGGGAGTATTTCCAGCTCAGGCGTCTCTAGCCCACAGTCCTGCACAGACTGAGCACCCTTTAGCTGCTTGACCATGTAGTTAAGTCAACCCTTCCTTTGCTTTTTCTAGACAGATTTGTCTACCTGAGTTCAGGAACTAGTCTCTTCTCAGAAGGCTAGAGAAATGGCCAGAGTTCTCTGACCATCAGTCCTGCCTGGGCCCTCAAGGCCAGACATGACATAGTGTTAAAAGCTGTGCTGCCGACCCCACCTCACATGGGCACGTTGTCTTTGGGATGTGCTACAAGGAAGCCTTACCTTATCTTTGTTCACTTTTTTAATTGCGCACTTCATTTCTGTTTGCTTGTCTACAGCTTCAAAGACCATGCCAAAGCTCCCTTGTCCCAACACTCTTCCAAAGGTATAGATTTCCTGGAGACAAAATAAGACTTCTATCTCTCTGCCATTCATCACACATTAAAAATGAACAGATAGAAAAAATGAACATATAGTACTAGTATCCACACAAGGAAAGAGAGATTCTCCTCCAAAATGAAATCTGATGGAAAACACTGCATTAGTATTGACAAATATATCTTAATTAACTAAAATTAAGTTTTGATGAATTTTGCTAAATATCTTCCTTTTGGAGGAAAACCAGAGTTTTAATGGTGAAATGTGGGAAAGTTCAAACATATTAATCTCTTTCAAATTACATATTATGAAACATTATGTGAAATATCAAAGGGATTAAAAATCTATAAAAACTAAAATATAAAGCCAGGTGTGGTGGCACATGCCTTTAATCCAAGCACTTGGGAGGCAGAGGTAGGAGGATCGCATTGAGTTCAAGGGCACCCTGAGATTACAAACTGAATTCTGGGTCAGAGTGAGACTCTACCTCAAAACCGCCCCCCACCAAAAAAAAAGGAAAAGAAAAAGTAAAAACTAAGATACTAATATATATGTGAGTTTGTAGATATAAAAATATGCACAAATAATATATTCACCCAAAAATTACCCCAAAACTCTAAGAGTTGTACTACAGTATCAACACGAATAGCCACTGAAAAGGTTATACATAAGCCTCAGTGGAGTGCTTGTCTAGCATGTACAAGGTCCTGAGTCTGATCCCAGCACCTCAAACAAAACAAAGAAGTGCTTTTTAATCTCCTTTATCTCTATTTGATATTGGTTTTCTTGTCTTATTCTTGTTTTAGAAAAGGCCATTATGGGGCTGGAGAGATGGCTTAGCAGTTAAGCACTTGCCTGTGAAGGCTAAGGACCCAGGTTCGAGGCTTGATTCCCCAGGACCCATGTTAGCCAGATACACAAGGGGGTGCACACGGTTGGAGCTCATTTGTAGTGGCTGGAGGCCCTGGCGTGCCCATATTCTCTCTCTCTCTCTCTCTTTCTCTCTCTCTCTCTCTCTCTCTCTCTCTATCTGCCTCTTTCTCTCTATGCCATTCTCAAATAAATAAATAAAAATGAACAAAAAAATTTAAAAAAAGAAAAGGCCATTATGTAACAGAAAATTCAATATAAAGTCAGAACTGAAAAGAGAATAAACACTACCCATAATATCACCAACCAGACCAAGAATCTTTCTGTGTTATCACTTAACTGTTGTTTAAAAAGAACGCATTAGTTTTCCAACAGCATTGTTGTGGGTTACAATATAAAATAAAAATCACACAATTTACCAGGTGTGGTAGCACACACCTTTAATTCTAGTAGGAGGATCACTGTGAGTTTGAGGCCACCCTGTGACTACATAGTGAATTCCAGGTCAGCCTGGGCTAGAGTGAAACCCTACCTCGAAAAAAAATTACATAATTCATCACATCTTCAATTCTTGTGAATTTGTTGGGAGAGAGGGAGTGAGTCAGTTTCCATGACGTAAATTAGCTCCAAGCATTGATGAGAATGTCTAGAATCATCACACATGGGGATCAGCACATGGGAGAACAGCCAAGATGATGCTCATGGGTGAAGCCTCTGTGTGATTAGACAACCAAGGCCTTCCCTAGAAATGCCACTCTAATTCTACGTGGCCACTTACACCTGCACCATGAAACTGGTAGCTTAGCTGCCAACATTTCCCACTGCCTACATTTCTTTCTTGTTTTTACAAAAGAAGATTTAATGCCCACTGCTGGGATTTGCAGCTTAAATCTGCACCATGGTACTCTCAGCCTATATGCTGGTCCTCAGACTATATTATCACTTTCTTGCTTGTTCTGGCTCATTTTTCCTTCTAACATGGAACAGAAATTCCTTAAGGAGGTATTTATCTTATATCACTTTAAAAACCAAGTTCTAGGGTTGGGAAGATGGTTCAGCAGTTAAAGGTGCTTGCTTGCAAAGCTTGTTATCCTGGGTTCAATACCCCAGCACCCACATAAAGCAGGAGGCAAAGAGGCACATGTATCTGTGATCTCTGTGATTCCACTGAGCCTTTGACAATTGGAGATGGAACCAGGCCAATTCAAAACTGGTGGGCCAGATTTGTTTGCAACAACAAGAAACCTTGTCTCACAGAAAGTGAAGTATAGACACCTCAACATTTTCCTCTGATCTCCACACATGCCATGGCATGCATGGACATGCATACAGACATACATACAATAACAATTTAAAAATAAAAAACAGTTCCTTCCTCTTCTCCACCCACATAATAGTGTAAGAGTGAAAGTCAAAGTCGGAAAACCTAGATGATTAATGACAAAGACAAAGCAATTTTGTTATATTTATATGTAACTTCTACCTACACTCTACACTAAAGTAAAACAGATCTCAATAAAAAATCCTATCTTCATAACATTTCCCAAAAAGTTCCACCTAAAAATGAAATGCTCATGTCTCTCTAAATATAAATAATGAGGGCTGGAGAGATGGCTTAGCAGTTAAGGTACCTGCCTGCAAAGCCTAAGAACTCATGTTTGAATCTCCAGATCCCATGTAAGCCAGACACACAATGACACAAGTATGCAATGTTGCACATGCACACAGGGGGACACATGCATCTGGCGTTTACTTCCAGTGGCTAAAGGCCCTGGTGTATCATTCTCTCTCTCTCTCTCTCTCAAATTAATTAATTAATTTAAAAAAGAATGAGTATTTGGGTATAGTATTGTAACACTGTCTACACAGAATTTTTTAATAGGGAATCACCAGTTAGATTTTATAATTTAACTGCTTTGACATCATAATATAATGGAAAAATAAAGAGAAAACATATTATTATCTCTGAGAATTTTATTAGGATGCTATGAAAATGATATTGTAGATCTACTATAACAGCAGAGAGGAAGTCCATAACCCTAGTGTAGGAACACGTGTGCATGTGGAGGTGTTCACAATGATGTTTGGAAAGATATCCATCTAAATGTTGAGAATAGATGTCTAAGGGTAGCAGAAATATAAATTATCATAAGTGCTCTTCAAACTCTTCTGAAATCTTCAAAATATTTGTAATGAGCCTGTCCAGTTTACTGGAGAAAGAAACTTCAACTATGTTATTAGTGTTACTTTTCTAAAATATGTATAAATCTTAAATATTTCATAGTTTCAAATGGGAAATCTTTAAAGAAAAATAGGATAAAACTAGTATATGCATAGAGAAAAAGGAAGCAAAGGTAATTCATGCTAAATCGGCTATATTGTCACTTTTTATTTACATTTTCATAATTTTTCCACAATGAACACATTTTACTTTTAGAAAGGCTGTTATGAATAAACTTAAGAGTAAATTTCTATATATTTTAAGCACAGGCTTTTCATTTAAAGAGAGGAGACTTTAACTTTTCAAGTCAAAACTTCTCTGTAGGTTTTCCTGGTCTCTTAAAAATCTGGAAAGACAGTTTTTCAAAGTTACGTAACATTAATGAATTTTTTTTTTCTTATAATTGTTCATGCTATAGTTCCTTTAACCGGATATCAAATGGACATGTTTTAAGTGGTTATGTTTAATTCATTTTTATATGATAATTAGAATTCTGAGAATAATACTGATACATATCCAATCTAAAAACTGGAGGGTTCACAAAGTTGAAACTGAGCCTCACTACCAGTCACCAGGGAAGTGAGCAGGAGACACGTCTACAGTCCTTTGACTTTGGCATCTTTAAGAAGTCTGCACAAGCCAGGCATGGTGGCGCACGCCTTTAATCCTAGCACTCGGGAGGCAGAGATAGGAGGATCGCTGTGAGTTCAAGGCCACCCTGAGACTCCATAGTGAATTCCAGGTCAGCCTGGGTTAGTTAAAGTGAGAGCCTACCTTGAAGAAAACAAAGAAGTCTGCACAGACTCCACTGTTGTCTTTAGGATAGCCAACAGCCCTAAACCAGCTGCTCCTGTTGTCTAATTAAAACTGCCCCACCTTTTATTAAAGTCAACTCGTACTCCATGAACAAAAAATACACTGCATATTTTATTATTTTATTTAGTGAAAACTTTACCATCTGGAAAATGGTAACTTTTCTCCTGTCAGTACTTCCTTTCCTTAGTAAGTGATTTTTAAATCATTTTTGTCATTAACCGTTGGTTTAGAAGGAACATTTCGAGTGGCTTTGGTGGCTTCTCATGTACCTGGATATCAGATCCATCATCCATCCTGATGTGAGGAACTTTGCCTTCTTCTGCTATGTTGCTCCGATACCAGTGCTGTTGGGAGGATTTTCTCTCTACGTTTAAAGTTTTTGAGGGCTAGGGCAAAAAAAAAAGTTGGTTGAAAAATAACTCTTAAGATATAATATTCCTGAGAAACCTAGTAGACCCTAATTTGTACCATAGTATCTCCTGTGTACAAATAGTTTACTGGCTCATTAGGCTAAAGAAGTAAATCACTCAGTCCCCTCTTCCCAGTCTTGCAGGGCTCCATAATTCCCAGCAGAGTAGGTGCATTAGAATTTACTCGATTCTTTGAACTCACCAGAGAAGGTGATTTCACACACCTTTGGCTCAAAATGTTTACAAAGGGCTGGAGAGATTGCTCAGTGGTTAAGGCACTCACCTGTGAAGCCTAAAGACCCAGGTTCAATTCTCCAGTACCCACATAAACCAGATGCACATGATGGCACATGTGTCTGGACTTCATTTGCAGGGGCTGGAGGCCCTGGCACACCCATATATTCTCTTTCTCTCTCTGAAGAAAGTAAATAAAGGACAAAATGTAAAAAAAAAAAAAAAAAAAAAAAGATTCAAATTGCTTATACATAAGTTGGTTAGACATTCAGAAAATATGCTCTGAATGAAAATGACATTCAGAGGTACCTCTGTTCCATTAATCATACCATAATACAAATCACAAGCAACAGCTGATGGTGAAAAGGTTCACACTGGAAGAGCGAGAACCTGACTTTTTTGTTGTTGTTGTTCATTTTTTATTTATTTATTTGAGAGTGACAGACACAGAGAGAAAGACAGATAGAGGGAGGGAGAGAGAATGGGCGAGCCAGGGCCTCCAGCCACTGCAAACGAACTCCAGATGGGTGCGCCCCCTTGTGCATCTGGCTAACGTGGGACCTGGGGAACGGAACCTCAAACTGGGGTCCTTAGCTTCACAGGCAAGCGCTTAACCACTAAGCCATCTCTCCAGCCCCTGACTTTTTTTTAAGTTACTGCTCTGACTCCAAAAGTGTACAAGAGCAACTGCAATCTTGCACAGAGCCTCTTCTCTACATATTTGAACATAGCCACATGGTTCAATGGTTATCCACGGGTTCTTTGAAATGAATGCAAATGAATTTTTGCAAAGTATACTTGATATTCAAGTAAATAATTGGAACTTTGTCAAATAATGAAGTTATAATCACACATACCATAAATTTCATTTTTCATTAGCTAAAAAATATTCAAAAATTCAGATTTAATTTGACTTGAAAACTCAATCTCTTCTATACAATCTATTTTTAAGAACTAAGAAATCACTGCTAATTGTTTAGGATCCTAGGAAATAACTTGAGCACTGGTTAAAAATATAAAATATATAACTATCTAACTTTGCTCACCACTTCTATGAGAAAGCAGTTTTCCTGTAACAGTTAAGACAATGAAGGAGCTGACAGGCTTATGGGGTGTGGAAGAAGCTAGAGAAAGGATTTGAGAAGGAGACGTCAATGTGGATCGAGACGTATAACCTTTAATATTTACCGAATCTTTCAAGGCAGTTTCTTTGCTGGAAGTTTTTTCCTTTATTCTCTCTGGTGCAACTAAAATTTCTGCACTGTTGATACTCGATGTCTGTGACATCTCCACCACCAAGACTGGAGCAATGCTGGAGGTACAGGAGTTCACACAGAGCAGTTCTGCCTGAGAGGATTCACGGGTAGGGCATTTCGTAGGCTTTTTATCCAAGCCATTGTTAGCCATTTGCACGTTTGCAACAAAAGTGACTTGATAGAGCTGCTTCTACTTTTTGAGGAAAAAAAAATTGATCAAAAGGGATATGGCGGGCTGACATGAAACTGCAACTTCCAATTGGTGAGGTCCTCAGGTTATGACACACTAGACTTCAGATGTGAGGGCTGCAGGCAGAAAACAAATCACCATTTAGCAAATTCTTATCCTATCATCCTTACAAAAATCACAGCAAGACTAGCAACTAGCACAAAAGTATCCTATATAAATGCAAAATGTTTATATTTACAAAACAGGACCACAAGACTTCTAGAAAACATGATTAAAACAGCACCTTACCAAATTGTAAGGAACTATAAAATCAACTTGGTGGATTCCTATTATTATTACTTTATTTATTTTTTTTTTCTGGGCATGGTGGCCCGCACCTTTATGAGAGAGAGGAAAAGAGAGGAGAGAGCGCTAGTACGCCAGGGCCTGCAGCCACTGCAACCGAACCCCAGAGGCGCCCCCTTGTGATCATGTGCAGCTTTATACGGTCGTGCCACCTTGTGCGTCTGACTTACATGGGATCTGGAGAGTAAAAACATGGGTCCTTAGGCCTTGCAGGCAAGTACCTTAGCTGCTAAGCCATCTCTCCAGCTCTCATACTTTTTTTAATTTGTTAATTTTTTTAAGAGATAGACAATTGGTGCACCAGGCCACTACAATCAAACTCCAGATACTTGCAACACCTAGTGGCCATAAGCAACCTTGCACTTGCCTCTCCTTTGTGCATCTAACTTACATAGGATCTGGAGAGAGATCGAACATGGGTCCTTAGGTTTCACAGGCAAGCACCTTAACCACTAAGCAATCTCTCCAGCCCTCTCACATTATGCACACTTTGCATATCTTTAGATTGAAATCTCAAACCCACTACCACACCTTAAGATCTTGCCCAGTGATACTGCCTCCAGACAGGTGGCTGCAGATGCAAACTACAAACTAATAAAACACTGAATATATTGGGGCCATCTAGTCAAACTGCCACATGACCTATTCCCACATAAACACAAAAAAAGTTAATGAATAAAAACATGACAATTGACTAATAAAATAAGGATAGCTATCATTAAAAAAATACAAGAGGTAAATAAAAAACATAAGAGATAACAAATATTGATGAGGATATAAAGATAGTACCCTAGAACACTACTGGGAGAAATATAGAATAATATATCCAATATGGAAAACAATATAGTGTTTACAGATTAATTTGGCGGGGGGGTTAAGGTAGGGTCTCACTCTAGCCCAGGCTGACCTGGAATTCACTATGTAGTCTCAGAGTGGCCTTGAACTCACAGCAATCCTACCTCTGCCTCCCGAGTGCTGGGAGTAAAGGCATGCACCACCACGCCCAGCTTACAAATTGATTTTTAGAAATGGTGAGGTGAGCTCATGCTCAGCTTTTCCCTTCCCCCAACCCAGACAGGTTTAGGCTGCCCAGAGCAGGAGGATCAGGACTGATCCAGCCCAGATCCCCACTGAGTTCTTGGTTGGCACCTCCCTCACCCAAACCAGCACTCATGTTTGTTAAGGAAACAGTCCTAGCCCCATTCCACCCTGTGTCCCCTGTAGAGCTGCTATTACTACCTTTATAGAAAGACAAAGGGATTAACTCCAGGTGGGCAAACTCCAACCAAAACAAGTAACATAAGCAACCAAGGCAAGATATCCCTGTCAAGAAGGCCCCATAGTTGAACCCTCCATGAGAATTACTTTGTGGAAATTCAGAAAAGAATTCTAAAGTGCAGTTATGGTAAACATACACAATAAACTTAAAGAAGGCATGAACCAACACTTGAGTGAAATCCAAGAAAGCTCAACAATCAAGTAAATGAGAAAGAAAGTCAAACCAAGAAAGGAAAATGGAATTCAACCAAGAGACAGAGATGCTGAAGAAAAAACAAATGGAAATTTAAAAAAAAACAAACAAACAGTAACTCAGTTTAAAAGCAACCAAGAAAGTCATACCAATAAGATAGACTGTGTGAAGGACAGAACATTAGGACTTGGGAACAAGGTAAAGGTAAATCAGGAGACTAAAATCAATCACAAGCTTCAAAACAATATGACAAGTATGCGGGACACCTCAAAAAGACCAAATGCTCAAATTATGCATACAAGAAGCATACAAGAAGGAGAACTGAAGTCAATGCAATATAAAGTATTTCAATAAAATTATAGAACAAAGCTGAGTGTGGTGGTGCACACCTTTAATCCCAACACTCTGGGATGCAGAGGTAGGAGGATCACCTTGAGTTCAAGGCTACCTTAAGACTATATAGTTAATTCTATATCAGCCTGGGCCAGAGTGAGACCCTGCCTCGAAGAAAAAAGAATTAGAGAACAGGGGCTGGAAAGATGGCTTAATGGTTAAGGCGCTTGCCTGTAAAGCCAAAGGATCCAGGTTTGATTCTCCAGGACCCACATAAGTTGGCAGCTGCATCTGGAGTGCATTTGCAGTGGCTGGAGGCCCTGGGGCGCCCATTCATTCTCCTTCTCTTCTCTCTCTATCTCTTTCTCCCTCAAATAAATAAATAAAAATAAAATACAAAATAAAAAAAACTATACAACAGAGCTAGAGAGATTGATCAGTGGTTAAGACACTACCCTGCAAAGCCTAATAACCCAGGTTTAATTCCCCAGTACCCATGTGGAGCTAGATGCATGGAGAGGCACACACATTGCAGTTTGCTTGCAGAGGCTAGAGGTCCTGGCATACCCATTCTCTCTTTCCTTTCCTCACCCCAACTCAGACATGGTGGCGCACACCCTTAATCCCAGCACTCAAGAGTCAGAGGTAGGATGATTGCTATAAGTTTGAGGCCAGCCTGAGACTGCATAATGAATTCTAGGTCAGCCTGGGCTAGAGTGAGATTCTACCTCAAAAAAAAAAAAAAAAAAAAAAAAAATATATATATATATATATATATATATATATATGTATGTATGTATATATATCTTCTAAAAGAAAGGTCTTATCCAGGTACAAGAGGCATGTAGAACACCATATAGGCAGGAGGACTAGAAAAGAAATTTTCCATGTCATATTATAGTTAAAATACTAAACAGACAGAACAAAGAAAGGGTACTAAAAGCTGCAAAAGAAAAACATCTAGTCACTTATAAAGGTAAGCTCTTCAGAATGACAACCAGTTTTTCAATGGAATTCTGAAAGTTAAAAAGACTCAGAATTGAATATTTCAAATATTGAAAGACCATGGCTACCAACCCAAACCCAGCAAAATTACCCTTTATAATAGAAGATGGAAAAAAAACTTTCCATTATAAAAGCCCTACATAAATATAAATAAGCACTAACTCAGACCTATAGAGAATATTGGGTGGACTACTTCCCACTGAAGAGAAGAATAAACATAATCAAGAGGCTATGTCGGGGGGGAGGGTAAAAGACAATATCCAAAGCCAGAATAGTTGTTAAAGCAAATGAAGATCAAGTAAACACCAAACTCCACAAAATCATCAACATTACAGGGATTAACTCATACTTTTCAATAATAACTTAGATATTAATGGACTCAACTCCCCAATCAAAAGACACAGACTAACAAGCTACATCATAAAATAGCATCCATCTTTCTGTTGTCTTAAAGAAACTTACTTTACTGTCAATCAACTCAGTCAAAAGCTGGGGCATGAAAATGAACAGAGTTCTCAAAGGAAGAACTACAAATGACCAATAACATTTTTTTAAATATTCAAATCTTCAGCTATTCGAGAAATGCAAATTAAAGCTAGTCTAAGATTCCATCTCACTCCAATCAGAATGACTATCATCAGAAAATCAAATGAGGCCTAGAGGGATGGCTCAGTGGCTAATACACTTGCTTTCAAGGCCTAGCAACCTGGGATCGATTCCCTAGTGCCACATAAAGCCAGATGCACAAAGTGGTGCATACATCTGGAGTTCATTTGCAACAGCTCACGGCCCTGACACACCCATTCTCTCTGTCTCTCTTCTCCCTATCTCTCTCTGTTTGCAAATAAATAAATACATTTTTTAAAAAATCAAATGGCAACAAATTCTGGCAAAGGTATGGGGAATGAAAACCCTTATTCACTGTAGATGGGAGTGTATACTGGTACAGCCACCATGTATTTGGAGATATTTTTCAAAAGCCTATAAGCAGATAAACCATATTGTCCAACTACACCACACCTAGTCATATACTCTAAGAGTCTGTACAATAGAGATACTTGCTCAGCCTTGTTTGTTGTTGCTTTATTTACAATAGCTAAAAAATATAACCAGCTTAGATGCACATCAACAGAAGAAAGGTTAATGAAGGTGAGTGTCTGTGAAGAAGAACATAATTATGAAATTTGCAGAAAATGGATGGAGCTGGGGAAAAAATCATACTAGGTGAGGTAACTTAGGCTCAGAAAGACAAATACCACATGTTCTCTCTCCTCTGTGGATCATAGTTGTAAGCTGTAATAAGAGTCAGTATAAAGACAAAGAAGCTAGAATGAGGCTTGGAGGGAGAGAAGTGGGGAAGGCATAATTGACAAGTAGAAGAAAAGAATACGGGGGGGGGGGAGGTGTTGAGGTCTAGGAGGGGACAAAGGAAAGGGAGAAAGGAGAGGAGGGAGAGGGATACCCAAAACTAAAGATGCTGTGAATAAGTACTGTGGAAATCCACTGCCTTGTTAGCTAATTAAAATATAAACTTTTTAAAAAATAGAAAGAAAGATAGGTAGGTAGGTAGGTAGGCAGATAGATAGATAGATAGATAGATAGATAGATAGATAGATAGATAGACAGACAGACAGACAGACAGACAGACAGACAGACAGACAGACAGACAGACAGACAGACAGATAGATAGATAGATAGATAGATAGATAGATAGAGTTTGGACAAAAGTGGGGTGGAGAAAGCTTTACCCTGAAACCATAGGTTGTTGCAGGTAATTCCCAGTGCTGGCGATGGGTCAAAATGCCCTCCAACAGCTGTTGATCAGGGAGGCCTATAAGGCCCCTAAAACAATGTAGGTCATTGCCAAAGTGCTTGGTTACCCACCAGAACTAGATGGTAAGACTGTTGCTGAAGACACCCAGGCTGCAATTGCAGGACACTGAGAAATTAAACTGAACCTAAGAAGGAAACCATCTCTCTGATGGCTAGCTGCCATAGTGCTGAAAAGTGCTATTAGCTGCTGGGGGAGAAGAATCACCAACAAGCCTTAACAAGCACTGGATCCTTCAAGCTACACAATCAACTAGGCAGGCAAGATGTGCCCACTGGTACAATATAAGTTAAGGGGGTAATCAACTGTTCTCTGCTTGGATGTGAGGCCCACTTAGTGGAAGGAAGTTCATTCCTGGTACTGAGAATCAAGTCAAAAGCCTATGGTTTGGAAGATCATAGACCCCCACGGGAACTGTTCTTTGGCTAAATAGAGATGTTATACCCACCAAAAACCTTCTAAATGTATGTGTTTTTGCCCTTTAATGCTCTTTTCACTTTTGGTCAGCAAAGCTTCTTTTTACAGGTGGTGGCAAGCACCCGGGAAACTTCAACGATGACAAGAAGCACTGAACAAGTTATCACCATCACACCTGCCAGGCTCAGGGGCACCACAGTGTTCTCTATGGGGATGACACAGACACTAAGAGACTTCAAACTCAAAAATAAGAAAATAAGAGGTTACTGGGAGCTCAACACTAAATGAGATATATATCATGCTCTTCAAGGCTCAGGAAACACTGCTGAAGAGAGGTTAGAAAGAACGTGAGAGTCAAAGTGTTGTCCTGACATGTACTAACTGTTGTACTTATGACCCCACAATGGTGGCAGGTACTCCCACAAGAACTGCACTGTTCTGAACCCATCAACATTTTGACTTGGAGGACAGAGGAGAACAAAAGAAATTAGACAAGAAAACAGGAATAACTATCTGAAAAGAGGAGAGTCCTCAGTGGAATGAAAACAGGGGAAAGGAGATAAAAGAGGAATATGGAAGAGAATACAATCAAATTATAATATGTTCATCTATTAAAGTTCTCAATAATAATTAAAAAGAAAAACAAAGCCAAGCATGGTGGCACATGCCTTTAATCCCAGCACTCAGGAGGCAGAGGTAGGAGGGTTGTTGTGAGTTCAAGGCCACCCTGAGACTACATAGTGAAATCCAGGTCAGCCTGGGCTAGAGTGAGACCCTACCTTGAAAAAAAAAAAAGAAGAAGAAGAAGCAGTAGCTGCTGGGCATGGTGGCGCACGCCTTATCCAACACTCAGGAGGCAGACAGAGGAGGATTGCCATGAGCTCAAGGCCACCATAAGACTACATAGTAAATTCCAGGTCAACCTAGGCTAGAGTGAGACCCTGCCTTGAGAAAGAAAGAAAGAAAGGAAGGAAGGGAGGGAGGGAGGGAGGGAGGGAGGGAGAGAGGGAGGGAGGGAGGGAGGGAGGGAAGAAAGGAAGGAAGGAAGGAAGGAAGGAAGGAAGGAAGGAAGAAAGAAAGAAAGAAAGAAAGAAAGAAAGAAAGAAAGAAAGAAAGAAAGAAAGAAAGAAAGAAAGAAAGGAAGAAAGAAAGAGAGGAAATTAAAATAGAACTATCATATGACCCAGAAATCTCTGCTCTGGATATATAACCATAGGAGATTAAATTACCAGTTGCTAAAGTTCTACACTTCCATGACCACTGAATGATTTGCAATAGCCAAGATATGGAAATGACCTAAATGTCCATTGACAAATACACAGATAAAAAAAATGATCACATATGACTATAATTCAGGCTTTAAGAAGGAGATCCTGTCATTTTTCACAACATGAATAGACCTGTAGGACATTATACCAAGTGAAGTAAGTCAAACACAAAGAAATAAATTACTGTATAACCTCATGTATATATGAAGTAAGAAACAAAAGAGCTCAGATACATACACAGACACAGAATGAAAGATGGTTATCACAGTGGCAAAGGAAAGGAAACAAGGAAATGAAAATCAAAGGACAAAGCAGGAGAAGTATAGTATAAACACAGTCAAGAGATCTAATATACAACATGGGATCTAAAATTTAAAACTTGGGGGCTTAAGAGATGGCTCAGTGGTCCAGGCACTTGCCTGCCAGGTCTAAAGACCTGGGTTTGATTCCCCAGTACCTATGTAAAGCCAGATGCTCAAAGTGGAACATGCATCTGGAGTTCATTTGCAGTGGCCAGAAGTCCTGAAACACCCATTGTATATTAAAAACTTTTTAAGTGTATCATATTAGAAATTTTTGCTAAAATAAATATTTTTGTTGCTCCCTGTCATAAAAAACTATGTAAAATGATAAATATGTCAATGTGTTTAACTAACTATAGTATCCACAGATAGTATATAAACATACATGTGGCCCATGATGTTATGTAGCAAACATAAAATACACACACTAAAATTTATTAAATAAATAATTTTTTTCATTTCAGGATGAAATTTAGGGATTTTAAAAGTTTAATCTTAGCTTTATTCAGAAAGCATTTCTTTTCCTTTTCATCAATTCTCAATAAATCATCATAAGATCGCTGACACTAACATAAACTTCTGAGCACTCTCATGCTCTAGCTTTCTGATTTATCCATTGCCTTACAAGAATTTGGTGGCTATATTCTGGAGGCATAGGAGTTTCTATTACTCACTGAGGAGTTTCATTTCTGCTCTCTAGCTTAACAACCAATACATTTGCCAAAATAATGTTCTACTTTCTTACCACAGCAATTCTGAAACAATACTGTAAATGGCTACATACAAAAGTTCTTCAAAGAATTAGGTTTTGAATTTTGCTTCTGTTTTGGCTGGTTGAATTCTAATTATTTTAGCTTAACAAAAGCCAAAATAGGATAAATGTTTACTCACATTTCTTTCTCGTTTATGAACTCATTTGAAAGATTTTTTAGTAAATCTGACATTTTAGAGGTATAAAATTAAGTATTACAAATCCATCTTTATGTAAACACAAAGATTAGTAGTTCTTTTTCTATCGAATCATGGAATTATATATAAGCATGGCTATAAATTTTAAAAGATACATTAGAAAATCAATGATGCTTCTAACATTATAATGTTTCTTTGTCTCTCCAAAGACTGGACATATGTATTAAACATAATGTAAGCAAATAAAACAGATTCAAATCATGGTAGTATTTAACTAATGTATGAGCTTTCCTTTGGCTAAAAGTTTTCATTTCATTTTCAGAACTAAGGCAAGTCAATACCTGAAAATCTTTGAGCTTTTATTTAATCATAAAAAGGTCTCTTACATATTGGCCCTAGAAAATACACTTATAGCAATTTCCTCAAGAAAATGAACACAAGAATGGTTTTATGAGATATAACTAGCTACAATTTTCTTTTCCAAAAGCAATTTTTCTAGTTTTCTTTGCTAAGACTGTATCTACAAGAAACCTAAGCAGCCAGCCAATTCAGACAAAAATGTGTTCTACTCAAGTGAATAAAAAAACAAACCTTTCTGGTTGTCTGATATTGTGCTGACCAGCTGACTGAATATTCACTTTTTAAATATGGGCAAGGGGGTTGTTTGCTGTGTTGGGTTTTGGGGGAGAGGTTCTAGGTAGGGTCTCACTCTAGCCCAGGCTGACCTGGAATTCACTATGTAGTCTCAGGCTGACCTTGAACTCACAGTGATTCTCCTACCTCTGCTTCCTGAGTGCTGGGATTAAATTAGTTTTCTAGATCTTATTCTTCTATTTTAAAGAACACCAGTATTTGTTTACAATTTCCATTAAGGACATGATTAGAGAAATAAGACTATATTATCTTATAAAATGATATATGGTATACTTAAATTTTAAATTATTTCAAAAGTTTTTGAAGATGTCTAATTAGTAATATGAGCTATTGTATTTTTCCATTTTGATTCAAACCATTCCTCATTGATTAAGCTGTCATATGGAGAAGTTGTCTAGCAGACAGCTTCAGGTTCACTGAGATGAACTTCCAGACCAGGCACAGTGATGGAGGAAGGGATTTATTGACACTTACAGATCCAGGGGAAGTTCCACAATGGTAGAGGAAGCTGGCCTGCTTTCCCAGGACCAAGCAGAGAGAGAGGAAACACCAGCCAAAAAGCCACACAGCACAGCACACTTTGCATATCTTTAGATTAAAATCTGAAACCCACCACCACACCTTAAGATCCGCCCAGTGACATTGCCTCCAGCCAGGTGACCGCAGATACAAACTACAAATTAACAAAAAACTGAATATAGCCACCAGGCGTGATGGAACATGCCTTTAATCACAGCACTCTAGAGGCAGAGGGAGGAGGATCACCACAAGTTTGAGGCCACACTGAGACTACATAGGTAATTCCAGGTCAGCCTGGACCAGGACCAGAGTGAGACCCTGCCTGGAAAAAAAAAAAAAACAAAAAAAACACCTGAATATATTGGGGGCCATCTATTTAAACCACCACAATTATCTTATAAGATGATATATAGTATATTTAAATTTTAACTTATTTTTGAAGATGTCTAATTAGTAATATGAGCTATAATTTTTTTTTCCATTTTGATTCATACCATTCTTCATTGATGAATATGGAGAAGTAGTCTCAAATGTGATCCATAAATTGATAGTTTTAAAGAACAGAAATGTTACTAAGAAAGCATGGCTCAAAGAGGCTAGTTAAAACTAAAATACTCTCTCCCTGACTGTGGTGGTTTGATACAGGTGTTCCCCATAAACTTAGGTGTTCTAGGTTCCTAGCTGATGGAGATTTGGGAACTAACACCTCCTAGAGAGATTGTATTGTTAGGGATGGGCTTACAGGTGTTATAGCCAGTTTCCCCATGCCAGTGTTTGGCACATTCTCCTGTTGCTATTGTCCACCTTATGTTGTCCAAGGGGGTGATGTCCACCCTCTGCTCATGCCATCGTTTTCCCCTGCCATTGTGGAGCTTCCCCTCATGTCTGTAGGCCAAAATAAACCTCTTTTTTTTTTTCCTACAAACTGCTCTTTGTTGGGTGATTTCTACCAGCAATGCAAACCTGACTGTAACAGTAAAGTGGTACCAAGGAGTGGGATTGCTGATAGACACCTGACCATGTGGCTTTGGCCTTTTGGAGCTGGTTTTCAGGAGGAATGTGGAAGGATTTGAAAACTTAGCCTGAGAGATGCCTTGCAGTGCTATAAGTATAGCTTTATTGACTATTCTGGTCTGAGCTGCAAGACTTGAATACAGTAAGAACTATGGACTATGAGGTTTGGCTTAAGAGGGTGAGAAAGAGCTTTGCTTAGACTGGGCTAACAGTTTGTGTAAGAAGCTTGCTCTTATGCCTGTGTCCTGAGAAGTTGAGCAGGATTGTTTTGTGTAGAAATAAACTGGTGTGAGCAGAGGGAACACAGAAAGAAAAATCTTTGGGTGAACTGCTGCCCGTTCAGCTGCAAATGAGATATTACAAAGTTTGAGACTGGGCTAGCTGACCTGCACTGGGGCAACAGGAAGAATGTAAACTCTTTTGAAGGGGCCTGGGCGCTTAAGGAGTTTCCTGTTCTCCAAAGTCTGCTTTATTCCCCCCTGGATTAGCAAATTGGCAAAATTACCAAATTGGCACCCTACTTGGTGTTGTGGAGTATAAGAAATGCAGGAAAGAGAGTCATTGAGTTTGCAACACTGTCTTGTGTTTTGGAAATAGCCACAGGCCGTGTGAAGCAGGTTTGATGATGCCTGCATGGAGACCCCATGGGGCCATGAAGATGAACCATGGATGGTAGTGGGGACCCTTGGAGATGCCAAGACCATGAGATGGCTGCCAAGGAGAGCTGCCAGTCCCAATGAAGTTTTCCAGGACTGTGAGTGCCTAGCTGGAGGGGAATTGGAATGCCAGAGACTTGTTGCTAGTTAGAATTATCGGACTTGGAGATTTGTCACTGGCTAGAATTGTTGGACTTGAAGCTACAGTTTGATGTTTGCCCTGTTTGTTTTAAATCTTGTATTGGTTGAATACTTCTTTGTTATGTCCAATGCCATCTTTTGCAGTGTAAGTATTTATTCTGTACTATTTTGGGATTTGGGGGAATTTTTGGTTATTATGGGTCAGTTAAAAGATCTTGGACTATGAGGATGTTTGAACATCATTGGGATTGATAAAAACTACAGGGACTTTTAAAGTTGGACTGAATACATTGTATTTTACATCATGTATGGACATCAGTTTTTTGGGGGCCAGGGGTGGTGGTTTGATTCAGGTGTCCCCCATAAACTTAGGCACTCTGAATGTTAGGTTCCCAACTGATGGAGATTTGGGAATTAACGCCTCCTGGAGGCGGTATACTGTTGGGGGTGGGCTTATGGGTGTTATCCCCAGTTTCCCCTTGCCAGTGTTTGGCACACTCTCCTGTTGCTGTTGTCTACCTTATGTTGGCCAGGGGGTGATGTTCACCATTGTTTTGTCCATCGTTTTCCCCTACCATCGTGGAGCTTTCCCTCAAGTCTGTAAGCCAAAATAAGCCTCTTTTTTCCCAGAACTGCTCTTGGTTGGGTGATTTCTACCAGCAATGCGAACCTGACTACAACACTTACTGTTTCTTTTATCCACTTTCCCTATACAACCAAAACCAACCTTTGTACTTAGACCTTTCACTGTACATAGTGTAGGAAAAACAAGAGTAAAATATCTTTTTACAGGGAGTTATTCCCCAGAGGAAACACAGAGATGCCACCCTGCCTGCCCTGGCAAAACTAGAACTGGGCATCTGTTCCAGTCTCATCCAAGAGGACTATGAGCAATTTCTCAGGAACAGCACCTGCTCCTTTCCCCAGTCTAGCACACCTGGGTAGGCTGGCCCCTCCGAATCAATCCCCTGTGTTCACAAACCAATTCTCCTCATACATCCTAACCTGATAACAAGGCTTGTCCTAACCTGATATCTGATCCATATAAAGGAGACTAACCACGTGGGCCAGCCCTCTTTTTTTCTTCCTGTGATTTCACCTGAACACCAGTGCGTAAGCCCGGCTGAGAAGAAGCGAGCACTTCTTTCCACTTGCCTTCTACACACATCTGGCTTGCTTTGGGGCACTTTCTCATTTGTTACATGTATGATTCTTTGACCTCTGAGGCCTTTACTATTTCTTAATCCTCTCTACCTTTTTTTAAACCTTTTTTATATTTATTCATTTTAGAGAGAGAGAGAGAAGGGAGAGCAAGAGGCAGATAGAGAGAGAACGAGCACACCAGGGCCTTCAGCCACTGCAAATAACTCCAGGCATATGCAACACTTTGGGCATCTGGCTAATGTGGGTCCTGGGGAATTGAACCTGGGTCCTTTGGCTTCTCAGGCAAACACCTTAACTGCTAAGCCATCTCTCCAGCCCCACTCTGCTATTTTATCTAGAGGGATCTTTTGGTTCTTATGCTTTGCCTTCCACATGTGGGTATACGTGCCTTCTCCAGCCCTTTCATCCTCAGAGGTTTCTCTTCCTTTCCTGACAGGTAAGGAGGGACATTCTCCTCTGTTTGAATCTTTTTGCTAGCCTCCCTCTTGGATCTTAACTTCCCCCACAATAAAGCTCACCATTCATAATTTTCCTGTTTTCTCAATTATTTGTTAAAATGGGTAAGAACCCAAAGGTTGGAGTTCACAAGCTAGAGGGACTTCCCCCCAAGTCCCCAAATCCAGCCATCAATAGAAGGAATTCGGTGAAATTTTAGTGTGGATTTTATGGAAAAGAACCAAAATCACTAATCACTAATGTAGAAAAATGGGCAGGTATACATTAAAGTTATCAAAGAATCATATGAGAGAAGTATATCTCAAAGGGAATGCAAGAGCTGGGTATGGTAGCATACCCCTTTAATCCCAGTACTCAGGAGCTACCCTATGATACAGAGTGAGTTCCAAAAAGGTCTGGGCTACACTGAGACCCTGTCTCAAACAAACCAAAATAAAAATAAAAGGCAAAGGACTCTATGGATTTGAAGATTAGTAAAGGATTAGACTTCTGTGTGGTCAAAGAGGAGGTATACACTAATTTTAATGTAATATAAAGGAGTTCCTAATATTGGCGGCTCTCAATGATGAAATGGGAATCTATATCTATACCAGAAGTGTCTACATAAAGGTTAGAATGTCAGCTGGTAGAAAAGCCATAGAGATATTTAAATACAGGCTAGGGCATCCTGAGGTTCCTTCTCGCACTACAAGTCTATGAGAATGAACCACACCTTCTAAGAGCTGAGATATAGCAGATGTTTATAAGAAATGAAGTAGTAAGTGACCTTACTCCTACTGTGGAAGTTCCAACCACCCACAGGCCAGACCAAACCAATGACAGTCCTAACATTTACCTCAGCCAACTGTAATTTCCCCTGCAACAGAACAGCCTCATTTGAATTTACCATGTGGGTGAGGTGGTAGAAAAATAGAGGGAGAGGACGAATTGAAAGCTACAGATGCAGAAAAGTGGCCCTAGTTGAAAAAGACATGGCTAAATACCAAAAGATAGTATAAGAAAATTACATAAAACCTTTTTTCCCTCATGAAACCAGTGGTTAATAGGTCTAAGAGTCAAAAAGTTGGCTCATGGGCTGGAGAGATGGCTTAGTGGTTAAGCACTTGCCTGTGAAGCCTAAGGACCCCGGTTCGAGGCTCGGTTCCCCAGGTCCCACGTTAGCCAGATGCACAAGGGGGCACACGCGTCTGGAGTTCGTTTGCAGAGGCTGGAAGCCCTGGCGCGCCCATTCTCTCTCTCTCTACCTCTATCTGTCTTTCTCTCTGTCTCTGTCGCTGTCAAATAAATAAATAAAATATTTTTTTAAAAAGTTGGCCCACATACATCTAAGCAGAAGGACTGTGGGTGGATGGATGAGCAGATTAGGCAGACAGAAAACTTGAATGGATCCTCTAGGAGAAGTAGAACTGTAAGGGTATGAGGACTGTGGCATGGACATTCAGTTGTGCTCCTTCCAGGAAGCCTAAACAAAAATAGTCTCATCCTCAGGAATCTTAGTCCAATAAGCATCAGATCACTAAAACCAGGCATCTGATAGCAAACTGAAAGGGCTTTCTAATTGTGTTGAGTAAGCACTGATTTAAAATTCTGCATTAAGGGCTGAAGAGATGGCTCAATGGCTAAGGTGCTTGCCTGTAAAGCCTAATGATCTGAATTTGAGTCCCCAGTAATCATATAAAGCCAGATGCACAAAGTGGCACATGCTTCTGGAGTTCATTTAAAGGAGCTGGAGGTCCTGATGGCCCATTCGAATTCTCTCCCCTCTCCTCTTCCCCTTTCCATCTCCCTCCCTTTTTAAGGGTCATGGTGGCACACACTTCTAATCCCAGCACTTGGGTAAGTGGAGGTAGGAGGATCGCTGTGACTTCAAGGCCAACCTCAGACTACATAGTGAATTCCAGGCTAACCTGGGCTACAGCAAGACCCTACCTTGAAATGTGCCTCCAAAAATAGTAATAAAAATTACATTAATAAAATATATGAATTTAAACTTTATAGCCAGAGTACCTTTCCTCTCTGTGGAATGTTCTCAGGTATACAGAAAGAAAAGATCTTTTCAAAGCAAGAAATTTTCCATGAAATTACTTCATTAGCTAAGGAGATAGGATATAAGGCTCTAACTCATATGTGAGAAAATACATTCTAGACACTTAATATCATGATCAAAATCATCATAAGGGTCAGGCTGGAGGTTGGCTTAGCCGTTAAGATGCTTATCTGCAAAGGCAAAGGACCCAGGTTTGGTTCCCCCAGGACCCACGTACGCCAGATGCACAAGCCAGATGCACAAGTGGTATAGGCATCTGAAGTTCGTTGGCAATGGCTAGAGGCCCTGGTATGGCCATTCTCTCTGTCTTTCTCTGTTTCTCTGTCTCAAGTAAATAAAAAAAAAGTTTAAAAAAATATTTTAAAAAAGCATAAGGGTCTAAAGCTATTCCTGTTAGCCAGACCTCATACCCTGGGCAACATCAATCTACAACAAACATCAACAGTTGCCATGATCAGTTTCAAAGAAATAACGTTAATTTCATAAAATACAAAACAACAAAAGTTGCTCATCTGTCCTATCACCCCTCCAGAAAAGAAACCATATCCCATTCAGCTTGCTCTTGTGTCCAGTAAAGGTCTCTGTTAAACAAGGCTGACTGACTAAAAGTAATTCACTGATTGGAAGAGTTTCAGAGCTAACAAATACAATATGAAACACAGGTGCCTACTGTAAGAAAGCCAATAATCTGGCATGCAAGTCAGAATGTATTTGTCAAATCCCCTGGCCAAAAACACAGTTACACATTATAATTCCAAAGCAAAGCACCACAACCCCTATATAAGCCAGAATCCAATCAGACTAAACTTCTACCTGTTTCACTTCTATGTTATTGTTCCAGTCAAGACTTGTTTTTTAGGAGTCTGGAAGAACATGAACACATAACTATTTCAGTGATGAACCATGTTGCCAGACCCCAGGTATTTCTGCTAGCCTTCCCTAGTCCCCAACAAGTACAGATACTGGCCAAAATTCTTATTACTAAGATCTTCACATTGAAAAAAAATCACTATTTTTCAGACAATGTAACTAGCAATAACTGTTTTATATTTCTTTCATGATAAAACATATATGTCATAGCTAAGACCAGTAATATTCATGTGACACATAGAATGCTCCTCCCAGGCTTAATAACACATCATCTCCGGTAAGGATGCTTTTTTTCTAGAAAAGCCTATTTCTTTTCCTTCCAGTGATGAGTACACAAACCTCAGACTTACAGGTGCAGCAAACCTTATCTAGGATGTCTCACTGCAGGGCTCAATGCGTCCTGGCTGCTAATGTCAACAAAGCAGAAAGGCAAAGAAAGGTCTGGCTCCAGCACAGCACCGCCAAAACAAGACTGTTCAGAGACACTTCTTGGCAAGGGTTCTGTAAGTATGGTCAGTAAGACCACGGACAAAAGCAAGAAGCCCAACTAGGAGGACAGGCCAACTGAGAATCTAGCCATCCATATCCAGCAAACACTAGTGCCTGTTATTTACTAAAGACTGTACTTGGTGCTAGGGGCAAAGATTCTCAAAATGATGTCTTGGACAATGGTAGTGAGTATGAATGAAGCAAGAAAGATATACAACAGCTGGAGAGTGGCTTAACAGTTAAGGCATGTGCCTGCAAAGCTGAAGGATCCCAGTTCACTTCTCCAGGACCCATGTAAACCAGATGCACAAGGTGGCACATGCGTCTGGAGTCCATTTGCAGTGGCTTGAGGCTTTAGCGCACCCATTCTCTCTCTCAAATAAATAAATAAATAAATATATTTTTTAAAGATTTTTTAAAAAGATATACAAAAGAGGAAGTGGTTAAGGATGAAAGTGACAGAGTGGAACTCCAGCTCTATTACTTCCTGGCTTCCCCCAAATATAAAGTGGAAAGAACATCTATAAGAAATGGCTGCTAGAAGTTGGGTGTGGTGGCACACACCTTTAATCCCAGCACTTGGGAAGCAGAGGTAGGAGGATCACTGTGAGTTCGAGGCCACCTTGAGACTCCATAGTGAATTCCAGGTCAGCCTGGGCTAGAGTGAGACCCTACCTCTATAACCCCCCCCCAAAAAAAATGGCTGCTAGAATACAATCTTCCTAGATGGCCAGGTCCAGGCCTGACACTATTCAGCCCCACACTTGAGCGAAAAGAGAGTGACCACAAATTGTTAGCAGAAACCCTTAGTGCAAGCAGGTAAATCTCAGTGGTAGAATGTCTGGTAAAAATACAAGCACTAAGTTTCATAGTGTGGAGAGCAGGCTGTAGCCAGTACAAACAAGCTAATGACTGCTATATGAACTTATTATTATTTAGTGACCTGTTTACTGAAGCCAAGGTTTCAATGCCATAAAATATACGACTTATTTCTAATTTGTACCAAAATAATAAAAAAAATCAAAATGAAGTATTCTACTCTAAGTTTCATGATAAAACATTAAGTCCTTTATTTTTTACACACACACACACACACAATGTACAACCCTATTTCAAATTTATCTCCACTTCCAAAAAAACTACATCAATCGTAAGAAACAGAACAGCAATGTTCTATCATTTGAGAGTCTAAGAACCTCAAATTTGTAAACCAGTTGTGAACATTCAAATACCAGAAGTAGGGGATGGAGAGATAACTCAGTAAAGTGCTTGCTTTGCAAGTTTGAGGGCCTGAGTTCAATATCCAGTTTTAAAATATGCAAGGCATGGTATATGCTTGTAACCCCAACATAGGGTGGTGGAGACAGGAGGCTCCCTGGAGCTTGCTAGCCAGACAATCTTAATTGGTGAGCTTCAGGACAATGAGAGGCCCCCCTCAAAGAAGGCATATGGCATTCCTGAGAATAACACCCAAGAGGGTCTTCTGGCCTCCACATACATGTGAACACACACACACATGCACGTACATTTAAAAAGACCAGAAGTAATCAGAGAAAATGATTCCCACTTACATGTACAGAAACTTAAAACTATAAATCATATGCCATTGTTAAGGCAAGAACTCATCAGGTTAATGAAGACTCAAATTCCTCACCAGGTCTCAGCTTCCTCCTGTACAATATATATAAGTGAGGCCTATATACTTTATAGAAGAATTGTTAAGGGAAAGGTATAATATATGTGAAATCCTGATACACTTTGAGCTCTTAATAAATGGAGGCTTTTATTATTGTCATGCAGATCAACCAAAACCCAGGGGGCAACAGCATCAGAAAATTATTGTAACAGTCTTAATCTCTCAACCTAGTGATCTACATGGATTCTGAGACACAAATCATCTTCTAATAAACTCATGTAAAGCTCGGAACACAACTTTTGGGAGCCTGCTTTAGATGTGTGCTGACGAGTTACAGAGGAAATGACTGGTGAACTAAACCACAAAAAACTTGTCTTATGCTAAACTAAGAATGCTATAAAGCATCCAAATATCTGTCAAACTTGAACTAACTTTAGTTTTTAAATATGTAAATGCTCAATATCAAGAATAACATTTTAGCTTGGCCAACACCACAATTATTAAAGACAAAATACTGCCCTGTTATATCTTAAAAACTGACAGAAAAGGAATAATGTGCAAATGATTAGGTTTTCAAAGAGTCATCAATATGCACAAATTTATTTATCTGATGAGTTTCTGAAGTCTTGCAATAGAATTGTGAAAGCAATGTGATTAAAATCGATACAGTACAACATTTGCTGGCACCGATATCCAAGAAAAGGCAATAAAGCCCTGGCCATGTTATTAGTAGATTATATGATTTCATTGATATGTTCAAGATTTTTAAAGGCACCTGAGAATAGAGAAGATTGCTCTTGTGGAGCCAAGATAGTTCTCTGCAACTCTGCAATTAAAAGGAAACCATTATAACCATTATTGTCCTTTTTATTTATTATTTGGTTTTTCGAGGTAGGGTTTCACTCTAGCTCAGGCTGATCTGGAATTCACTATGTAGTCTCAGATGGCCTTGAACTCACAGTGATCCTCCTACCTCTGCCTCCTGAGTGCTAGGATTAAAAGTATGCACCACCATGCCCAGCTTCATTAATGTCTTTTTAAATACGAAGATTCAAATGTCCCCTGTAACATTTTAAAACTAATATTGACATTATATTTTTATTTATTGCCTAAAATAAGTGTTAAGACTAGTGGCAAATTTCTATAGTCCCAGCTACTTGGGAGGCTAAAGCAGGTGGATCACTGGAGCCTAGGAGTTTGAGGCAGGTCTGAGCAATACAACAAGATCTTGCCTCAAAAAATAAATGAATGAATTGACAGTCTTGTTTAAAATTAAGTTGGAAGCCACTTCTGTTTAACAATGATACATCCAACTTCATATCCATTCAGTAAATACTATGTTTGTTTAGAGAAGAGTAATTATATGCTTGTTCTGAAAAGTCCATGAAGGAGAATATGAAAGTCTAAATGTATGAGTTTAGGAAATAAGTCTTTCAATAAACTTTGCTTTAAAGGAAGGAACATAAGCTGGGCGTGGTGGCACACGCCTTTAATCCCAGCACTCGGGAGGCAGAGGTAGGAGGATCGCCATGAGTTCGAGGCCACCCTGAGACTACAGAGTTAATTCCAGGTCAGTCTGGACCAGAGTGAGACCCTACCTCAAAAAAAAAAACAAAAAAAAGAAAGGAACATAACAAGAATTGTGCACCAAGCCAAAGCACTTGTATGTGTTCATGCACTGGGAGGTAACCAGAAGAAATAGTAACTTTCTAAGACACAGAAAGAAAGGAAGTCAAGAAAGTATGAATAATTATGGAGGAAAGAAAACAGTGTATCATTCTGCTATCCAGTGAAAATCTTTAAAATAAGTGTTTTGATTTCCTTAGGCCCACATCCTCATAGGTCCATATACAGCAGAAAGGAGCAAGTTCCATTTTTTTTTATAACTCCGAAAAGTCCATGGATTCACCCTAACGGGATCATGTTTTGCACTCTTCTTAAAATAATCATGGAGACCAGACAAAGGATCACACTGGTTTGGCAAAGTTTTGTCATTCACCTGTCTCTGAAGCCGCAACACCCAACTCAGGTGTAACCAACGTGTTCTACTTCTAGAGCCCTGCTACTCACTCACAGAACAGCTTCCACAAAGGAAACTAGAACTATCACCAGAAAGGGGGAATGATTAGGAACTATCACCAGAAAGGGGGAATGGTTAGGAACTATCACCAGAAAGGGGGAATGATTAGGAACTATCACCAGAAAGGGGGAATGACTAGGAACTGTCACCAGAAAGGGGAATGACTAGGAACTATCACCAGAAAGGGAGAATGGTTAGGAACTATCACCAGAAAGGAGGAATGACTAGGAACTCTCACCAGAAAGAGGGAATGGTTAGGAAGTATCACCATAAAGGGGTAATGACTAGGAACTCTCACCAGAAAGGGGATATGGTTAGAAACTATCACCAGAAAGGGGGAATGGTTAGGAACTCTCACCAGAAAGGGGGAATGGTTAGGAACTATCACCAGAAAGGGGGAATGGTTAGGAACTCTCACCAGGAAGGGGGAATGACTAGGAACTATCACCATAAAGGGGGAATAACTAGGAACTCTCACCAGAAAGGGGGAATGGTTAGGAACTATCACCATAAAGGGGAATGGATAGGAACTGTCACCAGAAAGGGAGAATGGTTAGGAACTATCACCAGAAAGGAGGAATGACTAGGAACTCTCACCAGAAAGAGGGAATGGTTAGGAAGTATCACCATAAAGGGGTAATGACTAGGAACTCTCACCAGAAAGGGGATATGGTTAGAAACTATCACCAGAAAGGGGGAATGGTTAGGAACTCTCACCAGAAAGGAGGAATGACTAGGAACTCTCACCAGAAAGGGGGAATGGTTAGGAACTATCACCAGAAAGGGGATATGGTAAGAAACTATCACCAGAAAGGGAGAATGGTTAGGAACTATCACCAGAAAGGGGGAATGACTAGGAACTAACACCAGAAAGGGGGATGGATTCTAGCCTGCACAAACAGCACATACCATTTCAATTTCTGACAATGAAAACCCCACTACTGGGAAAGGAAATGGAAATGTCTATACAGACTGTAAATGCTCATGCCCCACACCAAGTCACCCAACACCAAGGAAATGTTCACACATGCAGATATCTCTACTCAATTACTTCCAGTAGAAGATAAAAAGAGGGCAAAAATTAACTAAGAATCTACCTGTAGAAGATGGTTAAATAAAATTTAGTAACTTACTCATATCATGGAATATTGTACAACTATTTAAAAGATGATCACATCAAAAGATCTGTAGAACATTAATTTACTTTTAATTTTTATAAGGTTTTTGGTTTGTTTGTTTTTTTTTTCAAGGTAGGATTTCACTCTAGCCCAGGCTGACCTGGAATTCACTATGTAGTCTGAGGGTGGCCTCAAACTCAAAGCAATCCTCCTACCTCTGCCTTCCAAATACTGGGATTAAAGGCATGCACCACCATGCCCAGAAATCTTTATAGGTCTTTTAAGTTGGCATATAGGATAATGGATTTCATCACAATCATTTTATATAGACTTTGTTCTTATTTACCTCCCCCCCTTCTTGTTGATCTTATTCCTCTTCAAATAGTTCTTTCCATTATCCTCAAGTCACATATATTCCATCACCCTCTCACCACCCCTTAAGATCTCTTCTTCCTCTATCATGATTGATCCCTTTCTAGTTTCATGACCCACAGGGACATACACACTCCAAAATCTAGGATCCACATATGAGAGAAAACATGAAGTGCTTATCTTTCTGAGTCTGGCTTATTTCCCTTAACATATTGATCTCCAGTTGCATCTTTTCTTGCAAATTTCATGATTTTACTTTTCTTATGGCTGAATAAAATTCTATCATGTATATTATATGTACCACATTTTCTTTTTTTTAATTTTTATTTATTTATTTGAGAGCGACAGACACAGAGAGAAAGACAGATAGAGGGAGGGAGAGAGAGAGAATGGGCACGCCAGGGCTTCCAGCCTCTGCAAACGAACTCCAGATGCATGCGCCCCCTTGTGCATCTGGCTAACATGGGACCTGGGGAACCGAGCCTCGAACCGGGGTCCTTAGCCTTCACAGGCAAGTGCTTAACTGCTAAGCCATCTCTCCAGCCCCTATGTACCACATTTTCTTAATCCATTCATTTGTTGTAGGGCATCTAGCCTGATTCCATTTCTTAGCTATTGTGAATAGTGCAGTAATAAACATGGATGTGCAAGTATAAGATATTAATTTAAAATTTTTTTTTGTTTTTATTTATTTATTTGAGAGTGATAGACAGAGAGAGAAAGAGGCAGAGAGAAAGAGAGAATGGGTGCATCAGGGCCTTCAGCCACTGCAAACAAGCTCCAGATGCATGCACCACTTTATGCATCTGGATTACATGGGTCCTGGGGAATCGAGTCTCAAACCTAGGTCCTTAAGCTTCACAGGCAAGTGCTTAACTGCTCTACTATCTCTCCAGCCCAAGACATTAATTTTTCAAATGTATGAAAAGATAAGAAAAATGAATTAAATTTGACATTATACAAATAACATTTGTGTTTATAGACATTGTGGAAAGTGCTCAATATAATATACACCAAACTGTTAAGAATGGTTAATCCTAGAAAGAGACTTTTGGCTATGGAGTAGGAGAAGACTTCTTTATTTACTCTCACTTGGTTTTAATTTCTTGTAATAAGAAGCCATCCATATGTTATTTGTGCTTTCAAAAGTTAAAAAATTCCAAGAAGGTCAACTCACCTCATTTTCCTTGTATCACTGTGGAGCAGGAGCAGCTCTGTACCCATGGATGCTCAGGCTGTCATAGGCCCTGTCCTCAGACTGCTAACCCTAGATGCTTTTCCAGCACAAAGGTCTGTATATTTAACCAGCCTTCAGCAGTGTATTCCTGCTTTCTTTCTTCCTTGATGAAAAGCCCTTTTTAATTTCTCCCCGTCTGCACATCTCAGCCTCTTACCGTAATGATTTAACCCACTAGGCTTCATTCTTTTATATCTCACTTATCAGCAATCTCCTTGTCCACAGGATAAACAAAGCCCAAAGGGTTCCTTCCCCTTTCTAATATTTCTCTTGAACTTGAACTAAATTAGAGTTCTGTGTTTGAAATGGGTAGGACACCTTTTTTCCTCCAGCAATTAGAAAACATCAAATGAAACAAAGCAGCTTAAAAAAATTACATAGTAATTATTTCACAATAAGTTCTATTCTTAAACCAATAAGAAAACTATGTTCCTCTGATTCTTGGCAGCTAAAAATAGTTATTTGACTTGCCAGAACTCATAAGATGGGAAATTTCCCCACTCCATGTTTATTTCCTCTACACAATAACAAGACAAGTACAAAAGGCTATTTGAACCAAATCTAAGACCAGCAGAGCTGAGAAACAGTTCAACAGGATGGACAGATTTCCCATTGCACTCTCATAAAGCTGACCACTGCTGTTCTCATGAGCCCACACATCTTTATTTACACTGGTCTCCAAACATGTAAGCCTTGTAGGAAGCTCACAGAGCCTCTGTCAGGCTGGCCAGTCAACAAGGGAAGACGCTGAGCAGCCCTGCCGCGCATGGCTGCAGTGCTGCTCTAGCGCTGGCCCGCGTTAGCTCTCAAGAGCCGAATGTCACATTTACAGGAATCTTTTGTTTTGTTCTGCAAAGTAGGGTCCCATTCTAGCCCAGCAGGAATTTTGAAGACTAGCTGTAAATGCAACCATTACTAAAAAATTAAACTGGGGCTGGAGAGATGCTTAGCGGGTAAGGTGCTTGCCTATGAAGCCTAAGGACCCAGGTTCGATTCCCCAGTACCCATGTAAAGCCAGATGCATAAGATGTCACATATGTCTGGAGTTCGTTGGCAGTGGCTAGAGGCCCTGGGGTACACTTATTCTCCCTCTCTCTCAAATAAATATATATGAAAAAGATAAAATATAGCAAAATATGGCCAACCTACCTCACATTAGATCTAAAACAATATAAACTATATAACTATATATAAGCAATATAAACTATATAACTATATAAACTTATAATGAAATAAGTTATATTATCAAAAAAAAGGTAATGAATACCCAAATCTCATTATTTCCTAGTATTTTATCACATTTCATGCTATGCAGTTAAGGTACTATTTGAGCTTATTACATATGTATGGTGATAATACCATGTCATGGCATGTTTATACACCTTTCTAGCTCCACATCAGTGATGGTAACAAGACTGAAAACACTTATAACATGGAAATGCTAAAAATTAGGGCTTATTTATCTGGAAAGCTAGTTTTCACACTTTTACCAACATACCAGTAGGTAGCCAGAGCTGTAGTCTGTTTACCTCCTGGGCTAGTCTACCAGCCCTATTCCAGAACTCTTTTGTTCGGGCCTTAGAACCTGACTTGTACCTACATATGTCTGGTATAGAATGTAAGCTAGAGATAAAAGTCCAGTGAAGTCATGAAACCTGTTACCTGTTGAGGTGGTTTGATTTGTGTCTACCATAAACTTACGTGTTCTGAATACTAGGTCCTTGGATGGTGGAAATTTGGGAACTGGAACTTCGTGGAGGTGATACATTGTTGGAGGCAGGCTTATGGGAATTATAGCCAGCTTATCCTTGCCAGTGTTTGGCACATTCTCCTGCTGCTGTTGCCCACCTGATGTTGGCTAGGAAGTGATATCCACCCTCTGCTCATGCCATCATTTTTCCCTGCCATCATGAGGCTTCCCCTTGAGTCTGTAAGCCAAAAAAAAACCCTTTCCTTCCACAAGCTACTCTTGATTGGGTGTTTTCTGCCAGTGACGTAAAGCTGACTACAACACCTATACAAATATTTCTTCATAGAATTACTGAATCTTAGAGCTGGAGAGATGTCTTAGTGGTTAAGCGCTTGCCTGTGAAGTCTAAGGACCCCGGTTCGAGGCTTGGTTCCCCAGGTCCCACGTTAGCCAGATACACAAGGGGGCGCACGCGTCTGGAGTTCGTTTGCAGTGGCTGGAGGCCCTGGCGCGCCCATTCTCTCTCTCTCCCTCTATCTGTCTTTCTCTCTGTGTCTGTCGCTCTCAAATAAATAAATAAATAAATAAAAAAGAATTACTGAATCTTAAAGTTGGAAGGAGCCTTAGAGGATACATACCCACTCTCTTCTTGTAAGGAAGGAATGAGGAGGTATGAAAAATACTGGCTTCTGAACCCTAAGACAAGTCATCTCAGTTCCCAACTCTGCTCTTCACTACTGTGAGCCCTTTATTGGCTTCCATTAATCCTCCCAGCCCCCATTTATTTAACATGAGAAAAACAACACTAACTCACTGAGTTGCTGAGGTTTAACTTATGAATGTAAAGCTCTTGGTAAGCTGCAAAGTGTTTTACAAATGTCATGCAACCTCTGGAAAAGGAGAATTCATATTTGTCAATATCATCCAGTTTGATTTTGTTGGATATAATTTCATACTCTCTATAACTTCCACTTTGGCCTAAATTCTTCCAACACAACATAATAGTCTAATCATTTCTCCATATGACAGCCTTTTGAATACTGATAAGTAAATCTCCAGCTCCCTTGTTAGCTTTGCCTTCTTAAGGCCAAACAGCTTCAGTTTCTGCAAGCATATGAAGCAGCTCTTACCTTCCTAGACCCTCTTGTGGGGATAACTAGAAGGGCGCTAAAGAGCACTGTGTTCATTTCTTATTGCTGCTCTGATCATCACCAAACTAGTGCCTGAAACAATGCAAACATGACCTTACAGTTCTGTGGGTCAGAAATCCCACAGTCTGGCTGGGCTAAAGTAAATGTGTCAGCAGGAGTGAGTTCTTCTCTGGAAGTTTTAGGCAATAATCTATGTATCATTGCTGTGAACAAATACCTGACCAGAAACAACTTAGAGAAGGAAGAAGCTCATGTGGGCTACAGTTCCAGAGGGCAGAATCCATCATGGTGGGGAAAGCACGGCAGAACAGAAAGCTGGTGCCACATCATCACATCAGCATGAAGTAGAAAAGAAAGAGAGAGAAGGAAAGACTTCAAGAGTACCCCACTTGCTATTAAACATTCTTTCAAAATTTTTTTTTCATTAGGTCCCAGTGGTTAATCTGTGGTTTTATTGCCTGAGCAATTGGGGTTGTATTCAGAAAGTCTTTGCCAAGACCAATATGTTGAAGGGTTTCCCCTACTTTTTCCTCTAGCAGTTTCAGAGGTTCAGGTCTGATGTTAAGGTCTTTAATCCATTTGGACTTAATTCTTGTGCATGGCGAGAGAGAAGAATCTATTTTCATCCTTCTGCAGATATTTATCCAGTTTTCAAAACACCATTTGCTGAAGAGGCTGTCTCCTCTCCAATGAGTATTTTTGGCATTTTTATCGAATATCAGGTGGCTATAGCTACTTGGGCTTACATCTGGGTCCTCTATTCTGTTCCACTGATCTACATGTCTGTTTTTGTGCCAGTACCACAAAGATTTTGCACTGCAAAGGACACAGTGAAAAAGTAAAGAGGCAACCTACAGAATGGGAAAAAAATCTTCGCCAGCTATATATCTGATAGAGGATTAATATCTAGGATATACAAAGAACTCAAAAAGTTAAATAATAAGGAATCAAACAAGCCAATCAAAAAATGGGCTATGGAGCTAAATAGAGAGTTCTCAAAGGACGAAATACGAATGGCATATAAGCATCTAAAAAAATGTTCCACGTCACTAGTCATCAGGGAAATGCAGATTAAAACTACATTGAGATTCCATCTCACTCCTGTCAGATTGGCCACCATCATGAAAACAAATGATCATAAATGTTGGTGGGGATGTGGAAAAAAAGGAACCCTTCTGCACTGCTGGTGGGAATGCAATCTGGTCCAGCCATTGTGGAAAACAGTGTGGAGGTTCCTAAAACAGCTTGAGATTGATCTACCATATGACCCAGATATAGCACTCCTAGGCATATATCCAAAGGACTCATCTCATTTCCTTAGAAGTACGTGCTCAACCATGTTTATTGCTGCTCAATTTATAATAGCTGGGAAATGGAACCAGCCTAGATGTCCCTCAACAGATGAGTGGATAATGAAGATGTGGCACATTTATACAATGGAGTTCTACTCAGTGGTAAAGAAAAATGAAGTTATGAAATTTGCAGAAAAATGGATGGACCTGGAAAGTATTATACTAAGTGAGGTAACCCAGGCCCAGAAAGCCAAGTGCCACATGTTCTCTCTCATATGTGGATCCTAGCTACAGATGACTGGGCTTCTGCATGAGAATGAAAATACTTATTAGCAGAAGCCAGTAAGTTAAAAAGGAGACATAAAGGGTAGAGAAAGGAAGGGAGGAGGATACTTAATAGGTTGATATTGTATATATGTAAGTACAATGATTGAGATGGGGAGGTAATATGATGGAGAATGGAATTTCAAATGGGAAAGTGTGGAGGAGGGGAGGGAATTACCATGGGATATATTTTATAATCATGGAAAATGTTAATAAAAATTTAAAAAAAAAATTTTTTTTGTTCATTTTTATTTATTTATTTGAGAGTGACAGAAACAGAAAGAGGAAGATAGAGAGAGGGAGAGAAAATGGGCACGCCAGAGCCTCCAGCCACTGCAAACGAACTCCAGACACATGTGCCCCCTTGTGCATCTGGCTAACATGGGAATCAAGCCTCATACTGGGATCCTCAGGCTTCACAGGCAAGCACTTAACAGCTAAGCCAACTCTCCAGCCCCTATTAAACATTCTTAACTTTAAATGGGCTTGACATGAACATGCACTTTCCTTTCTCATTTATCTTTAGCATATGACTCTGGGTCTAGTAATGACTTAGAGAGAGAAAGAATAGAAAGTAAGGTTGAGTTATAAAACCTCAAGGCCATCCCACAGTGACACACTTTCTCCAGCAAGGCTCTGCCTCCTAAAGGTTCCTCAACCTTCCAGAATAGCACAACTGACTGGAGATGAAGTATTCAAATACATAAGTGTAAACGGTCATCTTATATTCAAACCACCACAGTCTGTTTACTTACTGTATTATCCACAACTAGAAAACATTCTCCAGTTTTAAGGTTTGATGTGATTAGATAAAGACCACCTGGATAATCCAGGAAAATTTTCCCATCCCACTTTAATCAGTTCTACAGCACTTCATTTGTTTTATAACATATACAGGCTCCAAGGATGTCTTCGGAGAGCCATTATTCCTCCTGCCACGAGATCCTTCAGGACTTTTATTGTACTATTTCCTTGATTACATTTGTCAACATAATTTACCCATATCCATAATCTTACTTTTAAAGTTGACACAGATACAAGACTAAATCATAGCCAGACCCAGAATCATGTATTCAAAGACAAATGAGTGCTGGAGAGATATCTTAGTGGTTAAGGCCAAAGAACCCAGGTTCAATTCCCCAGTACCCACATAAAGCTTGATGCACAGGGTGGTACATGTGTCTGGAGTTCATTTGCAGTGGCTAGAGGCCCTGGCATGCTCATTCTCTCTATCTGACTCTTTCTCTCCTCTCTCTCTCCCTCTCAAATAAATAAATAAAATATAAATGAGGAAGGAGGAAAGGGTACAGGTCTATGTCAAGCCCATTTAAACTTAAGAATATTTAATAGTAGGTAGGGTACTCTTAAAAACACTCTCAATCCCTGCAAAGCCAAAGGACCCAGGTTCAATTTCCCAGGACCCACATAGCCAGACACACAAGGGGAACATGCATCTGGAGTTCATTTTCAGGGGCTAGAAGCCCTGGTGGGCCCATTCTCTCTCTTTCTGTCTCTTTTCTTTATCTCTCTCTCTCTTTCTCCTTGAAAATAAATAAAATTTTTAAAAAACACTCTTGATCAACAATTTCTGTATTCACAAGCCAAATCAGAAATTGCTTGGTTAAAAAAGCTTCTCTTTTTAAATACATGGTGACAACTAAGAACTATATTTTAATAATCCCATGGCATTTAATAACCACTTGTAGTATAAGTTTAAAGCTGATCTTTGAATACAAAGATAAATCAGATTCCTATCACAAGGCTCTTTCAGATTCATTGAGTATTTGTCAGACATGTATAATCTGATTCATTATAACAAATGCAATTTTGCATTATGACACATTATACATTCATATATACCAAAATAAATATTTTATGGAAAATACTGATAGTATTTGTAAAGCATCTACATTCTATTCATGTCTATCTATATTATTCCCTTAAAAAAATTCTTGTCACAACACTCTTCAGCCCATTAAATTGATCTTATAGCCCAGGAATGTTCATGGTCTAAAGTTAGACCAAATTAGTACTGAAAAATATCAATCTGGACATATGACCAGTTAACTCTAACACAAAGGAGAATTAATTAAGCACTCAATAGAGGTTGATACTGTGGGAACACACAACAAGTAAATAGCTTAACTGGGACATCCAAGATCAACTACACAGACTACAAATATGGAGGGAAATTCAATCAGTAGATATTAAGAATGGGTCATTATTGGTCTCCTTTTCACTACTATTTGCTCAGACTAGGTTGAAGACAAGCTACCAAAATATTTGATACACAAATTAATGGCTAAGCTTAGTTGTAAACTTGGGAATTTCTTGAAAAAAATGTCTCAGCGGGTCACCTTAAACACTGTTGTTTATCTTGTCCTTGTTTTCCCTGTCCCTCTGGGATCAATAGTCAACCAACACAATCCCCAGTTTTCAGTCACAAAATCCACTCTGTTCAGATGCCTGCCTCGGCTTCTGATGACTCCCCAGTCAAAGCTGACACACAATCTCCCAATTCTCTAAACACTATATAGCACTAATAAGCAGCATCAAAACTTAGCCAAAATCTGGTTTAAATGCTTTGAGGAGACAAAAGAGGAGGCAGTGTTATATCACATATGCATGCTTCAACTGACCCAGCCAAACTCAAATCTCTCCAAACCCACTGATCTTATTAAAGAAAAGGAATTATAATATGTCTAAGATTTGAGATGTACATATGGAAAGCTTCTTATAATTTAACCTTCTATGTGTTTATGTGCTATATATTATTTTGATTATATCAAGAAAATTTTTCTGTAACAGTATATTCTATATAATCAAGAGAAGTTACTATGGTAATTATATGGACAATTACTAAAATTATTTTATTATTATCACAATGGTAGTTTTACCCATTGATACAATTATTTCTTTAATTTGAAATCAATAGTTGCTACAATGTGTAAAGAATTACTGCACTCATGAAGAAAACAAAACAGTAAGATCGTTGATCCTTTGGATCTAAAAGGTAGTAAGAGAGCAAATCATTCCAAGGCATGGCAGAGCATAAACGTATAATGTACAAAGTCACATTGGTGGTATAGTGGTGTGCATATCTGTCTTCCACAGTGAAAGAGCAAGGTTTTCTAATTTGGGTGCTCAAGCTGGGTATGGTGGTGCATGCCTTTAACCCCAGCACTCAGGAGGCAAAGGTAGGAAGATCACTGTGAGTTCAAGGCCAGTCTGAAACTACATAGTAAAGTACAGATCAGCCTAGGCCACAGCGAGACCCTAAATTAAAAAAAAAAAAATCAAATAGTAATTTGGATTATCAAAACACTCCAATTTATGAATTCCAAACTGGCTTATCAAAATTTTGATCATGGGCTGGAGAGATGGCTTCGCAGTTAAGGCACTTGCCTACAAAGGGTAAAGACCCAGGTTCAACTCCCCAGTACCCATTTAAGCCAGATGTACAAAGTGGCACAAGTCTGGAGTCTGTTTGCAGTGGCTGGAGGTCCTAGTACACCCATTCTCTTTCTCTCTACTCTCTTTCTCTTTCTCTTTCATTCTCTCTCTCTCTTCCCCTTGCAAATAAATAAATATTTTTAAAAATTAACAATTTTTTGGTAGGGTTGGAGAGATGGCTTAGCAGTTAAGGTGTTTGCTTGTAAAGCCAAAGGAACTTGGTTTAATTCCCCAGGACCCACAAAAGCCAGATGCACAAGGTGATGCATGCATCTGGAGTTCGTTTGCAGTGGCTGGAGGCCTGCCGTGCCCATATATTCACTCCCTCCCCCCTCTCTCTAGTAAATAAATAAAATATTCTTTAAAATTTTTGGTGATATTTAAGTGTCTTTGCAAAAAAAATGTTGGCTGAGAAGATAGCTTAGTGGTTCAGATTTGTTTGGCATATAATTTATAGAGAATCTATGCTTGCCCTTATGGAAATAGAGGGTAGAGATGTAAAACTACTAGCCAGCATCTCAACTACATACATCTAAAGTAAAATGCTATAAATATATAAAGTATGCAAAATGCTACTGCTTCTCAGAGAAGGGAGATGGTTTTCAGCAAAGTAAAAAGTTAACAGTTCATGAAAAGAAGTGGCATTTGTCCTAAATCTTAAAGGATGGTGGGATTTTCACTGGCAGATGTTAAGGACGGAGAAGCATTCCTAAAATAGGTATTAAGGATCCTAGGGTAAGAATGCTATAGAAATAGTAGAATGTTCAGAATTTTGTTGGAAGCTCATTTCTAAGCTCTTGAGCCTCCGATCCTTGAATCTATAAACTTAAATCTAACACATAAGACACTTGCTAAATCTTTAAGACTAGAACCTCTACCTGACACTGAGATCACCCTTAGGTTCTTGCTCACAAGACCCATATGACATTACTTTGTTAATTTGGTGTCTTCTTGCTCACAGGACCCATATGCAGGTGGAAAGCCACTTTCAGTCACATGTTGTCTGTGTCCTGCTTTGGATACACCACTATCTACTTCCCTATTTACTTTGATTTTTGTTGTGTTTCATGGCTATTCATTATATTAATGATATATAATGTATATAATGTAATTTATATTTAATATATTCAGGGTCCCCAAGCTTAGAAATGAGTTACTTTTCACATCAGATTTTCCAAGGACTAAAAGTGGAAAAAAGTTAAATAAGTGATGTAATTCATATCACACATTCCTTCATTTCTTAAGTGATGATTGATGCTCTAAGTATAAGTAGCAGCCTTTTGAATAAGGATGCATATAGTTGCTAATGTACACCATAACTTTCTTCTGCAGTTACCCAGGGCTACTTTCCAAAGTGAGCAAGGAGTCCCATGCCATCATGGAGTCCACTAGGCTAACCACCTGACAGCCTCTGCTCATCAGAGATCAAGAACCTGATGGCTGAATCCCCGCCGACTCAATGTCTGCCTTGTCTCTCATCAGTACAATGCAATTAATTTCAGCTAACAAAACCCTTCTATAGTCCCTTCTCATCACCTTACTTCAAAATGCTGATCAATACCTCAAAAACCACTCCCTTTCCATGTGTGTTACTGACAGCACTGTACCAACCAAAAACAGAACTGAGCCTGGTTATGAAATCATATTCTAAATAGAAACCATGCTATCCAGCTCAACAAATTCTTGTAGACCCAAGTTATCCCCTCAAGATTTTCATATTTCTATGAATTTGTTCACCCTCCTGAATTCCAGGTTGTTTGAAATTCAAAGGTATTTAAATATTCTTTTAGTTAGTTGTGATGCTTTCTATTTTCTATTAATACAATCACTACTAAAACATCTTGTACAACTTTTAAAAATTTCAATAGTACATTAAATCATTTTTGTGAGTTAGCCTGGATACTTAACCATCATGAATTAAACCATTCTATGGACAAGGGGGTAAATCTGAGCTCAAAAAATTTTAGCCGGGCATGGTGGAGCATGCCTTTAATCCCAGCACTCAGGAGGCAGAGGTAGGAGGATCGCCATGAGTTCAAGGCCACCCTGAGATGACAGAGTTAATTCCAGGTCAGCCTGAACCAGAGTGAGACCCTACCTCAAAAAACAAAACAAAACAAAACAAAAAAATTTACTAAAACTAATTTATAGACTCCATTTGGAAATGTGCAATTGCCTATAAAGAAATAATGGCCTCACGACCAAGAAAACCCAAAAGAAAGGTACTGACTATCTTCTGAAATACCAAATCCAATTAAGGTCAATCTTGGAAGTTGTGATGACAGGGAAAGAGAGAGGAAGCACTCCTAAAGTATACAGCATTTTTAAATATGTGTCATAAAATAAGCTAAAGACTGTGGTAAGAACAATTAATTCAGCCTAGGGATATTAGACTATTTCACACACAAAAAAGTGACATTTGGAGGGTGCACTACAATGTAATTCAGACCAACCAGTCTGCTGGGAACAACTAAAAAGGCTAGACCAAAAAAAAAAAATGTTTGAAGGAATCAAAGCACTAACATAAAAAGAAAGAATCACCAGGCTAGAACAGGGCAAAGGATGGCAGTGCAGGGAGGAGAGAGCTAGCCAGTGTCTGAAGAAACAGCTGATGGACAGAGATGTTTCAGATAGCCTCCCGGGAATGCAGGGATGAGAAGCAGAGGGAAGCCTATCAAGGTTGAGTACCTCAGGAAGCACCATTACAGTGAGTAGAGCTCTGAAGGATTTACAACTTACAGCAATAGGCATCAAATCCTCACAGTCCATAAAACTGATCCTGGACTGGTTATGCCCCAGGTAATGGCAAAACAAACTAATCCTCCTCTAGAGGAACATGACATCAGTTGGACCTCAGATTGTTTCTAAAATCTGCAAATATGATGTCTGACATGTGAGTGAAATTTCAAAATGAGGCATATGAACTGACCAGCAACCATGACAATTGAGAACCGGAAGAAAAACTCATCAACGGAGACTGCAGACCTCAGACCTTAACTCAAGAAGATAAAAACAAGGAAACGGTGGTAGATAAATAAAATTCTTTTTTTAATGAGCAAAAAGTGTTGATATAAAGCACAGCTCTCCCCTCAGAGGGAATAAGAGATAGTTGATTCTTGAGTAAAATATGAGTGACTGTGACCTGTGAACACAGATTTAGGTTGCCCTAACCAACATGTGCCAATATGGAAGTGGTTTCAGGAAGATTTCATAGTTACAGAGTAAAATAAAGTCATTTATCAAAGGGTTTCCCAAATGCATTGGTGGGGACATCAGAAGACATGTCACAGAAAAATGGGAACAGCTGTGCTATACATCTCAAATGCTCTCTGATGACATTCTTTCTGGGTTGGGGGAAGCCAGTGGTCTGTCAACAAAATATTCCAAAGGTTTTTCTTGATAGTAAAAGGATATTAGGTCACACAGAGGTGAGTAATGAGTTGCTATTAAGGGGGCTCAAAACAGCCCAAGATCATTTGGTGCTGAATCCCATGGCCAGGAAATGTATAGACTCCAGAGAGAAGACCCCACTGCTCTCTGAATAAGAAGCGTGGGCACACACACCAGAAAGTCTCTCAAGTAACTACACATATCCTCTTTAATCTAAGTTGTTCTCACTCTTGGTTGGAGAATCTGTTTTGTTTTACAGATGGCAGAGAAAACTCAGGAGATCCAAGATCCATCAACACAACAAGAAAAGACAGCCAACAGCCTGCCACCTCTGTACCATCTTCCAGGGCTCACAAGGAATTCCAGAGGAAGCAGCAGTGTTGCTCCGACTGCAAGTCTGACAGCCAGCTGTGGTCAATCCTAACACACTGAATCAGAAACTCAGACAATACAGAAAACTCATCACTAACCCAGACTGCTCACAGACCCACTAAGACCCAGGGACCATCTCAGAAGAGAGGGGCAGGAAGACTGTAAGAGCTATGGGCTGGGTAGAAATATCCTGAGGCACAGCCTCCCCCCCACCACCACCACAGAGACTGAATTGAGGCCTCAATTACCCAACAATAAACACCAACATCCCCACTTAAGAGAGCCTTTAGGGAAAGGGGGATGGAAGGGAGAGGTGGTATAAGACTAAAAGTTATAAACAATAATAATAATAATAATAATAATAATAAAGGATTAAAAAACAGCATGATTATCCCACTAGGTATAGAAAATACTCAGCATTATTCCATTATAAAACTCTCATAAAGGAGGTAGGCATGGTGATGTACATCTTAACCCCAGCACTCAGGAGGTTTGGCAAGAGCAGGACATGTTTGAGGCCACTCTAGACTACATAGAGAATCAGCCTTTAGTAAAACTTATCTCTGAAAACAAAACCAATGTTACACAAGGAAGACCCTCTCCACAAAGTAGGAATACAAGAAAATTATCTAAACAAAATAAAGGACATATATGAAAAGCACACAGCTAATATCATATTCAGTGGTTTTAAAAAAATGAAGGTTTTTTCCTCTTAGATCCAGGAAAAGGTGATCATGTCCACTGAGATGGGAACTGACAAAGAAAATGTAGTACATACACAGTGGAACAGAATTCAGCTTTTCAAGAAAAGAAATCTTGTGACATGGATGAGCCTGTAGGGCAATAAATTAAAAAAGCCAAACCCAGAAGGATAAGGCTACACAGTACTACTTTGAAGACTCTAAAATAGGCAAACTCAAAGAGGACAGAAGGGAGAGAGGGGCAGAAAAGGGGGGGGAAGGAGAGGGGAAGGGAGGGGGAGGAAGGGGAGGGATGGAAGAAAGGAGAGGGGAGGGACAGACAGAGGAGCAGAGAAAAGATGAGAGTGAAGAGACAGGAGAGGAAAGAGGAGAAGAGAAGAGAGGAAGAAGAGAAGAGATGAAAAAGCTATGAGTCCAAGGGTACAAAGTGCCAATCTGTCTTATGCACGGGTTTCTCATGAGCTTTGTTAGTACCTATCTATGATCTTGAATCCAAAATACCCTAGGCTACGGACAAGATTGTATTTAGGAGCCTTTATGACCAAAGACCAGAGCCTGAAACCTAAGTCCACTCACAAGACAATGACTAAGCCTCTTGCTCATTTTTGGCTATATCTGTCTGGATTACCCTATAATAAAAAAACAAACAAACATGAATTTCAACTCAAAACATCTCTAGGAAGTTTTTTGGTATGTTTGGGGCATGCAACACAGTAGAGTACAAAAGGACACATTCAGCTGGGCATGGTGGCCTGTAATCCCACAACTTGGGCAGCTAAGGGAAAAGGAGCAAGAAGTAGAGGGCAGCTTGGGCTGATACCCTGACCACTACCCCACCTCCTCAGAACACATGGAAAACAAAATGAAACTTTTATATGTCATCCCACCTTAGTTTACTTACAGGAACAGTATGTACTAGTAAACTGAGTACTCACTATGCCTACCTTACCTAATTTAATCACTGCTGCTAGAAAAAGTGAGAAACAAGTAGGAATATCTACAACAGAGAAATTAGACCTCATTGGAAGAAAGTCTAGCCATAGAAGGACCCTTCACATCTCAACAGTAGAGTCTCTGGAAATGCGAGGTGCCCACACAGCATTTGGCAAGGGGAGAGGGGTTATGTCCAAGGAGGTTGGGAAGGCGGAAGAAGAAGGATTTGCAAGTGGGAAGGAAGCAAACTTCTTTGAATTCCTTTATCCCAAAGATAACCAGCCAGGTATCTGGCTCCCCTGGGGTTACCAAAATAGCAGGGGGCAGTCTCCAGACAGACTTCTTGGCATTCAACAGGAGCATGATGAATTCTTCCGAGTCTCAATAGATTTGCTAACTACTTCAATTATAATATCATTATTTGACGTTAATATGTTATTCTTATGTTTTACAGGAGGAAACTAAATCAGTACAGCTATGTGCATTGTCCCATGTCACAAAAGTAGACAATGAATTAGGATTTGAACACCAAAAGTCTGGTTCCAGAGCTCTTGTTTTTACAATTAAACTTTATTCTAAGCTAAAGTCTAAAATTAGTACAAAAGGTCCTTGATTCAATAAATATGTATTTATTTAGGATATAAGGAGAATGATCCTAGAAGACATCAACCTGAAAATGTAACTACAGCCTCTTTGCCTAACAGTAATACAATGCTTTTTCTTAGTTGTCTACAGGAAGTAGGGCTGGGAGAGCAAGTCTCAAACAGAGAAAGCTCGAATGATTTTTTTTTTCTTCGTTAAGCCAAAGGATAGGTGGAGAGCCAGTGGCAAAGAGCCATGGGTAAGAATCAGTAGTGAGGGCTCCCAGGACAAGTTTGGTCTTGAGCGATCCATGGGCTACTATGATAGAACAATGGACACCTCAAAATATTCACACCCTAGTCCCCAAAACCTGGGAATGTGGCTTTGAGGACATGATGACATTATGAATCCCAAGAGGATGGCTGTCCTATGTGGTAGAGATATGGGTTCTTCTAAGAAGAAAACAACAAAGTCCACCAACGACAACAGGAGATACAATTACAGGAGTGCCACAGTAATATGTTAGACTTGGGTGGCTTATGGACAGTGTCACCCCTGAGTTCTACATAACTTTTCGAGAAGAAAACTGGGGTAGTGTTTACACTGAGGTCCCTTCACCCGTCAGTGAGTGTGGGCTAGCAAATACGTGGGTCCCAGGACTTCTCCCAGCCTGAGATTTCAGTCTAGGACAAGCATCTACATTCTTGAAAGCACACGTGTGCAGCTGCTAAGACTGCCCACAGAAAATGCTGTAACAATGACTTGAGCCAAGGGTTAGCAAATAGGCCCAGTGGCCAAATCTAACCTGTTGCCTCTCTTTATAAATCAGGTTTTAGAGAATCATAGCCGTGCTCATTACTTGTCAACTGCTTGTATCACTTTGGCAGGACTCTGACAGAGCCAAAGAGGTGCTACAGTGTGAACAGTTAACCCACAAAGCCTAAAAGACCATCTGGTTCTGAGAGGGAGTCAGGTAGCTAAGTACTTTCGGGTGACTGGACCCAAAAGCAAAAGCAGAAATGTCCTTAAGCCTGCCCTTGCAATTTCCACTTTACTAGAGACCAAGAGAAGGATCTCTCCTCTCCTATCTCTTGACTAAAGAAGTTTCCTAGATCTGTTTCTTCATAAACAACATGAGCCCCTCCTGGGAGGGAGTTTCCCTTTCCTAGAATTTAAATCTGATCTTGGCATTGTGGTTGGTTAAAACTTAGCTTCATGGCTGACCTCTTCCTGAGCCAGGCCCTGAGCCAGACCAATCATCCCTCACTGGCTAACCAGAGCCTGAAGGTAAGGCCCACCACAATAGGTTATAAGGAGAAGCTTACCAGGTAGGCAGGATGCTTTTGCTGGCTGTTCATCTCTCCTGACCTTCCAGGTTCCTGTCCTGGTAAGCCCTGCTCTCCCCCATGGGCTCACTACCCCTCCTGCCTCCCACACGGCAGGAGCTCTCTGCACTTTCTTCCCTTTCCTCCCTGAATCCCTCTTCATATTCCAAGGCTCATGTTTGCCCTCCCACATGGGCTCATAAGCCACATAAGGGTACCTATTTTCCCTTCCTCAGTTCATGGACCCTGTCTGTCCCTTGTATATTCCTGAATAAAAATGTGGTGTTTCATAAATTGTCATCTTCAGCCTTGTTTTATCCAATTCTTCAGTTAAAAAGCAGACACAAACTCAGGGTTTGGAGTTCAAAGTCTATTCCTGAATCCCATCACTGCATTAAAGCTCTTTACCAAAAAGCCTGCTATTCCCTGACTACTGCACTATCTTTTCCCACCTTCTATTTTCCCTGTTCCAAACATGCTCATCCCAATGGCTAAACTACAAAGTCAACTCAAGTCACTTCCATGGCATATGCAGTTTGCACTCAGCTGCGATCCGGACCACTGTGTTGAAAAGCACGGAGGTCCCGGTGGACAGAAGAAGGGTGCCATGGATGAGCATAGACAAGGTAACTCACGGTGAGCATGCTGTGCACTGGATGAGCCTAACTGTAAAATATGCAAGGTTTAAAAAACTGTTGGATGACTGGAACAAAATATGAATGCAATGCACCCATTCTTAACTGCACCATTAACAATATATAGCATCTGCTCTGATGGATGTGGGAGTTATTGTAATGATATGCAAATGTTTCACATTCATAAAAACGTAGAGAAAATAAAACCATTTTGCGATTTTATCAGAGTGTAATATGAACCAATTTTGTCATGTTTGTACACAAGATTTCTGAGATTGATGTCTGCTCTTGAGAGAATACTAATGACATTTTGAATGCTACAAGACTACATTTTATCTGTTGAAAATATTCCCATTATTAAGACATCTTTCAAAGATCCTAACTCTAAATTTGGGGGGTGATTTTTGCACATTAACACTATTTTCCCATGATGTTAGTTCTAAAATAGTGGCCCAGAACATATCAACAACAGAAATTCTTCCTAAGATTTGCATATTTATATTATTATTTAAAAGGAAATCTGTTGGTTGAGCTAGGCAAAAGAAAAATTACACAAGAAAATTGATGCTTATGTTTCTTATTTTAGGCAGAAGAAAAATTGCAGATGAAAATTTCCACTGAGAATAAGAAACAGTTAAATGCTAAAACCAACCAGAGCAATAAACAAGTAACAGAGCTACCACTGAGGAAACTGATGGTACTACAGGAAAGCTACTCACCAAGGAAGGTCCTAGAAAAATGAGGGCTGATCAGACATGGCCAGACATGAAGCTTTACCACCACTGTGTTTCCCACATGCACAGAGCCTGGCTCACAGAAAGAACTCAGTGTTTTTGGAAGGACAGAAGGAAGGAAGGATGAAAGGAAGGGAGGAATCAAAGCCAGTGTTTCCTAAGCCACTGCAACATTCCTGTGGGACTCCCAGATGGCATCTATACAGAATGGTCAGGAAGGTGACTAAGTCAGGTAAGGCTCTTTATCAGAAATGGAGGAGGCCAAGAATCAGCAGCTGCTAAAGGCTTGCTAAGGACTAGAACAGCTCTGCAAAGGACATAATGGCTCCAGACATAGCAAAAGCAAGTTTGTTTCTTTCAGTCCCATGTGCATTGCCTTTAAACATTATGAAGACAATGATATACCCCAGAAGGACATAGGGATTCTGAGACTTTTAACCTTGATGTGCAAGATGAGGTTGTATGTATTTCATGGTTTTATTTATTTATGTCATGGTTTATCTGTTACATGGTTTTTCTGGTAACCATACATTAATAATACTTGGCAAGAGGGAGGGAGGGAGGGAGGGAGGAAGGGAGGAAGGGAGAGAGGGAGGTAGAAAGGGAGAGAGGGAAGAAGGGAGGGAGGAAGAGAGGGAAGGAGGAATAGAGGAAGAGAAGGAGGGAAGGAGGGAAGGAGGGAGGAAAGGAGGGCAGAGTATCTGCTGTGTAGTTGATGGCACTTGTCCGAGCATGCTGGGTGAGAAACATCAGCAAAGCAGGGTAATTCCAAATCCTGTCTAGTGGATAAGTTCTAGAACTAGGGAGCCATGTTTATGCCTCAAAACTATGAATCTCTTGAAAAATCATTCAAAAATATGCAGGTGTGTATTTCTCTAAGGAGATTTTCTAGTACTTTCATTAGAATCCACAAAGGGTTCAAAATTTACCCCATTACCCTGCAATATTAAGCAGTACACCTGTAGTGTTTTATAAACTCTAGGGTACTTGTGGGACATACATTTTAAAATTAAATGTAGCAAGGTAAATTTTTTTCATGTTGAAGTCTGGGTCAAAAAAATTGAAAATCACCACTTTAAGGCATAGTGTTATATTTAGTGGATTGCCAAGAATTCAACTGTGGAACACATTAAGTCATCATCCACAGAAAACAATTAGACAATCTGCACTCCAGTGGGCATCACACTTCTTTGAATGGCATCGGAGCCACCAAAATGAAACTGCTATTATTAGAGAACTACTATGTACATTCCTCAGAAGTCAGTGTATCTCCGTCTGGCCCTGTTGATCTTAAGACCAGGTTCTATGAAGAGGTTGCCACTGGAAGAATTCTCCACACTGGTTATCTCTGGAGAAATGTAAAATAATAAGGAAAGTGTTTCAGGGATGAGAAGAGAACAAACATTCCCTAGGGCTAGTGAAGTAAGTCCTCTGAGCATCACAAAGGGAAAGCGAAAGCATGGAAAAATCAGCTCTACACTTGTACAACTGTGAGTTTTAGAAAAAAGTATTTCCTATACAATACACAGAGTGCATTGACAATCTGTCATGACTCCTTGTGGGAGTGTCGCTCTAGCCCCAGTGACCCCAGAGTCTAGTATGTCAACAATCCCCTTCTAAGCTTCAGCGTAAGAAAACATACATGATCCAGGCTTGAAGTCGTGAACTTGGCTGTGGGTTAAATCTGAAATGTCACACAATGCAAAAAGCAACTGTGTAAAATCTTGTGAAACCAGCTTAAAGGTTCTAATTGCCCTCATCAGTGGAAAACTACTGAAGCCACATCATCACACTTCTCCAATTTACAAAAAAACAATCTAGAAATCACCCCTTACTTGGGGTTCAAGAATGTCTGAGACAAAAGGCAAACCACTACACTGGCAACCCCACTCTTTGCCCATCTGTCGCCAAGAACACTCACTGTGGAAATTTCCGGATGCTAGAAACAGGCAGATACCAGCACAGCCAGGTTGCTTCCTACCCACCCTAGGATCCTTACCAGGCCACTTCCCTCTTTAACATGGCTTCTGATGCAATTTTAATATCTCGTTATTAAATGGAAAATATAGGCAAGGTAAGTTGGCATTTGGGGAAAGATTCAAATGTGAAAGAAAACAAAACAAATACAGGAAAAAGGAATCATCTTCAAAAGAAGGCTGATGCAGAGCTCCAAATACATGAAAGTGAACCCATGAAACAAGATGCTACAACAAAGACGATTTGAAAACCAGGAAGAGCCTTTCAAAAGTTTATGTCACTTTTAACTATCATCAAACTGAACAGATTTATTGGGTATCAAGTGATATTTTGACACATGTATACATTTTGTTCAAATCAAGGTAAGCATATCTAACTCCACAACCATCATTTCTTTGTAGCAACAACATTCCAAACCCTTCCTTCTTCTTTGAAATACACAGATAATTATTACCTATAGCCACCTACTGAGAAATGGAATAGACTTGCTTTTCCTAAGGGTAATGAACCCTTAAATTTTTAAAATAAGGATCTTGAAAATAAATCAGCAGTCAAGGGTACTTGTTTGAAAAGCCAATGGATCTGGGCTAGATTCCTAAGCCACCCATATAAGCGGGATGAAAAAAGTGGCACAAACACCTGGTGTTCATTTGCAGCAGCAAGAGACCATGGCATGCCCATATACACACATATACATGCATAAATAAATTTACCAAAAAAAAACCTAAAGAGTCAGAACATAGATTTTGAAAAAACATTAAATGGCAAAAAATGGAAAATTCGAGTGAACAGATGAAAAAATTAAAAAGAATTGGTCCAGAAGCAGATCTTACATTTGTCCAATAGGAGGTAAAGCAAATAAAAACAGAAAAATAAAACAGGAGAAAGTATGAAAGAATAATACAAATAGGCCTTCCTGGAACTGGAGTAAGGAGTGTAAGTGTCCCACTGAAGCTCCCATCGACTGTGCGGCACAGGTGATGAACACGGGCGCACATCAAGAATCGCTGCATCCCATCAGAACAGAACAAGAACCAAGAACAGAGATGGTCTGTGAAGACCCTGTACCACGTAGGTTCAGGCTAAACCACTCACCCCATCAGTATCAGCTACACTCACGGCAGGGGAGGACACCATTCCATCCTCAGGATGTGATGCCGCAGAAGTACACCACACCAGCCACCAAGTATCACCATTTGACAACTCAGCTCGAAGGCAATCAAGCCTAACTCTAAATGCCCCTTTCTCTTTTGACTGCTTTAGTTTTCAGTACTTAAATTTCACTTGGTACTTCTTTGCTGAGAAAGTCTGTGTTTTTTTCTTTTGTTTTAAGTGTGTTTATAATTGCTCAATGAAGCATTTCTATCATTGTGCCCTTAAAATCGCCAGATAATTCCAACATCTTTGTCATCTCAGTTTTGATGTCTGTTAATATCTTTTCTCACTGAAGCCAAGATTTTCCTGGTTTTGGTGTAATGAGTTATTTTCCTACTGTATACTGGACATTACTGCTTAGATGAACATGAAAAAATGGACATACAACTGATTAACAAGAGTAGTTTTCATGAGCAAACAAAAAAACAGTGAATAAAAACAAAGCTAATCAGCAAATAACCTGTTGTGATGCCCACACAAGTGCAATAGTGGCACACAGCAATGGTGGGGAACCAACTGCTCTTGATTCGGCTAACTGATCCCCTCAGTGGTACAGGACCCATAGCTGGAGCTGGAAAACAAGTCAGAACCATATCCAAACATAAGCCTGCTCTCTATTATCAAGCTACCACCAATCGTGGGCTACAAGAGGGCCTATACCTATTAAATTCTCTATAAAATGTAAGGGTTATCTCATTTGTCCTGGTGCTAACTTACTCTCTGTTGGAGAATCTGCTTCTCTTTTTCAGATAGATGTAGATCCTAAGGAGAGAGTCCCCCCCATCATACTTCAAAAGGGCCCAGGCTGAAACTAAGAAAAATTGGCGAAACAAGTAAGGGTGCTGTTTTCCTGGTGAACCAGGTACCAGCACAAGGGGGAAGGAGATCAACACAGAGAAAAATCAACTCCTACCAAATCAGAGAGCCAGAGACCCAGAGGCCCCCAACACCTCATCACTGAAGCAGACCAAAAATGAACCCAACATGGCTCAGGGAAATTTTGCGCAAGAGGGGTCAGAAAGAATGTCAGAGCCACATGTTGGGTCATGATATGCAGAAATATTTATCCTACCCATAACTATGGGCTAACTCCACAATTCATGACCCATATACCTCAACAAGAAGGGGCCAATGGGAGAGGGTAGGTCACAGATGAGCCTAATAATGGTACCAAACTGACTGTATTTGCTGAATACAAAACTAATTAATAAAAAATAAATTTAAAAATAAAGCTAATAGTTAAAAAGCCCATTCTACATGTCAGACAACATACTGAGTATGTTATAGATATTATAATCATAGATTATGTAAATATTTATATAGATATAATCATTGGATGCTTACAACAACCCTATGATGTAGGAACTATAATTATTTCCATTTTACAAAGGAGGAAACTGCCAATGTCACACCTCTGGCAAACAACAAAGCTAGAATATGAATTCTAACAGCCTGCCTCTGAAGTTTGTGCTCCTGAAATCAATATGTCAGAGATCTTTAGTATCTTACTTATCACTGCATTTTTACTTGTGTAAAAATGTCATTATTTCACTGTACACAAAAATGGGAATTAAGGGTGAAAGTTGTCATTTGAGTACTCACAGAACAATATTATGTAGTATTTTGTGGCTACCACTAAAAGAAAAAAGCTAAAAGCAGGAAATTTTCTAGAAAAAGAAAGAATAAGGAAATAAAGGCAATTTCCCATGAATTTTGCAGTGATCCAATCTCTTGTGTTCTTTCCTACACTAGTTTCTAGTGTCCAAAAACTTATTGTTAGAATAAATGAATGAATCAATCAACCCATCAATGAATGCATATAAACCTGTCTCTACAGCCTTTGAAAGATAAAGAGGTTGTCTAAGCCTCACAAAAGATACCACAGTCACAGTGTGGGCGTGAGAGATGGCTCAGCAGTTAAGGGGCTTGCCTGCAAAATCTAATGATCTGGGTTTGACTCCCCAGTACCCATGTAATCCAGAAGGCATAAAGTTGCATATGTATCTGCAGTTCATTTGCAGTGGCCGTAGCCTCTGGAGTGACCATTTTCTCCCCCACCCCTCTGTGTGTGTGTGTGTGTGTGTGTGTGTGTGTGTGTGTGTATCACTCTGCTTGCAAATGAGTAGGTAACATAACTTTTAAAGAAAAGATACCACAGTGGTTTAAATATGAAATGTCTCCCATCAGCTCATGTGCCTGAATGTCTAGTCCCCAGTTGGTGGCGATGTTTGGAAAGGTCGAGGCACCTTTTGAAGATGGAGCCTCACTGAAAGAAGTAGGCCACTAGAAGTAAGCCTTGAGGTTGTATAGTTTAGCACTATTTCCCATTCACTTGCTAAGCTTCCTGAGGGTAGATGCAATGTGACTCTAGCCACCTCCCACTCCTGCCTCCATGTCCTCTTTGCCCTGATAGACTGTATCCCCTCAAACAGGAAGCCAAAATAAGCCCTTAAGTTACTTCTTGTCAAGTATTTGGTTATAGCAATGACAAGTAATTTATATAGATCCTAAGAGGGGAAAATATAGAGCCAACCTTTCCAGATGAGTTCTCTAAAAGTCAGGGTCAGAAGCTAGCTGTTTTGTCCCATAAACTCCTGATATCTGGCCAAGTAACCATTCTGACAGTAGGGTGTTCTCTAAGAAGAAAGTTTCCAGATACACTGACGGCATAAACTAGATGCCTAACATTCACCCAGAAATTCTTCTTCCCTTGATATGCAACCTCATCTAAGAAACACCAAATCTAACCAGAAAGATTTTCATAAGTGCACTACTTGGAAAGTTAAGAAAAAAGTCTTTGTGGAGGAAAAATAAGTAATGACTTTCTTGTTTAAAAAAAAAAGTAGTGTTTTTAAAAATATAAAATGTGGGCTGGAGGGATGGCTTAGCAGTTAAGGCATTTGCCTGCAAAGCCAAAGGACCCTGGTTCAATTCCCCAGGACCCACGTTAGCCAGATGCACAAGGGGACGCACATGTCTGGAGTTCGTATACAGTAGCTGGAGACCCTGGTGCACCCATTCTCTCTCTCCCCCCCCCTTTCTCTGTCAAATAAATAATATATAAAAAATACATAATGGGGATGGAGAGATGGCTTAGCAGTTAAGCACTTGCCTGTGAAGCCTAAGGACCCCGGCTCGAGGCTCAATTCCCCAGGACCCACATAAGCCAATTGCACAAGGGGGCACATGCCTCTGGAGTTCATTTGCAGTGGCTGGAGGCCCTGGCGCACCCATTCATTCATTCTCTCTCTTTCTCTCTCTGTTGCTCTCAAATAAATAAATAAATATAAAATGTAATTCTGGCCAAAATGTATATCCATCTAGTCCTTACCAGAGACTGACACTGCCATGAAGCTCAGTGCCAGGGCTTGATGAAGCCTCCTAACATTGTACTGCATCCCAAAAGCTATTCTCTTGGTGGAGGTGACAGATCTCTCTCTCTCTCTCCCTGGTCTGACTAGGCCTTCAAGGATCACTTCATTGGTGCGCATGTGAACATGATGCAGGAGTCAACCAATTGGTCAACATGGAGATTAAAAACACATAGAGCAAAGCATGGTGGTTCATGCTTGTAATTCCAGTACTCAGGAGGCTGAAGAAGGAGGACTGGCATGAGTGTTAGGGCAGCATGAACCCCAGAGTCAGACCCAATCTCAAAAACAGCAACAAAAACTGAACTGTGTACTCACTAAAACCAAATCCAGCAAAACAGACTATATCCTGTAAACAAGAACTGTTTCCACTGTTAGCCTGAAGCTATGAGGCCCAGAACACCAGCACCAATAGGAAGCAGCAACTCAGTGGATTGCAACAGGACACCAAACCACCTGGCAAGTGAATCTGTAATCGCTTCTTAAAGAATGCCTCTTGGCAACCCATGCAACAATCTTTGGTATTAAAAAAGACATATGATTTATTTGACATTTAGCATATAAAGAAACCTGATAAGTTATAATACATCCTTCATAGCTCATTCATAACTACAGCAATATGCAGTTATAGACAAATATAAATTTTAAGCTTCTATAGATTAATATTTGCTATATCATCCTTGAGTAAGCCTCCTACTAAAGAAAAGATTTTATAATTAATTTATGCCCTAAACATTTACAGCTGGAAACAGATGAAGCAACTAAGGATTTTTAAAGAATTCAGTTCTGTTGTTGTATCTTTAAGACATGAAATTATAGCAATTCCTGAAGAAATATGCATATTTTCAATGAGCATATTATTTTTAAAATAGCCTAATTTACTATGAAAAACAAGAGGCTTTCATCTCTTCTTTCCACAAAGGGTTAAAAGAAACAAAACAGTGCTCATTTTTTTGCCTCAGTACTACAATACTTTACATTTCCTACTTTATCTACTGAAGCAAGGTAGCTAAGCAGCTACTGTCCAGATTTTTTTCATCCACACCATTGTTTTATATACAGTACATTTTCTAACCTCAGAGAACTTAACAACTACCCTAATCACAAGCTCTTTAGGCAGTGCCAAGAAGAACCCAGTGAAAGAAATCGTTATGCACAGTAGACACAACTCCTTACAAAACAGCTTTTCTAGCCAGCTCCAGTGCAGTGTGTCCCATGCATATCTTTAGATCACTGTATATTTTGAAATAAAAATATAAAATCATATAGTCTAAAGTCTGTTGCTATTTTATTTTTCATTTGTTTCAAAACTAAAGTCTTGATATTACAAGCCTTTCCAACAGACTTAAATAGTATTAAAATGCTACTTTCAATTTAAAGGGCAAAATACCTGGAAAATTAAGGTCACAATGTTAGAGAGTCTAATAGAGTATGGATTTCTGCTTGAAGTACTTCAACCAGAAACCTCAGCAATCTTAAATCTGTCTCTCCTGGATATAATAAGTTTTAAAGCTTTGAATGAATTTTCAGAGTCTGTTTGATATCTCTCATACCTTCAGAAAAGAATACAGCAGAGGAGCAAAGAGAACACTCTATAACAATGGGGTTGTTATGCAGTGCCAATAAATTACAGAGCCTTTAAAACAGAAGATGAACAGGATTAAAGTAGGAAAAACAACTCGTATTCAAAGGAGTCTGCTTAAGAACTTGTTCTCAGGTACAAGGTACTCCTGAAAAGATTAGGAAATATCTTCTTTTATTTGAGATGTTATTAATGCTGTAGATCATTATTAAATCAACTACTAATTTTAAAGTGTGGGGCTTGTTTTTCAGTATGCCTACACTAAACATGGTGTTGCAGTCAGGGTCGCATTGCTGGTAGAAATCACCCGACCAAGAGCAGCTTTAGGGAAAAAGGGGGTTTATTTTGGCTTACAGACTCAAGGGGAAGCGCCACGATGGCAGGGAAAATGATGGTATGAGCAGAGGGTGGACATAATCCCCTGTCCCACATAAGGTGGACAATAGGAACAGGAGAGTGTGCCAAACACTGGCATAGGGAAACTGGCAATAACACCCATAAGCCCGTCCCCAACAATACACTACCTCCAGGAGGCTTCAATTTCCAATTGCTATCAGCTGAGGAACCTAGCATCCAGAACACCTAAGTTTATGGGGTGGGGGGGAACACCTGAATCAAACCACCACACATGGCTAGTTTCATATACCATTATAAAACCTAAGTCACGTTTTAGACAAAGTACTACCCTGGAAATCACACAGAATATATATGAAGCAGGAAAACAATGCAAAATACATTTCAATTTTTTTTTCATTTAAAGTGTCTGTCATCTAAAACAGTGGTTCATATCAGAGGTGATCTTGTCTCCCAGGGGACATTTGGGAATGCCTGGGGACATTCTTAGTAATGCCAACTGGAGAATTGCTACTGGCAGCTAAGCAATAGAGATCAAGAGCTAACTGAACACTCAATACGCAGGAGAGTTTCATGAAGAATGCTCCAACCCCAAATACAGACAGTCCCAAGGCTGAGAGGTCCTGGCGTTAAGTCAGTGCCAAGCACATCACTGAATATGCTGAACAATCAACAAATATTTGCTGAATGCATGAATTTTAATAATCAAAAAGATGCAGTTTTTACTTGCTGGCTTCTCTTATTACTTGCATCAATTTGAGGCTGCTTGATATAAACTCTGTTTCTATTCTCAAGGTCTTAATCTACTTATCCTTCAGAGTCCTCTTGCTGCTAAATGGAATCAAACAGATGAAAAGTTACATGGATATTAAACATGTGGTTCTGTGATCTGATTTCAAGGAATTCAAAACAAAAACACAATGCTGGCCATTAACCTGTCATTCAACTTATCAGGTGATAATATTTCAAATGCCTTCAGTGATAAGAAGCTCAAAGATGTACTTTACTTGTGCCTGATTTTTGTTAGCTTTCTTTGGAGACTTTTGGTTTGCTTTTTGGTTTTGGTTTTTGGTTTTTGGTTTTTGGTTTTTGGTTTTTGGTTTTTGGTTTTTCAAGGTAGGGTCTCACTCTCTGGCCCTAGCTGACCTGGAATTAACTATATAGTCTCAGGCTGGCCTCGAACTCAGTCCTCCTACCTTTGCCTCCCAAGAGCTGGGGTCAAAGGTGTATGTCACCACGCCCGGCACTTGGTTTTGGGGTTTTTTTTAAATTTTGATTTATTTATTTATTTATTTGAGAGCAACAGACATAGAGAGAAAGACAGATAGAGGGAGAGAGAGAGAGAATGGGCGCGCCAGGGCTTCCAGCCTCTGCAAACGAACTCCAGACGCGTGCGCCCCCTTGTGCATCTGGCTAATGTGGGACCTGGGGAACCGAGCCTCGAACCGGGGTCCTTAGGCTTCACAGGCAAGCGCTTAACCACTAAGCCATCTCTCCAGCCCGGTTTTGGTTTTTGAGACAGTGTACATATTGCTATGCAGCCAAGGCTTCACTCAAATTTATCCTGCCTCAGCCTCCTGAGTGTTGGGATTACAGCTATGCCCTACTATGCCTGGCTAAAACTATATATATATATATATTTTTTTTTTTACATGTGTGTAGTATGTGTGGGGTGGGGTGTGGCATACACACATGTATGTGCTGGGGTAGCACCTCTTGGGCTTTCCTGTAGGGGCTAGATGAGAACATCAGGTGCCCTCACTCATCTGTTTTATCCTTGCAACAGACTCTTACTATTCAGGAGCTGACCATTTGAGGGGCCTCAGTGATTCTCCAGTCTGTCTCTGTAACCCATAGGACTGGGCTACAGACATGCATGACCATGCCCAGCTGTCTTTGTGGGTTCTGGAGATTCGAGCTAGGGCAGCCTCGGGCTCCCTCGGGTCCTTGTCCTGCTCAGGAAGTGCACTTCATGGCTGAGCCATCTCTCCAGCCTTAAGAGTTTTAAGTATGAAAAGTAAAACACGTTTCTAATGGGAGCAGGGGTAAGGGGACACCATGTGTGTGTAAATATAATTTTTAAAAACACTATCATTTTGTGTTTGGCCACATTTGCTGATAAGTGAGGTTTTGGTTTGTTACTGTTGTTTTTTCATTCATAAGTCAAGACCAAGTAACTGAAACTGAAATACTCTAAAACATACTCAATGTGGAACCTCAACTAGAAAAAGCTGAAAGGTACAGAAATAGCCTTTCTATCATTCTCGAGTAATTTGCAATTTCTGGTTCAAAACAATCTTCTTTTTTTTTTCTTTTTTAAAATTTTTTGAGATAGGGTTTGTCTCTAGCCTAGGCTGACCTGAAATTCACCACACAGTCTCAGGCTGTCCTCAAACTCACAGTGATCTTCCTTCCTCTGCTTCCTGAGTGCTGGGATTAAAGATGTGTGCCAACATGCCCAGCCAAAACAATCTTAAAGGAATTTTTTTTAATTCTGATGTACCCAGATTAATCTAATATAAAAATTTCACCAGAGTAGAAATCAAGTTTTGGTGTCTTTTTATCCATAATTACATATATCCCTGTTATCTAAAGACCGATTTTATTTAGAAATAACTAGAATGGGTCAAGCATAGTTGTGTACCCAGCACTTGGGTAACTGAGTTAGGAGAATCACCATGAGTTTGAGGCTAGCCTGGGCTAGTGTGAGACCTTGCATCAAAAAAAGAAAAGAAAAAGTTGGGCGTGGCAGTGCATGCCTTTACTCACAGCAGAGGTAGGTGGGTTGCTGTGAGTTCAAGGTCACCCTGAGACTGCATAGTGAGTTCCAGGTCAGCCCAGACTAGAGTGAGACCCTACCTCGAAATATAAAAATAAATAAATAAAAGAAGAAAGAAAGAAATGAAAGAAAAAGGGCTGGAGAGATGGCTTATTGGTTAAAGTGCTTTCTTGCAAAGCCTAAGGACCCAGGTTCAATTCCCTAGTACCTACATAATCCAGATGCACCTGCAGCACATGTATCTGGAGTTCATCTGAAGTGGCTAGAGGCCCTGGCATGTCCATATTATCTCTATCTATCTATCTATCTTGTAAATGAATAAATAAAAATATTAAATATTAAATAAAAATTAAAAATTAGAAGAAAAGATGTCAGCCGCTCCTTCCTGCTCCCCTCCTTTGGGGAAGGGCTTCTGAGGATGTAACTGAACATTGCTGCCATCTTTTTTTTTTTTTTTTTTTTTTTTGAGGCAAGCCCAACAGACTGATCTTTTTTTTATGAGACAGAAAGAGAATTTGTGCACCAGGGCCTCCTGCAACTGTGATAAAACTCCAGACATGTGCATCACCTTATGCACATATGAGACCTTGTGCATGCCTCACCTGTGTGTCTGACTTATGTGGGATTTGGGGAGTCAAGCACGAGTCCCAAGCCTTCACAAGCAAGCACCTTAACCACTAAGCCATCTCTCCAGCCCTACTGCTACCATCTTTTAAAAAAGAAATGAAAGAATGAACTCAAATGATCATCCTCTCCAAAGAAAATCACAACCATGAATACTTTTTTCTTTACAGATTTTTTTTCAATTGTATTACTACATATATAATAATTTTTTAGGGAAAATGACCTGAATGATTTAGTCAAAGAAACACCTCTGATAATTCACAAGTCTTCATTAATTTATATAGAACCATATACTACCTGAAACTAAACTTTAAGGACAATAGCATTAATCATAAAGACAAGAAATTCATAAACAATTTCCTTGTAAAGAATCTACCACTTACATAATTGGGAAAACAGTATAACTGAAAGAGACATAAAGAAGTGCTTCTAGCCAAAATAATAATGCCATTTATAAATTCTAAATGGATCATAAATATTAGACACTGTTCTGCTACTGTACATTATGTTAGTTGTGCTTAAAGATAAGCACTATTATGGAAAATAAAGCATTGGCTTGCATGCTTAAATACTGCCCTGGTGTTGTTTCAGCAAGAATTGCATCAGGCCAAGTCACAGCCTGGTCCTGCCTATCTCTTTTAAACTGAAGAACAATCTAAAAACCACTCAAATATTTATTCAGGTAGAAGTGAAGGGCACAACTTTTCAATGGGAAATGATTTTTAATAAAATCTTATAAATGGAAAGTTGTCTACCAGAAGTATAAATACAAATGAAGCAATGAATAAGGAAATTCAATGTGGGATTATTCCAAGCTCATCTAAGCCACATACCCTCAGAAAACCCAAAACAATCAAAGTAAGTACATTACCTAGACATGCTTTCAAATTGACTTCTCCCAACTGGAATCAACCTCTGGAGAGGAAGCTGATTTGTTCCTTTCACTCTTTTTACAGCTAAATGAGCATGTAAACCTTCAAAAGAGAGGCAACAATGGATATGACAGCACCATTTATGAATCTAAAGTAATCTCTATGAAAAAGTATCGCTGAAATGGGAAAAAAGAAAACATGAATATCCCAATGAAGAAGTATCCCTCCATTTAAAATAAAATACTAATTTCTGATCACTAACATTACAAAGATACACACACACACACATCTTCTTGGCCTTTGGCTAAGCTCAAGTGTAATATCTGTTATTACTAAACAAAAAGGATAGTTAGATACATACATACATACATAGATATGTAAAAAATCAGGCTCTTGGTACATTTGTTTAAAGATCAGTAACTTCCATTTTTCTACCTTAAAAAAATTTATCTATTTATTTGAGAGAGAGTATGAGAAGGAGAAAGAGAATGGGTGTGCCAGGACCTCCTCTCACTGCAAATGAACTCTAAATGCATATGCCACTTTGTGCATCTGGCTTTACATGGGTGCTGAGAAATCAATGGGAGCTGGCAGTCTTTGCAAACAAGCACCTTTAACCACTGAGCAATCTCTTCAGCCCAATAACCACCTTTGAAGGGCAGTTTGTCCACTAATAATTGGCTTGTAACTTCCTTTAACAAACCTTTATTAAAAGCCTACCATAGGCAAGAAGATGTGTTACACACAGTGACAGAAGCAAAGACTTGTCTGTTACAGGCTTTGACAAAAGAAATTTAATCAAGTTAGGAATATAATATACAACATGCTAAAAACTAATTTAAAAACAAGAAAACAAAAAAAACATAATCTGGAAGGGGAAATAAAATCTAGAAGTATCATACTGCTTGATTTCAAATACAACACAGAGGGGCTGGAGAGATGGCTTAGCGGTTAAGCGCTTGCCTGTGAAGCCTAAGGACCTGGGTTCAAGGCTCAATTTCCTAGGACCCACATAAGCCAGATGCACAAGGTGGCACATGCATCTGGAGTTCGTTCACAGTGGCTGGAGCCCCTGGAACTCCCATTCTCATCCCCCCTCCTTCTCTCTGCCTCTTTCTCTGTCACTCTCAAATAAATAAAAACAATCAAATACAACATAAAGCTATTGAAACTAAAAAGTAGTATGGCACTGACACAAAAACATACATGGAATTTGGTAGAAATGCAAGAGGTAAACTCATTTATAGTCAACTGCTTGTCAACAGTGCCAAGAAAATACAAAGAGAAAAGGACAGTTTCTTCATAAGTATTGCTGGGATACTTAGGTATCTTCATGAGGAAAAAAAAAAAAACTGTATACTTTTTACTTCTGCTATAGCATATAAACATATTAACTCAAACTGGAATCAAGTCTTAAATGTAGGACCTGAAACTACAAAACTACTAGAAGAAAAACATAGGAGAAAGCTCCATGAAATTGTTCTAGGCAATGATTTCTTTAAATATAACCCTGAAAGCCTGGCCAAAACAAAGCCCAAGTGGACAACGAAGACTGCATTCCACTATAAAGCTTATGCACAGCAAAGGGAAGAAAGTTTAAAGGGAGGAAGCTATCTGCAGAGTGGGAAAAATATTTTCAAACTATACCTATGGTGATAGGTTAATGGGCATTAACCAAAATAAGAAAGGAATTCAAGAACCTCAGCTGGAAGAAAACAAATTACTCATTTTAAAAATGGACAAAGACCCTGGACATTTATTTTTTAAAAAGAAGGCAAAAATGACCAAAAATTTCATGAAAAACAATGTTCAACGCTATTAGTAATCAGTGTAATGAAAGTAAAAATCACAATGAGCTTCCATCTTAACCTGCTAGAATAGCCATTAACAAAAAGACAAGTTACAAATGTTAAGCAAAAGTAGGTACTACAATATCTGTATTTAGCATGAGTATAATTTGAAAACATAAATAAAAGTCTGTTTTATTTTTAAAAAAAGGACAAAGGATCAGAGCAGGCAAGGTTATAGAGAAAAAGGAAACCCTTTTCTACCATTAGTTGGATTGTAAATTAGAGCAGCCATTACTGAAAATAGTATGGAGGTTCCTTAAAAAAAAAAAAAAAAAAAAAAAAAGACAACTAGCCAGCTATGGTGGCTCACAAGTGCCAAGTGAAATCAGGTGTAGGACAACAAAAGGTGCATGATCCTACTTATTTGTGAAACCTAAAATGTCAAACTCACAGAAGCAGAAGTAATAGTTACCAGAGGAGGAGGTGGGAAGAGTAGAAAAAGAAAAGAATTGGAATTAAGTACTGGTCAAATTGTATAACGTTTCAGTAAACCAGAAGACTAAGTTTAGAAATGGACTGTATAGGCTGGAGAGATGGCTAAGCGATTAAGGTGCTTGCCTACAAAGCCAAAGGACCCAGGTTTGATTCTCCAATACCTACATAGCCAGATGCACAAGGGGGCACATGTGTCTAGAGTTTGTTTACAGTGGCTAGAAGTCCTGATGCACCCATTTTCTCTCTCTCTCTTCTCTCTATCTCTCTCTCTCTTCTCTCTATCTCTCTCTGCTTGCACATAAGTAAAATAAAATAAAATAAAATTTTAATGTACTGAACAGCAAGATGACCACTATCAAAAGTACTGCTTTGTATATTTCAAAGTAAAAGTAAATTTCATATGTTTCACCATAAAAATGATAAGTGAGGTAACAGATATGTTTAGTAGCTTGTCTTAACCCTTCCACATTATGGATGTATATCAAAGCAACACACTGTACCCTATAAGTGTATGCAACTATGAGTTATCAATTAAAAAACACATTCAGAACCGGGTGTGGTGGTGTATGCCTTCAACTCCAGCACTCAGGAGGCAGAGGTGGGAGAATTGCCCTGAGTTCAAGGCTACCCTGAGACTAAATAGTGAGTTCCAGGTCAGCCTGGGCTAGAATGAGACCTGATCTCAAAAAACTAAAACACACACACGCACACACACACACACACTTAAAGCAGGAAGAAGTGCCTAAAAACAGTGAAAATAAAATGTCATAAGAAGTCAGAAGGAAAAGCTATAACTTGGAGCTGGAGTGATAGGAAAGACAGAGCAAATGGGACTATGTAAGGTGGGCCCAGGTATAGACAGGATTTTGACATTCTAGAAGGAGGGAGCCAATCGGAAGGGAAGGCACGGAAGCACAGGAGAAAGCACCCATGCTCGCCCACTAACAGAAAGCACTGCAGAGCGAGGACTACTGACAGCTGAAGTCGGCTCCAGAGGCCAGGACCAATTTGGGAGGGTTTGACCACTAGGCTGAGAAGTCTGAGTTTTATTAGGTAATTGGGGAGCTGGTGAGGATGTCTGAGCAGGAAGAAGAATCATCAAAGTTATGCTTTAGAAAGATCAATCTAGCAGTAATTGAAGTAACTGAACATCAATCAAAGGCACATGATATAGCACTGTGAATATAATGTAAGCCTGCAGGAATTCAGGGATTCATTTATAAAAATGTAATTTATATGCATCTTTGCAGTAACATAGCTCTATAAACTGCCTTGCTCATAGTCTAGTACCTAATTATATAAGCATCTAAAAAGGTCATAAGTACTATAAAATGATATCACAAAACCTCTTGCCTCTGCCTGGAAATCCTTCCAGCCTCTTTCCCTTCCGGTAAACTCCTCATCTTGTAGATCTAACTTAAATGTCACTTCCTAAGAAAGGCCTGCTTTAATCACTTATCCAAATTGAATCCCCCTTTCTCTCTTTTCAAAGGAACTTGGACTTCTCTTCATCACACTTACTACAATTTATAATTAGGCATTTGGATCACTAATTAAAGTTTATGTCCTCTGCTAGATTATAAAGGGAGGACTGCCTTATTGCTCATCATTAAATTCTTCAGAGTTTACGGGTGACATAACACATGTGACAGAGCACATAGTAGGCACTTAACAAATATTTTTTCTTTAGGAATGAATGGACAGCCAGTTGTGGTGGTCCATGCTGGTAGGAAATTGCTGATGACTAAATGGACAGATGTGGAGGCAAAAGCAAAGAGATCATGAGCAGCATGGCAAACTAGACTAAGTAGTCTGTGTCCAAAAAAAAAATTAAAAAAAAAAACGGACTGGACAGATGGCTTAGTGGCCAAGGTACTTGCTTACAAAGCTTAAGGATCCAGGTTTGATTCTGCAGTACCCACATGAGCCATGTGCACAAGGTAGCACATGCATCTAGAGTTCATCTGCAGTGGCTACAGGCCCTGGCACAAGCATTCATTCTCATTCTCTCTTTCTTTCTCTCTCCATCTACCTCTTTTTCTCTCAAAATAAATAAATAAATAAAACAAAAATGAAGAAAATATTTTAAGGTTACCTCTGCTAAATGTACTATTAGCCAAGAAAGGCTCCTCTTTGCTAAATGGACTTTGGTAAAGCTACCTTGTTTCAAAGAGAAAATTAAAAGTAATGTTACATTTCATTTTAATGCCAAATTCCTATATGCTAACCTCAGAATAGAAGTCTAGACTTCTACAAAGAAAACCTTAAAGCAAATGTTTAATTCATAATGTGCTTTATCTCCCATAATTTTACAAAAATAATACATATTGCAACTATTGGTGAACTGGAATAGGGAGCAGACTCTGGGAGGAATGCAGTAAGCATTATAGGCTCAATGTAGAGTATTATTACTTGAAACTGCTTAACCCAGACACAGCATGTCCAAGCCTCCATAAGAATTTCAATGTTCAACTCAAAGACAAGTAAGATTCTTCACAAACAGTTCATTTCCAAATAATATATGAATTGGTTTTCAGTCACATACTACTTGTATTTCTGTATTTCATTCCATAAACAGTGCAAGCTTGCCTTCAAATAATAATGAGCATGAGGAAGACTATCAATACAATGAACTTAAGGTCACAGAAGTCTAGAGAAGCCCAAGGAACTTCACCCTAAGGCATCTGAGACCTTATCTCAAGACACTGCCCTTTGCAAAGTTGTAACGTAGAAAAATCACGCGATTTGCTAGTACATATGAACTGGGAAGACCAAACCAACTGTCAGTAAGGATTCAGGGAAGTTGATATAAAATTGGAAATCTGAGCTAACTTGGTACCTGTAACAAAAAGGAAACTACAGAATTTAACACTTAAGGCTGTTTGTAAATCAAATGGAATACATCAATTTAAATTTAGCTAGGTGTGGTGGCACACACCTTTAATTTTTTTTTGTTCATTTTTTATTTATTTATTTGAGAGCGACAGACACAGAGAGAAAGACAGATAGAGGGAGAGAGAGAGAATGGGCGCGCCAGGGCTTCCAGCCTCTGCAAACAAACTCCAGACGCGTGCGCCCCCTTGTGCATCTGGCTAATGTGGGACCTGGGGAACCGAGTCTCGAACCGGGGTCCTTAGACTTCACAGGCAAGCGCTTAACCGCTAAGCCATCTCTCCAGCCCCATCAATTTAAATTTAAAAGGAAATATGACAAGAATAGATTTGTTCAAGGAAGTACAGTCAGTTTTGCTAAAGAAGTTCCTTCCAAAAATCATTCCATTGTGCAAAAATCTCACAACAGAAATACAGGAATCACAGAGGGAGGTACTGAGGAACACAAAGTACACACACACACACACACACACACACACGCACGCACGCACACACAATAAGAACCTAACAAAAATACTAGTACAGTTTTAAACATGTCAAGTGGTTAGGAAACACAAATATGGTACAATACACTACCTTGAGAAAAGTGTTAATTGCCTGTGAGTTGGTCATGAACGGTGGAAGGCAGGCAGGCTCTCTGAAATCAGAGGGAAAGGCTAACAACAGAGGAGGTGGGAGGCATGCACCTGAGAGGGCAGAGAGCCGCGGCCCGGGAGGTAACCTGGCTGTGTCCCTGTGCATGACGGGTCTGTTCCTTGTGGGCTGGGTTCTACCAGACGCAGTACTGTGTGTTCACCTGGTGCTTCTCACCGACAACACTAAGCATAAGCCAATGTGAAGTTCACCGATGCTCAGACTGTTTCCTAATAAGTCAGTGGCATTGCAACTAAGTCACGGTCAATCAAAATTCAAGATATTCTGAATAAGACATGAAAATCTACTTTCTTGAATAATGGCACATCCAGAAGACATAGATTGTTACTAGCAAATTTTCAGTGCCAGAGATGTGATACTGCCCAATGAGCTGTTGGCCAGGGAGGTCCCTGTTGCCTCCAAAACATAATAGGCTATTGCCAAGGACGTTGGTTTCCCGTGAGAAAGAGATGGTAAGACCTTACTGCTGAAGACTTCACATGCCTGAGTGGCAAAGTCCTGAGAAATCAAGCTGGTGCTGAGCACAAAACCTTCTCCCTCTAGCCCAGCCAACTGAAAGCGGGAAAAAGCTGCACTGCATGAGGCCCTATGGGAGACAGAAGTCATCAGTGGTGAAAACAGTGGACACTGAAACCTCAAGTTTGGCCAGAAAGGCCAAATGACTGAATGAGTGCAATAGTGACATGTCTGCTCTGGGGGAAACCAACTGCTCTCTAATTGTCCTGAAGGCCCACTCCATGGGAGGGAATACATGCCTGATACTAAAAACCTAATCAAAAGCCTACAGCAGGGGAGGTCATGAGCCTCAGGGGTATAAGGCCTGCTCTTGCCTGGATAAATGCATATATTACTCTCACTAAATTGCTCTGAAAGCACTACATTTAATGTTCATATTCATATATTAATGCTACTCTCACTTCTGGTTAGAGGAGCTTCTCTTTTCAGATGGCAATGACCACTGGGATGACCCAAAAGGCAACATAGTGCAAATAAGAAGGGACAGAGGCGTGTCCAGCACTGAAACATCTCACACCCTACAAGGCTCAGGGTCCACTATGAAAGAGGTGGCAGAAAGAATATAAGAGCCAAAGGAAGGGTACCACTCCTTACATACAACTGTCCAGACAGAAATTGGCCTCAATATCCAAGACCTCGCAGTGCCTAGCAATACAAGACCCTCATAATAGGAGAAAAAGATGATGACAACAAATTAAAAGAGAGACTAGTGGGGAGAGGGAGGGTTTATGACAGAGAGCAGAACTATGAAAGAGAAAGCGGGGTAGGGGAGGGAAATACCATGGTTTGTTGTCTATAAGTATAGAAGTTCTCTCTCTCTCTGTCTGTCTGTCTCTCTCTATATATATATTTTTAAAAAAAAATACAAAGTCACGGTTTTCAAAACAAGCCTTAAAAGCTTCAAACAGTGGGGCCTGGTGAAATGGCTTAGCAGTTAAGATGTTTGCCTGCAAAGCCTAAGGACCCTGGTTTGATTCCCCAGGACCCATGTAAGCCAGATGCACAAGGGGGTACATGCATCTGGAGTTTGTTTGCAGTGACTAAAGGCCCTGGTGCACTTATTCTCTCTTTCTCTCTATCTGCCTCTGTCTCTCTCTCTCTCTCTCTCTCTCTCTCAAATAAATAAATAAAACTTTAAAACTTCAAACAGTGGATACCAAGTAAATGCATAATCATTTTCCAATGTGCAAATGTCTTGGCTTCAATGGACTCTTAAACAAAAAAATAAAAATTCCTAAATACATTTATATAAATCCTACGGCCAAACTCTAGAAAAGGCTAGTGCCTACACAACTCAATGGAAATCTAATCTTCTTCATAAAATCACTGCTTTCCAGTGAGAAGTATACCTTGACAAAACCAATCTAAGCAGTAAATTCAACATTAGATAAAACTTAGGTTTTTGCTCAGGAATATTGGGTCTTTTCCCTGACATACAGCATGATCACCAACACAATTTCTCAACACATGCCAAACCCTGCTGCAGCCACTGTGATAACCTAAGCACAAAGCCAACAAAATAGTGAGGCCAGACTCCCCAACCTCAGCAACAGCACTTTCCCTGCCTTGGTGCTCATTTCTGGGTTGGTATCACAGCAGTGGTCATGCAATGAAAACATGCTTCACTAACAGATCTCATTTCATCTGGTTTTAATTAGGAAAGTCCAGCCTCTAGGACTGAACTCTCCTGGTAGCAGTATCAAGTATGACGTGGTCTACAAGCAGGAAGGGTGTCACTTGAGTTCTTCATGCAAAGTAAGATCTTACTTCACTGACTTATTTTGTTATTTAAGCAAAGTGATTTTACTCCCAAAATGTTAAATTCCATCTTCAAAGCCAACACGGTCACCACCATCTGAAATAATATTGTTTTGTTTTTGATTACCATAAAATCAGAACTGCTATAATAAAGTTGGAAAGGTCCAGGACACATCAAATTAAAAGCTACAGCATTTCTATTCCTTTTCCTACTGAAGAGACAACTATTTTTAGGGGTTCTTACAGAATATTTGAGAAGTCTTCTATGCCCTTATAGAAGTATTAATGATGTATTATATTTAGTAAGTAAGTTTATCATATTTTCCCTATGCATAACAGCCTGGTGAGCTTTCCACATTTAGTACAACGTCATTCCTCAGTATCCATGGAGGATCCCTTTACACACACAACAAAAACCTGTGGATGCTCAAGTCCCTTATTAAAATTGTTCTTATATTTGTACACAACCTACAATCCTCACCATAGGTTCTTTATGACACCTAGTACAATGAAATACTATAGCAGTGGTTGCTGCATTGTGCTATCTGGGGAATAATGACAAAGAAAAATGTCTGTACATGGTAAATATAATGCAATTTTTCTTGAATACTTTCTATCTATATTTGGTCAAATCTATGGATGTAGAATCAACAGATATAGAGAACCAATTACATATATTCATTCCAATTTTAATAATATAGTATTTCAAGTTATACAAGCACTCTAACAAATTCATCTCAGAATTATTTCTAATTTGTTTCCATTATAAATCATGCTATAAGCAACATCCATTTACCTATACCTTGTAAGTAAAATGAATGTATTGGTAGAATCTATTCTTAGCAATAGTATTGCAGAGATACAAAATATGAGCATTCACAATTTTGGTAAACACCAAATTGCTCTCAAGAAAGAATATGAAACTGGGCCTCATGGCACAGACCTATAACCCTAAATTATCAGGAGGTTGAAGCAAAACAATAAAAAATTTAAGGCCTACTTGCCTGGGCAACAGAATGAGTGCAAGTCCAGGTTGGGCAACTTAGTAAAACCTTGCCTCAAAATAAAAGATAACAAGAAGACTAGGAATTTAACTCAGTGGTAGAGTATTTGCCTAATCCCCAATATAAAGAAAGGGAAAGAGAAAAGAAAAAAAAAGAAAAAGAAAGGAAACAAGTGCCTATTTTACCACATCTTTCCATTATTAGATATTTTCAAGCCTTTTTCTCTTTGTCAATCTCAGAAAAGAAAAAGTAGTGCCTGCTTAATTTTTCCTTTCTTACATTTCTAGCTCCTTCATTTTAAGTGAGAGTTTTTTAATCTGTTTTCTGTAAACAACTGTTTATAATGATTTTTGTTAATCTTCTCATCAACTTATCAGTGATTCTTTAATAGTAATGACACCAATTCTTTTTTTTGGGGGGGTAGGATTAGGTAGGGTCCCAGGCTGACCTGGAATTCACTAATTCACCTGGCCTCAAACTCACCGCAATCCTTCTACTTCTGCCTCCCAAGTACTGGGATTAATCACGTGTGCTACCATGCCTGGCATCAATTCTTATTCTGTCAAATATGTTGTAACTATTTTTTACCACATTATCATTAACATAGTTATTTTACTAAGTAAAAACTTGTGATGTCAAATTATCAGTCTTTCCTTTTATTGTTACTTTACTGGGTTTAGTGTTATGTTTAGAATGTCTTTGTCTGTCCCAAGAGTATAAAATGATCTGCCCATGTTTCTTCTTAAAATAGGTCATTTTTAGTGGCTCTGTGCCAGGCACAGTTCTAAGTACTTCACATGCATTATTGCATTTAGTGGGGGCATCACATCCATGATATGGATAAAGACTCTGTAGCTACATGAGATACAACAGGCATCTCTAGGGTTGAACAGCCTGGAATGTGACAAGGCCAAGATTTCTACTCAGACCAAGAAGTTCATTAACCTCAGGCTATATAACTACTGATTCCACTGAGATAATGAGTTCACATACACGCCTGTTCTATTTTTACCACTTTATATTCTATAATGTAAATCCTTTACCCATTACTAATTTTAGAGCTTTTACATTTTCCTCTGTTTGCACTGAAGGCATAGTTATTTTACACTTGAGTTAGTCTACACTAAAATACATTCCAGGCGCCATACCAATCCTTTCCTACCTCTGCTTCTTGGTTCCTAAGTTCCCCTCCTTTCTTGCTTAGATGATTCATTTTATTCATGAGGCTATTTTCAAGTACTTGAATTCTTGGGAATATTATTTGCTACTTTTATGCAAAAAACAACAACTTAACTAGATATCCTATCTGTGGGTGACACTATTCTCTGCCCATGCACCCCCACAAAAGCTGGAGCAGCACCACTCCCCCGCCCGCTGGCTTTGGCTGGGCTGTGAGGGGCTATGCTGATGACCCCTCCCCACTTTGGGCAGTGTGCTTTGTTCTACCTGCACACCTACAGGATTCTTTAATCTTGTAGTACTTAACTGTTAAGGGCAATTTTTTTAGAATATGGTGTCCTTTCAATTTGTAGACGAAGCTTTTTCTCCTGCTCTGTGCATCTGAAACCTTGCCGTCCATTTGTTCTGCTCTCGTTCTTAGGTATGTTGGATCTTCTCTGCCCACCTATATCTGTGTTATGTTAAACAGAACTCTTAGTTGCAGCCTATGGAAGAAGCCTAACAAACTAAATCAAAGGAATTTATTGAAAGAACTCTGGAGTACCTCGTGTGACTCTAGGAAATGCATAAAAGAGTAGCAGAGCCTCAGGAAAACAAGAACCACAGACTTGAAAAACACTAGGACTAATTATCTCAAAGTGGGAGAATTTCTCTCTTACCTCTATGTCAATGTGTTTGCTTGGTTCTCACTAGTACAGACAGACCAAATTCCTCCAAATGATGCCTACCACCTACTCTAAAGCCTCACATCCCATGTTTTGCTGTCCTTAATTTCAATTTTTAAAATCCTATATTCATTCCTCTTCAATTTGAGTGAATATAGCTATTATTCTGAAATTTGTTTTCCAAAGTAATTCTTAGTCTGAAATGTACTTTATCTGATGATTAGAATAAAAACAGCTTAGCCATCTTTGGCTTATGAATTTATTGCTCTTCCACTTCTATCCTTTTGATGCTAGTCAGGTTCTGCAGCAGTCATTGCCATTTTTCTTTCTTTCTTCCTCTTCAAAGTAGGTTAGAAGTCAAGTGTAAGAAGATACTGTCCCCTTAGCATCTCCTCTTTCACTATTTTGACACAGTACTCGCTCTGTTAAGGGCTTTCCAGTTTATTCCATGACGTGCCCGACTCCTACCTCACCTGAGAAATCGGGGCCCTCGAACACTGTTCAATCTGCATTTGTTTGCAGTTTAAAGAAGTATGGGTCAGCTCTTCGCATCCTTGGAAGACTAGAGCCTTATTTTATCACATACTCCTTTGGATTCCCACCCACAATTCAGAACTGAGCCACTTCCTAGTTACATGAATATGTTGAGGTATCCATTCCATGTGTTTGCTTCAAGTAGTCCCATGACAAGGAATGCCACTTCTTTACTCTTCTGAGCAGCTCCTGAATTACTAAGACAGCTATTGTTAAACTGAGAACACAGGTTAACTATGCAGTAGGCATTTTGAGAGGCATTGACAATGTAGCCAGGGAGACCTAGTTCTGCTCTTCTGAGAGCTTAAATTGCAATGGAAACACAAACTACTCATACAAACTAATGGTCACAACAGTGACAGGACAAACGGTGAATAAAAAGGTAGTGGTTTAAGCAGAAATTAACTAGAGTACTCAAGAGGGAGAGATTAAATCATTTTAGTAGTGAATCCCTAAGTTACTTTTCTCCGCTCCAAGAGAGGTAAAGATCTCCTTAAAGCTCATTTCCTTTATTTTGTAGAGTCACTTAAGTTGCCTCCTCTAGCGATGGGCTACAGAATGAGAAAGCGTTCTCTATTCTGGGTAATAGGACCTTTGTAGTGTACAACATAGCAATACTACATTCATCTTGTAATACAAAGCCCATATGCCTTCTAGGAATGCTGCCTGGAATTCAAAGTCAGAGAAACCTGGCATGGCCCTAAATGGCTTCTGGCAAGAAGGGTACAAATGGCACTAAGGAAGTACTCACTGGGCAGGAGTTCGGGCTGGTAACTCAAGCTCAAAGTACCCAAGGGGAACTCCAGCACAGTCTGCAACTACCTTGACACTAGGTTTGCTTTGGAAAATGGCTACTATATGAATTCAGCTCTTTACACATCATATCAATATAAAGTGGACATTCTGCAGCTTGGGAAGATCACCATAAAGACAGTGGACAATCAATCCTTTGGGCTTGGCAGGACCATTCTTCAACAGCAGTCTTCTGAACTTACCGGATTCCTGGTGCACACTCCACACGTGCACAGACCTGCTCCTCCCCGCAATCCCCAGGTTCCCAGGAAGCACATAAAGTGACAGTCCTCAAGAGGGAGCTACTGACTTGTACTCAATAAAAACATGTAGAACATAATGCAATGAACTTGAGAATTAAGTGCTATGATTACCCTGGAATTTCCCAAAAAGAATACTGCAAGCAGAGATGCAAAAGACAAGGGAGAGTTGGCATAGGGAAGAAAAAAAATGAACATATTCCAAAGCAGAGTACTGAGGAAAGAACTTGACAGATCTGAAGAAAATAGAATCCCCAGCCGGCTTATGAATTACTACATGGTTTTATCCAGAAAGGATGAGCCAGGGAAGGCCAGATCCACAGGAACTTGCAACCTAAACAAAAGATCTGAGACTTTATCCTAAGAGCAGTACAAAGTATTACATTAGTTCTAAGTAAAAAGAAAAAAAAAAGTGGCGTGGTCCAGTTTACATTTGTAAATACAGCCCCAGCTGAGGTATGCCAGTGAGTGGAGAAAGGAAGGCTGAGGGAAGCCGCTGGGAAGTGAGTTGAGGAAGAGGGAGGGCAGGCAGATGGGAGCTCACAGAGTCTGTTGTAGGAACTTGGGTCATTCCTGTCAAATGGCTTCTTTCCCTATGTAGGAAAAGGACAGACATTGGACATTGGTGATTACAAAGAGATCTAAGTAAAGTTAGCCCCCAAATCCTTCTAGAAGAAAGCAGGTACCCTTGCCCTGAAATACTCTGCTGAATGGGGTTCTGCCCTTGGGGATCCAGTGCTACCTTGTACCATCAGTTTAGGAGATCTGTATTATTTTTTCAAAATAAAGCAAAGTTTTATCCAAGAGATTAAAAGCCATTTAAAAAGAAGAGCTTGCTGTTTGTTCGCCCTGGTACAACATTGGATGGACTCCTCCTAAGATCACCTTCAAGCAACTTCAGGAGAAAAAAGTGAAGGAAACTTGGGAAAGACTTTTTGCAGTTGACCAAAGACAGACCTTGACTCAAATACAAAAAAGAGGGATTTATTAAAAGCATTCTCAGCTGATGGACCTTTCACCATTAACCAGTCACTTGGGTCAAAAAACAAAAGATCAATGCTATTCCCAGGTCTAGTGATACCATCAACATGGAGGAAATGATGAAAGTCCTAGATTACAGGGGAAATTCAGCAACGGGGGCCTTTGGGAGAAGAAAGCTGACATTCTGTCCTCGCCCCTTCAAAAACATATCCCAAGCAGAAAGGGATCTAGGATCAAAGCTGTCTTTAAAGGACTAAAAGGTCTCAGAAGCACTGCTGCCTGCAGGTGTAAAAATAAAGTGACAGAAGTACACCGACAGACCAAATTCATGAGCCTCAACGCCCCTCAGGCTGGCCCACTACTCTGCCTATTAAGGCCCTGCAAAGTCCTTGAGAGGCACCTCCACAAGGGTCGTTGATGAAAAACCAAGCTAACAGAGAGAACACCAAGTAGGATAATTAGTGGATTCAGGAGCAGGGAAAACAACAAAGTAGTGAGAAGTCCAAGAGGCAGATTCACAGCCATCTAATCAGAGAACTGGGGTCTTTATGGTGATGTGTCGGCAAAGGTTAGGAAACTTCACATTTTTAACAAAAATATCCCCTCTCCAACTCCCTGAAAGTTATAACCCCTGCTTCTGTAATAATTGAGGTTTACCTGTGGGGTTAATTTCACATTGGAAGTAAGCCTACAGTTACCCCTACACTACAGGCAGTATAAAACCAAGGCAAAAAGAAAATGTCTTCTTCCACTTTAGGAAGCAAGAGTTTCAGAGCAGGAGTCACAGCCCTGGGTCCAAATCTCAGTTCTGTCATTTACAAGCATTAGGACCCAAGTAAGTTATTGAAACCCTCTGGGTCTCAGCTACCTTGTCTGTAGACAGGGATTAGAACCTCCTCATGAGACCATTACATGGGAAAGAGAGGTACTGCACTGAGGCTCTCAGCTCACAGCAAGAGTGCAACAAGAAAGCATCAGCTCTGACATTCCAGCCTGTTCTCCTTGGCGGCCTCAGGAGACTTAAGTCTTCAAGGCAACTTGTTTACCTAGCTTTGTACCCCGTCTGCTCCACCAACCTCTGCCCACAGGACGGCGTGTCCGCACTCAGTTGAAGACGCCCTCCATTTACCTGAGTCGCTATCCGAGCCTGCAGCCTGTGCTGCCCACCTCCTCCCTGTTCGGCGCTGCTGCACGCTGCCATCAGCGCTGGTGTGACAAATCTCAAGTCAAGTCAGATGGCTGCAGCTCGTGTGAAGGCTGCCTGAAAGCCTTTATGTAACCCACAGGCGCCAGAACCAGAACCATTGCTTACACCTTGCTAATGTCACTGGCCAAGTGACTAATTACGTACTCAGGACCATCCAGACCCTCCAAATAATGGTAAGCGAAGCCTCTCTCCTTTAATAAGCACAAAAGTCATCTTGAAATATTGCTTCTAAATAAGGACTCTGTTTCTGCATCTTAAGCCAATACCATTGTACCTTAAAACCCAGGTGCTGAGAAATAAGAATCTCTAGACTGGGCTGTAGAGATGACTTAGCGGTTATGGCACTTGCCTACAAAGCCAAAGGACCCAGGTTCAACTCCCCAGGACCCATGTAAGCCAGATGCACAAGGCGGTACAAGCGTCTGGAGTTAGTTTGCAGTGGCTGTATGCCCTGGTGCACCCATTCTCTCTCTCCCTCTCTCTGCCTCTTTCTCTTTCTCTCTCTCTCTCAAATAAATAAATAAAAATTAAAAAATAATCTCTAGACTGCTTTTTTTTTTTTTGAGGTAGGGTCTCACTCTAGCCCAAGCTGACCTGAAATTCACTATGTATTCTCAGGTAGCCTTGAACTCAAGGTGCTTCTCCTATCTCTACCTTCCCAGCGCTGGGACTAAAGGTGTGCACCACCACACCCAGTCTAGGCTACTTTTAAGAAAAGTCTTAGGAGTGGAGAAATGACTTAGTGGTTAAGGCACTTGCCTGCACAGCCTAAGGACCCAGTTTGATTCCCCAGTACCCACGTAAGCCAGATGCACAAGGTGATGCATGTCTCTGGAGTTCATATGCAGTGGCTGGTGGCCCTAGCACACCCATTCTGTCTATCTGCCACTTCCTTCCTCCCTCCCTCTCTCTCTTTCTCTCTCTCTCCCCCCCCCAATAAATAACTATTTATAAAAAGAAAAAGTCTTGGACTTATGTCTTAAAATCATCAGAACAGCTTTCTGTAAACAACAAATCATTTCACTTCTTCACTGCCCTGTAAGTATCTTGTATCCTTGACAGAATTAAATAAGGCAAGAAAAGGAATCTGAAGAACTAGTAATCCAAAATTGGTTTAGTATTTAACATGAGATTTATTTACAAGGTACAAAGGTCAAGGACATTCGCCTTTTCTATCCTAGACATCACTTTATAGAGGATCGTTGAATTCTGAAATTATAATCTACTAAATCAACAATGGCTCTTAAAAATAGTCATATCTGGGCTAGAGAGATGGCTTAGTGGTTGAGGCATTTGCCTGCAAATTCAAAGGACCCAGGTTCAATTCCCCAGGACCCATGTCAGCCAGATGCACAGGGTGGCACATGTATCTGTAATTCCTTTTATGGCAGCTGAAGGCCCTGGAGGGCCCATTTTCTCTCTCTCTCTCTCTCTCTCTCTCTCTCTCTCACTCTTTCTCTCTCCCTTATTGTATCTCAAATAGATAAATATAAATAAAATAATTAAACAAAATAGTCGTATCTGCATTTCCACTACAGAGGTAGTTGAGTTACTCAGGCTCAGCAGTAGGTGCTTGTCTAACATATGAGACATGCTGGGTTTGTTCCTAGCACCACAAAAAATGACTCTGTGTTTTGTTGTTGTTGTTGTTGTTTGGTTGGTTGGTTGGCTTTTTTGAGGTAGGGTTTTACTCTAGTCCAGGCTGACCTGGAATTCACTATGTAGTCTCAGGGTGGTCTCGAACTCACTGAAGTCCTCCTACCTCTGCTTCCCGAGTGCTGGGATTACAGGCGTGCGCCACCACACCTGGCTGACTCTCCATATTTTCAATTCAAGAGTCATTCTACTACATAGTTCTCTTTCTAGGCATACTTTTCAGGTAAACTAAAAATTTCACTTTTAAGAACAGAGAATAGGCTGTAGAGATGGTTTAGTGGTTAAGGCACTTCACTGTGAAGCCTAAGGACCCAGGTTCAATTTCCAGTACCCACATAAACCAGATGTACAAGGTTGTACATGCGTCTGGAGTTCGTTGGCAGTGGCTAGAGGCCCTGGAACTCACTCACACTATCTCTATCTCTCTCTCTCTCTCTCTCTCTCTCTCTCATAAATAAATAAATAAATAAATAAATAAATAAATAAATAAATAAAATATTTTTTAAAGAACTGAAAAACAATCCTTATATTACCAGGTGATAGAGTGACCTCTAGTGGCAATTACAAAAATTACTCAGCAAGCTTTCTGGGAAGTCTTTAAGTTATAGCTATTACCTACGAGGTTGCTAAAATAATGTTTCAAACACTGATAACAAGCTAGGCCTGTAATCACAGCTACTGGGGAGACTGGCAGGATATTGTAAGTTTAAGACCTTCTTGGGCTACAGAAACCAAGGTCAGCTTGGAAAACTTAGTGACACTATCTTAACATAAATCATTTTTTGTTTTAGGTAGGGTCTTGTTCTAGTTCAGGATGACCTGGAATTCACTATGTTGTCTCAGGCTGCCCTCAATATCAGTGATCCTCCTACCTCTGATTCCTGAGTGCTGTGATTAAAGTCATACGCCACCACACCCAGCTCAACATAAAACTTTTTTCATATTTTATTTATTTATGTGAGAGAAAGAGAAAATGGGCATGTCAGGGCCTCCAGCCACTGCAAATGAACTCTAGATGCATGTTCTCCCTTGTGCATTTGGCTTACAGTGGTCCTGGGAAACTGATCCAGGGTCCTTAGGCTTTGCACACAAACGCCTTAACCATTAAGCCATTTCCCCAGCCCCAATATAAAACTTTTTAAATGGAGGAGTAGACATATAGCTCAGTGGTACAGAGCTTGCCTACCATGAACAATTCCCTAGGATTAATTCCCAGCATAGAAAATAACACCAATAACAAAATTCATTTCTTTTATATTTTTATTTACTCCTTAATTTCAAATGGGAAAACACAGAATAGGGTTCATACTCACTTCTGTCATTTTCTAGCTGTGTAATATTGTTTCCCATCTACAAAATTGGAAAACTAATATGGCCTAGATCATGGGGTTAGTACAGAGATCAAGTGAGTCAAAATATGAAAGTATCCATAATTCTGTGTGGTACATGCTTCAGTGCTATAAAGTTATTTATTTTTACTTCTGGCTGTAAGAACTCATGGCTGGTGGGGCTGGAAAGGTGGATCAGAGATAAGGGCACTTGCTGTGCAAGCATGACAGTCCCCAGCACCCAGGTAAAATGCAGGGTGTGGGCGTGCACATTGTAACCCCAGTGCTGAGGAGAGCAGGGACAGGAGACTCACTGGGCATGTAGCTCAGCCAATCTAACCAAAAAAAACAGCAAGCTCCAAATTCAGTGAAGGATTCTGTCTCAAGGAAATAAAGTGGAAAAACAATAAAGAAGGATCCCAGTGCTCTCCCCTGGCCTACACATGTGTGCACAGAAGACATGTTCATACATCATACATACTACACACACACACACACACACACACACACACACACACACCAACCAAAAAAAGAGGAAGGGCTGGGGAGATGGCTTAACAGTTAAGGTACTGGCCTGAAAAGCCAAAGGACCCAGGTTCAATTCCCCAGAACCCATGTAAGCCAGATGCACAAAGTGGTGAATTTGTCTGGAGTTCATTTGCAGCAGCTCGAGGCCCTGGCATGCCCATTCTCTCTCCCTCTTTCTATCTGCCTTTCTCTCTCCCTCTCAAATAAATAAATTTTTTATATCCTTTAAAAAATAGAATAAGGGTTGCCGGGTATGGTGGCGCACGTCTTTAATCCCAGTACTTGGGAAACAGAGGCAGAAGGATCGCCGTGAGTTCGAGGCCACCCTAAGACTCCATAGTGAATTCCAGGTCAGCCTGGGCCAGAGTGAGACCCTACCTCAAAAAACCAAAAAAAAAAAAGAACAAGGGGCTGGAGAGATGGCTTAATGGCTAAGGAGTTTGCCTGTCAAGCCAAAGAACACAGGTTTGATTCCCCAGTACCCATAAAAGCCAGATGCACAAGTGGCACATGCGTCTGGAGTTCGTTTGCAGTGGCTAGAGGCCCTGACATGCCCATTTTCTCTCTGTCTCCCTCCCTCTTTTCTCTCTCTGCTTGCACATAAATAATTTTTTAAAAAAGAGAAAAAATGTTGCTATAGTAAAAACATAATTTCAGAAGACATGAAAAAACAACAAGTGTCTCTATAGAGCATATTTCTTTAGAGGTTCAGCTATAATAAACCAAGATAGCACTAATTCATTTAGTTTTCCCATTCCCAAATATATATGAACCACACATGAATATAACCAAAGAGGAGTCAAAAGCAAGCAACTATGGCTGAGAAGCACTGTGTGGAAACACAAGGATCCCTCCATGCTGTCCCCATACGAGCATGGGAACATCGCATGCTCTCCCAAACCAAAGTCAAACACAGCTCCAAACCACACGGTCCTTTCCAGGCTCTGAACTCCTTCTCTACCTCATGCCTCTAAACAACATATTAGCACCTAGCTATGCGCCACATTAATCACTGGCCTTGGGTTATCTGAATCGTCACATGGTGTAAATTTTTTTCTTATTTTTTTCTACAGTTAATTTGTTTACTCTAGTTTTTGATTGTTAGTCTGTTGTTGGATGGCTGGTTGGCTTTTTAGTTAGTTTTGAGATGGTTTCATGTAGCCAGACTGCCTCAAATTCTTGACCTTCCTGCTTCAACCTCCCACGTGCTAGGATTACAGGCATGAACCACCAGGCCAGTCATCTGACACTTATTTATGTCCTAATTAAGCTTATGCAACAGGACTCTAAACCTTTTAATAGTATACTACTGCTTCTTAGCAATATATTTGACTAGTGACTATAAAATGCCTCCCTACAAAGTTAATAGTATCTTTTCCCATGAAAAGTACAAATCAGCAATTATTTGCAGCTGACATAACTGTATATAAAATTGAAAACTATCTATAATTTCAAGATACTTCTTCACTACAAAATAATTGCCATCTCAATGAAATGGCATGTTTGCATCATAAAACAATATGACCACTCAAAGAAAAAACTAGAATTCTTAGTTCCTTCCATCACTGTCCTGGAACACCCTCATTCATTTCAGAACTTCATATTTTTTATTCTAGGAACATTCCAACTTGAAATTAAAAGTTGCAGTTCAAGCTGGGCATGGTGGCACGTGCCTTTAATCCCAGCACTTGGGAGGCAGAAGTAGGAGGACTGCCATGAGTTCGAGGCCACCCTGAGACTCCATAGTGAATTCCAGGTCAGCCTGGACTACAGTGAGACCCTACCTCAAAAAACCAAAAAAGAAAAAAATTGCAGTTCAGTTATTTAATATATGGATATGCTTATTAAAATGACTTAAGTATTCTGTTAAAAACTTATTCGTAACATTTACACATATTTAGTACAAGAGAAAAAAAAGGAGATTTATGTAACTTGAATCCTAAATTGTAAATACTGTTTTATATTTATAAAATCACAACAAGAATAACTACAAAAGTGATATGCAATTTGAACAGAGGATATCCACATTGTAATATATTTCTCTCTGCCACTAAAAGTCACTAGCAAATGCAGCATTGTTAAGATATTTATTTCAATGTAATATAAAAAAGAAAAAAAGAGCAGGTTTAAGCCGGGCGTGGTGGCACATGCCTTTAATCCCAGCACTCAGGAGGCAGAGGTACGAGGATCGCCATGAGTTCAAGGCCACCCTGTGACTCCACAGTGAATTCCAGGTCAGCCTGGGCTAGAGTGAGACCCTACCTTGAAAAAAAAAAAGGAAAAACAAGAGCAAGTTTTTAAAAAAAAAAGATCATCTGTATTTGGAAATATACAAATAATAAATCTACTTCTTGTGGCACTTGCTATTTCGCTAAGTACAGTACCGTAAAACTTGATCCATCGACATTTGCCCGACGCATTCCAGGAAATTCGCTCAAGCAGCAGCAGGTCAGGGCCGCCGCCACGGGGGGAGCCCATTCTCCTCCACGCCCTCTGTAGGCAGACCGCAACCATGACGGGCAATGCTCTCTGTTTTTCTTGTACTGAACCAGCACTTAGAATCAACCAGTCCTGAATCTACTGGGCTGGCAGAAGTTACTTCTACCAAAGACATGAGAAAGTAAGTAAGGAAAGGCAAAGGCTGAAAAACAATGTTACTTGTCTAAATTTCATCTCTAGAAGAACAGGGTGACATACACCTGTAACCCCAGCTACTCACAAGGATGAGACAAAAGGACTTTAAATCCAAGGCCAAAATTTAGCAAGATCCCATTTATAATTAAAACAGAGGGCTGGCTGGGGATGTAGCTCAATGATAGGATGCTTGCCTAGCACATATGAAGCTGAGTTCAATCCTCAGTACCAAAAAGAAAGAAAGATGAAGAAAACTTATGGATTTGCAAGATATAAGCATTGAAACAGAATAAAGCCAGATGGTCAGAAGGCCCAAATGATGACTTCTATGAGTTTGAGGCAAGAACTCTCAACCTGTCTTCACATTTTACTGAAATTGGCAAACTGGTTCTCAAATGTACTGATAAAGGCAAAAGTCCCATAAAAGCCTAGACAGTCTTGCAAAGGAATACAGTTGGAGGACTCGTACTTTTTTGCTTCAAGCTTTACTACAAAGCCTTACTAGCCAAGACAGGCAGTATTGGGGTGAGGAGAGATAATCAGCAGTTGAACCAAGACCAGTTCTTTACAAAGGTGGTAAAGCAAGCCAGCAAAGAAGACGTTTCAACAGATGGTACTAAAGTAACCCTGTATCCACCCGGGGAAAAATAAATGGGACTTCAGTTCCTGTCTCACACCACACACAAACAGTAACCTGAATATGCTACAAATAAAAACTTCTAGGGGAAAAAAAAAAAAAACAGAATTATTTCCCTGACCCATGTTAAAGGTTTCCTAGAACATGGAAAGCATTTGCCATGAAAGGGAAGTTGGCAGACATTGCTGCATCAAAACTGAAACACTTCTGTGCCTCTAAAGACGCCATTTAAACAAATACATACGTGATTCAGATCCTGGAAGATAATATCCACAATTAAATTAAATTAAAATAAAATAAATTACATTGAAAGAATTTCTACAACTCAGTAATAAGAAAGAAATCTATCTCATTTCAAGAAAAAGGCAATTGGGAAGGGATTAAAAAAAGAGTAATGGGATGATATGATCAAAATATATCATGTATGTGAATAAAATTGTCAAAATTAAATAGACAAAGGACATATGAATGTGACATAGAAAATGAACCATGAGTTATCATTGGAGTCTAAGTCCAAGGCACAATGAGGTATGTCTACACTCTCTCCAAAAGGAACAAGACGACAAGAGGAGCAGTAAGAACCCAAGCTGTAGATGGGGGAGGATCAAGTGGGAAATCACTTTGGGAGTTAGTCTTGTTTTTATAAAGTTAAACAGCCATTCTATAAACAAGTAAATCTAATCCTAAGAATTTAACTAAGAAGATAAAAACATATGCTTACAAAAAGACTTATAGAAATATGCTCACAGCAGCTTTACTTGTAAGGATTAAAATTTACAAAATAATATGGAAACCAAGGTAATATGACTCCTCCAAGAATTAACAAATTTTGGCTGGGCATGGTGGCGCATGCCTTTAATATCAGCACTAGGGAGGCCAAGGTAGGAGGATTGCTGTGAGTTCAAAGACAGCCTGAGACTACATAGTGAATTTCAGGTCAGCCTGCGCTAGAGTGAGACCCTACCTTGAAAAGAAGAATAAGAAGAAGGGGGAGGAGGAGAAGAATTAGCCAGGCGTGGTGGCACACGCCCTTAATCCCAGCACTTGGGAGGCAGAGGTAGGAGGATCGCCGTGAGTTCGAAGCCACCCTGAGACTCCATAGTGAATTCCAGGTCAGCCTGGGCTAGGGTGTAACCCTACCTCAAAAAAACAAAAAAAAGGGGGCGGGGCTGGAGAGATGGCTTAGCAGTTAAGGCATTTGCCTGCAAAGCCAAAGGATCCCAATTCAATTCTCCAGGACCCAGGTAAGCCAGATGCACAAGGGGCTGCATGTCTGGAGTTCATTTACAGTGGCTGAAGGCCCTGGCATGCCCATTCTCTCTCTCTCTTTCCTTCTCTTTCTCTCTCTCTCTTAAATTAATTAATTAATTAATTAAAGAAAAAGAAGAAGAATGAACAACTTTACAATAATGATCCCAACAATACCAACATGGATAGAACATTGAACAAAGAGCAAAAAGATTAATTTTTAAAGTAACCAATGACTTCAAGAAGATATAAATGAAAAGCTAAATAAAATAAGGATGAAAATACAGGATTTACATGAGCAAACAATAGATCAACAATCAAAAACAACAGATTCTGAAAAAAATCTTAGAAATGAAAAGCTCAAAAAAATTAAAAGATTTAATGAAAATAATCACCAGTTGTCTAGGTTAGCTTATCAGGTAGGATATATGGGTTGGAATATAAGATGTAGTCTGACATTCAGACAATAATAAAGAAAAAATAAGAAATTATAGCAAAAACATTCAAGGCCTATGAAATACGAAAAAACAAACAAGAATTTTTGCATCAAAGAGGTACAGAGATTGAGACTACAGGCACAGAATGTTTGTGTTATTAAGTAATCACAGAAAAATTCCAAAGCTAGAGAAAGTTTAGACATACAGGTATAAGAGCATTTAGAATCCCAAATAGACATAGACAGGAAAAAAAACATTCAAATCATATTATAGTTAAAATGCGAAGAGTAAAGTACAAAGAAATAAAACCTCTGAGGCTGTAGGAGAGAAGCGCCAAGTGACTCCCAGCAAACCTGTCAGAACAGCCGCAGGCCTCAGCCAGGTCCTATGGGCCAGGAGAGCATGGTCAGCCTGAGCTGGAGAGAGACCTACCTTGGACAAGAAAAAAAAAAAAAAGATGGAACTGTTAACTGTCGATAACAAACTCACTACATAGTGAATTCCAGGCCAGCCTGAGCTAAAGTGAGACCCTACCTCAAAAAAAAAAAAAAACCTGGTGACCTCAATTCCCCACTCTTATTAAATTATCATCAAGAAGCTTCTAAGTTTAACTGTATTTTAGATCAAGTGGTCATTTACACCTACTGAATACTCCATTCAACAGCTGAGGAATATATAGTCTCTCAACAGATTGTGGTACTTTCTATAAAAATAAATCATACCGGGCTGGAGAGATGGCTTAGCGGTTAAGCGCTTGCCTGTGAAGCCTAAGGACCCCAGTTCGAGGCTCGGTTCCCCAGGTCCCACGTTAGCCAGATGCACAAGGGGGCGCACGCGTCTGGAGTTCGTTTGCAGAGGCTGGAAGCCCTGGTGCGCCCATTCTCTCTCTCTCCCTCTATCTGTCTTTCTCTCTATGTCTGTTGCTCTCAAATAAATAAAAAATGAACAAAAAAAATTAAAAAATAAATAAATAAATAAATCATACCTTAGACTACATAGAAATTCTTAACAAATACCAACAAATGAAATAATTTCTCATATATTGCTAGAGCATAATGGATAAGCTAGAAATCAATAGAAAAAGAAACTACACAGATACATAGAAATTGAACAAATAACAAAAACGCTTCATGATATAGATACAGGGAATGACTTTCAGAATAGGACTCCAATATCTCAGGAAATAGTAGCAAGAATTGGCAAGCAGGATTGCATCAAATTAAAGAGTTTATACACAGCAAAAGAAATAACAAAATGAAGAGACAGCCTTTGGACCGAGAGAAATCTCTGCCAGTTATTCATCTCACAAAACAACATAAAAAGAACTCAAAAAATTAAACACCAAAAGATGAAATAATCTGATGAATAAATTGGCAAATGAATTGAACAATCTCAAAAAATAAGTATAAACAGCCAATAAAAATAGTTTTGAAATGTTCAACATCCTTGGCCATCAGAGAAACACAGATCAAAACCATATTATCAGGCTAAAGGGATGGCTTAGCAGTTAAGTGCTTGCCTGTGAAGCCTAAGGACCCCAGTTCAAGGCTAGATTCCCCAGGACACACGTTAGCCAGAAACACAAGGGAGCGCATGCATCTGGAGTTCATTTGCAGTGGCTGGAGACCCTGGAGCGCCCATTCTCTCTCTCTCCATCTGCCTCTTTCTCTCTCTGCCTGTCATTCTCAAGTAAATAAATAAAAATAAACAAAAAATTAAAAATAAAATTTTTTTAAAAACGTATTACCTAGCTCCAAAAGGAATCAGTCACAATACAATAGATATGCCTGTATGCCCATATTTATCGTGACCAAATTATGAAGTCAGCCTACATGCCCATCAATAGATGAATATATAAAGATAATTTGGTATAGATGGACTAGTGAGATGGCTCAACAGCTAAGGCACTTGCCTTCGAAGCCTAATGCTCCAGGTTCAATTACCCAGTACCCATACAAAGCCAGTTACACAAAGTGGCACATGCATCTGGAATTCTTTCACAGTGGCTGGAGGCCTGACATGCCATTCTCTCTCTATCTCCTCCCTCTCTACCTCCCCCCCACCTGCAAATAAATAAAAATCTTTAAAAGATAATCTGGTATAAGGCTGGGGAAGTAGCTCACTGGTAGAGGGCTTGCCTAGAGGCCCTGGATTCAATCTCCACTAGGACAGAAATAATAATGATGTGGCTAATGTGATGTGTGTACACACTGGAGTAATGTATTATTCACCCTTAATGAAGTAACAAATTATGTCATTGGCTAAACATGATGAACTTAAGACCATCATGCTAAGCCAGATGCAGAAAGACAAGGATCACATGCGAAAGTGAGATTTTTAAAAAGGCATGAAAATAGAAAGGAACTATTATCAAAAAAGATGAGGATTGGAAGAGGTAAGAGAGGGAAGGGAAGATGAATACGCTCAACGTACCTAATACAAATACATACACACACATGTACAAATGTCACCAAGGGGCTAGGTGGTTAAGACACTAGCCTTGAAAGCCTAATGACCTGGGTTTGATAACCCAGTATCCATATAAAGCCAAATGCACAAAGTGACACATGCATCTGGAGCTCATTGGCAGTAGCTAGAGGCCCCAGGGCACAAATTCATTCATTTTGAGTTTGAAGCCAGCCTGAGACTGCAGAGTGAGTTCCAGGTAAGCCTGTGCTAGAGACCCTACCTCACAAAAAAGTCACAGTAAAATCCATTATTCTACACAATTAATATATAATATTAAAAAGGGAAGTAACCAAAAAAGGTAACTCACCTTCATTCTACACCCTACCAAAAAAAGAAAACACTGCGGAGATGTTAACAGATGGGCAGATCAGTGGGTGCCGGGGCACGGCGAGGGAAGGGCGTAGCACGAGAGCTCCACAGTGACGGGAGCGCCAGTCTCGTGATTCGGGTGAAACTACCCATATACTCAAACTGAATGAGTGAATGAATAACTGATAAAGTCTATAAATTCTATGATATTGATGCTCTGTTACAGTTATACAAGACATTCATGCTAGAAAGATGTAAAGGGTGTGTAGGTCCTCATGTACATTATTGTGTAATATTCTATAAATCTATAAACATTTAAAAATAAAAATATGAACAACCATAAGTACTTTAAAAGAAGGTTAAAATTGTAGTTAAAATTTTTTAAATAAATTCTATGCTCAGATAGCCTTGCTGGCAAATTCTACCAAACATTTAAACAGCATTTAAAGAAATAGCACCAATTTTACACAAACTTTCAGAAAATAAAAAGGATCATTTCTTAATACATTGACATATTATGAAAACCAAAGGCACTGTATGAAACACATGACCACATCCTTCTGAAAGATGCAAATTTTCTTAAGAAAATTTTAGTAAATCAAATCCTCAACACATAAAGTGACAATTAAATGGCTTTAATTTTTAAAAAATTAAATGACAAGTGGTGGTGAGGCTGTGAACAAAATGGAACCCTCGTACATTTTTGATAGAAATTTAAAATTGCATTCCTATTATGGAAAACAGTTTGGAAGTTCCTCAGAAAGCTAAATATATACTGACCACATAACCAGCAATTCCTTTGCTAGGTACTACATAAAGTGATTGAAATTAGGAGTTATCCGCCAACACAGATAACCTTATTATTCACCATAGCCAAAAGGTGGAAAGAGCCCATATGATTAAATAAACAAATTATGGTATATTCACAGTGAAATGTTATTTAGCTGTGAGAAGAAATGAAGACACTCTAAACCATGCATGAATGACCCTTCAAAACACAACAGGACAAGTATCATGTGACTAAGTAAGACCTCTCAGGCTGGAGAAATGGCTTATCAGTTAAGGCCCTTGCCTGCAAAGCCTAAGGAACCAGGTTTAATTCCCCAGAACCCATATAAGCCAGATGCACATGGTGGCACACATATCTGGAGCTCTTTTTCAGTGGCTAGAAGCCCTGGAACATCCTTTCTCTCCCTCTCCCTCCCCCCCCCATAAATAAATGGAAAAATTGAAAATAAATAAATAATAGAAAAATTAAACTTAAATAAACAAATAAGAACTCTCTAGAGCAGGTACAGTAAGAAAGCAGAAAGTAGATGGGAAGTACCAGGGGCTGAGGAAGAGGGAAGAGCAAGGAATTAAGGGTTTCTAGCTGGGCGTGGTGGCACACTCCCAGCACTCAGGAGACGGACAGAGGTAGGAGGTTTACTATGAGTTCAAAGCCACCCTGAGACTACATAGTGAATTCCAGGTCAGCCTGGACTAGAGCAAGACCCTATCTCGAAAAAAAAAAAAAAGAAAAAGAAATTTATTTGGAAATAGTAGTGACTCTATGAATACCACTGATGAGTGAAAAATAGTTAAAATGGCAAATTGCATCTTCTAGGTAGAAAGCATGTTATACGTGTCTCACCACAATTTAAAAAAAAAAAGCTAGCATCGTGACCAAGCAGGAGGGTGCAATTCACCAGTTATAGACTAAAAGAAAGCCCATATCATCATCTCAACAGAGGCAGGCTGAGGAGGGCGGTAGAGACTAACTCAAGAAATACTTAGAAGCTTAGAAGCATCCTACGAACTACCTTCCCCACCAAGAAATGGAGAGCGTGATGGTCCTGTAACTGCCATCGTGACTGGGTTGAGAAACACCACATCAGGAAAGCACTCTTGGGGGGGGGTGTGATGTTGCTTCCAGAGACCCCATGTGGGGTCATGTAACCAAACAGAGGAGAGGGGAAATTTTTAGCAACAAAAAACTTTCTAAATGTGAAATAGCCAAAAATTCAAAATAAAATCCGCAACGAGCTGGAAATGGTTCTGGCAGTGCTCACCCGGGCTGCTTCACACAGCCTCCCTGCAGCCTGGGCTCTGGACACGCAGCGCGCACGGCCAGGCTGCGCCACACAAGCTCCTGAAACTCCTCGGCTCGGCCTGGAGACTATGAACTGCAGTGTCTTACTGTGCAATGTACAGCTGTCTACAGGTATGGTAACAAAGGGTTTAGTTATGAAAGCCAATTTTTGTTTGTTTGTTTTTTGTTTGTTTGTTTGTTTGGGGGGTTTCCAGGTAGAGTTTCACTCTAGCTCAGGCTGACCTGGAATTCACTATGTAGTCTCAAGGTGGCCTCAAACTCAAGGCAATCCTCCTACCTCTGCCTCTTGAGTGCTGGGATTAAAGGCATGTGCTACCATGCCTGGCTCCCAAATTTTTTAATATGTTCCTACCACTATTCCTCAGCATGTAAGTATCAAATTAGCATACCTCTCGATAGTAATGCATTAGAATATTTGATTTTAATATTTTTTTTTATTTATTTACTTATTTGATCGGGAGAGAAAGAGGCAGAGAGAGAGAAAGAGAGAGGATATAAATGACTGTTCCTGGGCCTCCAGCCACTGCAAATGAACTCTGGACATATGCACCACTTTGTGCATCTGGCTTATGTGGGTTCTGGGGAATCGAACCTGAGTCCTTAGGCTTTGCAGGCAAGTGCCTTAAACACTAAGCCAGCTCTCCAACCCAGAACATTTGATTTTTTAAAAACTGCTATTTCATTTGCTAACTTGAGTTTCATTTTAAAAGGTTATTAGAGCTGGAGAGAATGCTTAGTGGTTAAGCACTTGGCTATGAAGTCTAAGGATCCCAGTTCAAGGCTCAACTCCCCAGTATCCACATAAGCCAGATACACAAGGTGGCACATGCATCTGGAGTTTGTTTGCAGTGGCTGGAGACCCTGATGCATCCATATTCTCTCTCCCTTCTCTTCCTCTTTCTCTGTCTGTCGCTCTCAAATAAATTAATATATATATGTATATGTATTTAAAAGTTATTAAACAAATTGTGGCTTTGGATTAGGACAAATTTTCAAATAGTTTCTGAAATGGTCCTAAAATATATTTCAATCATTGTGTACTGCATATTTGTGTGAAGCAGCATGTTAGCACTGATAACCTTGAGATCAACATATCCTTGAATTCTGAAAGATGCTCAAAATGCTTTTGGTCCTTTGTTTTGCACCATCAACAAGAAGGTAGCCACAAGAGTAAGTGTGCTCTGTATTGAACCCAGGGCCTTGAGGATGCTGGGCGCTCTGCCACTGTGCTACAAAAGAGCCTAACTCCATGTAGTTAGCCAATAACTAACTGACAACTAACCTCACAGGTGGCATGGGAAATGTCTGCAGGGCAGCAAACAGGGACAGGGAACATGAAGAGAACCCTCGCAGAGGAAAGTGGAAGGAGAGCTATGGCTTCCTAATCACTGGTGACAGCCCCTCACGCCCAGCACAGATGGAGTCTGGGAAGCTTGCGGGTTCATGCTCATGACCTGCAGGGACAACAGAAGCTGTCTGTGCTATGAGGTGGCCTCTCTCTTTCCAGCCAATGAGACTCTGTTCTAGGCCCTCAGGATTTTGTCTCCTTTTTACTTTCCAGAGTATTTGATGTTCATGAAGCCATCTAACCTAATAAATAAATGAGCCTGAAATCCATTTTTAAATTAGATAAAATTCTTACATGTTACTACCTTCCTTGTTATATGTATGCCACAATCTGTGTTATTTCAACTGTTCTGTTGCATGAATATTCCAGAGGCTAACTTTCTCATACTGAATAATAGTAGCAAACATTTACCAAATGTCTTCTATATGCCAGGAATTGGTGTAGTGCTTTGGGGATACTGTCTCTCTTATTCTTATAACTATCGAAGATTGGATCTACTACTATTATTATTTGCACTTTGTAGATTCTGGAACTAAGAAACAGAGAAGCTAGGTAATTTGTAGAAGGTCATTCAGCTAATAAATGAAGGCTTCAAACCAGGAAATCTACTGCCAGACCAAACTCCTAACAGTAATGCTATAAAAATGAAGCCAGCAGTATTAGTTTCATCAAGTCATGAAAAACTGTTGGATGACTTAACCCTGAATCAGTGCAGAAGAATTACTCTACCTCCACAGATTAAATTTTTCAAATCAGACATTGGCTGATTAATTACAATAAAATGATCTTAAACATCATTTCCTGCTGTCCTCAAACTGAGATATAAAAACTTCTCATGAAAAAAATCTTAAGAAATAGACTTAAAAGGTATGTTTCCAGACTTTCTTATTCTGTGACAGAGAATTCAATCAGTGACAGAACTTTATGTATAGGTACCACCTTGGGCACCAGAAATTCAAACTGAACCCACAAATATGATCTCTTCTCTTACAGAACTTATATTCTAAGAGAATGAAGAGGGAGGAATGGACAAATAAATGAACACAAAACTGCTATAATGAAAACAAAGACAATGAGGTCTCAATATAATCAAAAGTGCCTCTAAGAAGATGATATTTAAGTGGAAAGCTAAGTTACAAGCATTTTGAGGGAGCCAACTTACACAGACTTAATAATTCAGCATTTTACAACATAAAATTATAGGTTAGGGGCTAGAGGGAGTTCGGTGGACAAAGCCCTTGCCATGTAAGTGGGAGTACCTGAGTTTGGATCCCCAGAACCCACACTGGAGCTATAGGAGACAGCTGTAACCCCAGCATTCCCATGGCAGGAAGAGCAGTAAAGGAACCTGTGTCATTTCTTACAGCTGCGGGTAACTCTACAAGTCTCTCAAAGTTAAAAGTTGCTTTTAAACAGCATAAGACTTAAGAGGAAGGGACAGTACCTATGTAAGTACAAGGGTAGAATACTGTGGGTGAGAAGTTTCAGTGTGGTCAGGGGAGGGGACAGTGGGGCGGAGGGAGTGGGGATGGTAACCAAAGCTAAATACATCATGAAGATGCAATAGGGAAGCCCACTGCTTCGTTAGCTCATTTAAAAGTATAATTTAATACTGAGGAGACTCAAAACTTGGTAAAAAAAAAAAAAAAAAAAAAAGTCAGGCATGGTGGTGCACACCTTTAATCCCAGCACTTGGGAAGCAGAGGCAGGAGTATTGCCATGAGTTCAAGGCTACTCTAAGACTATATAGTGAATTCCAGGTCAGCCTAGGCTAGAGCAAGACCCTACCTCAAAAAATAAATAAATAAATAAAAACGGCTGAAGAGATGGCTTAGTGGTCAAGGCGTTTGCCTGTAAAGCCAAAGAATCCTGGTTCAATTTCCCAGGACCCACATCAGCCAGATGCACAAGAGGGCGCACGCGTCTGGAGTTCATTTGCGGTGGCTGGAGGCCCTGGCGCGCCCATTCTCTTCCTCTCTCTTTCTCCCTCTCTGCCTCTTTCTCTCTCATAAATAAATAAATAAAATATATTTTATATATATATATTATATATACATAATTTAAAAGAGAGAGGGTGAGTGAGTTCGGGCAAAAGTCTCCTGTGAAGGTAGACAGCGCTGCGCTGAGCAGGCACGGGTACAGGGGAAACCGTGGTGCTGCGGTGGGATGCCTCCCAGCAGTTGTTGGTCAGGGAGGTCAGGGAGGGCACAAAATGAATCCAGACTGCTGCCAATGCTCTCGGCTCTTCACCAGAACTAGACGGTGCCTGTTCCTGAAGACACCACATGCTCTGGCTGCAGGACACTGAGAAATCAAGCTGGAACTGAGTCAGGGTGCTGTCGTAGTACTGGAAGGTGCTGCTGGGGAAAAAGCAACCAACAGTCTTGCCCACCTACACAACTGAGCAAGCCGGCAAGGCGTGCACACTTGTCGCATGACTGTTACAGGGTGACTACCTTCCCTCTTGTTGCACCTGACACCTCCTGCACAGAAGGGAGCCCGTGCCTGACCCCAGAAACCTACGAAAGCTGACGCCTGAGAAGACCGCAGGCCCTAGCAGGTCAGGCACTGCTATTATTTAGCTACATGGACATGCTGTGCTCATCAAGTGGCCCTCTGAATGCTTGTGTTCATTCTCAGCATTAGACAGAGGAGCTTCTTTTTGCAGATGACAGTGACTACTGGAGAGATTCAAAAGTAACCAAAGTTCTGAGAATTAGTGGCTGCTTAAAACTCAGTGTAAATGAGACGTCTCTACCACACCCTCAGAACACTGCAGAAGACCACAGAAAGAATTTACGAGCCAGAGGATGGGTGGAATGTCTTGGTATGCCATCTTGTAAACATGAAGTGGCTACTGCATTTATGACCCTTCAGTAGCCATCACTACCTGCACCAGACCTGCCATGAACATTTTGACATGGATTATGAAGAAGGGGCAAAAAAATACATGAAAATAGAAGAGGGGCTTAATCAGAAAGAAAGAGTTCAATGGAGGGATGGGCTGGGAAGCTGGGTGTCAATCAGCCAGCCCTGCTCTAATGGGACTTTGATCATAGGCAGGCAGCAGGGAGGTCAAGAGCTCACAGGTCTATGTGATGATGTGAGATGACACATTTAGAAGAGAACCAGGGAGGACAGAAGTCCCAAACCTATCTAGTACAGAGTTAACAGAAAGCACTGTAATGATACAGTATGACTGCCCACTCTTTATTCAGAAAGTCTTTGCCAAGACCAATATGTTGAAGGGTTTCCCCTACTTTTTCCTCTAGCAGTTTCAGAGTTTCAGGTCTGATGTTAAGGTCTTTAATCCCTTTGGACTTAATTCTTGTGCATGGCGAGAGAGAAGAATCTATTTTCATCCTTCTGCAGATATATATCCAGTTTTCCCAACACCATTTGCTGAAGAGGCTGTCTTTTCTCCAATGAGTATTTTTGGGCATTTTTATCGAATATCAGGTGGCTATAGCTACTTGAGCTTACATCTGGGTCCTCTATTCTGTTCCACTGATCTACATGTCTGTTTTTGTGCCAGTACCATGCTGTTTTTGTTACTATGGCTCTGTAGTATAGGTTAAAATCAGGTATGGTGATACCACCAGCCTTATTTTTGTTGCTCAGTATTATTTTAGGTATTCGAGGTTTTTTGTGATTCCAAAAGAATTTTTGGATTGTTTTTTCTATTTCCATGAAGAAAGCCTTTGGAATTTTGATAGGGATTGCATTAAATGTGTAGATTGCTTTAGGTAAGATTGCCATTTTCACAATATTGATTCTTCTAATCCAGGAACAAGGGATATTTCTCCATTTTCTAGTGTCTTCTGCAATTTCTCGCTTGAGTGTTTTAAAGTTCTGATTGTAGAGATTCTTTACTTCCTTGGTTAGGTTTATTCCAAGGTACTCTTTTTTTTTTTTTTTGATTCAATTGTGAATGGAAGTGATTCTCTGATTTCATCCTCTGTGTGTTTGTTGTCAGCATATATGGAGGCTACTGATTTCTGTGTATTTATTTTGTATCCTGCTACATGGCTGTAGGTTTTTATCAGCTCTAACAGTTTGTTAGTAGAGTCTTTAGGGTCCTTTATGTATAGAATCATGTCATCTGCAAATAATGATAACTTGATCTCTTCCTTTCCAATCTGTATCCCTTTTATGTGTGTCTCTTGCCTTATTGCCATGGCTAAGACTTACAGAACTATATTAAATAAATGTGGGGACAGTGGACACCCTTGCCTTGTTCCAGATTTTAGTGGAAAAGCTTCCAGTTTTTCCCCATTTAGTAATATGTTGGCTGTAGGCTTGGCATAAATAGCTTTTATTATATTGAGATATGTTCCTTCTATTCCCAGTCTCTGTAGGGCTTTTATCATGAAGGGATGTTGGATTTTGTCAAATGCTTTCTCTATGTCCAATGAGATGATCATGTGATTTTTGTCCTTCAACCCATTTATATAATGTATTACATTTATAGATTTGCATATATTGAACCATCCCTGCATCTCTGGGATAAAGCCTACTTGGTCAGGGTGAATGATCTTTTTGATACACTCTTGTATTCTGTTTGCCAATATTTTGTTGAGAATTTTTGCATCTATGTTCATGAGGGAGATTGGTCTGTAATTTTCTTTTATTGTTTTATCTTTGCCTTGTTTAGGTATCAGGGTGATGCTGGCCTCATAGAAGGAGTTTGGTAGAATTCCTTCTTTTTCTATTTCCTGGAAAAGCTTAAGAAGCAATGGTGTTAGCTCTTCCTTAAAGGTCTGGTAAAATTCAGCAGTGAATCCATCTGCTGCCCACTCTTTATAGTCATTATTTATGTGCCCAACACAATAAAAGTAAGCATAGAAGCTGTAGTTTTGGAGAAAACATTTTGAAATCTTTATTAATTAAAGTGACTTAAACCTGCATTCTAGATTCTAAGAAACAGAAAATAGCCAGAAAAAAAATCAAAGATCTTTCAAGAACACATCATTAATCGGAATATGAGAAGAACAAATCAAACTTAGTCTTAACTCAAATTTTAAAAACAAAATGGCTTCTAATAGACTTCACTTGTCATCACACTATAAGCAAAATAAGTTTGCTTCTGCCAGGCCCCCGCCTTGAGCATGTTCAGCCAGGTGCATGCACCCATTGTTTTCCAATGGAGCTACAAGTGTCCTTTCATAACTATCTGGAACCACTCAATGGCAAGAAAAATATAAAGCATTGTGTCATGCAGGGGCTGTCTTCATGCTCACATTACACTCTCTCTCCCAGTTGCAAAGGCTCTGCTAATGAAGCACACTCACCCTCTATTCTCTGCAGGTCTAAGAGCTTACTTTAGTGTACTTCATATTATATATACACAAAACTGCCCTTTTGTGATTTGGGGAATAAACTCTATAGCAGTAGAACTAGTAAATCCATTTTCATGTGGTAACTTTCGTAAGCAGGAATCATGTCATCATTTTAATAAAGGTTAAACGCCTCGGTGTCTCTCCAGGAAGTTCTTCCTGTAGTAGTGTCAGTTTTCGTTAGGAATCAAAGTTTCACTCTGCTGATTACTTACACACAGACATGACTTACTCAAGTCAGTCAACTGTGCCATAACCGTCTCCTTGCTCCTCTTACACAAGGTGATTGCAGTGCCTCTGGAGCCCTGCTGAAAGAAAAGTACTCACAAATTTCTAATTTATTACATATCCATACTTAGAATAAAAAAGCTTCCATATTGGTAATTTACTCTTCCAAAAGTGACTTTCATCATACTCATACCAACTCCCTACTTTCTTATTTAACATATAAAATGAGCTTATGTATGTATTATTCATTATATCAAAGTTATTCATTATATCATTATTATAAGAGTAAGATATTAGAAAACTTTCAAATGCCCTTTAATGAGGGGCTAATTAAATATATTGTGGTATAACCACACAGAATACTATGCAACAATTAAAACTGAAGACAGGGCTGAAGAGATTTCTTAGCACTTAAGGCACTTGCCTGCAAAGCCAAAGGACCTAGGTTTGACTCCCCAAGACCCACATAAGCCAGATGCACAAGATGGCACATGCATGCAGAGTTTGTTTGCAGGAGCTGAAGGCCCTGGTGTGCTCAATATCTCACTTTCACTCTCTCTTTCTGCATCTTTTTCTCTCTCAAATAAATAAAAAACTTAAAAAATTAAAACACTTTTTAAAAATTGAAACAGGGGCTGGAAAGATGGCTTAGCAGTTAAGGCACTTGCCTGTGAAACATAATGACTCAGGTTCAATTCCCTAGTACCCACATAAGCAGATGTTCAAGATGGTGCAATCATCTGGAGTTCGTTTACAATGGCTGGAGGCCCTGCTGTACCCATTAATTCTCTCTCTTTCTATCTCTCTCTCTCTTTCTCTCTGTCTCCCACAAATAAGGTAAATAAATATTTTTTTAAGTTGAAATAATCTCCAGACATTTTAGGCAAAAAGTATAAGACAATACCTATAGTGTACTAATATTTGTGAAAAAAGAGCAAAATTTTTTTATCATATAACATGTTTATATATATTTTTAAGATATATCATTTTGTGGTACTGAGGATCGAACCCAGGGCCAGGTCCCTTGCACGCTAGGCAAGTGCTCTGCCCCTGAACGATGTCCTCGGCCCCTGCATATGTAGTGTATATACATGTACACGGAACATCCATGACAAGTGCTCATTATTTGCTTCCAGGAAGGTACAAGGGTATCAAGAAGACAGAAACAAAAGACAGATTTGACACACAGGCCCTGCTAATTCTAAATTATGCACTACATACAACTATTATTTATTCAAAAAATGATTAAGGGCTGGAGGGATGGCTTAGCACTTAAGGCACTTGCCTGCAAAGCCAAAGGACCCAGGTTCAATTCCCCAGGACCCATGTAAGCCAGATGCACAAGGTGGTGCATGTGTCTGGAGTTCATTATCACCAGCTGAAGGCCCTGGCATGCCCATTCTCTCTATATATGCCTCTTTCTCTCTCTCTCTCTCTCTCTCTCTCTCTAAAATAAATATTTAAAAAATAAATTTTAAAGCAATAAATAGTGTAACAGTTACATGCAGAGGCTCTGTAGATAAGGTTTAAGACTCAACTTAGTTTAAGTCCCAACCCTGCCATTTACCAATATGTAACCTTAGGCAAGTTCTCTGAGTTCCATTTTCCTCATCTTGAAGTAAAAATAGTTACTGTGAGAATTAAAGCAAAATAAGTGAAGAAAACAATTCCCACAGGGACTGAAATTATTATTATTATTTAATACTGTCTTCTATATAGTACTGCAGACTTGGAAATTATAAACTTAGGGCCATCACTAAGTCCTTTTTTTGGACTTAATACTTAGACAATTTCAGAAGAAAGTCTATCCTGAAAGAGAGCTCTCTGCCCCTAAAGGATGCATCCATACTAAAGAGAAAACATGAAACATCCCCTTTTTGGCTCATCTCCTGGCACAATAGCTTGCATCCGTTGAAAGCTATCTTATCTCAATGGAGAGCTGTTTGGGAAGCGGAATGCATGGAATCTTCCTCCTCAAGCCCTGAGCACATTTTGAGCACTTAGTATTTTATTTCAAGATCAGGTCTAATCATCTCATATGACCAGTAGTCCTTTAGGAAGATGTACTTCATCTACCTGGACATGTATTACCCCTGGTCAGACCTGCAATGAACTGTGGTGCCATTTGAAGCACTAATATAGTGCTCTACAATCCAATTAGTAAGTGATTCTGAAAACACAATTTTCCAAAATGACCATAGTGCTCCCACTTCCTACCCTCAAATATAGAAAGCACTAACTGAATGTCTGTACTATTTATAGATCTTCCTGAAATAAACTCACAATAAACCAACAGTTTTCAATTGCTACTCCCACAAAAGCTCTTTATTGGCTTGATTTTGAAGACCAAACAGGGGAGTATTTTTTTCAAAAAATCCATGTGATCAATAAAGTAAAAAGCATTTGCATGATAAGAGATCTTTATAGCATATCTCTTGATATCCACTTATAACAACAGGGACAATGGACAACTAAACCATACAGATCAGTTACGTAAACAAATGTGCACATGAACATGTGAGTAGGGCAGGGCTATGGCTCAGCCGTGGAGTGCTTGCCTGAATTCATGAAGCCCTGGGTTCAGTCCTCACCACGACATAAGCCAGGCAGAGTGCTCCGTGCCTATAATCTTAGAACTTGGTAAAAGCAGGACGATTAGAAGTTCAAGGTCATCCTCACCATATCGAATTTGAAGCCACGCTGGGTTACATGAGATCTTGTCTCAAGGAAGAAAAACCACTTTTCGATGCACATGAACACACACACACAAGACTAGACATGCAGGGCTAGGGAGATGACTCAGTGAGTAAGAGTGCTGGGTGTGTAAGTATGAGGGCCTGAGAATGCTGGAGACCACCTGAGTTCAATTCCCCAGCATCCTTGTAAATAGCCGGGTGACTACACGTGTCTGTACCCGTCCTGTGGAGAACAGAGACAGGAGGGTCAGTGGGGCTTCATGGTCCGCTAGTCAGAATGAAAACAGCAGTTTCAAGTTCACGGAGAGACACAGATAATCAATAAAGAATACCCAGAATTCTCCTCTGGCCTCTACACACATGTTCATGTGACACATGTATCTGAACATGCACATGCATGCATCAAACACACACACAAAGAATATATATGCAGTGCCAGGTGTCAGAGTACATGCCTGTAATCCCAGTGCTCAAGACACTGATGTAAGAGGATAACAAATTTGAGGCTAACCTGAGCTATACAAACAGCTCTATGCCTGGACTATAGAGCAAGATCCTGCCTCAAAAGAAAAAAGACAATCTTCACCATCTAGTCACTTCACGCGACAGGTGAAATTCAACTTGTCAGTATGTCCACTGAACTAAAAGTCATGTTGCAGAAACTATTACTACCAGCATTCACTCACTAGGAAACAGCTAAGTGGGAAAGGCTCAAACTCAAGAACCTTCTGCTTCCATATGACATATCTTGATATGCCTACAAGAACAACCAAAATTTGAAAACATAAGATCAATGCTACCCAAAGATAATAAGAAAAATGGGAGAGGGTAATAAGATAAAATGTCATCAAGCTATTCAATGTGAGAGAAATTAACAACTCTATATGCTAGACCATCACCTAAATTATCTGAGATAATCATAATAGGTATATAATATAACCTAATTTCCTGAATTTGCAGTAAGTGTAGTTACATTAAAGCAGTCATATCCTTTTTAAAAAAGGCTACTTTTGATCTCATCTTAAGAATCAAATGAAATTAAAAATAGTAGATGTAATTAACACTGTAGTTTCCCTGAAGATTATAGTAATCAGACATCTTAAACATTCTAGGAATGAAACATTTGATAGAATTAAGAACATGGTACTGAAAAAAATTAGTCTGTAAAACAGAGATAATACAGCAAAGAACAGCTTATTAATAACTCATTCAATTCTGAGCATAATAAACACTGCCATTACAACTTCAACCCACTGGCGGCTGAACTCAAAGAGCTAAAATGCTGCCACTCACTCTGCCTCAAGAATCCAGATCTAATCAGTGCAGTCACTGCCTGCTCTGTTTTTGAATCACAGAATTATTTTAGGCTGAAAGGAATACAGATAGAAAAAAAAATCTGGGTCTCAATCTAGTTTATTTAGCTCTTCAAATATTTGAAAACAGCTGCCATTCTCTCCTTTCCCACTCTAATCCATCTTCTTTGAGGCACATTTCTTCAATGATTCTGTCGGTTGGTTTGTCTCCCTGGCCGACCTGTAACTCACTATGTAGACCAGGGTGGCCTAGACCTTGCGACAATCCTCTCTCTGCCTCCTGAGTGCTGGGATTACAGGTATGGACCATCACGCTCCCTTCTTCAGTGATTCTTAATGTGGGAGGATTGCAGAACAAAGGCCTACATAAAGTGACTTCTAGAACTCCAGCCATGCTCTTTCATGGCTAAGGGCCATCAGCTTAGGTTGTGTCTTGAGGGGATAAATAACTGGTCGTATGGAAGATGACTACAGGCAACAAGACTAAATGAAACTCCTTGAGTTTCTGATTCATGCCTCAACCCTGAGTCATCCAAATAAGGCAAGGCAAGAGGCTGGGAAGACGGCTCGACTAGTAAAGCGCTCAGTGCATAAACATGAGGATCTGAGTTCAGATCCCCAACACCCATAAAAAGTCAGATACAGGGCTGGAGAGATGGCTTAGTGGTTAAACTCTTGCCTATAAAGCCTAAGGACCCACGTAAGCCAGATGCACAAGGTGGCGCATGCATCTGGAGTTCGTTTGCAGTGGCTGGAGGCCCTGGCATGCTCATATTCTCCCTCTCCCCCTCCCTCCCTCCCTCTCCCTCCCTCCCTCTCTCCCTCTCTCCCTCTCTCTCTCTCCCCTCCTTTTTCTGACTGTTGCTCTCAAATAAATAAATAAAAGTAAACAAAAAAATTTTTTTAAGTCAGGTGCACAAGTGTACATATAAATCCAATGCTGTGGAGGCAGAGACAGGAGGATCTCTGGGGCTTCCTGGCTAGCTAGCTTAGCTAAATAACCAAGCTCTAGGTTCAGTGAGCGAGCTTGTCTCAAAAAATAAGGTGGAGGGCTGGAGATATCATTTAGTGGTTAAGGCACTTGCCTGAAAAGCCAAAGGACCTGCGTTCAATTCCTCGGGACCCATGTAAGCCAGATGCACAAGGTGACACATACAACTGGAGTTTGTTTCCAGTGGCTGGAAGCTCTGGTGTGCCCTTTCTCTTTCTCTTTCTCTTTCTCTTTCTCTCTCTATTTCTCTCTCTCTCTCTTTCTCTCTCTCTCTCTTTCTCTGCCTCTTTCTCAATATTTAAAAAAAAAAGTGAATTTTAAAAATAAGGTGGAGAGCAATTAAGGAAGACACCCAATGTTAACCATTGGCCATGACATACATACATCCACAGAGTACACATACCATACACATGCAAAAAGTTTTCAAAAAGAGGACTGGAGAGATGGTTTAGTGGTTAAGGTGCTTGCCTGCAAAGCCAAAGGACCCAGGTTCAATTCCCCAATAACCATGTAAATCAGATGTACAAGGTGGTGCATGCGTCTGGAATATTTTTTTGAAGTGGCAAGAGGCTCTGGTACACCCATTCATATTCATTCTATCTCTCTTTCTCAGTAAATACATAAATAATATTTTAATTTATAAAAGAGAGGCAAGAGAGACCTTACACAGCCTGGGAGCAATGAGTGATGTGCAGATCAAAAGGGGAGCTATGACCATGCAGAGCAGAGGACAAACCTCAGGCTCAGAGACCTTCACCAACAGTTCTTTCTCCACCAGCCCTCAGCCACCAGATGAATACTACACCAGATGAATAAACCCTACACACAGGAGACAGATCCTCGCAGACAAAGAATACAGCCACGGGTTGAGGGGAAGGTCTCCATGAGCTAGTCAAGACCCCTGAGGAAACAGATGCATAACTCAGGGCAATGTTAAAGAGGCAGATTCACTGTCAAGAAAATGAAGAAGGCAAAAACTCAACACAGCAGAACCTTACGGAAAGTGCTAAAGACATCAGGACAAGACAAGACCTTTTAGAGGCAAGCTTAGAATAAGAAGCCTAAAGCCAAGATGGTGGATAATTCTTAAATACAAATTGTGTTTCTGTGATCTCCACAAAAACAGACCTCAAATGTCAGCCCAGGATAGCAGGCTATTTGTAACTGGTGCTACCAGACTGTCCCATTATTTCCCTGGATTTCAACTTCCTCTGAGAATAGAAATCCTCACACATTAATGGTACCAAAGTAAAATGGCACAGTGATTTTGGAAGAGTTTAGCAGTTCCACAGTTACCATAAGAACATCAATTTCAAGAAAACTGAAAAAAATATGTTCGCAGTGAAACTTGTACACATATTCACAGCAGCATTATTCATAATAACCCCAAAGAACATAACTCAAATGGCCATTAACTGTCGTCTATAAAAATGAAGCACTGCCACACAAGCAACAGAAATGAACCTTGAAAACATCATATGAAATGAAATGAGCAAGACACAAAAGGCCACATGTATTGTTGATTCCATTTGTAAGAAATGGCCTTAACAGACAGCCCTGCAGAGAAAGTAGACTCATGTGTCAGGGGCTGAGGAGGTGGAGAACAGCCAGAGTGCAATGAGTGGGGACTTTTCTCAGGGTTACAATGATATTATAGGGCTGGGAGGTAACTCAATGAATGGTACAGCCTGTGCTCTGGCATTGGATAATGGTGATGGTGACACAGCCTGTGTAAATACTAAAAACAAGTATACTTTAAAGGGGAAATTTTATAGTTTGCAAGTTATTTCAATTTAAAAAGCAAGATGCAACTATAAAAAGTAGTTGAGGACTGGAGAGATGGCTCAGCGTTTAAAAGCACTTATTGCAAAGCCTGATGCCCTGGATTCAACTTCCCAGTACCCACGTAAGACAGATGAACAAAGTGGTACATACATCTGGAGTTTATTTGCAGTGGGAGGAGGCCCGAGCTTGCCCATATTCTCATTCTCATTCATCCTCTCTCCCTCTCCCTCTCTCTCTCTCTCCCTCTCTCTCTCTCTCTCTCTCTCTCTCTCTCTCTCCCTCTCCCTCTCCCTCTCCCTCTCTCCCTCCCTCTCCCTCTCCCTCTCCCTCTCTCTCTCTCTCTCTCTCTCATAAATAAATAATATTTTTAAAGGAACCAGGGTGGCTAAAGAGATGCTTAGCAGTTAAGGTGCTTTCATATGAAGCTAAAGGGTCCAGGTTCGATTCCCCAGTACCCACGTAAGCCAGGTGCACAAAGTGGTGCATGTATCTGGAGTTCATTTGCAGTGGCTGGAGGTCCTGGCATGCTCATTCTCTATCTATCTGCCTCTCTGTCCTGTCTGATAAATAATTTTTTAAAAAGAAGTCAAGGGCATATAAGTGTAACTAAAGACCTATGATAGAAAAGCAGTTAAGTTCACCAGAGGGGCTGGTCAGGGGTAGAGCACAAGACAAATATGCACCTAGTTCATCCCACCAAGAAGAAGGTAACTTGAGAATCACTGGTGGACAACAGTGTTTACTTTCATAACAAATATGAGAAACATTGTTTATTTTAATGCTATAAACTGAACACTGAAATAACACTGAGAGGAAAATTCTTTCTATTTCCATAAACAAAAAAAAAGAGCCCAGGCTAAATATTTTTCTTTGTCCCCAAATCTCAGGTGGTGAGGATCTGTACTCCCCTGAGCACATGTGAGACTCTACCAGCAAACAAATGTGAGAGATTGAGCAAAACAGCATGAGACCTGGGCCTCACGGGTGTGGCCTCTGATGAGGGGTATGTGGACCCCCAACAGCAAACTGGGCCACTACAGGTGAGGACAGAAACAGAGCCATGTAGTCACTTCCCACCATCTCAGCCTTGGAGGATGGATGAGCATTTTTCAATAAGGCTTTTGTCATGAGTCCATGAACTCATATGTGTGAGTCCAAATAATCAGTTTTTCTAAATAACTCCCAGTTCATGTGAAAAATACTCACAAATTAACCTTTCATACCTGCAATGTAAAAGTGAAGATATGAAATAATGTTCTAAAACTATTAGATTAAAGGTACCCATTTTTGGTTAAATAAATGTATGCAATAGTTACTGTTACTTACAAAATAACTTAGATCAAAAATAAGGCAATTCAACTGCTCACCACAAGACCTGCCACCTCTACCACATTTGCCAGGGCTCAGGAGAAATTGCAGAGGGAGTGGCAACATGAATATTGTTCTTACTGCTAGCCTGACAACCAGTTCCAGGGTGATGGTGACAGATATAGTGATCAATCAAAACCTATCAAGGGGCTGGAGAGATGGCTCGGCAATAAATTCACTTGCCTACAGAGTCTAACAACCCAGGTTTGATTCCCCAGTACCAACATAAAGACAGATGCACAAAGAGACACATGCATCTGGAGTTCATTTGCAGAGACTAGAGACCCTGACACACCCATTCTGTCTGTCTCCCTCCTATCTCTACTTGCAAATAAATTAATTAAATATTTTTTTAAAAAAAACTATCAAAGCAGAAGTTCAGAGGCTACAGAGAACTCAACACTAAGTCAGACTGCTAAGAGGCCTGCTGTGGCTCAAGGAACATTGTAGAAGACGGGGAAGAAAGATTGTAAGAGCCACTGAGTAGGTAGGAATACCCTGAGACGCAGTCCCCCAGCTACCCAATAAGGACTGACTGAAGCCTTTATGACCCCGCAGTGAATACCATAAACCCACTGAGGAGGGCACCCTAGAATAATGGGAGCTGGGGTGAGGGGATAACAGTACAAGCTGTTAAAATTTATATAAAATTAAAAAAAAAAAACAAGGCAATTGAAAAAAAAAAAGGCAGTTGGTAACAATAATTTGTGCATGAGAGAGACAAGCTCTTGCCACATAGCCTAGGCTGGCCTCAAACTTTCAATCCTCCTACCTCAGCTTCCCAAGTGCTGGAATTACAAGTGTGCACCACCATGCCTGATTCTGGTAACCGTACTTTTTAAAAATCATTTATTTAATTCTCAACAAAATATTGGCAAACAGAATACAAGAGTATATCAAAAAGATCATTCACCCTGACCAAGTAGGCTTTATCCCAGAGATGCAGGGATGGTTCAACATACGCAAATCTATAAATGTAATACGTTACATAAACGGGTTGAAGGACAAAAATCACATGATCATCTCATTAGATGCAGAGAAAGCATTTGACAAAATCCAACATCCCTTCATGATAAAAGTCCTACAGAGACTGGGAATAGAAGGAACATATCTCAATATAATAAAGGCTATTTATGACAAGCCTACAGCCAACATATTACTAAATGGGGAAAAACTGGAAGCTTTTCCACTAAAATCAGGAACAAGACAAGGGTGTCCACTGTCCCCACTTTTATTTACTATAGTTTTGGAAGTCTTAGCCATAGCAATAAGGCAAGAGACACACATAAAAGGGATACAAATTGGAAAGGAAGAAATCAAGTTATCATTATTTGCAGATGACATGATTCTATACATAAAGGACCCTAGAGACTCTACTAGCAAGCTGTTAGAGCTGATCAAAACCTACAGCAATGTAGCAGGATACAAAATAAATACACAGAAATCAGTAGCCTTCATATATGCTAACAACAAACACACAGAGGATGAAACCAGAGAATCACTCCCATTCACAATTGCATCAAAAAAAATAAAATACCTTGGAATAAACCTAACCAAGGAAGTAAAGAATCTCTACAATCAGAACTTTAAAACACTCAAGCGAGAAATTGCAGAAGACACTAGAAAGTGGAGAAACATCCCTTGTTCCTGGATTGGAAGAATCAATATCGTGAAAATGGCAATCTTACCTAAAGCAATCTACACATTTAATGCAATCCCTATCAAAATTCCAAAGGCTTTCTTCATGGAAATAGAAAAAACAATCCAAAAATTCTTTTGGAATCACAAAAAACCTCGAATACCTAAAATAATACTGAGCAACAAAAATAAGGCTGGTGGTATCACCATACCTGATTTTAACCTATACTACAGAGCCATAGTAACAAAAACAGCATGGTACTGGCACAAAAACAGACATGTAGATCAGTGGAACAGAATAGAGGACCCAGATGTAAGCCCAAGTAGCTATAGCCACCTGATATTCGATAAAAATGCCAAAAATACTCATTGGAGAAGAGACAGCCTCTTCAGCAAATGGTGTTTTGAAAACTGGATAAATATCTGCAGAAGGATGAAAATAGATTCTTCTCTCTCGCCATGCACAAGAATTAAGTCCAAATGGATTAAAGACCTTAACATCAGACCGGAAACTTTGAAACTGCTAGAGGAAAAAGTAGGGGAAACCCTTCAACATATTGGTCTTGGCAAAGACTTTCTGAATACAACCCCAATTGCTCAGGCAATAAAACCACAGATTAACCACTGGGACCTAATGAAATTACAAAGATTTTGCACCGCAAAGGACACAGTGAAAAAAGCAAAGAGGCAACCTACAGAATGGGAAAAAATCTTCGCCAGCTATATATCTGATAGAGGATTAATATCTAGGATATACAAAGAACTCAAAAAGTTAAATAATAAGGAATCAAAGAAGCCAATCAAAAAATGGGCTATGGAGCTAAATAGAGAGTTCTCAAAGGAAGAAATACGAATGGCATATAAGCATCTAAAAAAATGTTCCACGTCACTAGTCATCAGGGAAATGCAGATTAAAACTACATTGAGATTCCATCTCACTCCTGTCAGATTGGCCACCATCATGAAAACAAATGATCATAAATGTTGGCGGGGATGTGGAAAAAAAGGAACCCTTCTGCACTGCTGGTGGGAATGCAATCTGGTCCAGCCATTGTGGAAAACAGTGTGGAGGTTCCTAAAACAGCTAGAGATTGATTTACCATATGACCCAGCTATAGCGCTCCTAGGCATATATCCAAAGGACTCATCTCATTTCCTTAGAAGTACATGCTCAACCATGTTTATTGCTGCTCAATTTATAATAGCTGGGAAATGGATCAGCCTAGATGTCCCTCAACAGATGAGTGGATAATGAAGATGTGGTACATTTATACAATGGAGTTCTACTCAGCGGTAAAGAAAAATGAAGTTATGAAATTTGCAGAAAAATGGATGGACCTGGAAAGTATTATACTAAGTCAGGTAACCCAGGCCCAGAAAGCCAAGCGCCACATGTTCTCTCTCATATGTGGATCCTAGCTACAGATGACTGGGCTTCTGCGTGAGAATGAAAATACTTAGTAGCAGAGGCCAGTAAGTTGAAAAGGAGACATAAAGGGTGGAGAAAGGAAGGGAGGAGGATACTTAATAGGTTGATATTGTATATATGTAATTACAATGATTGTAATGGGGAGGTAATATGATGGAGAATGGAATTTCAAAGGGGAAAGTGTGGGGGTGGGGAGGGAGGGAATTACCATGGGATATATTTTATAATCACGAAAAATGTTAATAAAAATTAAAAAAAATAAAAATAAAAATAAAAAAATAAAAAGAAATCATTTATTTATGTTTAATTTTATGTAAACAGAGAGAGAGAGAGAGAGAGAATAGATGTGCCTATAGCCACTGCAAATTAACTCCAAATGCATGCACCACTTTGTGCATCTGGCTTTACATGGGTACTAGAGAAGCAAACTCGGGTCATTAGGCTTGACAGGCAAACACCTTAACTGCTAAGCCATCTCTCTGGCCCTTTTAACAGTACTTTTAAGTCAATCTATTTTCATTAGTAGAAAAATTATTTTTATTACTTTACTAATATTATACCATAACCTGATTGATAGCGAAACTGATAACATCAATGGTTACTTTATTAATTTCTTTAGTAAATGTATGAAATAAAGGGTTACTTTATTATATATTCATGTATGTATATATTGAACTTTGCTCATGTTTATCCTCCATTGCCCTTCCTTGTCCTCTCCTCCTTTTGGAGCTGGTCTTTTTCCCGCAAATATTCCCCCTTCTGCTTTCATGTCATATACATATGGTCACACATATAATCAAAAGTTAGGGGTCTGGAGAGATGGCTCAGCAATTAAAGGCACTTGTTTGCAAAGCTTGATGGCCTGGGTTTGAATCCCTAGTACCCACATAAAGCCAGATGCACTAAGGGCATATGCGTCCATATTTGCAGTGGCAGGAGGTCTGGGGCACCCATACTCATTCACTCTCTCTGCATTTCTCTCTCTTTCTCAAATCTGTACAAGGACTATTGCAGTCAGGTTCACAATGATGGTAGAAATCATCCAACCAAGAGCAGTTTGTGGGAAAAAAGAGGTTTATTTTGGCTTACAGGCTCAAGGGGGAAGCTCCATGATGGTGTGGAAAACTACAACATGAGCAGAGGGTGGACATCACCCCCTGGCCAACATAAGGTGGACAATGGCAACAGAAGACTGTGCCAAATACTGGCATGGGGAAACCGGCTATAGCATCCATAAGCCTGCCCCCAACAATACAGTGCCTCCAGGGGGCTTTAATTTCCAATTGCCATCAGCTGGGGAGACTAGCATTCAGAAGACCCAAGTTTATGGGGGACACCTGAATCAACCACCACAATCCGCCTCTGGCCCCATAAACTGATAACCATACGTGATTTAAAATACAATATATTCATCCAACTTTAAAAGTCCTCATAGTTTTTATCAATCCCAATGATGTTCAAACATCCGCATAATCCAAGGTCTTTTAACTGAGCTATAATACCAAAAAAGTCCTCCAAAAAAAACATAATGGCACAGAATAAGCATTCACACTGCAAAAGATGGCACTGGGCATAGCAAAGAAACATTCAGCCATACAAAATTTAAAACAACCAGGGCAAACATTAAACTCTGAAGCTTCAAGTCCAACAACTCTAGTCAATGACAAGTCTCCAAGTCTGATAATTCTAACCAGCAACAAGTCTCTAGTATTCCAATTCTGCCCCTCTAGCTAGGCTACTCACAATCCTGAAAAACTGCATCCGGGGCCAGCAGCTGTCCTTGGCAGCCATCTCATGGTCCCGGCATCTCCACAATTCATCCTCAGAGCCCCATGGGGTCTCCATGCAGGCATCCAGCAAACCTGCTTCACTCTGCCCACGGCCGTTTCCAAAACACAAGACTGTGCTACAAACTCAATAACCCTCTCTTTTCTGCATTTCTTGTACTCCACAATACCGGGTAGGGTGCCAATTTATTAATCCAGTGGAGAATAAAGCAGACTTTGAAGAACAGGACACTCCTTGAGCACTCAGGACCCTCAAAAGAGTCTATATTCTTCCTGTTGCCCCAATGCAGGTCAGCTGGTCCAATCTCAAAGGTTGTCATCTCTCAATTGCAGGTGAATAGGCAGCAGTTTCAGCCTAAACATTTCTTTCTGGGCCATATCCCTCTGCTCACACCAGTTCATTTCCATGCAAAGCAACCCTGGCACAACTTCTCAAGACACGGGCATAACAGCAAGCTTCTCACACAAACTACTAGCCCAGTCCAAGCAAAGCTCTTTCTCACCCTCATAAGCCAAACCTCACAGTCCATAGTTCTTACTGCATTCAGGTCTTTCAACTCTGACCAAAATAGTCCACCAAGCTATACTTACAGCACTGCAAGGCAGCTCTTAGGCCAAGGTTTCAAGTCCTTCCACATCCCTCTTGAAAATCAGCCCCAAAAGGCCAAAGCCACACAGTCAGGCATCTATCAGCAATCCCACACCTTGGTACCACTTTACTGTTGCAGTCAGGTTCTCATTGCTGATAGAAATCACCCAACCAAGAGCAGCTTTTGGGAAAAAGAAGCTTATTTTGGCTTGCAGGTGTAAGATTCCCGGGGGAGGGGGAATCTTCCATGGTGGGAGACCCGCGCCCAAGAACCAAGACCGAGCCACTGGATGCAAAGGCAAGAGGCAGCTTTATTGTTTACACAGGCGCCTGCGGGCACTCCAGTCCTTCGAGAGGCTGAGTGCGCTGGGCAAGGGGAAGGGTCTCTTTTTATAGAGTTAGGGAGAGCAGAAGCAGGTTTACAGAAGCAGAAGCATGATTTCAGTCCCAGCACTGGTTACTGGTTACTTATTAATAGACTTGGAGTCGGTGGGGATCCCTTTTTTTGTTTTCTTCTCAGAAACATCCTGACAGGGTTATCTATAGTACATTAGGCGGGGTTAATGGTCATGCTATGGTCACAAGGTTGTCTGCCTGTCTGCATCTGGGGGGCTGTTTTGGGCTCCTGGTATTTTTCCATGGGTTTTACAGCAGGCTGGAGGGAAAGCTCCATGATGGCAGGGAAAACGACAACATGAGCAGAGGGTGGACATCACCCCCTGGACAACATCAGGTAAACAATAGGAACAGCAGAGTGTGCCAAACACTGGCTTGGGGAAACTGACTATAACACCCATAAGCCCATCCCCAAAAATGTACTGCCCCCAGGAGGCTTTAATTTCCAGTTGCCATCATCTGGGGAGACTAGCATTCAGAACACCTAAGTTTATGGGGGACACCTGAATCAAACCACCACAAGGACTTGGTATAGCATCAATGAATCATAAAGGAAAAGATAAACAGGAAATGCTCATGGCGTTTTAACTTTGATAAACTAAAAGCTAACAAAGGGCAGGAGGTGTACAGTATATGGTGTGAGCCTCTGAGTTAGATCCCCAGGGCTAACAAAAATGTAAGTAAAATGAAAAGGCAGGTATAAGGAAACTGACCTACATGACAAGCAAAGGGTTAACATTCTTAGTGTATCAAGAGAGTTCACAGAAGCCAAAGTGTGACCCAAACTGTCCCCTTGGCACCCTTCTTCCACCACAGAAGAATCTGCAAGGTCCCTTCAGAAAAGTGATTAAGCTTCTCATTCGCAGCTCTGAGCCCCCGACATCTGCTCGGTCCTTTGCCTCCTGGATATCCTCTTTCTCCCAGGTGTTTGGCTGAAGGTTCAGATAGCCTTGTCTAGATTTCAGGTTTTCCCCAAGGCTCAACCTGTGAAACACTGGTTTCTATCTTACTAAGTAGTCACAGGCAAGTCACAACCTGTCCCAGGCTCAGTGACTCCTTATACAACTAATTCTTGCTAAATCCCAGCATGCTGGCTCCTGCCCGGGCCAAAGAAGATCGAAATCAAATAAACAAGAAAAAGTAGAGAGGATGGTGAATGGAGACAGGGGTGCTGGTGTCTATGAAGAATAACTTATAACATTCCTAGCACAGTAAGATAGTTATGGTTGACAGCAATAAATTTAATGCTTCAAAACAGCTAGTAGAGAAGATTTTGAATGTCTCTTTTGTGTAGTACATTCCTCCAAATTGAAATATTCCCTCCTGAAGAGAGGAAGGAAGCTCAGAACACTCAGGAAGTCAACAAGTCTTTTTGCAAGATCCCACCCTAAGGCTGTGTAAAAGGAAAAGAACTGCTTGGGATGAGACTCTGGTTGAGCTGCCTGCAGGTCACACAGTGTGCTCGAGACTGCGGCTGGCCAAGCTGCCGGCAGGTGGTGCAGCGAGCAAGCTCTGGAGACACAGCATCCACGAGTCGTCACCAGGCTGGAGTGGGCTTTCTGGTAATACTACTGCCTTTGAGTCACCTATTGCTCCTGTAAGCAGCCCCTCGCCCTGCTCTGTAAGTAATCCCAAGAAACGTGTTGGACCATCAAAACTGGTTTTGGTGTAATCACCCTGTGGTCTGTCCATTATCTGTACCCTGTCTGGAGTGAAGACATGTCCTCAAGGGAAAAGGTTTACCGTGACAGCCTCCAACACCAAATATGATGAGTATGTCTTATTCTGATCAGATTGTGACCTCTTATATCCATGCACCAAAATACCAAACTGTACCATAAAAATGTGTACAACTGCTGTGTTCATTAAAAAAAAAAAATTAAAACTGGACATGGTGGCACATGCCTTTAATCCCAGCACTCACGAAGCAAAGATAGGAGGATCGCCATGCGTTCAAGGCCACCCTGAGACTGCATAGTAAATTCTAGGTCAGCCTGAACTAGAGTGAGACCCTACCTCAAAAGAACACACAAAAAAAAAAAAAAAAAATTAAAGAGCCGAGAGTGATGGCACACACCTTTGATCCCAACATTTACGGAGCCAGAGGTAGGGTGAGCACCATGAGTTTGAGACCAGCCTGAGACTGCAGTGAATTCCAGGTCAGCCAGGGCTGACCCTACCTTGAAAGAAAACATACATACATACATACATACATAGATATATTTCTGGCCTAATAGACAATCTATCAAACAGCTTGTTCAGGCAATTAACAGAAAAGAAATATATAATAGCTAATAATAAGGGCTTTTAGTGCTTAAGCACATTGACAGATGGGAATTAAAATAATAAGGTACCATTTTTATCTGCAAAATAACCAAAGATTTTTTAAAAAATAATGCTAGCACAGGGATCATAAAACTGACCATAGGACTATAAGCTGTGTAAACTTTACGTTTTAGGGGTGTGTGTATGTGTATATGTGTGCGATGTACGTGCATGTTTGTGGGAGTATACGTGGGTAGGGTGCACATTCACATTTGGGAACATGTGTGTAGAGACTAGAATGTCTTCCTCAATCACTCTTCATGTTATTTTTTAATGTTTAATTTAATTTAATTTTTATTTATTTGAGAGAGAGAGAAAGTTGGGGGGGATGGGCATGCCAGGGCCTCCAGCCACGGCAAATGAATTCCAGATGCATGTGCCACCTTGTGCATCTGGCTTACATGGGTCCTGGGGAGTTGAACATGGGTTCTTTGGTTTTGAAGGCAAACTGCTAAACCATAACTCCATCCCTCATGCTACTTTTTGAGGCAGAGTCTCTGTTGAACCTAGAACTTACCAGACTAGAACTTGCTAGACAGCTAGCCAGCATGCCCAAGGGATCCTCCTCCACCACTTCCCCAGCACTGAGATTACAAGCATGTGCAGCCACACACCTGGTTTTTATGTAAATACTAGGGATCCAAACTTGGGTACTCAGGCTTATGTGACTATTACCTTACCAACCGTGTCATCTCCTCAGCTGTCTGAAGAGAACTGTGGCCATATGTTTCAGGAACACTCACAACATTCCTATCCTTTGACTCTGTACTTTTTTTTTTCTGGTTTTTCAAGGTAGGGTCTCACTCTAGCTCAGGCTGACCTGGAATTCACTATGTAGTCTCAGGGTGGCCTTGAACTCACGGTGACCCTCCTACCTCTGCCTCCCAAGTGCTGGGATTAAAGGCATGCACCACCATGCCTGGCTCTGTACTTTCACTTTTAAGGAATTCATCATAAATAACAAAAATAGATTTTAAAAAAAGATTTAAGTATAAAAAATTCATCATTATATTCAGCACTTGACATATAAATATCCAATAAGTAAACAGCAAATCAATAATGCATCATTCTTTTTTTATCATTCTTAATTTTGTGACAAAGTCACTGGTTGTTACACCTTGGCGTGACTGATAGGAAACTGGGTCATCTCTCATTTAGGTGGGTTCATTCTACTGAAGATAAGGCATGTGATGGCATAAAAACTGCTATTCTGGATCCCACTAGAAGGGATTACACTGGCTATACAAGCTTCAGATAAGGAATGGTGATGGAACTTGAATTCAAATCTAGGCCATCTGTCTGCCTTTGGAGCCTATGCAACTAACCACAAGGTGTTATTTTCAGAGACTGTTGAGTGTCATGAGAAAATACTTGTAATTCAAACATTCAATTACTTATTAACTACATAAGATATTCCAGTCACACTGACAAATTTACATTGCACTTGTGACGAGAGCTACTAAGGAGAAATAGCAGAAGCCTATGTTAAGGTTTGTCCCATCTCTATCACACCCTCCAAGGCTCAGGGGCCATTGCAAAAGAGGCAGTGGAGGGCTGGAGAGATGGCTTGGCGGTTAAGCGCTTGCCTGTGAAGCCTAAGGACTCCAGTTCGAGGCTCGATTCCCCAGGACCCACGTTAGCCAGATGCACAAGGGGGCGCATGCGTCTGGAGTTCATTTGCAGTAGCTAGAAGCCCTGGCGCACCCATTCTCCCTCTCTCTCTCTCTCTGCCTCTTTCTCTGTCTGTAGCTCTCAAATAAATAAATAAAATAAACAAAAAGATTTTTTTTAAAAGAGGTGGTGGAAAGAATGTAAAAACCAAAAGCAAGAAAGACTACATACAATGCTATCATCCAGACACAAAGTGGCCATGGTTTTCATGACCTCACAGTGGCTGCTGTATGACAGGAGAGGAAAATGACATCAAAATAGAGGAGAGACTAGTTGGAAAGAAGGGATTCAGTGAAGGGGGGACTTGGCAGGGGGAAAAGGAAGGATGTGAAAGGGGACTATGATCATGGTATATTGTCTTTATGTATGGAAGTTGTCAGTGAAAAGTTTTTTAAAAGGTTTGTCCTATACAAAGCAATCAAAGGCAGTTTTCCTGAGGGGGGAAAAAAATGGCCTGAGACAAGAGGGATGAGCAGGAGTTAACTGGGGAGAAGATGGAGGAGCACAGCGGGCAGGGAGAACAGTGCGGACACCCTGCCGTGGTGACTGAGGGTCGCCAGAGTCAGTGCTCAGCAAGTGCAGCAGTGCACACGCGCAACCCCAGGTACCGACAGTGACTTCCAGGCCGGCACTGGCAAAAAAATAAAAGAAGCCGGGCATGGTGGCGCACGCCTTCAATCCCAGCACTTGGGAGGCAGAGGTAGGAGGATCGTCGTGAATTTGAGGCCACCCTGAGCGTACATAGAGAATTCCAGGTCAGCCTGAGCTAAAGTGAGACCCTACCTCAAAAAAGCAAAAAAGAAAAATAAAAGAAAATATATGACTGAACATGTAACTCACTTGGGTTCAACCCCAGCACCACATAAACAAACAAATCAAAAGATTAAAATGCTACTGAGGGCTAGCTATAATGTAGCACAGTGGTAGAGTACAAGCCTAGTGTATGCAAGGTCCTGGGTTGGATCCCCAGTGCTGAAGGAGGAAGAGGAGGAGGAAGAGGAGGTGGTGGTGATCAGCCTGCTCACTGGCCTAATGGCCAGTCTCAAATTAAGCCTTTCTGTCCCAGTATAAATAATACTATACTCTTCTACTCTCTTTTTCTAGGTGATTAAGGTCACCCAGCTTACATATTTGAGAGAAAGAGGCAGATAGAGAATGGGCCGTCTAGGCACTGCAAATGAACTCAAGACACATGCACCACCTTGTGTATCTGGCTTTACGTGGGTACTAGGGAACCAAACCTGAGTCCTTTGGCTTTGCAGGCAAGCACCTTAACCACCAAGCCATCTCTCCAGCCCACCATCCATCATTTTTGAGAACTACTTAGAGCAGTCTGCATCCTAAGACTAAGGAGACACCATGGTGAGTTTCAAGCCAGGAGTGGGGGCAGGATCACTGATCAGTTTTGAAGCTTTAAAACATAGCGGGGCATGGTGGCGCACGCCTTTAATCCCAGCACTCGGGAGGCAGAGGTAGGAGGATCACTGTGAGTTTGAGGCCACCCTGAGACTACATAGTGAGTTCCAGGTCAGTCTGGGCCAGAGTGAGACCCTACCTCGAAAAAACAAACAAACAAACAAACAAAAAAAACCATTATTCCTGCTTCAGGGCAAAGAACAGAGAGGAATGTGCTTTTGACCCATTAGGATGCAACTACAATGAGAGAACAAGAGTCAGTAGTTTGTTCTACGGTGATAGAAGCAAAAACAAAAATTAATAGTTGGTTTTGACACTTAAGACGACCAAACGAACACAAGCTGGTGGTTCTATGGACATAGGGAAAGGGGTGCCGAATGCTATGATAGCATTATGATAGCATTAGCAAGGCTATCATTGGCTTGAAAACTGGATAGAGGGACATACGATTGAGTCATTGGGGTGGGAACCCCAGAACACATAAGCAGACTAAAACCTTAAATGTGTAAAAAATTCTGGATATCAGTCACAATTTGAAGGCATGGGCCTGGGAAACAAGGAGAGAAAGCTTAAGTTCAAAGCTTAACCTGTTGGGCCGGGGACTGGGGGTTTGGGGAGATGGTTCAATGGATTAGAGCCCTCGCTGCATAAGCAAAAGGACCTGATTTTAACCCCAGCCCTGTTGGGGCAGAGACAGGAGGATCCATCCCTCCGTCTCACAGGTCAGCCAGTCACAGGACCCTTCTCGCATGCAAGGCAGGCAGTAACCTGGTCGGAACCTGGAGTTGGGTGGTCTGGGATCCTGAGAATCTTATGCATGCACCTCCCCGTCCCCTACGGTAAACTTCCCTTTTGCCACTCACAGGACAGCACCACGTATAGGCTCATTTCAAACAATACTGTGAGAAACTGTAACGTGCATTCAGGAAACTGAGGCAGAGTGCTTAAATGACCTATGCACCGGGTCAGCAGGGGGCTGCTCTGATGTCATCCCTATCTCCCTCCCGAAAGCATCCTGCGTGCAAAGTCCTCCGTTCAGAGCCGTGCGAAATCACCACCACCGTACAACGCTGTCCTTACTGGGCGCCAGACTCTTCGGGAATTTAAAAAAAAAAAAAAAGAAAAAGAAAAAAGAACTCGCAGCTTCAGAATTGCGGAGGGTGTGTTTTGACCGCACACTTACCCTTGGCGAGTTCACACGAAACTTTCAAAAAGGACAGGTTCTTCCCCGAAAGCGAGCGGGATGGAGGCGAGGGGGAACCTATCGGCGGAGCCCTCCGAGCAGCCACAGACACCACCCCGAACGGCAGGCAGGCGCAGGCCCCGGGGGAAACGGGGTCCCAACTGCTCGCCCCGGGAGAGGCGCGGGCGCGGGCGGGCGGGCGCGCGGGCGGGCATCGCGGCCCCGTCGGCCCGGCGAGCGCCGCGCTCCGCCCCGGAGGCCCGTTTGCCCGGCAGTTGCCATAGCAACGGCCGCGGGCCCGCCCGGCTCTGGGCCGCCCACCGGGTCCCCGAGCGGCGACCCCGAGAAGCCACCCACCGCGGCGGGGACGCGCACCCCGGGCGCCGGCCGGCCTCACCTGGAGAAACTTTTGGGTTTTTGTTTTTTTTTGGGGGGGGGGTCTGGTTGGTTTGGGTTTGTAGGGGGGGAGGATTTCTTTGTGGGGGAGACCGCGGAGCAGACCCGGGGAGGTGGACGGGGGCCGCAGAGGGACAAAGCGTGCCCGCGAAAGCGAAGCCCCGTCACCCCTCAGTGGCACTGACCCGACGGCGCGAGCGGCGCAACGTTGCCAACGTGCCCCCTCCGCTGCCCGCAGGTGGCGCCCGGAGGACTCACCCGGGAACCCTGGCACATAAACTCTTAAAACTGGTGAACAGGGGCTTAGCGGTTAAGGTGTTTGCCTGCAAAGCCAAAGGACCTAGGTTCGATTCCCCAGTACCCACGTAAAGCGAGATGCACAAGACGGTGCATGCATCTGGAGTTCGTTTACAGTGGCCAGAGGCCCTGGTGAGCACATTCTCTTTCCTCTCTCTTTCTCTCTCTCTCTCCCCCAAATAAATAAAATGCTTTTTTAAAAAAATTAAACTTGTGGGCTGGAGAGATGGCTTAGCGGTTAAGCGCTCGCCTGTGAAGCCTAAGGACTCCGGTTCAAGGCTGGATTCCCCAGAACCCACGTTAGCCAGATGCACAAGGGGGCGCATACATCTGGAGTTCGTTTGCAGTGGCTGGAGGCCCTGGCATGCCCATTCTCTCTATATATATCTGCCTCTTTCTGTCTCTGGGTCTGTCGCTCTCAAATAAATAAATAAAAGTAAACAAAAAAAATTAACTTGTGAACAGTAATATCACGGTAGTGACGAGATATCCAGGCCCATCCTCCTCACTGAAGGCCCAGGCCTAGGACGCCCATCCATCGGCTGGAGCTAGGCCTGCAAGCCCCTCACGTGTGGTGGGTTCCCAATTAGCCTAGGACGACAGGACAATGATGGGAGCATCTCTGCTGGGAGGTAGCTGTTTTTTCCCACAGAGGGGCTGAAAGGCGCCTGACAGATCACGTGACACATCCCAAGAAGAGGTTTTAAGCCACAAACCTCTATGGGACCATCTGTATGCATGGCGCCTGCAATAAAGGCTTGAAATACGGGCTCCAGCTGTATGCTAATGTTCTATTGACCTGAACTAGGAATGGCTTCTGTGGGCGGGTCTGGCTCTCCAGCAGCTGTGGGGCAGGAATTCCACTCTCCTTAGAGAAGTCTAATTATTTGAAGCAGATGTATGTTCTCTGAAATTAAGTTGATTGATAGCCAGTCACAGGAAGCAGATCGATTCTTTTTATTGCTTACAGGTGTACCTTTGGAAGCTTAGTCAGTCCACCCTGTCCCCTTCACGCATTAAATGGGCCTGATGTGTTATCGGTAACTTCAGTTTTGAATTTTTTTTCTCCAAACACAAATTATCTCCACCATGTGCAATATTGTAGAACTTTGGAATCCTGGCCAGTCATTGTTTGGGGAAAGTACAACATGGGGCTGGGGAGATGGTAAGGTTGGTGAAGTACTTACCTCACAATGTGGTACCTGAGTGGGTTCCCAGTGCCCATGCCCCACAAGTGTGGACTGGAATCTTCGTTTTCAGGAGGCAGAGATGGAATCCCGGCACTAGCTAGCTGGATTAGCTGAATCTGTGAGCTCTGGGCTCAAGTGAGAGACCCTGTCTCCCTACATAAGATGAACAATAATCAAAGAAGACAACTGATGTCACCCTCTAGCCTCTACACGTATACACACTCCACACAGATGCACACGTGTGTGCATATCAGTCAGAGAGAGCGTGCACATAGAACTCTTGTCTCTAACAATTCAGCGAAAATTTTGCTCTGCTCCACCCCAACCCTGCCCCTTGGGGAGATGGAATGGCCATCGGCTAGTGATCATGCCACAAGGTCCAGAAAAGGAGATGACCTTGCTTTGTTCAAATATGAACTATATGGATTTCCCCTTAATAAGCAGTTATGAAGCCTTTTACACCCAGACCCTATCCAGGAAATACTTTTGAAATTCCTATTTCTTTTTAACTACCTATTCCTAACAAAAGTCTGGTTAAGAGAAACTACCAATATTGAAAGTTATTTGAAAGGTGTGCAGATGACTCCTTGGTATATGATCTGTGGGTCAGGGGTTCTCAAACACGCTAAACCTTAGATGTCTGAGGAGTTCTTTTTGTTTCACTTTATTTTCTGTTTAAATGTCAGATTTTCGTCCAGAAATTTTAATTAAATAGATCCCACTAAATCTGTTTTTACAAAGGTGAGTTTGACTTTTCAGGTTGGAAGTCAGTGGGATTGTTTCCTCCCGGGTTAAGTCAGACCATCCAACACAGTGTGTTTGTGCCACTCACCTTTGCCCTTGCAGCACTACCTGTTAGTTGCAAGTCTGTCACTTCAATCTTATTCCACTTGTTTACATTAAAAAATATTGAGCTGGGGCTGGAGAGATGGCTTAGCGGTTAAGCGCTTGCCTGTGAAGCCTAAGGACCCCGGTTCGAGGCTCGGTTCCCCAGGTCCCATGTTAGCCAGATGCACAAGGTGGTACATATATCTGGAGTTTGTTTGCAGTGGCTGGAAGCCCTGGCACTCCCAATTCTCTCTGTGTGTCTCTCCCTCTCTCTCTCTCTTAAATCGATAAATAAAAATAAGATTTTTAAAAGTAAAGAGCAAACTATCTTTAAAAAGAAGAAAAAAAGAAAGAAAGAAAGAGAGAAAAGAAGAAAGAAAGAAAGAATATTAGAGGCTGGAGAGATGGCTCAGAGGTTAAGTTGCTTGCGTACAAAGACTGATGGCCTGGGTTTGACTCCCTAGTACCCAAATAAAGCCAGATACATAAAGTGGCACATGCATCTAGAGTTTGTTTGCAGTGGAAAGAGGTCACATGCCCATTCACTCTCTCCCTCTTTTCTCTCCCTTTCTCTCTCCTTGCAAATAAATAAAAATATTTTTAGAAAAAGAAATGTCGGGCTGGAGAGATGGCTTAGTGGTTAAGCGCTTGCCTGTGAAGCCGAAGGACCCCGGTTCGAGGCTTGATTCTCCAGGACCCATGTTAACCAGATGCACAAGGGGGCGCACGTGTCTGGAGTTCATTTGCAGTGGCTGGAAGCCCTGGCGTGCCCATTCTCTCTCTCTGTCTCTGTCTCTGTCTCTCTCTCTCTCTCTCCCTCTTTCTCTCTCTGTCACTCTCAAGTAAATAAATAAAAATGAACCAAAAAAAAAAAAAAGACTGTTTAAAAAAAAAAAGAAATTTCATTTTAAAATACTCATAGGTGGGCTGGAGAAATGGCTTAGCAGTTAAGCACTTGCCTGTGAAGCCTAAGAACCCCAGTTTGAGGCTTGATTCCCCAGGACCCACGTTAGCCAGATGCACAAGGGGGCGCACACGTCTGGAGTTCGTTTGGAGTGGCTGGAGGCCCTGGCGTACCCATTCTCTCTCTCTCTCTCTCTCTTTCTCTCTATCTATCTATCTATCTATCTGCCTCTTTCTCTCTCTGTCTGTTGCTCTCAAATAAAAAGAAAATTTTTTAAAAAATTAAAAATACTCATAGGGGCTGGAGAGAGGGCTTAGTGGTTAAGCACTTGCCTGTGAAGCCTAAGGACCCCGGTTCAAGGCTCGATTCCCCAGGACCCATGTAAGCCAGATGCACAAGTGGGCGCATGCATCTGGCGTTCATTTGCAGTGGCTGGAAGCCCTGGCGCGCCCATTCTCTCTCTTTCTCTCTCTGCCTCCTTCTCTCTGTCGCTCCCAAATAAATAAACAAAAATAAATAAACAAAAAACTAATTTGTAAAAAAAAATTACTTATCTTAAAAAAATACTCATAGGCTGGAGAGAAGGCTTAGAGGTTAAGGTGTTTGCCCATGAAGCCTAAGGACCCATGTTCAAGTCCCCAGGTCCCATGTATGCCGGATGCACAAGGTGACACAAGCGCGCAAGGTCACACGTGCACGCTAGGTGCTGCGTGGATCTGGAGTCCAATTTCAGTGGCTGGAGGCCCTGGCATGCCAATTCTCTCTCTCATAAAAAAAACCATAAAAACAAATCATGACCCCTCAACATTTACTACAAGGATTAAGAATGATGTTTAAAGCCGGGCGTGGTGGCGCATGCCTTTAATCCCAGCACTCAGGAGGCACAGGAAGGAGGATCACCATGAGTTCAAGGCCACCCTGAGACTAAATAGTGAATTCCAGGTCAGCTTGGTCTAGAGTGAGACCCCACCTCAAAAAAAAAAAAAAAAAAAAAAAAAATGTTTATTATAACCATGGAACAAAATCCTACATCCTACAGGTTATGTTAACTTTTTGGACCTTGAGCCACTAAAAGTAATAAAACAATAATCCTTTAAACTTCCAATCCTCTTGCAAGTCTATAATTCCAGTGGGATGTGAAGGCAAGAAGCCAGTAATTCAAGGTGATTGCATCAGTTACTTTCTCATTGTTGAGACAAATACCCATCAAGAAGCAGTTTAGAAAAGACAAAGAGGGGTTGGAGAGTTGGCTAAACGGTTAAGCGCTTGCTTGTGAAGCCTAAGGACCCTGGTTCGAGGCTCGATTCCCCAGGACCCACGTGAGCCAGATGCACAAGAGGGCGCACGCGTCTGGAGTTCGTTTGCAGTGGCTGGAAGCCCTGGCAGGTCCATTCTCTCTCTTTCTCTCTGCCTCTTTCTTTCTCTCTGTGTCGCTCTCAAATAAATAAATAAAGATAAACAAAAAAAAGAAAAAGAAAAGGAAAAGAGTTTATTTCAGCTTATAAGTGCAGAGTCTTTCATGGCAGAGCAGGAAACTGGCATCACATATTCACACCACAGGGAGGAAGTACTGCTGGGCTGGACTTTCAAACCTCAAGGCCCAACCCCGTGACACACTGCTTCCAGCAAAGCTGCGCCTCCTAAAGGTTCCACAAGCTTGCCAAACAGCGCCACCACCTGGGAATTAAGCATTCAAACACATGAGCCTGTGGAGGAGAGTTCACAAACTCAAACCACCATAGTCATCCTTGGGTAAATGAAATCTTGTCTCAGACATCACACACACACACACACACACGGACTGAAGGGATAGCTCAGCAGTTAGGGGTGCTTGCTTGCAAAGCCTGACAGCCTAAACTCAATTCCCCAGTACCCACATAAAGCCAGATACACAAAGTGACGCACGTGTCAGGAGTTTTGTTTGCAACTGCGGGAGGCCCTGGCACACCCATCACATTTTCCATTTTACACTGGCTTCCAGAAAGACTCAAATTTATAGCTCAGCTTTCATAACTCTGCTGAAGTCCATGGCTTGCATAGCTCATTACACCTTCCACCTGTTCTCTCTTCCATCTTTCCTGCATTCTTATATTTTTTTTTGTATTTTTCTCATTGCATTTATTATTTCCAGAGTATTTCAAATACCTTATACTTGTTGTTCGTTTTCCCTTCATAGCTAAACAAACCTGGCCTTCTTACAATTGAGACAGCCCATTTGCCACCTCCTCAGCGAAGGCCTTCATGGTCTCCCTATCTAAAGGGTACCCACCCCCTAGTCCACCACAGTACCCTGATTTGTTGCCTAGAACACATAACACCATCTGTATTAGTTACTTTTCCCATTGCTGAGACCAAATACCTTACAAGAAGCACGTTGAGGAAAGATTTACTACAGCTTGGAGTTCTCTGGTGCCCTGTGGTGGGAAAGCCACATCAGCAGGAGAATAAAGCTGCTGGTCACATCAGATCGGTAGTCAGGAAGCAGAGAGAGATGAGGGCTGGTGCTCAGCTCATTTTCTTCCTTTTTATTCAGTCCAGGACTCCAGCCAATGAACGATGCTGCCCACAGTAGGGTGGGTCTTCCCACGTCAATCAACCTAATCCAGAAAATTCCTCACAGACATGCCCAGAGGTATGTCTCTAGATAATGCTATATTCTCTCAAATTCACACAGGGATTAACCACCACATCATCTAAAACAACCTTGTTTCTTTTCTTTCCCCACCCCACCCCATCACCACCAGAAGTGGAAAGCCAGGTATATGATCTCTTTGGTTTTTACTGTTTCCTGCACTTGGTGGAGTATCTGACAGTAGAATAAAAAATGTGGTTTTAAACTGGGCGTGGTGTCACACGTGTTTAATCCCAGCACTCAGGAGGCAGAGGTAAGAGGAACACCATGAGTTCAAGGCCACTCTGAGACCACAGAGTGAATTCCAGGTTAGCCTGGGCTAGATCGAGACCCTACCTTGAAAACCAAAAACGAATTAATGGAAAGACAGAAGAAAATGAACAAGGGAGAGGGTAGATAGAATGAGGTAAGATGTGGATGGATAGGTAAATAGGTGGATTGAGAGACTGATAAACAGGTAAATATTTATTTCCACTGTTCAAATATTACTCACATTAATAGGGAAAGACCTATGAAGTTACACAGGAAAGTGAAACACACACAATTCCCAAAAATAAAAACACAAGCTTAGTTTTCTTAGAGAATCCTTGATGTTATGCCTTAGACAAAAACACTTCTAAAGTATTCGAGTAGCTCACGGCAGCCACATTAAATATTATGGCTGGTTACCATGGCTGAAGCCAGTTCTCGGCGAGATGATGAATTGCAACAAACACTATGACCACTGATACAACAAACTCCAGATTCAGCTGAGGGCTCTCTCTACTTCAGGGGTCATCACAGCACAATATGCTCTCATCCTATTCCTGGAATTGTTAACGTCACCACCAGCAACAAGTATTACATACAGTTTATTCAAACACTCTATGGTAACGTCATTGTTACCCTGCTATATCAAATCACTCAACGTTTAGGGAAAGGAAGTCAGAACTGAAGTGTGTCAACAGAAGAAAACCCCAGAGCAATCAGCACAGCTTATTCCAAAGTTTGTTGACTCTGTTGGTAAAAATCCCAGAAACCAGGAGAAGAGGACTATGGTTCTCTTAAGTCGAAAGCAGTTGGTTTATACATTAATTAAATTTTACCTGTTATTCAAAGTATTTTAGCACAGTGCTAAAGTACTTGGTTCAACCACCCCCCCCCAGCACTGCACACACAAAAAAATCATTTTTCCTAGCATGTGTGTGTGGTATACATGCATGTGTGTTCATACACGTGTTAGTACACATGTGTGCATATATTTGTCAACACTGCACAGCTTTTGACCCTATTCATTGAGACAGGCTCTCTCACCAAACTCGGAGCTGTCTGATTTGGCTGGTGTAGCTCAGGAGCCTGCTTACGCCTCCCAAGCTCTGGGATTAAAGGCTTATGCCATCACACCTCCAGCACTTATGTGAGGGCTGGGCATCTTAACTCGGGTCCTCATGCTGGTGTGGCAAGCACCTTACTAAGAGATCCATCAAAGCGGAAAAAAATATATATTTAGAAGACCTTACATCACATACTCAAAAACATAATCTTCTTTTTCTGTTCTCTAAGATAACTTGAGGGATGTTTAGATTAGTATATATTGTTTTAAGACTTCCTGAATGGGAACTTGTATTTTAAAAGTATAAAATTCAGGCTGAAGAGATGGCTTAGAGGTTAAGGCATTTATCTGAATAGCCAAAGGACCCACGTTCAATTCTCCAGGATCCATGTAAGCCAAATGCACAAGGTAGCACATGCATCTGGAGTTCATTTACAGTGGCTGAAGGCCCTGGCATGTCTATTCTCTCACTCTGACTCTCCCCTCCTCCACTTTCTCTCTCTGAAATAAAGCTAATAAAAAAATTCAAAAAATGTTTTAAAAAAGCATAAAATTCAAAATATAATTGTCCTCATGATATCCGTTTTTGATTTCTGGTCAACTCTACCAAGCTATACAAGTCTTTTTACACAGCTCAAAAATGAAATAAATATTTGTCAATTAATCCTGTTTGTCTGATCAGTTTTGAATGTCTGACCCAGCCTGTTTTGTCAGATAAAAGTAGAGTTCAGATTAGCAGACACCAAGCCCTTGAATTGGGAGGCTTGACATGGAATGATACAAGTTCCTACTCAGAATAATAAAAGGATTTCTGGAATTTTCCGTTTAGTATTTTCAAACTGTGGCTGGTAATTAATGCCACAGATTTTGGCTCAAGGGAGGTCTGCTGTATTTCACAGGTAATATTGTCCTTCTGGAAATCTATGTATCAGTTCTCGTGACTGTGACCAAATACCTCACAAAAAGTGATGTGGGGGAGTGTTTTTGCCCGTAGTTTGAGGGCACGGTCCATCATGGCAGGACAAGCACAGCAGCAGAAACGTGAGGCAGCAGGTGACATTGCGTCCACACTCAGGAAGCAGTGAAGGATAAAGGCTGGGGCTCGGTCTTCATCTCTTTCCTCGGCCTGGCCAACGTCAAATGGACAACAGCAACAGTAGAGCGGAACTGAAGACAGGGAAAGTTAAGGGAACATGAGATGGGAATGAAGCCCCTCACTCTGGTGTCTCTTTTGTCTTTCCTGCTGGCTGAGAGTCAAGAAGCTTCAACACGGGCTGGAGAGATGGCTTAGCGGTTAAGCGCTTGCCTGTGCAGCCTAAGGACCCCGGTTCGAGGCTTGATTCCCCAGGACCCACGTTAGCCAGATGCACAAGGGGCGCACGCGTCTGGAGTTCGTTTGCAGTGGCTTGAGGCCCTGGCGCGCCCATTCTCTCTCTGTCTCTATCTGCCTCTTTCTCTCTCTGTCTGTCACTCTGAAATAAATAAATAAAAATGAACAAAAATTTTTTTTAAAAAAAGAAGAAGCTTCAACACCACTGAGAAAGCCAAGACTTCCACAGATACTATGCATGCATTCCTACAGATATCTGAAACAAGGGTTATTATTTGAAGTGTGCTACATTTACTTAGGGCCAGAATGCCTTGAGGTTTTTAGTATCAGCACTCTCTCCCATCCTTCAATCTAAACAGTGATGAGTTGAGTCAACTTCTAAAATACTGCACAGAGGGAAAAGGCAGTGAAACTCTCCCCATCCTCATTTTGCCAAGGTTTTTACCATCTTCTGTCCTGCTGAGTTCCCTCATATGCAAACAGGCTGTTGAACAGCTGAGCCTGACTTCTTCTTTCCAGAAGCTTCTACTCCCTCTCCCCATTTCCTCCAGTAGAGTCAGCAGCATATGAACGGCACCTCTAGCTGTACTTCATCCCCAGAGGCCAGAAGCCAAGCACTGTCCTTTCTGACCAGAAATTACTAGACACATGCTGGCTCCAAATTGTTATGCAACAGAAGGAAGGGTGGGCCGAGAAGACACCTGGAACAGCCATCCTTTCTTATCTTTAAATTTGGCTTGGAAGTCACCTGGAATGTACTTAAAGATGTAAAAATAAAAATAGTAAAGCTAATGCCCATATATTCTTTACTCGGGTTTTATTTGTAACTACGTTACATGCACATATATAATTACAATATATTTCTCTATAGTTTTCTGTACTGGTTGAGTTGCATACCCTATAGTCTTCCACTCCTAAACACTGCAAAGCACTCTCCTTAAGACTCACAGCTAAGATTCTTTTTCGTAACTGCAGCACAGTTGTCAAGGTTAGTATATGTCACAATATAAAAATGTCATGTACTATCTATTTCCCAACTTTGTCCTAATAATGTCTTTATTATGTTTCCCTCCTCCACTACAGGACCCAGTCTGGGACCAAGTGTCACATTTAGTTGTCATGTCTCTTTAGCCTCTGTTAACCTGGAGCATTTTACTAATCCTTTTCTGTCATTAACAACGGGGCTTTTATGTATATTTATGTACTTATGGGTTGTTGTTTGTGTGTGTGTGTGTGTGTGTGTGTGTGTGTGTGTGTTTTTTTTTTTTTTTTGTTTTGTTTTTTTTTTGAAGAATCCAGCCTCCTACCTCCTGCCTTTACTTAATTTGGCATTTCTTATTTCTGTGTGTGTGTTTCTCTGTGGTCAGATTTTTTTTTAATTATTTTATTTATTTATTTGAGAGCGACAGACACAGACAGAAAGACAGATAGAGGGAGAGAGAGAGAATGGGCACGCCAGGGCTTCCAGCCTCTGCAAACGAACTTCAGACGCGTGCGCCCCCTTGTGCATCTGGCTAACGTGGGACCTGGGGAACCGAGCCTCGAACCGGGGTCCTTAGGCTTCACAGGCAAGCGCTTAACCGCTAAGCCATCTCTCCAGCCCTGTGGTCAGATTTGATGTATTCATTCTCAGTCACAAGGCTGTAGGTGGCACCGCAACTTTCTCAGGGTATCACATCTGAATGCACAGCTCCTCATTGGTGATGCTATTTCGGTCACACAGCCAAGGTGTTATCTGATTTCTCCACTGTGTAATTTTTCTTCCCTCACAACTAGTGAGCAGTCGTGGGGAGACAACAACGTTAAGACCATGCGAATAACCCTTCTGCTTATCAAAAATGTGAAAAGTCCTTTCCAAGCTTTCCTCCCTGTCCTGGGAGCTAAGGGAGTGCCGTGAGCGCCACCTGTGGGTCTTTCTGCACACTGCAACAAGGGCTGTGAGCTAGAGACTGACTCCTGCTGAAGCTGGTGCCCCAGAGCGACTTCAGAAAGGCCTGTGGACCCCAGTCTCAAGATTCAGTTCTAATTGCGATGCCACGGCTGCCTGGAGAAGAGGCTGCGACCATTTCTTCTCAAGATTTTAGAGTACACGGTACAATGTAAGATAGGCAAGGAATGAGTTACTGGGAAGTTTCAGAAGCACAGCCTCCTGGGCAGAGGAAGAGGGGTCAACGATGGTTAGGTGTTTGGTACTTTCTACTTCCAGACCTGACATTAGCTCAGCAGCAGATTTCCAAATGTCCCTGAAGGAGAGAAGGGGGGGAAAGGAGGAGGAGGAGGAAGAGAGGAGGAATGGAAAGAAGGAGAGGGGAAGAAAGGAGAGAGGATAGGAAAGGAGAGGAGAGAAGAAGAGGGGAGGGACTCTGGAGAGCAGATAACTGAACAAGCTTTTGAAAGATGAGTTAGCATTTTTGAAAGATGGACTATAGAACAGAAAAAGGTCATTCTATACAAGGAGGGGGGTCACAAAGGAGCTATAGAAATTCTGAAATCCAACTAGTCTCCGGTAGCGATTACTCATTATTCTCAGATTCCAGTCCCTGGAAGTAGCTCCCTTGTCCATCCTTCCCCCTCAGCACTTGGTTCTGTTTGCTCACAGGGTCTTCCCTTTCCAATGTCCCGGATGATAGCAGGGTGGAGGAATGCGCTTCTCTGGGGGAGGAGCAGTTCTCTCAGCCTTAATCCTTACTTGGGCTGGAAGTCCAAGGATTGTTGGAAGTCTTGAAGTTACTGCTTCTGGTAGTATAGGATCATCTTTCCCTGGCAGCAAAATGCTCTTTTTAACATAACATCTCATTGTGCTTCTATCTTCTTGAACATAGCATCATGTGTCAAAAGCTATAGCACGCCCATTTCTAAGAACTAGTTTTCATGACCAGATCTCCTTCTCTCTCCTATTTCTCCTCTCCTGCAGACGTCGGTTGGAAAAGCCACATCCTCAAAATCTTATCCAGCGAAAAGATTTACCGGCCACTATACTCCTAACTTTACATTTTCCCTGAAGTACTTTAACTCATTCAATTGTTTTTTTTTTTTTAGGCATGCCCAACAGACGGGTCTTTTTTTTGAGACAGAGACAGACAGAGAGAAAGAGAAAGAGGACTGGCACACCAGGACCTCCAGCCACTGTGATGGAACTCCAGACACGTGTGCCACCTTGTGAGAATGTGCAACCTTGCTCATGTGTCACCTTGTGCATCTGGCTTATGTGGGATCTGGGGAGTCAAACATGGGTCCTTAGGCTTTGCAGACAAGCATCTTAACTGCTAAGCCATCTGTCCATTCAATCAGGCCCCCATTCAAGGTTTTAACAAAGAATATTATGTCCATACCTTTATTGTCAGGCATGGTGGTACACGACTTTAATCCCAGTACTCAAGAGGCAGAGGTAGGAGGATCACCATGAGTTCAAGGCCACCCTGAGATTAGTAAATTCCAGGTCAGCTTGGGCTACAGTGAGACCCTACCTTGAAAAACCAAAAAAAAGAAAAGAAAAGAATATTATGTCCATATCTTTACTTTGATCCTAGTTTCAGGCTGAATCTTAATGGACCTTCAATGTTCAAAGGCTTTCTCAATTTTATCTTCCAGTCTTCAGGGTCAAAAACCAATTACCTTTTCAAAAACCCCAACTCCCTGAATTTTTTTGCTTTACTTTCTTTTACTCCTGCTTAAAAGTAGGTTGATAAACAGAAAATCATTGTGCTACCAATGTTCTAGTTTCTAACCATGCCTCCAGTACTGAATTCACTAACATAATCTGCCTCCCAAATTATAACAAGCTATACAAGTTTTCTTCAACTTTATAACACTAACCACCAACTCTTTTGAACTTTTGACAATTTTCATACATGTAGACAATAATCCCTTCCCACTACCTTCTTTTGTCCCTCCCCATCTCCCTTCCACTGGACCCCTTCTTTTTACCAACTAGTGCCTCTTCTATTTCAATGTCTACTAATTGAATATAGAATGTCCCCTATAGCCCCATGTGTTTTGAATGCTTGATCTCCAGCTGGTGGCACTTTGGGAGGTAGAACCTTGCAGGAGGTGGTGTGTTGCTAGGGACAAGCTTGGGTATGTTATACCCAGCTCCCCTGTGCCAGAGCTCAGCTCACTCTTGCTGCTTTCTGCCAGCTTCTGTGGCAAGATGTGATGTGTAGCCTCTGCTCTGCCACCCTTTCCCTGCCATGCCGAAACCTACCTACAAGACTTTAAATCAAAACTAAGCCCTTTACTTCTTTTACTTCCTAAACTCTTTTCAACTGGGTGTTTGGTCCCAGCAACAGGGGTAACTACAGTATCTTGTTTTTTTTTTAATATTTATTCGACAGCAAGAGAGAAAAAAAAAAAAACAGAGAATGGGTATGCCATGGCATCTAGCCGCTGCTGACAAACTCTAGATGTACACCCCCCTTGCGCATCTGGCTTTATGAGGGTTCTGGGGAATCAAACCTGGGTCCTTAGCTTTGCAGGCAAGTGCCTGAACCCTGAGCTATCTCTCCAGCCCATGAATGTCTCTTTTTTTTCCCTTCTCCATCATATAGGATAGAATGTTGATGGGCCCAATACTGTGCAGGTAAAAACAGATGCTATGAAATCATGAATGCAATGGCCACATCATGTATGGAAAATAGCATTCCAAAGCTCTCTCCCTTATCGTCCAGCTTCCTCCTCCTCTTCTGCAGCATTCTCTGAGCTTTGAGAGGGGTGATAGCGATATCTCGTTTAGACTGAGGGCTCAACCGCCACTTATTCTCAGTGCTTTGACCAGTTTTGAATCTCCCGAGTAGTCGCTGCCATCTGCAGAAAGAAGCTGCCCTGACCCAAGGAACCACCAACTTCCCAGTCACCAATATCAACTACTCTGGGGCTGGAGAGGTGGCTTAGTGGTTAAGTGCTTGCCTGTGAAACCTAAGAACCCCAGTTCAATTCCTCAGGACCCACCTTAGCCAGATGCACAAGGGGGCGCACATGTCTGGAGTTTGTTTGCAGTGGCTGGAAGTCATGGTGCACCCATTCTGTCTGTCTGTCTCTCTCTCTCTCTCATAAATAAATAAATCAACTACTCTGCTCCACACCTAAGTCAATGCCTGGATTTATTTTATTTTATTTTATTTTATTTTATTTTATTTTATTTTATTTTATTTTATTTTATTTTATTTTATATATAACAAGTCATACACCTTTATTTTTCAAGGTAGAATCTCACTCTAGCCCAGGCTGACCTGGAATTCACTCTGTAGTCTCAGAGTGGCTACAACTCACAGTGATTCTCCCACCTCTGCCTCCCAAGTGCTGGGATTAAAGGCATGCACCACCACGCCCAGCAGGCCATGCACTTTTATCCTCTCACTCCTGCTCCTGTTACCTTGAGGGGCCCTCCTCGGTGGTGTTAGGGTATTTACTGTGGAGCATAAAGGCCTCAGTCAGTCCCTGTGGGATAGAAGTGGGACTATATCTCAGGGTATTTATTCCTACCCACTCTGGGTCTCTTACAATCTATCCTCCCCTGCTTCCACAATGTTCCCTGGGCCATATGCCTTGGATTTTGTTATTGTGATTTTTTTTTTAATTCTCCAAAGATAACCAAATTCGTCTGTACTTTGGGCTAGTTTATGCTATACTAATGAATAACCTCACAATTCTCACAAGGTTAACACAACCGAAGTTGTCACTAATGTACAGATGCAGGCAGTATTCTAAAGCATGGTCTCCATATCAGCATAGCCAAGCAGGTTGCCTAGATCTCAAGCATCTTTGTATCAATACATGCTCTCAGAATCACCTCAAAAGGGAAAGAAACAAATGAATCAGAAATCAGAAAAATTAACATTTTCTACCTCGAAATAATCTACATTGCTTCTCATTAGGATAACAAAAATAGAGTGTGAAGCAGTACAACCCTGTGCTACCGGAGCAGGGAAAACTCTAGAAATATTAGGACAAGTTCATGTCTGGCCCTCTGCTGTGCATGCATAGGATCTTCCTTTGTCTTTTGGTCCTGTGTTTTAATATACTATATCTATTTTTTATGTTTTCTAGTTAGTATAGTTATTCTGTGTTTATTATTATTATATTGTGTGTGTGTGTGTGTGTGTGTGTGTGTGTGTGTGTGTAGGTCCACACATGACCCAGCACACATGTGGATGTCAGAGGACAACTTTGGAGTATTGTTCCTCGCCCACACGTCCTTATCATTCCTCACTTTTAGGAAGTTCTCTGCCATTCTCTCCTCAGCATGCCTCCCCTTGCTCCTCCATAAGGGTGTACTAAAAGGCATGGTTGCCCCCTTGTCTCTTAATCTCTTTTTATGTCCCATTCCTTGTCAAAGCTCCCGTCTGCACTTGCTTATCGCTTCCGATCCTTACTCAGAATGGCTCATTTCCATACTTCAGTTATTTGTCGGGAATTGATATCTTGTTGGGGTTACTATATGGGACATCTGAGGGCCATGACACTTTCTCCCTGAGAGGACTGACAGTCATATCTGCCAAGAGAAGAGAGCATCGTCATCCTGACATGACTGTCTGCCTGGAGGAGCTCCAGTGTGGAAGTCTCATGGTCGGCGTGACTGAGGCTATGTGACCAGCAGTGCAATGATGTTCCTCTGAGGAAGACAAGAAACGTCACTAAAACATGTCCTAATATATACACAGCTTCTCATAACTAGTTAGCTAGAACTTATTCAAAAAATAATTTTAGGGATGGAGAGATCAAGGCACTTTCCTGCAAAACCTAAAGGACCCATGGTAAATTCCCCAGTACCCATATAAAGCCAGGTGCACAAAGTGGCACATATATCTGAAGTTTGGCAGTGGCTAGAGGCCCAGGCATGCTTGCTCTCATTCTCTCTCTTTCTCTCTCTCTCTCTCTCTCTCTCTCTCTCTCTCTCTAGCTCTTGCTCTCTCTCTCTCCTTGCAAATAAATAAAAATATTTTTAAAAATTATATTAATTAGGCATTTCTTTAGGTATGTTTTTCCATTTTAAAATGTGTTTTTAGGACTGGAGGGATGGCTTAGTGGTTAAGGAGTTTGGCTGCAAAGCCAAAGGACCCTGGTTCAGTTCCCCAGGACCCACGTAAGCCAGATGCACAAGGGGGAGCATGCATCTGGAGTTCGTTTGCAGTGGCTGGTGGCCCTGGCACACCCATTCTCTCCCCCCCCCACCACCACACACACACCCTTTCTCTGTCAAATAAATAAATAAATAAATAAAAACAAAATATTTTAAAATGTGTTTTTAGGACTTATTTTTATAGTACCTGAAAAGCTCTCATGCCATGGATAATACACGTACGCTTGTGTAGTAGATAAACAATCCTGGGGGGCAGGTATGAGGAAGAGGCCCCAGTGCTGCGGACCTGGCTGTGGCGAGGAGGAGAGCCTTGGGAGAGGGTCTGACTGGCTGCTCACCCTGGAACCTCAGAAGTGGGACGTAGAGAGGCTCCGCGCCCAGGGCTGGAGACCAGCTCCTGCTACTCAAACCAATCTGAGCAAAGCACAGGAAGGGTCAGCAGAGGGACGCAGAGAGGCTCAGGCACATGCACGGGTCACAGGGTGGGTGGGAAGGTCAGAGAGGTCCAGGTCTCATCTCGAGCACTGAACCTGCCAAGCATCTTTTTGTGAAACACAGACTACCTTGGCTTCTCCCATGGCCACACGTCCAGGTTGCCTTCCCCTGTGCCTGGCTGCTGCTATGGAAATAGCAGAGGGAAAATGTTAAGGGGATCTCGGGATAGCTAGTATGTCAGGTGACACTGGGATATCCCAGTGAGTGCCCAACAGATCACAGGCTGTGTGGGTTCATGACTTAGCAGATTCTCTAGGATTTCTGCATTGGGATGTTTAGCTGCAAATCATAGAAACCAATTCTTACTAACTGAAACAGAAAATGAGTGTATTAAGAGTTTCTTTTTGGGCTGGAGAGATGGCTTAGTGGTTAAGTGCTTGCCTGTGAAGCCTAAGGACCCCGGTTCAAGGCTCAACTCCCCATGATCCACGTTAGCCAGATACACAAGGGGGCGCATACGTCTGGAGTTTGTTTGCAGTGGCTGGAAGCCCTGGGGCTCACTTTCTCTCTGTCTCTGCCTCTTTCTCTGTCTATCGCTCTCAAATAAATAAATAAAAATAAACAAAATATTTTTTAAAAAGAGGTTTTTTTTTACTTTAAATCATTCACAGGGTCATCAAAAGGGCTAGAGAATTTGCATCTAAGCTATGAAGCCAGGAACAATTCCTAAAAGCATGCATAGAGCTGGTCTGAAGAAACCATCAGCTCTGGGAGTTCAACTGGCAGTGGTACCCTGCTGCCACCATGGAAACCAACTTCCTCACAGCCACAAACCACCAGAGGAAACTCTGCTCTTAATTCATTTAGTCTTTAAGTGCCACCACTAAACCCGTATCCTGGTTTCAAGGGGTGCTGGGAAATCCATTCTAGTATATTTGGTTTCGGTAGTGAAGAGTTTCCAGAGGTGGATAATCCCTCAAAAAGTAACCAGTGAGTGCTGGGGAGATAGTGCTTGTCTTGAAGCATAAGGACCTGAGTCCACTCCCCAGAACCCACATAAAAAATTGGGGAGGTGGAATGTGCTTGCAGTTGCAGCACTGAGGAGACAGATAAGGGGGAACCGGAGGCTTGCTGGCCAGTGAGTCTAGCCTCATTGGTGAGCTCCACGCCAGTGAGAAACCCTGTTTCAAAGACAATGGATGCAATACCTGAGGATGACACTGAGGCTGTTCTCTGGCCTCCACACATGCTCACGCACGCGCACACACACACACACACACACTCACACTCACATATACTCCCAAACACATGCATACATACACGCATGCGCAACACACAACATGCAACAAAAATTAGGAAGGGCTTTGCTACAGGGAGCAGAAAGGACAGCTAAGAAAAAGGTGCTGGAGAACATCACTATACCAATCTTCTTTTTTGGTTGATTGATTGATTTGATTGACTTTTTTTGAGACAAGTTCTCACTATGTAGTCCAGGCTGGCCCAGAACTCATAATCCTCCTGTCTCAGACTCCCTAGTGATAGGGTTATAGGGGCACCACTGTGCCTGACATAAAGCATTTTCTTGAGGTGTTTGAGCTTGACAATGGTAGACACAAACCACTTTTCCTGTATACACCCCTGGCTTGATACCAGCATTTGAATGACCAGACCGTATTCAGGCAGTAAGAAACAGCTGTGTCTTCCCTCAAGCAAAGGACTGCTCCATGTGGGGAGCCCCTCGGCCCACATGGCCAAGGCCTATGGGGAGAGTACCCCTGGCCAAGCCCTAAAGATGGCACCTGACGGAAGTTCAGTGCTTGGGACAAACAAGTCCATATTTGGAGGAGTTTGCCATCTCTGCCGCTCATTGGTTTCTGATGCTCGTCTGGAGGGGTTGTGTGGCCTGGAGTGATTGGGCGGAGTGAGTGTGCTTATAAGGAATCCCTGCCCGAGGCTCGGGGGAGATGAAGCTTGAAGTTGCCTGAATAAACTGCTGTAAGAAGAACTGGTGGTTGTGTCTTCCTTGCTGGTCGAGGCGGACGCGACAGCTCCACTCTGTGCTTTTGCTGATGTCGGAATCCAGGTCAAAAAAGGCTATGGGGAACCAGGTGTGGTGGCGCGTGCCTTTAATCCCAGCATTCGGGAGGCAGAGGTAGGAGGACTGCAGTGAATCCAAGGCCACCCTGAGACTACATAGTGAATTCCAGGTCAGCCTGGGCCACAGTGAGACCCTACATTGAAAAACTAAAAAAAAAAAAAAAAAAAAAAAAAGAAGAAGAAGAAAAAAGGCTGTGGGGTAGGCTTGACGATCCTCACTCAAAACACTCTAGGACACAGTTGCTGGTAAAGAAAAGTGCTGTTTTTATTTGTTTTTGAATGTGTGGATCCATCAGTTACACGTCCCCTTACGATATTCCTCCATTGTTCCCCTAGCCGCTTTGGATCCAATCACTATGTCTGGGGAAGACCCAGGAAGAACTCACCCTGGATAGCCAAGAGGGGTACAGCTTGAGGAGGGGGCATATGGCTCAAGAAAAAGCACCAGCTGGTGAGCAGCTCACTTTGGCCTCTGAGTTCTTCTCTGCCCTGACCAGGGCTCCTCTAGCTATGTCCCACCTCCAGAGTTCCCCTGTCCCTGCGTGACCTGAGCTTCAGTTAGAATAACGATCATCCTCAGTCATACCGCCCGTCATTGGAAAAGCCAAAATTGAGGTATTCAAACTCTCAAGTCAGATGTCTCTCTATGACAGCAACTGTCATCTACCTGCAAGGTGGGTGCTAAGCCAATGCCACCCCATCTTCCCCACTGCTAGAATGGTACTAGTGGTAGGCACCCCCACACCGCCTGTCAGGACTGTCCTCCTGGCTACAGCCCTGGATCCTGAATGGAAACATGCCACCCCATGGTCCTCAGCTCCCCGTTGACAGGGGCAACTTCCACCTGGTGTGCATCGTGGTGGTGAACTGCCCACCAGCCTGGGAAACCAGCTGACCTATACTGCAGGGAACATGTTGTAAACTCTGATCCCCCCACCAACCTGAGCTGACTGGGACGGGTGCTCTGAACACACTCCGCCAGGGTCTGTCTCGGTGCTGTTCTGGAAGCAATGGAGGGGAGGGCTCACAGATGCTGTGCTGTCCACGGGAGCTCAGAAACATGCTTAGCATGAAGAGAACTGAGTCCAGAAGAAAGCACCCCGGACAGACAAAGGAGTAGGAATGAGAACTAGCTATGATTCTTCCTAGCTACCCAGCTCCTGATGAGAAGAAAATATAGACAGCTACACACATTCCCCTAGGTGTCAAGCAGAGTGTGCTGGAGGAATGAGGGTGATCAAGTAACCTGTGGTGTTCTAACAGCCCAGTGAATGAAGGGCCTGGTAGGTGGGGCGAGACGTTGTGGAATCCAAGGTGCTTGAGGACTGAAAGGTGTTCATTTCATTTGGCAACTGGATGGTCGCTGGTGACTTACGAAAGCCTACAAAGGACTAAAGAGGAAAAGGATTATTTTCAAAAGAAACCTGATGGACAAGAAAAAAAAATGTGTCAGGGACAACAGACTATGAAGTTTCTGTTTTAATCTTGGGCGCTTTGGTTGATGGAAGGCTGTGTGAACTTAACCCATGCAGAGTGAGGCTGCAGAGTCCAGAAAGTGGGAACTGTGAGTTAAATGAAGGAGTAGATCTCGGAGGGCCTATAGCAGGCTTCAGAAAACAGAACTAACAAGGATCATAAAGGAAGAGGAGACAGGATACAGACCTGGGAGAGGAGAAGTGTGCAGAGAAGTGCTTGCTTTAAGAGCTTGCTCTGTGGGCTGGAGAGATGGCTTAGCGGTTAAGGTGTTTGCCTGCAGAGCCAAAGGACCCTGGTTCAACTCTCCAGTACCCACGTAAGCCAGATACACAAGGGGGCGCGTGCATCTGGAGTTTGTTTGTAGCAGCTGAAGACCCTGGTGCGCCCATTCTCTCGCCCTCTCTCTGCCTCTTTCCCTCTCTCACACACACTCTCAAATAAATAAAGTAAAAATAAAGTTGTTTTTTTAAGAAAGAACTCTCTCTGTGAAGTAGACAGTGAGCTTCGACCTTGGCTGACTCAAAGACGGAAGGACGTGGCTGGGAAAGAAGAGTAATAACAAATGCATGCATTTCCAATCCATACTGAGGTTGTGAGCTGTGACTCTACCAAGGAGCAGAGAAACGGGCTGAAGCAGGGGACAGAGAACGCTGAGAGCTTCAGCAGAAGCTGAGGAGGACAGGGAAGTTTGGGATGTTGAGAACCATGTCGGTGCTTGGTGGGCCCTGGCTCAAGCTGGGCAGAGGAAGAACTACCGGTGGCTGAAGGCCTGGAAGGAGAGTTCTGAGGTATGAAAGCCGTCTAGAGGGGCAGGATTGTCTGCAGCAGCGGGTGGGGCAGAAGACGCCCAGGACAATCCGGAAGCAGCACGCTCAGCTCAGGAGTTTACCAGGCGACCCATGCAGCGAGAGAGGGAGTGGAGCAAAACCCAAGAACAGACAAGGAGGGACCTAGATTAAGAAGCAGACAAAGACCCATGGCCAAAACAATAGGCGACAGGAAGCCAAAGTCCACTGAGTTGACAGAAGGGAGTGTAACCCCAAAACAGAACCACCCTGGTGATTGCCGTTCAGCACTTGCGTACCTGACACAGGCAGGGTCCCCCGGGTGTCCCCTTGCTAGGATTCAGGAAGAGTCAACCTACCCATGCCCTGCGGATGAAGGTAAGTTCATTCTGTACCAAGTTTTTTTGTTTTTAGCTAAAACCCACTTTGCACCAATTGAAGTCACCCAACTGTCCCATGTCTTCTCTTCGAAGGCTACATGTTACTGCATAGGGACCAGGACTCGCTGTATTTCTATTGCATGACATCCTTGGGGGCCAAAGGGTTTGAATGACTCCGCAGTGGGACCAGATGGGAATAAGCCACTGCAGGACCAGCAAGACTGTGAGCAAGGAGTCAAAGAGTAAGACAGATACCTGGCGAGCAGGTGTGTGGTTTTTGTTTGACTTTGTCGTTTTATTTCTAAGAAAATAATATTCTGTTTTATTTATATGCAAAAAAAAAAACATAACCATGACTTAAAAAATTGTTCTAAGTATTTTAGAAAAGTAGGGAAAGGAAATGCCCCAGCCTAACCAACATAAAGAAGGTGTGGTCAGACCTCATGCCTCTGGAGGAAAGAATGCCTTCGTCCCACCCTCCCTGCTGAGGTGCCTGAAGGGAGCCTCTCAGCATGCATGGTCTCCATGATGGGACAGGAACAGGGGACTCTACAACACTACCAAGATCCCCTCACCCCAAAGTTGATCCTTGAATCGGGCAGGCCACACCCAAGCTGAGCACTCTAATGAGGAGGGGAAGCCAAGCTTTGAACCAGGCATTTCTGTTTCACGTTTGAGGTCTCCAGCTGGTCCTGGGGAAGGACCCCCATGGTTTGAGCCCTCTCGCTTTCCAATGCCCAGGACCATGAAACCCACTGGGGAGTGGTGGGAACATGGGCCACACAAAGGAGAGACGGCCAAGGACAGGAACTCGGAAGATACGCACAGAAAGCACCTTACCAGGCAGGTTTAGAGGAAAAGATGCAAACATTGAAGGAGGAACAGCCAGAACCTCAAGCAAAAAGTCACGTGAGTCCCAAGGACCAAGGCCTAGGTCCAAACACCATGTGACTAGCAGTGCTTGGAAGACCTGGCTGTCCCAACCTGGAAAGCAGGATTATGGGAGTCCGTCTGCTCAGGAGAGCTTGGCAGTGCTTCTGAGTGAATGGCAAGCCAGCGGGCCAGGTCTACTGTGAAGGGAAGGTGGTATCTCCCCCTGGGCGGAGAAGGAATTGAGTGCTACCATCAACTCAGAGGGACAGACATGACTTCTGGTGAAAAGGAGTTTGCTTATCACCAAAGGCCCCACAAACAAGCATCCTTAGACAACGTCTCTTAGTAGAGACAAATCCATGGCCTAAGACTCCCCTGAAATCAGACATGCCATGCCCCAGGACATGGCTACTGAATGCCAGATCCATAGCTCCACAGCCCCCCCCCCCCACCGCCAACAATATCATCAACAGGTAGTCCTTCTTCAACCAACCCCTTGAGAAGATGTCCTTAGTATCCGTCTCTGCCACTTACTCACAGACACCCCATAGGCACCATAAAAATCCATCCTAGAAGTAGCCTGTGGCTCCTATTCCCAAGGCTTCCAGAAAATATCCCTGCATCCTATGGAAACCAAGGTCCCAACTAGCCTCCTGGATGGCTGGCTCCTTACCCTCTTGACTCCCCCCACCCGACCCCTGACCTAGAGATGCCAAAGTTTGACTCCTGTTGGTCACTATGACCTTCTCTAATCTCCAGCCACACAATGGGTGCCATAGAGTATTGGCTTTTCCTGGACTGTGGTAAGTCAAAGGATTCATTTCTGATCTTTGGCTGTGTGAACTGGAAGAGACAGAGAACCAGAGCCTCTGTGCAGGAGGAGAGGCCCAGCAGAGGGAGCTAGCTGTGGCTCATTCTCCTCGCCCAGGGAACTCAGGGCCTGAAGCAGAAAGCAGCACTGCCTCACTCATCCGCCCGGCAGAACTGGGGCTGCAGATGTCTGAATGGAGATGAGGAACGGGTGGCCACTGACCAGCACAACAGTCACTTCTGAGAAGGCAGGTTCTGAAGTGGTAGGTACACAGGGCAGATTCTGAAACTGGCATCTTCTTGATGCAAGTACAATCTGAGCCAGAGATCCAAGGGGTCTCTGATACTGCCACCCAGCTCAGGCAAGAATGCCAAGCCACCTGTAGCATTTTCAAAGGGACCACCTAATTCAAACCCCAAGAGGTATGGAAAACAGATACCCTGAAAACCGTTAGAACCCAAGTAGGCACCAATTAAGACCTGGGCTTCTAGAAACCTCCATTATCTCTGCCCATGGCAGGTACCTCTGTCCCAACAGGACAAGCAAAGGCAAACTGGCAGTCTTTGGCTGTGCTGGACCAGGGATCACAGGCCTGCCATATGTCCAAACCTTGTTCCCTTCTTTTACCCACTTCCGAGCCAGGAGGAGGTCAGACATATACACTGCTCCTGGGCCCTGGCCACTGAGAGGCGAGAAAGGTCTGCCTTCCTCAGCTGAGAGAGTTCACCAGGATAGCTAGGTCCTCCCAAGCCCGAGGACCCTGTCTGATCACTCTGGCATCGAGGAACGCCTCCCTCTTTCCTATTTATTACTGAAATCATCTCAGCAGTGGATGCGCCGTGGCTCCCAAATAAACGCTATAGATGCAAATGGTGAGGAGGAGCACAACAGGCTCCACGAGACTCATCTCACATCCACACTCTGAAGAGAATAAGCTGGGGGGTGGGGGGGCGGTTACGAGGACGGGACACCAGCCGCCAGAGTGCCCGTCTCCTTCGAGCTCTCACACCTGTGAGATGCTGTTGGCCAGGCGAAATGACATTCTTTTTGCCTTTTCGTTCTCCTGAGAAGAGAGAAAAGAAGGAATCCGTGTGTGTGTGTGTGTGTGTGTGTGTGTGTGTGTATACATACATAATACATACATACGTATTTTCATACAAACAAGTATATAGTCAAGATTGAGATTCTTCAGATTGTGTTTTACTCTGCCCCAGAACTGCAATAGCAAAGCTTACTGAGGGTCTTCTACAGTATACCAAGTTTGATAAATAACTAGGGATGAGCCGGGCACAGTGGCACACGCCTTTAATCCAGTACTCAGGAGGCAGAGGTAGGAGGATCACCGTGAGTTCGAGGCCACCCTGAGACTCCATAGTGAATTCCAGGTCAGCCTGGGCTAGAGTGAGACCCTACCTTGAAAAAACAAAAAACCTAGGGGTGGCTGATAAGACCTTGATACACAGGAAGGAAGCCATCAATATATTTCAGGGGAATTTCACACACTGCCAGGTGTGGTGGTACACCTCTGCACTGAGGAGGCAGAGTGGGAGGAAGATCACCACGGGTTTAAGGCCAGCCTAGTCTCCATAGTTAGCTGTATTCCAGCCAGTGTTACGTAGTGAGACTGTCAAAAAGAAAGCAAAGAGATGGAGGGAGGAAGACGGAGGAAAGTAGAGAGAGGGGATAAAGGAGAGGAGAGTAAGGAGAGGGAGGTAAGAGAGGGGAGGGGAGGAGAAGGAATGGGAGGGGAGGGAAAGGAAGAACGGATGTGGTGTACACAGGTAGACCAGGCAAAAGGTCACAGAAGTTCTCTCTGTTGCAAGTAAACCTTTCTTTCATATGTGGTGAAAAAGATCCCTTCTTCTCTCCCTCAGACCAGGTAGGGATCAATACTGAGGCCTGCTCTTCTCCTCTTGTGACCATCACAACCACAGCATGTAACCAACGCTGAGCTGGAGCCAGGACAACTTGCCGAGGTAAGAAAATTCATTCTCATTCTTTCTCTCCCTCTCCCCCTCCCTCTCTCTCCCTCTCTCTCTCCCTCTCCTTCTCCCTCTCCCCCTCCCTCCCTCCCTCCCTCCCTCCCTCCCTCCCTCTCTCTCTCTCTCTCTCTCTCTCTCTCTCTCTCTCCTTTCTCCTTTCCTCTCCTAAAGTTGGATATGCCACTGACAGCAACTTCACCATGGGTTGCTCTCCATACACCCAGCTGTGACTCCAGCCTGCGCCACCACCCCACCCACCTTGCCCAGCAGCTGGCAGTAGCTCCTTACCATATGTCGCCTCCGCCTCTTTGGCTGGATGCCCTCCTGCATGTAGGAGGGCCATGGGAAACCTTGGGCAGTGGAGCAGCCGCTCTCACAGGACACCTCCTCGGAGTCTGAGTCCTCTTGCTGGGGCAGGGCAAAGTGCTTCTCTGGGTAGATCTCCTTCAACCAGCCCTCAAAGAACACTTCCAGGCAGCGCCCAGCCTCCGCGACCTCCGAGTCAGGCTGAGGGCAGAGAAAGAACTTGCTAGCTTCCCCTAAGCTCGTAGATAAACAGTTCAGCAGCAGTTCATAAAGCAGAAGTGGCCTTAATAGGTGCCCACAGCTGGCCCATCACTTGTGCCTCTTCATTCTCCTCCGTGCTGAGGGCCCAGGGGTGAGAGATCTTTAATCACTCCCCAGAGGACGTTGCTCTTGGGTCGTCTTGTAGCCCACCCCCAGCCATTCTAGTCTTAGGGGTAGCTAGGAAATCAGAGAGAGGGAGACAGGCATGACATACGTAATTGAACTTAGCACAGTTCCAAAACATGAGGCGCACATCGGACACCACTTCCTCCGGAGCGGTGTAGTGAGCCGGGTCCCTCTTTTGTAGCTTCCTCCGGATGATCGACAGGTCCATGGGCCTCTTGATAATCTGGTAATAATGCCTGGCCTTGGGGATGAAAAGAAGGGGAGGAGAAGTCAAAGGAGGAAAAGAAGAGAGGAGATGGAGAATGATCTAGAAAAACAGAAGACAAAGATGAGGGGCAGAAAGAATAAAACTATGGAAGAAGATTTAAAAGAGGAGAAAGGAGGCTGGGCCACTTGCTAACTCACGTCTGATGTGGTGGCAGTTGTGTCAGGGAGGGAACAAGCTGCGGTGACCACAACCCCCAGGGTCCCCCTAGACCATCCATAAGTGATACCGTCCCTACTGCTGGTGCCCATGCTCCGGGCCCACCCCGGGCACTGCCACAGTCCCGCCCCACGGCTGAGGTCCTCGGAGCCGAAAGGAGGGCAGCAGGCAGAAACGGCGGGGCCTTCCTCACCAGCGGGCTGACCGGCTCGTGGAAGGGCAGGCTGAGGCTGTTGCAGCACAAGGACAGGACCAGCTTCTCACACTTCTGCAGAAATCAGAATTGGCAACAGGGTCACTTTGTTCTGGCTCCACCTCAACGCCGACTCTGAAAACTGTAGCTCAGGGCTGGAGAGATGGCTTAGCAGTGAAGCGCTTGCCTGTGAAGCCTAAGGACCCTGGTTCGAGGTTCGATTCCCCCAGGACCCACGTTAGCCAGATGCACAAGAGGGCGCACGCGTCTGGAATTTGTTTGCAATGGCTGGAGGCCCTGGCACGCCCATTCTCTCTCTCTCTCTCCCTCTCTCTCTCTTCCTCTTTTTCTCTCTGTCTATTGCTCTCAAATAAATAAATAAAAACAAACAAACAAAAAAAAAAACTCGGAGGAGAACTGCGGGGAGAAGGAAAATCACATCAGGTCTCACGGGCTAAGTTTTGAGTCCCAGCCCATGTTGTGGTTTATAAGTTAAGTGTCCCTGGTATCAGAGGCGGGAGACATGTTAGGTGGTGACTGACCTCATGAATGGACTAACGCACTTGTGGATGGTGGCTCAATGTACTACTGGGAGGTGGTGGCGCTGTTCAGAGGTGGGTCCTACGTGGAGGAAGTAAGTCATTTGAGGCTTTTTTGTGTGTGTGTGTTTTTCATGGTAGGGTCTCACTCTGGTCCAGGCTGACCTGGAATTCACTATGTAGTCTCAGGATGGCCTCGAACTCTCGGTGATCCTCCTACCTCTGCCTCCCGAGTGCTGGGATTAAAGGCGTACATTAGCACGCCAGACCATGGGGCATGTTTTTGGCCCTGGCACTGTCTTCTCTCTTTATGCTTTCAGGCTGCCAGGAAATAAGAAGCTTTCCTCTATCATGTGCTTCCCTGCCACCATGCTCTGCCTCCTCTCGGGCCCCAGACAAAGTGGAGCCAACTGATCACGGACTGGAACCTTTGAAGTGGTGAGCCAAATATACTGGCCCTTCTTTAAGTTGATTTTTCTCAGGTATTTTGTCACATCTATGGAAACTAACAAAGCACAAAACCCTCTGAAAGACCTTGGGGTGGGGGCTGCCCCCTTAAAGGCTCTTTCCTACCTTCTGGTCATATGCGTTCAGGCCAGGAGGGGCTCGCATCCCAGGCTGGCAGTAACGGGCATTCTCACAGTCATATTCCATCTCGGGATGCATCAGGCTGCGGCATAAGGTACATACCCACTCTCCCCTGCGCAGGTAGGCAAGGCCATTTTAGGATTCAGCACAGTGCCCACAGTACCCCTCCTCTGTCCCTCTGCCCCAAGACAGACACAAGGGCTGGGGCTTGATATAATAGGCAACTGTGTCTGGAAAGAATGGCTTGCTGGCCATAAGCCTGTTGGAAATTCAGTAACTGAGGATTTAATAAATCCAGAAAAAAAAAAAAATAGGAGTTGGGAAGGAGCTGGAGCAGGAGAACAAGGTCCAGACATGGAGAATCTGGGAGCAGAGGAGGAAGGGAAGCCAAGCACGGGTCTATGTGAAGAAGGTGCGTGGATGGAAAGCCCGCTAACAAGAACGGCACCCTGTGTAGGCCCAGAAGAGGGGAGCTGAGTCCACCCTGGGGAGACCTGGGGGCCCGGCTGGAATCATGACATAATCATGCCTGGAAAATAACCCCGTCAGCCAAGGAACAGCCCTGCAGCAGCGTGACTCACCCTGGGAAGCTGAGCAAGGCTGGCACGTGGCAGGAAAGGTGGTATACTTTGGGGCAGCGGTCACAGCACAGCAGCTCTCCCCCATTGAGACACACTGCACAGAAGTCCTCATTCTCTATTGGTGCTGGCGGGCACTTCTTGACTCCAGGGGTTCGAGGGATGAGCCTGTGCTCTTCAAGAGATGTGTTCTCCACTTCCGGTGGCCGCTGCCCAGCCAGAGACGTGACAGTGACCTTTCTTCCTCCGAGACCTAGGCCTTGGGTGGCATTTGGCAGGCTGTTCTGGCTGACCTGGAAGAAGAAGTAAGTCTGAGCAATCAGGGCACAGGGCTGACAGGCTGCTGGGGACTGGGGACACGGACTGCCGGGACCTGGCACTTACTGTGAGTTCTCTCACTCCAGGACCACAGGCCAGCCAAGGCCCCTGAGTGCTGGGATGGCTCGTCTCTGCTCTAGAACTTGGCTCCCTTGCAGCAGAGGGCAAGGCTGGCTGCAGTCCCACCCAAGAGAGACCCTAAAGCCAGATTCCTGGCAGCAGCAGAAAGAAGAGGCTCCTAAGCAGCACCAGGGCAGAACCCAGTGGTACCTTGATGGACATGCTGGAGGACTCGGAGCCACACTCGATCACCAGCAGGAAGCTCCCATCTTGGTCATTTTTCTGAGGTTTCAGCTTGAACACGGGCATCTCTCCCGACGAGGCAGCACAGATCTTCAGTCGCTCCAGTCTCACGTAGGGAATCTTGGGTTCACTATTGAAGGCCCTGGGGTAAGAGAAGATGCCCCGGATCTCACAGGAGCCCTCTCTGATCTCAGCTTGTAAGTTGGGATCAACCATAATCCCATGACTGAATAACTATTCTCAAAAGCTTGTAAGTTGGGATCAACCATAATCCCATGACTGAATAACTATTCTCAAGGCCTCCCCTCATGTCCAGCTCTGCCAGACACTGAGAAGCGCATTGGTGTTCCTGTGGCCAAAAGGAGGGCTCCTTGAAGAGCGAGGACTGAACCCAGAGAATAGGCATCTTGATGTCTATTTAACCAACCCGCACCTATCTTGACACCCAACCATGCAGAGCCCACTTGAGGATCTAGGAGCTAAAGAAGAACAGATTCAGACAAACTCCTGCTTTGAGTTCACATCAAGGATGCTGATTTCCTGTGCTGTGTTTCAGGACATGAAGCCGAGGGTGGCCAAGCTGTTACCTGACGCTTGGGTTCTCCTTTGTATCCAGCTCTAGGGCTCCTTGTTCAAAATTCTCATGCTCTAAAGCAAAAGACAAACAACACTTGTGACATTCATTTGTGACAACATTCCCTTTCACCTATACCTTCCTCTCACTTCTGCCAATCATGCCTTTTGCCACATAACTGTTGCCAACACTGTAATCATTTATCATAGTGGCAATCCTACCACAAGTCTCCTTCCTAAGAGAGGAGAAAGGGCCACAGGTAACACTCATAGGTTTGCACAGGGGACAGTTGGCTCAGATACTCAAGGGCCAGCTTCTGACCTTTGAAATAAGCTCACAAATTACTTGTTTCCTTACTTGGGCACTGGTGTCACCTGTTCTGAGGAGTCAATCTACAACCACCGAGAATCCAGCTCCAGAGGCTCCAAGAGAGCCTAACACTGCAAAGCACAGTTGACAGAGATGGGCAGGGAACAGACAGTGGTGGGACAAAAGGAAGGAACTAGCATTTGTGAAGTGCCCACTGAGCACCAGGTGCTATCTTGGGCATTTTTCATGGGCAAACAAGATCTCAATTTTTTAATTTGGTTGCATAAAAGACAGGGTTCCACCACTATATACAACAACAAACAATAATTTTTCAGCCAGTCTTTGCATTAGTGTGAAAAAAAGAAAAAGAATTGTTTCATGTATTAAGTGCATACAAAATAGACTGATCATTACAAAATAAGAATAACTTCACACTGACATGAAAAAGTTTTAAGTCAGCAGTGGCATTTGACTCCAACTTCCTGACTGAAAAAAAAAATTAACCCACTTTAAGAGGATGTGGGTAGCTAAGAAAAATGTCCAAGCCAATCTCCAACAGTCCAATTTCCCTTTACTATGACGCTTACCACAAATCCACATGACTTCTGGGTACAGGGGAAATTCTTGCACTCCAGAGGAGCAACCAATGATTTCACTGTCATGTGTCCCCATGCCTATGCAGTTGGCGTGTTAAGCACCATGTACAAGGGGGCGGAGACCAGCTCTGGGAGGTCACATATCTCACAGAAACAGTCTTGGTATCCTAGCTAGATCCATCTCTCCAAGATCAGACTTTTTTTCTCTCTTATGGAAATTTGCCAAAGCTGCCCGCTCTTAGGGGGAGTTCTTCCTGTGGTGTCTACACACACACACACACACACACACACACACACACACACACACACACTGTACTCCAGACCTTGGTCTGTGGGGAATGTTACAAGGAGGCCATGTGGGTGAGCCCTGGCCACAGTCAAGGAAGCAGAACACGGGTGTCACTTCTGGAAAAGTAAATGTCATCTTGGAGAGAAGCAGCATCCCCAGGCTGAGCCCATCTGCCCACAAGCATCTTACCTGGAGGCGCTGAGTCCACCTGCTCAAGCCTGATGCCAACCCGAAAGGCAGGTGCTTACTTGAGTCTCACCTTGTGGCTTCTGGTACTGCTGCAGAGCTGTGGAGGTGTTGATCACGGGTTCCACTGAAGGTTTCTTCACAGAGAGGTTAATCGGCTCCTCCAGTTCTGAAGGGACGGCCAAGTCCTTAGGAGAATCGAGGCGAGGGGCTTTGGGGCCTTGTCCCGCTGAGTCAGCAGGGCGAAGGCCATCCTCACTTTCCATCTTTCAAAAGCAAAAAAGGTCAACGAGAACCAGATCAGACATCGGTTGCCCTCAGCTGACTCCAAGCTGTTAAAACAATCTCCAGATAAGGCTGCCGAGTGGCCAGCCCTCTGCCCGGCAAGAAACAGTGGGAATTGAGTGGCCTTTCCCCAAGACTCACCTTGCACAGGGCATTCCCCAGGGAGGGATCAGCCCCATCCCTGGGGCCCAGACTCTCAACAGCTCGGCTGCAGCCAGGACTGGAAGCGGATGTAGTCTCCAAGTGTATGTCAGAAGCCGGAGGCACGCTCTGCAGAGGACAAGTGGCCAGACTCGGCACAGCCTGGGGGTGCCCAGACAGCAGGCTAGGCCCAGCCTGCGTGTGGTCACTTGCCAGGCTTGTGATGGACTGGGAGGAATCACTCAACAGGTTGGGCATGGGCTGGAATGTGCTACGCACGAGGCTTGGCACGGGCTGTAGGTGAGTGCTTGCCAGGCTGGGCACGGCGTGGTTTTGAACGCCTGTCAAGCTGGACGCGGTGGGTGGAGGGCCACTCCGCAGGCTCGGGGCTGTGTGGGAGGCGCCGGCTGTCAGGCCGCCCCCACTGTGCAGCTGTGGCTCTAGGGTCTTAGCCGGCCTGGTGGATGACAACTCCATCTCCAAAGTGTTGGAAAAGCCCATGATGCTCACGGAGGTGGCGTGCTAAAGGAACAGACAAGGGGAGTCGGGCTGTGGGTTAAGAATGCAGAAGGGGTGCTGGAGGGATGGCTTAGTGGTTAAGGCATTTGCCTGCAAAGTCCAAGAACTTCTGTTCAAATCTCCAGGACCTGCATAAGCCAGACACACAGTGACACACACGCTCAATGTCGCATATGCACACGTGTCTGGAGTTTGTTCACAGTGGCTAAAGGCCCTAGAGTGCCCATTCTCTCTCTCTCTCTCTCTCCCTCTCTCTCTCTCTCTCTCTCTCTCTCTCTCCCACTTTCCCTCTCTCTCAAAGTAAATTATTTATATATAAAGAATGCAGAAGGAGAGAGGAGACCCAGCCCATAAGAGCTTCCTGGTTCCAATTCCCAACATGAAGAAGGCTGATAACAGAGAGTGAAAGGTACAGGTCCTCTCTCTCTCTCTCTCTCTCTCTCCCTCTCTCCCTCTCTCTCTTTCTCTCTCTCTCCCCTCCCTCTCCTTCTCTTTCTCTTCTGTGTCACAGAAAAACAAGAACAGGAGAGCCTATCACCTAACCTGCGATACACACACCCTCCAGCAGCCAGTGTACTTAAGCAAATAGGCAGTAGGACTATTTTCCAATTTCACATTTCACACTTGACTAATTCCACTAATGGTTTTTTGTTTTTTGTTTTTTGGTTTTTGGGTTTGGGGTTTTTTGTTTTGTTTTTTTTTTTTGTTTTTTCCTTGAAAAGGTCCTACAGGCTAATCTACATGAAAGTGGCTAGGGCTTAAGAAGAATCAAACTCTTATCTGCCTTGGAGCCACTTCTCTGAAAGCATGCCAAGGTTCTAGGGTTTCCTGCTCCATCCAGAGAACCTGGGTCAACTCCAGAGCCTCTCATAAGCCTGTTCATATCAACTCCAAGCAACATCCACATTTGATGAAGGTTTAACCAAGGTACCTGAAGGGTTTGGTTTTTTTGTTGTTGTTCTTGTTGTTTTTGTTTTTTTGGCCCTAGGATGCCTGCCAAAGACATTCCAAACCAGAGAAAAAGAACTTCAGGACAGCTAACTCTTAACACGCTCTCATCTGTATAGCCATTAAATGAAGTGATAATGTTCTAACTCCAGAAAGTCTTTTCTCACGTTTTAGTTTTTTTTTTCCTATTTTTTTATTTATTTATGAGAGACAGAGGAAGGGAGGGAGAGAGACTGAGAGATAATGGGAGTGCCAGGATCTCTAGCCACTGCAAACAAACTCCAGATGTGTGTGCCACCTTGTGCAGATCTGGCTTACATGGGACCTAAAGAATCAAACCTGGATCCTAAGGCTTCACAGGCAATCACCTTAACCCCTAAGCCATCTCTCCAGCCCTTCTCTTGTTTTAAATGTGTGTGCATGTGTGTGCAGACGCACATGTTCGTACAGGTGTGGATGCAGATGTGAGCACATGTGTGTGGAGACAAGAGAACAATGTAGGATGTTATCCTCAGGAACACTCTGCCTTTTCTTGGAGACAGGGTCTCTCACTGGCCTGGGGCTTGCCAATTCAGCGAGACTGGCTGGCCAGTGAGCCACAGGAATTTGCCTGTCACCATCCCCCAATGCTAGGACTAGAGATGCCCACCACCACACCTGACATGTTTTCATGGGTATTGAGATCAAGCTCAGGAGTTCATGCTTATAAGGCAAGCATCTTACTGACTGAGCTAGCTCCCCAGACCAGAAATTCTTTTCTCACATCTAACTACCTGGTGACCTAAGGAGAAGAGACTTAAAAGGTTAAATGAAAAGAGTTGAAGGCATGGAGATTTTTGCCACTGAATCTATTCAGTTTTTCAGATTGAAGAAACAGATTTGATGGCAGTGAAAAGGCAGGAGACTAATTATGAATATAACTTTCATGAATTTATGACTCTGATAACCCTGTTCTTCCTTTAAAAGATTAGATATAAGTCAGGCATGGTAGCACAAGCCTTTAATCACAGCACTCAGGAGACTGAGGTAGGAGGATCACTGTGAGTTTGAGGCCAGCTTGAGGATGCAGAGTGAGTTCTAAGTCAGCCTGGGACAGAGTGAGGCCCTGCCATAGGGGAAAAAAAATTAAATATCAATCAATTTGATTGCTTCTGAAAATGAAAGGGAAAGCACCTCTGAGCTTACACATCGGTGCCCAGATCTGTCATGCTTCCCCCTCGTGTAAGACACTTAACTTCCTCAGGAGGCCTTTAATCCCAGCATTCAGGAGGCAGAAGTAGGAGGATCGCCATGAGTTCAAGGCCACCCTGAGACTACATAGTGAATTCCAGGTCAGCCCGGCCTAGAGTGAGACCCTACCTCAAAAAGTCAAACAAAGAAAGAAAAATATTCTCAGGAAAGTAAACGCTTCAAAAAAGCAGTCTCTAGTTTCAATATAAAGTGAGTAGAGCTATTCCACAATGCAAAAAAAGACCATCCTCACCTCAATGAATATCACTTCTTTTTTGTTTTAAATTTTTGTTTATTTTTATTTATTTATTTAAGAGCAACAGACAGAGACAGAAAGAGACGGAGAGAAAAAGAGAGTGAATGGACACACCAGGGCCTCCACCCACTGCAAAAAAACTCCAGATGCATGCACCACCTTGTACATCTGGCTTACGTGGGTCCTGGAGAATCAAGCCTCGAACCGGGGTCCTTAGGCTTCACAGGCGAGTGCTTAACCGCTAAGCCATCTCTCCAGCCCAGTGAATGTCCCTTCTAGTCTCCTAGCTCTGCAAGTCAAATCCTTGGACTGGGCATCATTAATTCACTTATGCATCCAAGCACTCAAGCTAACACACCAGGCCCCATCAATTCTGCCTTAAACATCTCTTAGATGTATCCACTGACTCTCTCCACCTATGGTGCCCAAGCTTAGCCTTCTTTCCTATATTCTTACACAACAGGAGAGGCTTCCTCAGTGGAGACACACTTTGAAACACACATCATATCACATCATTCCTTTTCATAAAACCCTGCCATGCCATCCACTCTTCCTAGGATGAATGCAAAACTGCTAAACAGAATCCTGAGACCTGAGTCACCTGCCCCCCATCTTTGGCAACCATAGGTCTTAAGACAACCCTCTCCCCACTCTGTGTTCCAGGCCTTCAGTCATGGTCTTTAGTTTCTCAAGCATGTCAGACTCCTCCCAGAACAGCCCTCTTCCCAGCCAGAGAGACTGCCTCCTTTATCTAGAATATTCTCCTGCCCATCTCCCTGTTCCACTAATCCTTCAGCACTTAACCCAGCTGCCAGTTGGGGGGGAGGGTACCTTTCATTTTCTCTTAATTTTTTTTATTCCATTACATGATGATTTTTCTTACAGTCCTTTAAATATTTTGTTTTATTTTATTTTTATTTGAGAGACAGATGGAGAGAGAAAATGGGCACACCAGGGCCTTCAGCCACTACAAATGAACTCCAGATGCATATGGGTCCTGGGAAATGGAACATGGGTCCTTTGGCTTTACAAGCAAGTATCTTAACCACTAAGCCATCTCTCCAGCCCTTGGTGTCTTTCTTTTTTTTTTCAGTATTTATTTGCAAGCAGAGAGAAGACAGACAGACAGAGAGAACAGGTATGCCAGGGCTTCTAACTGCTACAAACAAACTCCAGGTGCATGCACTAGTTGGTGCACTTGCCTTTATGTGGGTACTGGGGAATTTAACCCAGGTCGTTAGGCTTTGCAGGCAAGTGCCTTAACTGCTGAGCCATCGTTCCAGCTCCGCCCTGTTCATTTTCCAGTCCACGCCAGAGCCCCTCCCCCTTTATGCTCATCCCCTGTCTTGTCCTGTTAATCTCCCAGCACTGTCTGCAGTAGCATTTGTTTCTCTGCATTTGTTGCCCCGGTGGAACTGTAAATGCCATCAAGCCTGGATTTTGTCTATTTGTTTATTAATTTTATTCCTAGACCCAAGAGCAGTGCCTGGATGAATGTGAATTAATGAGCTACTTAAATCTTCAAAACAAAACTACGTGACTGTTTATTTAACAAATCTTAAGCCAAATGAACAGCCACTTAGTCCTACTAACTGAGTCTATAAGGCTCCCTAAAATAATGGTTATTTTTGTAGAGCTGGAATTTATTGAGAATTTATACATGCAAGGCAATTAGCTAAGTGTTTTACATGAATTGTCTCATTTAATCCTCATAATAACCATTAAAGGATTGTTGAAAGGTGGTGAAGGTTAAAAGAAATAATCTTTGTAAATATTTGGCACAATGTCTGATATAATTCAGGTATTCAAAAATACTCTATGTAAACATTTAGAGCAATGTCTGGGATACTGCAGGTATTCAAAAATACTCCATGCAAACATTTAGAGCAATGGCTGGGATACTGCAATATTCAAAAATGCTCTATGCAAGGGGGAGGGAGGGTATTACCATTGGGTATTTTTTATAATCATGGAAGATGCTAATAAAAATTTGAAAAAAAAATGCTCTATGCAAACATTTACCACAATGTCTGGGATAATGCGGGCATTCAAAAATGCTCTATGTAAACATTTAGAGCAATGTCTGGGATACTGCAGGTATTTGGAAATACTCAGTGCAAATGTTAGAGCAATTTCTGGGATGCTGCAGGTATTCAGAAGTACTCAATGCAAACATTTAGAGCAATGTCTGATACACTGCAGGGATTCAGAAATACTCTACGCAAACACTAGAGCACTGTCTGGGATACATCCCGCAGGTTATCAATGGACCTCAGCTACTTCTGCTGCTGCTGCTGCTAGTGTTGCTGTTGTCCTGATTTTACACTTGACAAAAATGATACTCAGAAAAGCATCTTAAGGTCTGCTAATGTTTCTGTGAAACATGATTTATGAAATTTCCATCTTTAAATTTTTATCTTGGGCTGGAGGGATGGCTTAGCGGCTAAGGCATTTGCCTGCAAAGCCAAAGGACCCAAGTTCAATTCCTCAGGACCCATATTAGCCAGATGCACAAGGGGGCACACACGTCTGGAGTTTGTTCACAGTGGCTGGAGGCCATGGTGCGCCCATTCTCTCTGTCTCTCTTTTTCTCTCTCTCTCCCTCTTTCTCTGTCAAATAAATAAAAATAAAATATTTTTGATTTATTTTATGTGTGTATGTGTGTGGAGTGCATGCATGTCTACATGGGCATGGGTGCACGTGTGAGGGTGCTCACGCACCTGGGAATGTGTGGATGGAGTCCAGTGGCTGGTAGTAGATGCCCTGTTCTCAGCCACTCTCCACCTTAGTTTTTGAGACAGAGTTGCTCACTGCACTTGGAGTTCACCAACTTGGTTAGACTTGCTAGACAACAAGCCCTAGGGACCTTCCTTTCTCTGCCTCCCCAACGCTGAGATCACAAGCATATGCCTCCATGCCTAGCATTTTATGTGGGTAGTGGGGATCTCAACTCAGGTCTTTAATGCTTGTACAGCAAACACTTTACCCTACCCACTGAACCATCTCCTTAGGCCTGCTCTTTATTCATTTTGTGTTATTATTTTGTTGTTGTTGTTGTTTGTTTGTTTGTTTGTTTTTTGAGGTAGGGTTTCACTCTAGCCCAGGCTGACCTGGAATTCACTATGGAGTCTCAGGGTGGCCTTGAACTCACGGTGATCCTCCTACCACTGCCTCCCAAGTGCTGGGATTAAAGACGTGCACCACCACACCCGGCCATTTTGTGTTATTTTTTGCTGGGCCTGATGGCATGCACATTTATGAGACAGAGAGAATTGGCACGCCAGGGCCTCTAGCAACTGCAACTGAACTCCAGATGCCTGCGCCCCTTGTGCACATGTGCAAGCTTGGGCATGCTCCACCTTGTGGGTCTGGCTTACAAGCAATCTGGGGAGTTAAACATGGGTCCTTGGGCTTCATAGGCAAGCGCCTCAACCAACTAAGCCATCTCTCCAGTCTTGCTCTTTATTTTCTGATTGTATATAGAAATACAACAGATTATTGTGTATTGATCTTGTGCCCAGAGAATTTGCTAAAGTCAGTTTGGAATTTTCCGTGGATTTTCTACAAATAGTGAGGCTTAGTTTGTTTGTTTTCCCTTTTATGTTGCGCTTACTCTTCTAGCAAACCCCTCCTGTATGAGGCTGGATCAAAATCATGATGGTAGTCATCCCAGTCACACTCCTAATTCCAGAAGATTCTTCTAGCATTTCGCGCCTAAGTATACTGGAGGTTGGTTTCATGTAAACTTAGAATCCAGACGCCTGGGACCAGAGCCACACTCAGTTGTATCTAGCTGCTCTATTCTTCCTCTTCCCTCTCTCCCATCTGTGCTTTTCATCTTCTCTCATCTGCTCTCCCTCCCCCTTTGTCATGGCTCTCTCTCTCTCTTCTTTTCTTTCCTGTTACCCTCTTTTTCTCCTCTCTACTTACATTGTCCCTACATCAGTTAACAGCTCTTAAAGCATCTATCTCTCCTATTCCTAATTCTCAATTTTAAAAGCAGATGAGCTAAACACCTTTTGTTTTTTTTCCAAAGAAAAGTATGCTTTGATGTTTTCCTTTTTAGGCCAATAGTCTTCAGCAAAATGATTCCAATTTGCTCTGTAGTCTAAGTTCCAAGAAAAGAAAGTCTAAAGAGCAGAGATGGGAGAAATGTCCCAACCAAATTAAACAGGCCAGAGAGCAATGGCTTTCTCAAGAATGTCCTCTAGTTGTCCTGATTATACACTACCATGGCTTTCTGATAGCCTGTGCTTTCTAATCTAAGGGAAGGGTATACAGTGGTTACTGCACTCTGCTTGTGATACGTGACAGTTTAATCATCTGAACTGGATACTTCCACCTTTTCCACGTGTGCTGCGTGTATTTAGCCAGTTTGGTGTTCATTCCATCTGTCCATACTGGACACGGAGAATTACATGGATGGCTCTCAGTGAGCTCCTTGATGCTAACTCAGAATCCACCAGAACCCATCTAAACCATCCAACTAATCATGCCAGGAGCTGTATATCACTACTTGTATACAAGGTGAAATCTCCAAGGACAAGCCTTGACAAAAACCCCATTTGCAGGCTATCCACTCTCCTCTCCATTATGTTCTGCATGCCGTGAAGAGTTAGTATAATGACAGGGGACAGGCAGACTGAGCCAGGGAAGAACTGTGCAGGTAGTCACAGTTTATTTTGAGCTGATGTGCTGGCAATCTGCTGCCATGACACCCTTAAGACATTGTGAAGTAGGTAATGTTCCTACATGACTACAGACCAGACTGATCTCTTTCACCGCCATATCTAAAGCCAATCTCAAGGAGGATGAGTTGGTAGGAGGTGGAGATAAGCTCTGCTAGTGATTACAAGACCTGGGAACTTTCCATGGGGAGCCCAGAGAAAGTACTATTCCTACAGGATGTAAAAACACATGGCATTTTTGGAACCTATACCCCATGTGTTAGTTGTTTTTGACACTTTATCTGACTCTCTGGAATAATGTACTACAAAACTCTTAAAGAAAATGCACTTGGGCTGGAGAGAGGGCTTAGCAGTTGAGGTACATGCCTGCGAAGCCTAAGGACCCAGGTTCGATTCTCCAGGTCCCACATAAGCCAGATGCCGAAGGTGGTGCGTGTGCCTGGAGTTCATTTGCAGTGGCTAGAGGCCCTGGTTCTCTCTCTCTTCTTTCTCTCTCTCCCTCTCTGTCTTAAATAAAAATAAAAATAATTTAAAAAAGAAAAGGGGGCTAGAGGGATGGCTTAGCAGTTAAGGCATTTGCCTGCAAAGCCAAAGGACCCAGGTTTGATTCCCCAGAACCCATGTGTTAGCCAGATGCACAAGGTGGCACATGTATCTGGAGTTTGTTTGCAATAGCTGGAAGCCCTTAGCGTGCCCATTCTCTCCCTCTCTCTCTCTCTCTCTCTCTCTCTCCCTCACTCCCTCACTCCCTCCCTTCCCCCCCCTTTCTCTCTGTCAAATAAATAGAATATTAAAAACCAGAAAGGGTACAGATTTCATGGTCAGGAAGAGCTGCTGCCGGGCTGCAAGAGGAGCGGGCGCAAGGGGAGGAGCCGGCTTCCGGGAAGGCAAGAGCTGCATCTCTAGGGCCAGGAAGGAAGGAAAGGACTTGGGGAGCACAGGCTAGAGCTGGAGGATTGGCCACACTCGTGGCTGGTGCCCCACACTTCGAAGAAGCCCATCTGCCAGTGCAGATGAGGACACTGGTCCTCAGTAGCACCCAGGATGGTTCTGAGGTCAAACACGGGAAAGTGAAAGTGCATTCCCCAGCATAAAGTCCTAAAAGACCATCATTTACATATCTAGGCTGCCAACTCTGGAACACCTCCACTTCACCACATACAAAACCTGCACACTTTGGGGGGGGGGGAAGGTGTATTTTAAGGTGGCAAGTGAAAGTAAACTACTTTACTTTAGTTGGGAAGAATCAACATATCAAAACATTCACCTGATACTGAGCTCAAGCCACGTTTAGCGGATCAGAGGAGGCCACCGTCAGCCTAAAGATCCCCTTTTTACTTTCCTTAAGTTGCCATCTTCTTGCTTGCTCCCAATTTCCTTCTCCCCAACTTTGCTACAGATCCTGTTCTTTTCCTCTTCTTATGTATGTCTTCTTCATCTCTGTCTGCCATGGGCCTGACTTGTTTGAACTACTGCTACTATGTTTTTAACCAATCTGTCTTTACCACCTGACTTGGCATCTTGCCTAACCCAAGGACTCCCTAATTTTGGCCTCTTCCGCTTTCATGCTGTATGCAGCCTTTTATCTGGCCACCCTGTGTCTTCTGCTTGACCTTTGACCCGCTGTCCCTTCCTCTCCCCACGTCACTACCTACATGTGTTGACATTACTGTTCTAACATTTGCCACATGGTGTTGTCAAAATTCACAGAAAACATTGTTCTTTCATTTTAACAGATAGGAAATTAAGACACAAAGTGATCATGCAGAGTTCCTAAACCCATCCAGAGCCAAGACTAGGAACTCTGGGCTGGCCTTGAAAATCTGCTGGTTGGTCTTAATGTTGTGCCACTAGCTGGAAATCTAGTGCCTTAGTAAATGCAATCATGAAGTCAATAAACAGACACGTAGTGCGTATGCCCTGAGTTTAATATGTCTCCGGTTGTGATAGCAAGGTAACATTCCTGGGGATAAAATAGTGCAGATAAGGTAGTGCGCCACAGAAATTAATTTTCCAGATATCTGAAACATATTTTTTCGGTAAGAAATGAATTGTCTTAACATTATTTTGATGGGATTACGTCTAAAACACTTTACACACTGCTGTTTTATGAAGCCTAATGTATCAAGGAACTGTGGTAAACTTCACCTCTCATGAGCCAGGGCTGCTCAGCCAGCCCTACCCATGAGCAATCTCCTGCAGCGGTGCTTCTCCGGCTAATGGTGCTTCTCTCCTTTCCTGGGAGCTTCCACTATAGAAGCCCCAACCCCCACCTTCTAATCTGCTTACAGCTCTAATGTAGAAAGCTAACCATTTCCAACCAAAGTTTGCTAAATCAAGAATGTTAACTAGGGGCTGGAGAGATGGTTTAGCGGTTAAGCACTTGCCTGTGAAGCCTAAGGACCCCAGTTTGAGGCTCGATTCCCCAGGATCCACGTAAAGCAGATGCACAAGGGGTGCATGCATCTGGAGTTCATCTGCAGTGGCTGGAGGCCCTGGTGTGCCCATTCTCTCTGTGTCTGCCTCTCTTCTATCTCTCACTCTCTATCTACCTCTTTCTCTGTCTGTCTGTCGCTCTCAAGTAAATAAATAAAAACAAAAAAAATAAAAGAATGGTAACTGCATTTGTGGTGGGGGAGCGAGTCTGGGCTCTCGTACATAATATAGTGCCTGGGTTTTGGGTCATCTGTTTCTGTCGCTGTTCCAAAGAGATGCCTGGCTCACTTCTGGTTTCAAGGTTTGCTTGTTTGTTTATTTGTTTGTTTTTCCCCTTAAGTGGTTAAAGTCACTGAGGACTGACCACTATGTAAACGTGCAAAGGGAAAGGAGACCAAAGACTTGAGAGTTGTGTCTTGTCTTGCACATGCACTGAAGGCTTTCACGCTGGTCGAGGAAACAGGTAAGAAGAGTGGACCAGAGGTAAATTGTTTCGTGAGTTGAGCCCTTATAATATTTGAGTACCTCCACAACTTCCAGCAGGCAGACTGGCTTGGCAGGAGATGGTGAAATAGCTGAATGAGACAGGTGAGGGAGAAACCAACTTTTCCGGTAACACTTTCACATGTTGGCTTTTATACGTTGATTATGCACAGTAAGGCTGTTGTTCTTCTTGATGGCCAGTGCTCCCTCATCTCAGTGAGAAGCTCTCATAGTAGTCAAGGCCATGTCTGTGGACGTAACCACGCCGACAAGCCAGCTGACCACAGCCAGATGGGAATAGGTTCGTGGAACATAAAGAAAACAGAAACGAAAAGTGCCCAGTGCCCTGATGAGCTGAAGAAGACAGAGAAGCAAAGAGGACCCCAGAATCTGAAGAGGAAGGAAGAGGAAAGGAATAAAAGGAAGTCAGTAAGTATCAACTGAAAGTCAGGTGAGGGAATGCTCACAACGGTGGGGGCTAGGCAAAAGTTAGGGAGATATCCAAGCTTGTCTCTCACTATTTGCACTGTGGTAAATGAATGAGGTGGAAAGATGAATTCACTATTTCAAGAAGCATACTCCTTAGTAAAGTACCTATGCCCCTAGGAAGACAGCATCAGACTCATCCTGGAGCATATTGGAGTCATTTTTTCCATTACTCCAAACTTCGTTTTTTTATTTCCTGAGCCTGGCTTGGACCTTGGCATTCCGTTTGAATTCCTTCTTCTAACTGGAATATTTGGGTTGTATCTGTAACACTGGCACTGAAATAAAGACCACACGGTTAAACAAGTCTTTCCTATATTGTACTTTATGGTGTTGAAATGAAGCCCTGTAGCTTCCTTGTCCCTTATGTTAGAGGAAGTCTTATGGTCACCATAAAGTAGGGATATCCTTTATTGAGTCTGAGAAATTGGTCCTTTGAAAGGAACCAATCTCATGAATATCTGCATTAAAGATTTGAGCTTTAAGAAAAAAAAAAAGTTAGGGAGATATCTACCCAAGCTAGAGGAGGAAACAACTAGCCCCTGAGCAAGGGCCTGTTGTCTCATGGACCAAGAGATACAGGCAAATATCTTGGGTTTAATCTATGAAGGAAATTAAGATAGAACCAAGGAGACAGGCTTCTCAGAGGGCGCGAAGTTCAGGGAGCCAGCCCTGAGGAGCACTTGGCATGAATCCTGAGGAGAGGAGAACGCTGCCTGGTTCTGTAGGTACAGCTGACCAGGGCCCAGAAATGCCCTAAGAAAGCCTCCCTAGCCCCTGGGAACATTCTGGCTACTTCCAGGTTCAGGTCATGAGCTAGTGAATGAAGCTGGGTATCCATGATCTGCCCACAGCAGACAACAAGATGCCCAGCACCTCCTTAGATATGCCAGTCTCTCCTCATTTGGGGGCCTTGTATTTCCTCCTCCACAGGCTGATGTCAATCTCACGGAGTTGTTTTAAGAGTTAACATGAGAGTTCAGGCATCAAAGTGCTTTGGTAACGGTATGAATGCTATCCGCCTGGGTCATTATCCTTCATTCGTCTGCATCACTCAATAATTTGAGTCACGGATGCCTTTGTTTCTGCATCATTTCCTAGAAATACATTCAAGACTCCTCTTAAGCCATGGGTGGCATCCTGCTGGCCTCAAAATCCTCAAGAGACGTACTGGCGCTGCACCGGAAGTAACAGGCAGCTCTGTGATGGGAGGCGGGGGCTGCATGGAGCTCTTTGTGCACTTACAGTCCCCAGAGAGAGCTCTGAGGACAGGATCGTGTGTATCTTTAGCAGGTTATTAGGTCAGAACCATGAAAAGAGCCATGAAATTGTCTTGCAGCTTCACCTGGGATGCAGGGAGGTTCTGTTGCCGAGTGATGACTGTGGCACTGACTCTCTCGTGTGGCTGAACCAAGACTGGAAGGCTTGGGCAACAGTCAGTGCCAGGGTGGAAATAAAGTCAAAATTCGCTTTAAAATATTCTGCTGGGTGCAAGGAAGGTGGTAGAATAAACAGCTTCTGTGATAGCAGAACTTTGGCCTCTGAAAACCCATTCTCGAAAGCATTCTCATCTCATTGTTAGCTGCGACCTGTTTTCATCGAGGGGTCATTTAGCGCCAGCTCCAAGGTCCTTGGGCACAGTTGCTCGGCTCTACAAAAAGTCCTCCTGGTGGTAATGGGCACTTGGCACGCAGTGCACAGGAAAGTGCCTGGGGCCACAGGTTCCTCTGGTTCGTGAGCTGCTGAGGAGTAGCTGAAAGCCAAAACACCTTTACCAGGTAAAGATGCCAAAGTCCTATGAGCTCTCCTCAGCAAGGCCTTGGGCCACTCCAAAGCTAAGATGGGAAAATCCAGCAGGTGAGAGACCAGAATGGAATCCTTTTCTGCCACTGCAGGACACAAAGAGAGTCCACTGGACCTAGTCATGGAGCACTGGGGTGAGTTTGGAACTTGTCGTGTTGTCCTAACATTGCCCATAACCAGCTGGGTAACTCTTAGCTGGGTTACTTAACCTCTCTGTGTCTCAGTTTCCACATCTTTCAAAGGGAAATAAGAAAGTGGTTTCCTCATAGTATTGCTAGGATAAATAGAGAGATAAAATGAAATAGTCCATGTTTTAACCTATGAAGGAAAATTCTAACTGAATGACATATTATCAATGTAGCATCATGAAAGTGCTCAAAATATTTGGTACCTACAAGCTTCATACCCTCCACCTCACCCAATCCAAGCTTACAAGCAACTAATTCCTCCAAAGATAAAGCACTTTTTCTTATGGTATAACCATTCTGTTTGTATAACCAGTATCCTTCTTGGTCAATCCAAAGGTTCCTCTGAGCCAGGATAGCGACCGTGAGGGTCCTTATTATGGGAGTCAAAGGCATGAAGAGGTCAATAAAACATCTAGAAAATGTCAGGCCATCTTCCCCTGCAAACGCACGCATGAGCCCCAGTTCGTAGCTCAGAATGAGGAGCTAGAGTGTCCAAAGCTTTCGCTAACCCCACTACCAACCGCAGCCACACAGGAGGGCGGTGCCCCTTGGTACTCAGAGAGCCCATGGGCCGTTCACTCAGGCAACACAGCCTCCATGCTTGCACGTGCTCGCCTCCTCTACTCCTATACCACCGACTTCATTCAGCTGCCTACTTCTCTTTTGTACTATTTAGGTCTCTCTTACCACTGCTCGCTTGCTCGCTCTCTCTCTCTCTCTCCTTCTGTCTTTGAAGTCATCTTTCAAACTTATGTCCCTCCTTACTGAGAATCCAAGACCAAACCGAAACTCCAAGCCTAATCTGACAAGGCATTCTGATCACTCCCATTCCCGCTGCATCGCTTGTCCCTGTCCAGTAGCATCATCTGAAGCCTCCCAGCCCCACCGCTTCCTCTCGCTTTCAGACCTTCCACTAATTTACTCTATCCTTCCTCCCTCCACTAGACCAACTTCTCCTGCTTCAAACATTTTATTTACTCATTGAAGAGAGAGAGAGAGAGAGAAAATGGGTGCTCCGGGGGCCTCTAGCCACGACAAATGCACCCCAGACGCATGTGCCACCATGTGCATCTGGCTCGCATGGGTTCTGGGGAATCGAACCTGTGTCCTTGGAAGGGCTTCACGGGCAAGTGTCTTAAACACTAAGCCATCTCTCCAGCCCTCAAATGTTAAAGTAATAATGTCATCTAGGAATTTACCTGTGAACAGTCCCCTATCCAAGAGTTAGGAGCACTGGGGTATACACCAACAGCTGTCATGGTACTTCATCTAATTCACTGCTGTCCCCTAGTGACCCCTCTCACCAGACAGTAAACTCTATGAGACTGCCCACCTTTTCCACCAGTGTATGCACCTAGCAGATTATTTGATGCATACTAGATGTGAGTGTGCTCCTACGTATGTGTACAAATTGTGTTAACATTGAGTTAATATATGAGTGGACAGAAAGATGGCCCAGGTGTACGAAGTTCAACCACTAGGAGCTGCAAAGGGCCTATTTATGGCATCTCTAGGCTAAGCTGCTTTCAACAAGGTAGGTAGGACAGGCACAGATAGAAGGCCACCAATAACAGAGGCCTGCCCAAACTCTTTTTTTTTTAATTTTTTTAAAAATTTTTCATTTATTTATTTGAGAGCGACAGACACAGAGAGAAAGACAGATAGAGGGAGAGAGAGAGAATGGGCGCGCCAGGGCTTCCAGCCTCTGCAAACGAACTCCAGACGCGTGCGCCCCCTTGTGCATCTGGCTAACGTGGGACCTGGGGAACCGAGCCTCGAACCAGGGTCCTTAGGCTTCACAGGCAAGCGCTTAACCACTAAGCCATCTCTCCAGCCCCTGCCCAAACTCTTTGAGAGTCACCAGGGACTTCCAAGTTAACATTTCATTTCTGCTCTCCCTTCCATTCCCAGCATCTCTGAGACTGACCTAAGCCACACGTTGCTGCTGGGAAACATGAGGGTTTGTACACAAAGTGACGAACAGAACTGGGCACCAGGCCAGGGGGATGCTGCAAGGCCGAGGGGCAGCTGGGAGGGCACAGACCAGCTCACAGCGCTTCAGAGGCAGGGCTGAGGGGGGGTGTGAGCAGGATAGCACACCCGGCTCAGGAAGGCAACAAGTACAGGGGAACCAGGCAGGGGTGAGTGAAGAACATCACACAAGACTGTGTCCAGCGAGAATGAGGAAAGGGGTAGGAAAGGAGAATGGTAAGGGTAGTCGACAGGGATTACAGGGGTTTAGGTTGCCACCACACCCAATGAACACCTCCAGCAAGCTGGCAGGCAAGAGGACTAGAGGCTTCTCATAGCTCGTCTTCAGCGTCCCTTCAGATCTGTGACTCTTGAGGGCTCAGCTTCAGGACATCCCTGAAGACCCTAACCCAACCAATTCCATTCATTCAAATTCTGAGTCTAACTAACTTTGGGTTGTGGGGGCCATATCAAATGTTTCCCTCATTTTCATTGGAGAAGGAAAAACGTTTAGGCTTTGGATTCATTTTTGTTTGTTTCTGTTTTTGTTTTTCAAGATAAGGTCTTGCTCTCACCCAGGCTGACGTGGAACTCACTATGTAGTCTCAGGGTGGCCTTGAACTCACAGCGACCCTCCTACTTCTGCCTCCCGAGTGCTGGGATTAAAGGCGTGCGCCACCACGTCCGGCTCTTGGGTTTTAGATTCTAATGACTTTCCTTTTAACATCAGCTCTTTCTTCTACTGGACTTCAGTTTCCTTAGCTACCCAATGGGTGGCCACCTCGTACAGTGATTGGGAAAGCAAAGTGAGATGGTGTTCACAAAACACCACGTGCAGTTCTAAGCACAGGATGACACCTCGGCTCTCTTTCCCTTTCACCTGCTCGTGCTAAAGCCCAGCAGACCCCATGTTAGGCCTGTACATAGGTGTGCAAATGGAGGTGGGAAAGGACCAGTATTACTGACTTCTTAGGGCAGAAGACATGATTCAGGGGTGGGTAGAAACCAGGGATGGAACAGGGACATGCCTCCCTCCACCCCATCAACCTCATCCAGGTGCCTGGGTTCTTGCCTGGTAGCAGGTCCCTTGTCAGGGAAAGCAGACTCCATTAGTACCTTTCTCATCACATTTGGAGAGCAGTGCTGGCCGACGCTGTCCACTGGAGGGGCGCTATGTGGAGTTTCTTCCGCAGGCGTCTGAGGCAACAAGGCATTGGTATTCTTGTCAAGGGGGAGAGCTGGTTTTGGGCCCTCAGACACTGTTGTTTCCTCTGTGACCTAGAAAGTCAAACAAAAGCTTAGGTGAGTTTCATGGCGGTGAGGGGCAGCAGAGGCGCCCACGAAGCCCTGCCAACCACACATCATAAATGGCTCTAACAATTCTCAAAAAGAATAATAATCTTATCTAAACTGCTCCCAAGACTGTGTCCTAATATGATAGTTGGGTCAGAATCAAAACCAAGAATTCTGAGCGCACTGTCATATTCGCTTTAACGATCATAATACCACCGGGGTGGTTTGTTTGTTTGTTTGTTTGCTTGTTCATTTGGCAGGCTGATTGGTTTGGGTTTGGGTTGTTTTTGTTTTGTTTTGCTTTGCTTTTTACTATTGTGTTGTGGTACTGGGGAACAAGCCCCGACTCTTGTGTATGCTAAGAAAGCACTCAACCTCCCACTGAGCTTCAGCTTTATGATACAGTTTTGACTTATATTTAGCTTGTGGTCCTCTGTGAACCCTGGACAATTCTCTGCCATCACAGGGACTATTTTATATGCCTCAAAAGGAGCCAAGCCTCAGGAGATAACATTTGAAGCATTACTAAGGTTGTCAGGGATGAGGCCTTACACTTTATAGTAAATCAAACGTCTTTAGAGCCTCTTTGAAGATGTGTAATCATAGATTTAAAGGAGACATTGCTATAGAAAAAGCGAGAAGGGGTAGGGGAAATAGGCTGGAATTGGAGATCTAGAAAAAAGAAAAAGAAAGAAAACCATGAGCTAAGAATGAAGACTGGAAATCAGCAAAGACCCCAGAGGTGAAAAGCGAACTTCTCCAGTTGTCTTAGCTGAGCAAACTGGATCAGCACTGAAAACTTCAGAGTCCCCGGAAGAAGAGACTAGCGTCTCTTCCGAAGCCTTGTCTAGAAGTCAGCAGACCAGGACTCAGATCTTGGCTCTCCTTCTTCACCATGCGCACGTATGTATATCCATATGTGCCCAGACGTGTGGGCACGAGTGTGTGTGTGTAGACACATATGCAAGCGTAAGCATCTAGGGCAACCACAGGGGTCGTTCTTCAAGTACACTGTCTACCTCTCTCTTTAAAAATATTTCCTTTACTTATTTTCAAGGAGAGAGAGACGGGTGCGCCAGGGCCTCCAGCTGCTGCAAATGAACTCCAGATGCACGCACCACTTTCTGTATCTGGCTTCATACGGGTACTGGGAAATCAAACCTGGGTCGTCAAACTTGGCAGGTCCAGTGCCTTAACTGCTAAGCCATCTCTCCGGCCCATCCACCTTGTTTGTTGAAACAGGGTCTCTCATTGGCCTGGAGCTCACCAATCAGATTGGTTAGCTAGTGACCCTCAGGGATCCTCCTGTCTGTGCCTCCCCAGTGCTGGAATTACAGCATCAAACTCATGTTTGCAAGACAAGTGGTTAACCTCCTCAGTCTTCAGCTCTCCTTCTCAATGCTGTCTGGCCTTTAGGCAAACTGCTCGCCCTTTCCAACTCCTACTTCTGAACCTATAAAATACAGAAGGTGCCAACTACTGAACAAGGTTGCTGATGATATGTTGTCTGTACACATACAACATACCTAGCTCAGTAGATGTGAAATAAAGTTTAGAGCTCTGCCTATGTGGTGCTGCAAAAGTGCCACCCACTAGGATCTAATGCTCCCGTGACTCCACTCCTCTAGCTCCCCCCTTCTCCCTGTCAAGGACCCCTAAGGTCCCAGCAAGGGAGTAGTTTAAGAGGCTATGCAGAGAGGAGTTGGCCTCCCTTCTGTCTTGGCCCAGTGCCTCGCACTGCTCAGAGGATGTGATCTACAGACAATACCCCTGTGTCATCACAGAGGACAGAGCTAAACCACACTACTCTGAAGGGTACTGAGCCCAGATCTCTGTTGCAAAGCAGCGCTAGGTGCTCCTCAGCTTTGCTCCAGCGGGAGGTCCTGGGTAGCTTTGAGATGTGAGGGCTGAACTCAAGGCCACACTAAGATGGAGAAACCCTCTCCTGCGCGCGCCACGGCCGGGACTGCGAGGCGGTGTTCCCAGAGCTCACCTGCAGGGTGTCCTCCTGACTCTGGGACTGGACGGGCGGCGCCGGCTGCCTCACGATGTAGTTGATCTGCCCCACAATGGTCTGCTGAAGATGCTGAGGGGATTTGGTCTGACTGAGCTGCAGGCTGGGCTGCTGGGCCTGCAGCAGCAGCTCCAAGTCCTTCTGCATCTCCTCCAGCTCAAACTTGTGCTGCATTATGTCCACGTTCTGGGAGCAGGGGGGCCCGGGGGGGCTCTCGTGCTGGCTGGAAGCCAGATGCTGGGGCGGAGGCGGGGGAGGGGGCGGCGGCTGCTGGGGCGCCGGGGGCGGCGGGGGCGGCGGGGGCAGCTGCTGCTGGGGCGGCTGCTGGAAGTGACTGAGCTTCAGCTTCTGGTGGTGCCCGAACTGGACTTGGATGGAGGGTGTCTGTAAGGCGGGCTGGGCGTGGGCTCCCGGCTGAACGTCCTGCGGGGGGACCACGCACACGGGCTGGGAAGAAGTCAGCGGCTGCGCGGGCCGCTGGGAGGAGCTCTCGGGCTCCGGCGGGGCCGGGGTTTCCAGCCAGGGCTGCATTAGCTTTGGAGGGTGGGGGCTGCAGGTCAACTCCTTCTCCCTGGGCAGCAGGGTGGGGCACTGCAGCGCGCCCAGCTGGTGAGGCACCATCTCAGAGGGCTGCCGAAAACCGTGCGCTGGGTGAATGCTGGGTGGGGGGACCTGGCCCTTGAGGGAAGGTGAGGCTGGAGCGCAGTGGGAGCAGCAGACGGAGGACGAGCACAGGGCCGGAGCCTGGAACTTGTGCGAGGGGTGGCTGAGGGCCTCTTGCTGAGCCGCCGCGGACTGGTGGCTTTGATAAAAGGACGACGGCCCCTGTAAGCCTCCATACGCCGCAGTGTCCACTCGAGACAGTTGTCCGCCTTCGGTGGTGATGCAGCCTGAAACACAGAAGACAGAGGTTTTCCAAAAGGCAAGGTGCAGCTGATCCTCTCCCTTGCCACTTCCTCCTTCTAGGCTAGGGCCAAGGAATATTCGACAAACCTAGACCTGGAAGAGAGATTAAGAACCTCAACCCTTGATCTCCAAGATTCAGTCTAGAATGATGCCAGAGGTAGCACCTGCGTGGCCTGCTCTGGAGGGCAAGGATGTCGATGAATTGACCACTAGATGATCAGCCCCGGCTCTTTGCAGCTAGGGAAACCATGTGCTCTTTCCAATAGCATCTATCCCTTTTTACACAACAGTGCAGTGGAGACTCACTAAGACACTCAACACGCAGAAGGGCTGGAGAGATGGCTCAGTGAGTAAGAGCATTTGTTACACAAGCATGAGAGCCTGAGTTTGATCTCTAGCACCTACATAAAAATCTGGCCATGGGCTGGAGAGATGGCTTAGCGGTTAAGGCACTGGCCTGCGAAGCCTAAGAACTCATGTTCAAATCTCCAGGTCCCAGGTAAACCAGACGCACAGTGGCACAGCATGCAATGCCACACATGCGCACAAGGGGGCGCCTGCATCTGGAGTTCATTTGCAAAGGCTGAAGACCCTAGCATGCTCGTTCTTTCTCTGTATATCTCATAAGTAAATAAATAAAAGCTGGTTATGGCTGCGCATGCCTATAGCCCTAACACTAAGAGAGCCGAGACAAGAGGATTACTGGGGCTCAGTGGTCAGACAGTCTAACTTGAAAACGGTGAGCTCTAGGTTCGGTGAGAGATTCTGTCTCAGGAAAATAAGGCAGCAGAGACAGAGGAGGGAGGATACCCTATGTGTATAGACTATGTACATCTGCACACACATGTAAGAATCTCTCTTCCTCTCTCTTTTTCTCTCTCTTTTACACACACACACACACACACACACACACCAGAAATAAATATAAATCAATATCAAGGCAACAGTGGGGATAGGGGGAAGCATGCTGGAAAATAGCAAAGGGTACATATGAAAAAATACCCAGGTACATGCCTGGGAAATCATGTGTAGGACAGTCTGATGAAGCTCCCATGCCAGGTCAATGCTGGACACTGGCACTGCCCTCTGAGGTCTGGGCATTGTGAGTGGCTAGGCCACATCTAGTGCCCCTTCACTTCATAGGCTTGGGAACTGAAGTCCTTCGGACCCTTTGATCTGCCTTTGACTCTCTAGTGCCCAGCAGGTGCCCACCAAAAGTCAGCCAAATTAAACCAAAGAGGAGAAGGAAGCAAAAGGATGACTCTGATACCACTTCTCACTTTGCCAAGTTCAAAAAACTTTCAGTGAGATTCACAGCCTCACGTGAAGGCAGCAGTTAGAGGTTAGCTTAACAAGCCCATCAGGCTATCCACCTGGCACATCTTCAAGTTGTCCACACTCTGCCTAAAGACTGATTGGCAGCAAATTACTGCAACAGGGAAGAAAATGCTCAGGGTCATTAATTTTCTGCTTCCACTGCCACCACAAAGAAGGCTTATGTGTTACACGCATCACACAGTCTGACAATTGCCACAATGCCCCTGCTCACACTCACACAGCTATACCCTATGTGGCCACGGAGACACATTCACCTACACGGCCACACGGCCACACAGCAGTCTGGCCACATCTCCCTCAGTGAAACGTAGGTAACGGGGGTATTCATGCAGAACAGAAGGCTCAGGCTGCAACTGGTGTCGCAGACTTCTGCACTGCCACCGTTAGTACACTTGCCCGTCCTCCCGACTCCTCCTCACGACAAGGTTTACGTGATGCTTCCACGCCCCTGGCAATCTCAGGCAGTGCTTTCTCTTCTGTAGTTGTTGGCCTACCCAGAAAGCTAAGCAGATTCCCTCAACTTGTTCCTAGCAGTTAAGACAGAGGCTGCGGAGTAGGTCTTGGCTCACCAAGGGAAGCTAGCTGCTTGGTCCAGAAGTTGGGCTCCCAAGTGAACCGGATACTCCAAGGAGAGCCAGGGTCCGTGTTACAACTTGTCTCCAGTAACCGCTGCATCTGAAACACAATCTGACAGCAGCGCCCCCAGGTTATTTGTTTGGCCATTTTTGTGCCTACAACTTCTCTCCCTCGGCCTTTGGACAGGTTGGAAGTTTGAAGGTCGTGGCCCTTTAGCCTCTTGGTCATTCCCCATATTCTTGGTTCCTTGCCCCTTAGGATCTTCCTGTCCTTCCAACCCCTTCTTCTTCTCCAGGCTTCTTAAATCCCTTCATGCTTATCCCAGCCAGGCGTCACGTGATTTCTAAGTCTCTCTCGGGACGTCAGTTGCCTGGCAGCTCCACTCATGCTGGCATCACTTCATTTTAAAGCTACGCAGACATTCTCTGAGCTCACCATTGCTGTCCGTCCACCAGGATGTAAATCACCTTCCAGCCCTCTCGGCTTCCTTCTTCCTTTGTCATCTCATCCGCTTCCCTTTGTGAGCTACCCTGTCACTCAGGACTTCGGCAAAATCCAACTCACCCCTTTCCAATCAAAATAGACAACTGATGGCTCGGGCGACAGCTTCGCTTATTTTCCTGACTTTTTTTTAACATCAACAATTTTCACCTCTATTTGCAGTTCAGTCACCATCACTAGACCCAGCTCATTATCTAGACCATGAACTCCAATAACCTGTTCTCTGATCATAACTGGCTCCTCGCCTTCGATCTCACTAAACTCTGCAAGCCCTGCTCCTCCAGGCCACAGTCTTCCCAGCGTCCCACTATTTTCAGTTACCGTATCGTTAGTGCCCTAATTCCCTCCTCATCGTCAATTCCTGAGCTCAGCTCGATCCAGGCACCCAAAAGCCATGTTCTGTAAAGCCGTACACGTAGTGACTACTTTCAGGATCATCCTTAGAAGCCCAGCCTACCCCTTAGCTCCCTTTACTTGTCACTTCCTTTCTTGTCACCTTCCTCTTCCACTGTGTTCAGTGACACTTTGAAAGCTTCAGTACCAAAATAAATAAAAGCTTCAGTACCACTCACACCCAATGCCTCTTATTATCTATTACTCTATACTTCACAGAGGAAACAAGAGATTATAAAAAGCAGACTCCCAGCCAGGCATGGTGGCGCACGCCTTTAATCCCAGCACTCGGGAGGCAGAGGTAGGAGGATCGCCAGGAGTTCGAGGCCACCCTGAGACTCCATAGTGAATTCCAGGTCAGCATGGGCTAGAGTGAGACCTTACCTCGAAAAAAAAAAAAAAGACTCCCTAGGGGATGGGGATGTGGCTCAGTGGGTTGAGCGCCTGTTTAGCATGCACAGGGCTCTCGGTTCCACCCTGGGCACTGCATGAACTGAGCACCGTGGCACACGCCCGTAATCTCACAGCTCAAGAGGTGGAAACAGGAGGATCAGAAGTTCAAGGTCATCCTGACTATGCAGCAAGTTCAAGACCAGCCTGGGCTTCATGACGGTTTGTTTGTTTGTTTGTTTGTTTGCTTGTTTGTTTGTGAAAGAATGGGCATGCCAGGGCCTCCGGCCATAGCAAATGATCTCCAGACGCATGCTCCACCATGTACCTCTGGCTTACATCGGTTCTGGGAAATTGAACCTGGGTCTTTAGGCTTCACTGACAAACCCTTTAACCACTAAGCCATCTCTCCAGTCTGAGACCCTGTTTAAAATAAATAAAATACAATAAAATAAACCTCCCAAACACAGAACTCTGCTACTTGCACACTGACCTCCATTGAGCACCTGACTGTGTGGGAGACTAACCAGTTCCCTCTGAGCCCAGTGTGCACGCTCCACCACACACCTCTCCCACACACTAACTGGGCAAATATTTGCCAAACTTGAAAACAAAGTTTCCCCCAATTCTGCCTCCTCCTCAAACTCCTTTATTTCCCTCCTAATCTTCCATCCTCAGTCTCACGCTGATCTGACTCTTCTGCTTTGCTGGGACTTAAGGAGGTCACCAGGGACTCCGGAGCCCCAGCTCTACGGGGTCATCCTCACTGTTCATCCCGTTTCACTCTTGAATGACGCTGACCACTTCAGTGTGGAGCTGTCACTTAGCACACGGTGCCCTCCCAAAGTTATTTTTCATTCTTTGTCACCCATCTTCTGCTGCCTCTGTAGAAATGCTGACATTTTCTCTGGGTCCAGATTCACCCTCCTCTTCTTCTTCCTCATCCTCTCCCATGGTGTCACCACTAATGTCCCAGTGACTCCCACATCTCTTTCCCCAAATTTGACTGTTCTGGCTTTTAGACCAGGCTACCAAACCAGCCTTCAGATGTCCTATAGAATCTCTGATTCAATACATCCATCTCTCAGAGTTCATCCTCTGCCAGCTGGGTGTGTTCTTGCACACTTGGAATCCCAGCACTCAGGAGGCAGAAGCAGGTGGATATAGAGTTTAATGCCTGCATTGGCTACACAGCAAGACCCCTGGGAGGAAGGGGGAACTCTTCCAACTTCTGGGAATTACCATCCTCCCAAGCCCAACACTTTAAAATCTTCTTCAGCTCCTCCTTTCCACTTGGTCACCGATTTAGAGCCCAGGAATTGTCTAGATGATGTCTGCAGATGGCTCACAGCCAAGATAATGTCTGAGTCCATGACCTATAACAAAGAACTACATCCTTTCCCAGACGTGTTACCTGGAGGAGCTAGAACCAGATATTTGTTCTATGGGATTTGGTAAAAGATGGCATTCATTTACTAACCCAAACCAGTGGTGGGGTTTGGAGAATAGATGAAGCTGCTATCTTGCTCCTCTTTCCAACCTAACAAACAGGCCCATCTGAGGACAGCCCCCCTCTGATCTGCTTTAAGGGAAGGCTCGGGGGAGTGAGGGTTGGGGTTCCTCTTACCAGCTCTTTGCTGAAAAGGAAAGGGACACTGGTTTTGCTGCAGACAGCCCAATTGATGAAATTCTGCACGTGCTCGAACTGCCGGTTGAGAACCATGATGCTCTGTAGCTGCTGCTCCAGCTTCCGCTTCCTCTCGTTAGTGATGCCCTGGGACACACGGAGAAGACAGAGTCCTCGGTGCTGCTCATGGACCTACTAGGAAAGCCTGGTGGCCGGCGTGTGTCAGTATGAACCCCGAGGGCAGGTGAGACTGCCCCCCCCCAGAGAAGCAGCCATGGGCTGCAGATGGAAGGAGGAAGGGACAGAGAGAGATGGTGGGAGAGTTTATAATGTAAAATGGATGGCGAGTGGAGAAAGAAATGAATGTCACATCTCTTGGGCATAACCTATGGGAGGTGACCCTCTTCCACGACTTCAACCCTGCCTAGACAAGGACGGCAGCTGCCTAAGATCCATTGCACTGATGAATCTGGACTCGTTTTCCAGCCCGTAACGAACCACCCTCCCACAATTAGGCTAGACATTTTAAGCTGCAGGGACGAGCAGGGAGCGGTGGAAGCTGAATATCTGGACTCCAGCCCTGGCTGCTGATGGATACCTCCAGCTCCTCTATGAGTCCGTTGGCCTGTTTGTTGAGCTCGTTCATCAGGACCATCTTGGCCATTTTGATCTGGTTTTCCACCTTCCTGTGCTGGTGCTTCACTTCGAAAATCCTGGAAACGTGAGGACACTCCGTGAGCCCTTCCCTCGGGGCCCGTGAGGGTGGAGGCAGCACACATGAAAGTCGGCGCCGTGGAGGCTGCCTACAGACCAGGGCCCGGCGAGCTCCTCTCTTAACGTCCATACCCGTACATTAACGCTGCTCTCACTTTGGGTAGAGAACCTTCTCTTTTCAGATGGCGGTGACCTTGGGATGACTCAGAAGGCACCATCGTGCCAAGAAGAAATGACAGGAGTGCTCAGCACTGCAATATCTCTATCACACCTTCCAAGGCTCAGGGTCAATTGCAGAAGAAGTGGCAGAAAGAGTGTAAGAGCCAAAGGAAGGGTAGGACTCCTTACAACATGCTCCTCCAGACACAAAATGGCCTGTATATCCATCACCTCACAGTGCCTGACACTACCTACACAAGACCATCATAACAGGAGGAAAAGATCATGACATCAAAATAAAAGAGAGACTGATTGAGAGGGGAGGAGATACGATGGAGAGTGGATTTTCAAAGGGAAAAGTGGCCAGGCGTGGTGGCGCACGCCTTTAATCCCAGCACTTGGGAGGCAGAGGTAGGAGGATTGCCATGAGTTCAAGGCCACCCTGAGATGACAGAGTTAATTCCAGGTCAGCCTGAACCAGAGTGAGACCCTACCTCAAAAAAAAAAAAAAAAAAAAAAAAAAAAACAAAGGGAAAAGTCGGGGGAGCAAAGGAATTACAATGGGATATTGTCTATAATTATGGAAGTTGTCAATAAAAAATTAATTTGAAAAGAAAAGGGAACTTTTAGCTCCCACTCCTTATACACCTTAGATCCCTTGCTCTAACCGGGCCAACACCTCAAATTCAACTTGGTTTTCTCTAGGTAAACTTCAAATCCACACCCAGGTCAACCCACCAGCTCGCCAGGTGGCACATTACTGGCAGCACATCTGGGTGTGATTTCTTATAATGCACTGTCTGCAACAGCAGGATGCTCCAGAGGCGGGAGGAAGAGCATGTGTGCAGATAAGACAGTCACTAGCGGTTTCCAAGACTACGGACGGCCAGGGCGCAGGGCACGTATATAGCAGTGTGTGCAGGGCTTCTTCTGTGATAAAACCAGATAACAATGGTACATTGCACAAGTCTGTGAAATATCAAAAAAGCAGTGAATTGTATGCTTTTTTTTTTTTTGGTTTCTTGAGGTAGGGTCTCATTCTAGTTCAGGCTGACCTGGAATTGACTATATAGTCTCAGGATGGCCTTGAACTCATGGCGATCCTCTTATTTCTGCCTCCCAGATTAAAGGGATTAAAGGTGTGCACCACCACACCGACTCTGAATTGTATACTTTTTTAAAAAATATTTTCCTTATTTATTTTATTTGAGAGAGAAAGAGAGAGAAGCAGATACAGAGAATGAGAGAGAATGTATACACCAGCCACTGCAAACTAATTCCAGATGCATGTGCCACCTTGTACATCTGGCTTACGTGGGTCCTGGAGAATTGAACCTGGGTCCTTAGGCTTCACAGGCAAGGGCCTTAACTGCTAAGCCATCTCTCCAGTCCCTGAATTGTATACTTTTAAAGGTTGGTTTATGGTGTGTAAATTACATATCAGTAAAACTACTTAAAAAAAAAAAAAAAGAGAGAGACAGGCATGGTGGCGCACGCCTTTAATCCCAACACTCGAGGAGGCAGAGGTAGGAGGATCGCTGAGAGTTCGAGGCCACACTGAGACTACAGAGTGAATTTCAGGTCAGCCTGAGCCAAAGTGAGACCCTACCTTGAAAAAAAATTGAGCCAAAGTGAGACCCTACCTTGAAAAAAAAAAAAAAAAAGAGAGGTCATGGACTTTGAAGTCACCAAAGGGTTAGCTTCCAAACCAGCTTGGTCACTGATTAGCTGTGTTACCTCAGAGAAGTCACCTAGCCTCTCTGAACCACTGCCTCCTCATCAACAAAATGGAGGCAGTCCCTGACTGGGGACTGCAGGGAATGAACAAATGGTATATATGCCCAACTCCGCAGCTCCTATGCAACTAAGCTTCTGGTTCCTGTTCTTCCTATGTGAAAACCAATGCCATGCCATTTGTATATTCATATGGAAAACACTGGGAAATGATAAGAGAAGACAGATTGAGACTTGTTACAGCCTAGTAAAGAAGAGCTCTCTCTTCCCCAGGATCCACTGCACCCCCTTATTCTCAGGTCCACTCCTGGATGGCTCATAGGCATGTACTTTGGCCCAGATCCACCCTAATCATCTAGACTCAGCCTCAGTCACCAACCGATGACCCAAAGAAGCTTCGCTGGCACGGACACCTCTGAGGCCAGGACATACACCCTATCTGCTCAACCTCACACCCCCCTGCCCATGAGCACAAAGTCTCATGGCATTGTATTGGCACCCAGGGGGAGAGAGTGTTTCCAGGGCTGGTGAGGAACCAGCCTGTGCTACCTGTCCTCAATTTGCTTTGCAGATGTCTGGAGGCTGGATTTCTTGTGTGCCACCTGCGTCGTCACACTCTCCAGAAGCATCCTCTGGTTCTGCAGAACTTCTTCGACGTGTCTGCACCTGAGGGAGGAGACAGAGCAGAAGCTGGGGGGGGGGGGGGGCTGACTCCTGTCCCAAGCACGTGGCGCACTGTCTCAGGCCAGGGTTACAGTCAAAGGCACTCTGACTTTGGCATACAATGCACTTTGTCCCATGAGTCCTTCAGAGAAGCCCCACAAGAGTAGGGAGAAAGCTCAAGAAGACTTTTTTTTTTTTTTTAATTCCCTTGGGATAGGGTTTCACTGTGTTGCTCCATCTGGCCTTGAACTCACCATCCCCCTGCCTCAGCCTCCTAAGTGCTGGGATCATAGGTGTGCAGCACCTTGGCCTGCTGAATGGAGAGGATTCTGATGCCCCGGGAGCCCGGAGCCCTCTCGGCGAGGCAGAGCGGAGCCCTCCCCGGCCCATTGCAGGTGGCCCGGTGGCCCCACCTGTGTTCCTTGTGTTCCACCATCAAGCAGCTGTGGCAGGTGAGCACGTCACAGGTCTCGCAGTACAGCTTGAGCACTTCCTGAGCGTGCAGAGGACAGTACAAGGCGAAGTCCCCAGAGCCTCCACTCACCCCTGCCAGAGAAGATGACAGATCATGTAGGCGTCTCCTGTTCGCGGAGACCTCTCAGTTAAGTTCTGCTGAGCAGCCCTCGAGCCCCAACACAGACACGGGAGTCTGAGGGGGGTGATGCAAACAGGGGAGGCCTCTCTTGGGAGCAGTGAGGTTCCAGGGGCACAGGGAAGCATGCAGGTTTAACCTGGCTGAATTTACTCCACGATCCACAAACAGCACACTATCAAACCCTGGCATCCTGCCACCTTCCAGAGATGAGGAAGACACTTGTTCCTACTGTGTATGGATCTCCGGCAGGGTGATGAGCCCTTCAAAATAAGCCTGAACCTCCTTACTCATCAGGACTCGGTTATGATGGGGCTGAAGCTGCTCCTCAGCCTTGCTAGGCCGTGCGGCCCCAAACTCTGCTTCCTGTGGACCTGACAAGCACAAAAGCCTCCCACAACTCAGGGGCTTTCAGAGAAGGTTTTCTCTAGAAGACTGACAGTGAAACAGCTGACTCTGGATGGGCAACAAGGGCACATGTGATCCAGACTGTTAAGTCCCTAGCTCTGAGATACACGGCTCTAAATAAAGGTGCAAAGTAGGAGGTCAGCTAGCTTCCACGATGATGATGACTACGCTCCCAGCAGCATCTCGCCCACCCTTGTCCACCCCCACCCCCACCCAACAGGCAGAGGCTGGGGTGAGTCACCCCTTTGACTCTGTGGCAGGTTTTTCGTTTGTAAAAGACTCTATAACCACCCCTACCATCTGCCTCAGCTGTGAAGCAAGGTCAGAGAGCTGTTCTCCAGGGACCTAAGGGTTCATCCGTGTTTCAGGGCATATGAGAAGATAGGGGGAGGGGGGTACCTGAAGATCCCTTCTGGGCCCGGGCAAAGAGTGGGCCCCCCGGGGCAGGAACGTGCCGGTGCTCCTCTGTGCAGGAGCTGCACAGCCAGCGGTTACAGTAGGTGCAGAGGATGTGGGCCGCCCTCTTGTCTTTGCACTCGGAGCAGTTCTGGAAGCAGAGAGTTGGCAATCGCGGGCTCTGTCCTGGCCAGGGCCTCCTGCCTCTGCAAGCAGCAGAGGCTGCAGGCGCTGGGGTCCTGCAGGGGGCCGTGCCTCCACGACAGAGGAGAGGGCTCTGCTGAAGAACTGCTCGGCAGGGTGCATCGGGGAGAGCACCCTCTGTGGCCTAAAGAACAGTGGCCAGGGCTGGAGAGATGGCTTAGCGGTTAAGCGCTTGCCTGTGAAGCCTAAGGACCCCGGTTCGAGGCTCGGTTCCCCAGGTCCCACGTTAGCCAGATGCACAAGGGGGCGCACGCGTCTGGAGTTCGTTTGCAGAGGCTGGAAGCCCTGGCGCGCCCATTCTCTCTCTCCCTCTATCTGTCTTTCTCCCTGTGTCTGTCGCTCTCAAATAAATAAATAAATAATGAACAAAAAATATTTAAAAAAAAAGAACAGTGGCCAGTCCAGGGGCTATCCACACAAGTCCTGTGCTGAAGCCAAGGACACCAAACTGAGAGCATGCAGAGCCTGGGCAGGGTGACCCCTGTTACATGTGACAAAAAAGGTGTGACAAGTGCTGAGGATACAAAAGGACGTTTCGGGGACCTGGGCCAAGGACTGGCCAGGGACCTGTTCACTAAGAGCTAACGTGTGAGTTGGACACTGAATGACAAATAAGTTTACCAGGCAGTCAAAGGAGGACAAAGTTACAACGGTGGGTTAAAAAAATGGGCAAAAGCAGAGTATTATTTTCCTTCAGAGTCGCAGGTATCCAAGGATACCAAATGATGATTAGACACAGCCAAGAAAGACCACATGCAGGTCCACTTATAGAGCCGTGCTCCTCACGCAGAGCCTGCCTGGCCTGTGAACCCCTATTGCTCCTGATCCAAATGCTTGTTCATTTGGTCAACAAATACAGTGCTAAGTCTAATGGAAAACAAAAGCAAAAGAGATCCAACAGCCTATCCATCTGTCCATGCCTGAGTCACACAGGCCTGAAGTAGAATGTATGAGTTTATCTTCCTAGCACCCAGCACAGGGCCTGGTATATAAAAGACATTCAATAAGAATTAGATACAGGAGGGCTGGAGAGATGGCTTAGCACATAGTGCTTGCCTGTGAAGCCTAAGGACCCTGGTTCAAGGCTCGATTCCTCAGGTCCCACGTAAGCCAGATGCACAAGGTGCTAGGTACATGCATCCAGAGTTCCTTTGCAGTGGTTGGAGGCCCTGGTGCGCCCATTCTCTATCTATCTGCCTCTTTCTCTATCTGTCTCTTTCAAATACATAAATAAAAATAGGGCCAGGCGTGGTGGCACACGCCTTTAATCCCAGCACTCAGGAGGAAGAGGAGGTAGGAGGATCACCGTGAGTTCGAGGCCACCGTGGACTACATAGTGAAGTCCAGGTCAGCCTGAGCTAGAGTGAGACCCTACCTCGAAAAATCAAACAATAAAAGTAAATAAATGAAAGTAAATAAACAAATTTTAAAAAAGAATTACCAACAGGAAGAAGTGAGTAAGGTAGTGAGTGTACAAAGTCCAGTGGTAAGGGTAAACTAGTGGAGAAAACAACAAAGGCCTATTGGTGAGTAAGCGATATGAGCTTTAGAAACACAGGGGAAAGGTGAACATTGTTAAATATAGGCAAGATTAAAGGGCCCATTAATCTAAGCTGTGTGTTAATTGCAACTGGGAGGGGTACTTTAAAAAAAGCCCACACTGATATTTTTCTTTCTTTCTTTTTTTTTTAGTATTTTTATTTATTTATTTATTTGAGAGCAACAGACACAGAGAGAAAGACAGATAGAGGGAGAGAGAGAGAATGGGCGCGCCAGGGCTTCCAGCCTCTGCAAACGAACTCCAGACGCGTGCGCCCCCTTGTGCATCTGGCTAACGTGGGACCTGGGGAACCGAGCCTCGAACCGGGGTCCTTAGGCTTCACAGGCAAGCGCTTAACCGCTAAGCCATCTCTCCAGCCCTCTTTCTTTCTTTTCTTTCTTTTTTTTTTTTTTTTTTTTTTTCGAGGTAGGGTCTCACTCTAGCCCAGGCTGACCTGGAATTCACTCTGTAGTCTCAGGGTGGCTTTGAGCTCACGGTGATCCTCCTACCTCTGCCTCCCAAGTGCTGGGATTAAAGGCATGCGCCACCTCGCCCAGTTTACACACTGATATTTTTCACTAAGAGCTATTAAAATAAAAAGAAAAACACCTAGATAAATTAAGTAATGCTTAATGTACTTTAAAATGCATTCACCTTTCACTCAAAGCATTGACAAAAAAAAAAAAAAAAAAAAAAGCCTGTAATTTTCACTTAATAGAAAATTGCTTTGCTTCTCCAAACTGAAGCATTTTTACTGCCTTCCATATAAAAGGATGGATGGATGGTTTGGTGGATCAAATGGATGGGAAAACTGCCGGAGTCACAAGTCGGAGTGACAGGTTGGATCGACCTATAAGCTAGGGCCTCAAATTTCCAAAAGAGACTGTTCATTTCCTTGTCTTGACTTACCCTGGCCATGTTGGATTGCCCAGTAGCAAAGCGCTGAAGGAACGAGTGTCCAGTCACATCCCTGGTAAGATATACTGGCGGATACCTCCGGCTGGAGATGAGCTGTGGGGGGAGAAGAAAGACAACTGAGTTGAAGGCCCAGACAGTGCCAAGCCATGGGGCCACGGCAATGAGAGCCAAACTCCCCAGGCGTCGGTGCGGCTAGGGGCTCAGCTCCAGTAGTAAGGTTTTCGTGTGCCAAGACCACAGATCTCACAGCTGGCGCTCCCAGCAGGCTCTAGCCAAAGGCAGAAAGGGCCTCTGACTGCTCACGTGGGCAGTATTTTTCTCTTGGTATGGCCAGCACCAACCGGGCTGCTCATGGGGCTCCAGAGGTCAGGGGCTGGGCTACCTCCACCGAGACCCTTTTGGGTCCACTCTATGTATGTATCACCTGTGAACAGCGTGACTTATGCCACGTCCCCAGAAGAATGGAACACTCTCCGGCTCGGTCCTCAGCACCGTGGGCTCCCAAGTTACATGAGAAGCAGGAAATTTCTACTGTGGGAGCTACAGTGACCCTTTAGGCCCAACTCCAAGAAAGTCAGCCCTCTGGGAACAAGGAAATGAGGGTCCTAAGGGAAACGAGGTACTGATGTGCGGAAATGAGACCAGCCTGGAAAAGAGGCTGGTAGGGGCAGTGAGGGCAGCAGCGCCAACACAGTGTTTTCTGCCTCACGCATCAGCACAGAGATGAATGTGACAACGGCAGGAGCTCCACTCTTGCGCGCAAATAAAAGCTTAGACACCAAGTTTGCCTCGCAGTGACCTTGGCCAAGTCATTTTATCTCACTTAACCTCCTCTGTGCCTATGTCATTATATGTAAAATAAGAAAGGAAAGGAAGTGCTGCTGTGTTAGGTATGGTTGTACGCATCTATAATCTCAACACAAAACGGTCTGAGGCAGGACAAATCACAAGTTCAGAGCCAACACGAGCTATGTTTTGAGACCCTGTCTCAAAAAGGCAAAAAGGCTGACAGAAAGCTGGAAGAAGCCATTCTGCATGCAGTTCAATGGGAGAGAGAAATCACCAGTGAAGATACTCAGCAGTGGACACTGCAAGCCTTATATTTGGCCAGCCAGGCCCAATGAGCCAACGGGTGCAATAGTGGCACATCTGTCATGGTGGAAACCAGCTGCCCTCTAATTGGACTGAAGGCCCGCTCCATGGGAGGGAATACATCCCTGATACTGAAAACTTAAAACAGGGGTAGTCATGAGTCCTAGGGGTGTAACGTCTGCTGTTGTCTGGCTAATTGTATATTCTATGCTTATCAAACTGCCCAGTAAGCACTTCTATTAACATTCACACCCTTATATTAATGCTCCTCTCACTTTTGGTTGAGAATCTTCTATTTTCAGATGGCAGAGACCTTGGGACAACTCAGAAGGTATCATGTTGATGGAAAGAAATGACCACAATGCTCAGTACTGCAATATCTGTATCATACCTTCCAAGGCTCAGGGTCTAATGCGGAAGAGGTGATGGAAAGATTGTAAGAGCCAAAGGAAGGGCAGGACTCCATACAACATGCTCCCTCCAGACACAAAATGGCCTGGATATCCATGGCCTCACAGTGCCTGACACTACCTGCATAAGACCATCATAAGAGGAGGAAAAGATTAAGACATCAAAAGTAAAAGAGAGACTGATTGAGATGGGGAGGGGTATGATGGAGAGTGGAGTTTCAAAAGGGTAAGTGGGGGGAGGAAGGGTATCACCATGGGGTATTTTTTATAATCATGGAAGTTGTTAATAAAAAAATTTAATTTAAAACTAAAGCAAAAATTAAAAATTAAAATAAAGGCAAAAAGAAGTCTGGAGAGATGTCTTAGCAGTAAAGGTATTTGCCTGCAAAGCCAAAGGACCCAGGTTCAATTTTCCAGGACCCATGTAAGCCACATGCACAAGGGATACATGCATCCGGAGTTCGTTTGCAGTGGCTGGAGGCTCTGGCACACCCATTCTCTCTCTGTCTGCCTCTCTTCTATCTCTCTCTCTCTGCTTACAAATAAATTAATTAATTTTTAAAAAAAAAAAGGCAAAAAGAGCCAGGCATGGCAGCTCATGCCTTTAATCCCAGCACTCAGGAGGGAGAGGTAGGATTGCCGTGAGCTCAAGGCCACCCTGAGACTACATAGTGAATTCCAGGTCAGCCTGGACTAGAGCAAGACCCTACCTTGAAAAAAAAAAAAAAAGCCAAAAAGAAAATTCTGTAAGAATTAGATCATACTTAAAATAACATATACTCCTCCTTAAATGTTAACATTGATTTTTTTGGTGTGTGTGTGCATGTTCATGTATGCAAGCGTAAGTGTGCACATACCATGGCACATGTGTGAAGTCAGAAGACAACTCTGGGTGTCAGTCCTTGCCTTCCACCTTGTTGCGGTAAGGTCTCATTGTTCACCACTGTGTACACCAGGCCAGTGCCCATGAGGTCCCAGATGATTCTCCTGTGTCTGCCTCTGTAGTACTTTGAATGTGAAGTGTCCCCCATAGCCTCATGGGTTTGCGATCAAGCCTCCTATTCAATCCCCAGCTGCTGACACCTTTGGGAAGTGAAGCCTTGCTGAAGAAGGTGTATCACTGGGCAGACCGCTTGCCAGGGCTAGCTATCTCACTCTTGCTGCTACTTCCCAGCTGCTGTGGCAAGAGGCAATGCCCAGCTTCTTCTCTGCTATGCTGTGCTGCCATGATTAAACTTCACCTTGAAACTCCAAGCCTAAAACCAACTCTTTTCTCCCATAAGCTGCTTCTGGTCAGGTGTTTTGTCCCAACAACAAGAAGGTAATTGCTACGGTCTCTCTTCTTACTATAGGTACATGGGGATTACAGGTATTCAAGCATTGGCTTTCTGTGGATTCGGGGGCTCCAAACTCAGGTACTCACACTCGCACAGCAAGCACTGAGCCATCTCTCCAGCCCATTAGCTTTAAATTCAAAATATTCTTCGAGCCGGGCATGGTGGCGCACGCCTTTAACCCCAGCACTCAGGAGGCATAGGTAGGAGGATCACCATGAGTTTGAGGCCTTCCTGAGACTATATAGTGAATTCCAGGTCAGCCTGAGCTAGAGTGAGATCCTACCTCAAAAAACCAAATTACAGGGCCAGAGGAATGGCTTAGTGGTTAAGGTGCTTGCCTGCAAAGCCAAAGGACCCAGGTTCTATTCCTCAGGATCCACATTAGCCAGATGCACAAGGGGGAGCATGCACCTGGAGTTCATTTGCAGTGGCTGGAGGCCCTGGTGCACCCATTCTCTCTCTCTCTCTCCCTCTTTCTTTGTCAAATAAATAAAATAAAATATTTTTAAAACCAAATTTGATATATATACATATATTCTTCACATCCCAGTCATACATAGTAAAATGATATCCTTAATCATCGACTCCACTCATGATGAAAACCAGACAGTCTGAGAGGTACACTGAAAAATCAGCCACAAATTGTTCTCCCTTGTGAGCTTTTCACCAAAAAGGACTCCCCCCTTAGACTCTAGACTCACCGCCTGACTTGCTGTTGCCCAAAGAACACAGCAAATCTGATCCTCAACAACCCCCCAGCCCGACCTCGGTGCCTCTTTATGACTCTGCTCTTGTTTTTAGAACTCTAGGGCCAGCATGTACAAACTCTATCTGCAGTTTAGATTGCTGGAAGATGCCAGAGCCCAAGTAAAGAGGCCCTGGCTGTCTCAAACACCCCTCCAAAGACCATCCTAAACCAGCCTGATCCAAGTGACCGACCAGCTAACGGCACGCAAAGGAGTAAGAACAGCTGAGATCAGCCAGGCTCAACCCAAACAGAAGAGCTACTCAGAGAAACCCAGCCCAGACTGCCAACCTGTGAAATCACAAACTAAATACAGTCTAGTCACCTTAACCACTAACCTTGGGGGTAGGTTACTACGCAACAAAAATCTTACTGTCGTAATCTGAGAAGTCACAAATTACATAAATAACAGTTTAATACTCCCTCGGGCTGGAGAGATGGCTTAGCGGTTAAGGCACTTGCCTACAAAGCCTAAAGACCCAGGTTCCCCCAAAACTCATGTAAGTCAGATGCACAAGTTGACACATGCATCTGGAATTCGTCTGCAGTGACTAGATGGCCTGGTGCACCACCTTCTATTTTTCGCTATCTGCCTCTTCCTCCCCACTCCTTTTCTGTCTCTAATAATAAATAAATAAATAAATTTTAAAAAATATTCTCTCTTTTCCCTAAAGAACTCCCCAGCCCCCACCTAGTCTTTGCATAGCCACAATCTTTAATGACAAAACTACATCTGAAGGCTGGAGAGATGGCTTAGTGGTTAAGGCAGTTGCCTGTGAAACCTAAGGGCCTGGGTTCAATTCCCCAGTACCCATATAAACAAGATGCACAAAGTGATGCATGCATCTGGAATTCATTTGCAGTGACTAGAGGCCCTTGCATAACCATTCTTTATCTATCTTATCTATTTATCTATCTATCTAGCTGCCTCTTCCTCTCTCTCTCTCTCTTTCTCTCCAATAAATAAATAAGATAATAGAACTATATCTGGACTCTTTTGAGTATTTTCCTACTGGTCATAAACAGTGACCAGAAGTAGAGAAGTGTGCTCTTCACAGGTCCTATCATCTAGGGCAGTCAGGTGAATGTATCTTCCATCTACTTGACTCACCCTGGGGACTACTCTCTCATCTACCTCCAGGCGGAAAAAAAAAAAATGCTGCTTTATTTGTTGAAAATTATTCCACAAGACTTCCAACTCCTTGGTACCAAATGCTAAAGCATCAATCATATTAGCACAGCCCATCACCAGATTAGAAAAGGAAGGAAGGAGAACAGCCTCACAGCATTTCTTCTGCCTCCCTTAGCCGTGGACCCCAGCTCCTCAATTTGGCCCTACCTCAAATCTTATCCGTAGTTTCATCTGCCAAGTACCCTATGTCTGTCTGTCTTTATTTTACTTTTCTTTCCTTTCTTTCTTTCTTTTTTTTTTTTTTTTTTTTTGAGGTAGGGTCTCGCTCTAGTCCAGAGTTGACCTGGAATTTACTCTGTAATCCCAAGCTGGCCTCAAACTCATAGCGATCCTCCTACCTCTCCCTCCTGGGTGCTAGGATTAAAGGCGTAAGCCACCACACCCAGCATTTTTTTTTTTTTCTTCTTCTTTGAAACTGGGATTTAAGCAGTCCAGAATGGCCTCCAACTCATTCTGTAGCCAAGACTGGTCTTGAACTCCTGATTCTTCCCTCTCCACCTCCCAAGTGACAGGATTACAGGCATATGCCATCACACTCAGCTTATCCTGGGCCTTTGTCCCGACACTATCTCTGCTGCCACTGGGCCAGGCCAAACCTGTGCAGAATCTGCCAGAGACAACAACGCTTCCTCTTCCTGAAACACTCTTCCTCGCCTCTCTCCTTTTCAGCTACACTATTCAACCTTCTGAACCGGTTCAAATGTTCCACCTGTGAGGAGCAGAGTTGATTTCCCCTAGGATCCGTTAATTAGTCCCTCCTTGGAAATCCTTTCAGTATAACAAGTATCACACAGTGTTTAAGCTACCTGTTCAGATGTTCACACCCAAAAATAACCCGTAGTTGGCATGAAAGGATATACAGCAGGAGTTGTGGCAGACCAGATAAGTGACATGTCTCTGGGCTGGTGTGCTCCATCCACTCACAGCCGCGGACAAAGGGGGGTTTCTGGCTGATGGGGGAAAAGCTACCCGAGAAGACGAAAGGGTCGTGTGGTGCTTGGGAAAGGCCCTGAGATGTGAGTTCCAAGCCCGGGGCTGCGTGTAGCCTGACTGTGTGATCCTGGGCGAGTCACCCTTTTCCCTGAGGAGAACAGAAATAGCAGGAGAGCGGGGATTATGGTTTCCCTTCGTGTGTCCACCGCAGTCAGCTTCAGAAGTAGTTCTCAAGCTGGGACTGGAGAGCACAGCCGGTCAAATGGCAATTTGGGCAGCTGCCATTCTTATCACAAGTTAGGGGTGGGCTGGAGAGATGGTTTAGTAGTTAAGTCACTTGTCTACAAAGCCAAAAGACCCAGGTTTGATTCCCCAGGACCCAGGTAAAGCCAGATGCACAAGGTGGCACATATGACTGGAGTTCATTTTTGCAGCGGCTGGAGACCTTAGCATGCCCATTCTCTATCTGCCTCTTTCTATCTCTCTATCAAATAAAAACACCAAAAGGTTACTGAGGAAATAAAAAATAAATAAATAGTATTTTAAAAAGACCCTCCAGCCCGGCGTGGTGGCACCAGCCTTTAATGCCAGCACTCAGGAGGCAGAGGTAGGAGGATGGCTGTGGGTTCAAGGCCACCCCAAGACTACATAGTGAATTCCAGGTCAGCCTGGGCTAGAGCAAGACCCTACCTAGAAAAATAAAAATTAAAAAAGAGGTTAGCTTGCCAGGCATGGTGGCATGTGCATGTGACCCCAGCACTTGGGAGGCAGAAGCAAAAGGATTTCCAGTTTGAGGCAGGCCAGCCTTGGCTACACAGCAAGACTCTGTCTCAAACACACAAAGAAACAAAAACAGAAAGTCAGGTGGCAGGTTGTGGTGGAGGGAGGCCTAGAGGTAGGGAATGGAAGCAGAGCTGGAGAATAACTGCACCCAACACGTACTGAGAGGGTTTACTGCTTGTATGTTTCCAATCATACAAGGCTGGAGAGATGACTCAGCAGTTAAGGCGCTTGCCTGCAAAGCCAAATGACCCAGGCTTGATTCGCCAGGACCCACGTAAAGCCAGATGCACAAAGTGGTGCATGCATCTGGAATTTGTTAGCAGTGGCTAAGAGGCCCTGGTGTGCCCATTCTCTCTGTCTCTCTCTTCTCTCTGCTTGAAAATAAATAAGTATTTTAACTCAATATACATAAAATCCTATTTATATATAATGCTTTGGCTTTTAAGACAATCTCACTGGAACTTACTACATAGACCAGTCTGGCCTCAAATTTGCGGCAATCCTCCTGTTTCTGCCTCCCAAGTTCTGGGATTATAGAATTACCATGCCTAGCTATCCTGGTGCTTATTTCTATTTGAATTATTCAATCCGTGGGCTTGAGTTTTTATTTCACCAACAGATACATCAATCCTGAGGTGCAGGAAGCTGAGACGCCGGGACCTCCTAAGGAAGCTGAGGCTTTTACTTCCACAGTGAGGAAGTCATAGGCACCAGAAGTCTTCCTCAGGGACAGGGACCTGGGAGGACAGCCTTGAAACCAAAGCCATTCACCCCATCTGCCATGAGTGAAAGCTGAGCCAGGAGTCATGGTGCAAGCATGGAATTCCAACGTTTAGAGGGCTGAGACAGAGTTCAAAGCCAAGCTAGGCTACATAGCAAAAGTCCAGGCCAACATAGGCTACACTATAAGGCTCTGTCTCAAAAAGCAGGTAGGGTGCTAAAGAGGTGGCTCCACAGTTAAGGCGTTTGCCTGCAAAAACAAGTGACCCGAGTTTGATTCCTCAGTATCATGTAAAGCCAGATGCACACAGAGGTGCATGAATTTGGAGCTTGTTCTCGCTCTCTTTCTGCTTGCATATAAATAAATAAATATTTTTTTTTTAAAGGAGCCAGGTGTGGTGGTGCATGCCTTTAATCCCAACACTCGGGAGGCAGAGGTAGGAGGATCACCATGAGTTCAAGGCCACCCTGAGACAACATAGTGAATTCCAGGTCAGCCTGAGCTAGAGTTGAGACCCTACCTCGAAAAAAAATTTTAAAGGTATTTTTAAAAGTAGGTACGGAGATAGATAGATAGCCAGATAGATAGATAGATAGATAGATAGATAGATAGATAGATAGATAGATAGATAATATTTCTGGTCCCTAGGAAATGTGAGACAAATTTGCATCTGCTTAGTACCAGTTTCTTACCACACTATACATGTGTTATTTCATTTAATCATTAAACCATCTCTTAGAACTAGATCTTGTTTCCATTTTACTACTAGGGAGACTGAGGCTCTAAGAAGTCATCACCTGTCAAACATGGTAAAAGTCTGGGGCAAAACTGCGTGACTGAAACCCAAATATGTCTGCCTTTAAAACCATGTCTTTGATACTATGCTATATTCCTCCCTAGTCCAATTACAAACGAACAATATAATTTTACTTTAACTAAGTAGATCATTTAGTTTTAAATAAAATACTCTACAAGAATGATCTAGCTATGATAATGACCCTTTCCCCAGCCCTGGACTCTGAGAATCCAGGAGCCAGGGAATAGGCTCCAAGTGTGCTTAAAAGTGTAAGAAATATGATCTTTGAGAAAAAGCAAGTGGAATGCAGTTTTTCTGCCTTGAGAAAATAAATCTGGAGGCAGTTGCATTCTTTTCTGCAAGTCTGAATCATAAAGGGGCTTCAAATCTCCTCATGCGGAGCTAGGAAGGGTCTCATGAGCACACCACCCGCCTATCGTGCGTGAGGCTCTGAGCTCCATCCGCGGCAGCACACGTGCGTACCAACACAAATCCTGGTGCCCAGTTTGTGTCCCATACCAATTACATCAGAGTTCCAGGAAGTACACTCTAGGCACTAGTAACTTTTTTAAATATTTTATTTATTTGAGAAAGGGAAGGAGGGGGAGAAAGAGAGAGAATGGGCACTCCAGGGCCTCCAGCCGCTGCAAATGAATTCCAGATGCATTCACCCCCTTGTACATCTGGCTTACATGGGTCCTGGAGAATCGAACCAGGATCCTTTGGCTTTGCAGGCAAAGGCCTTACCTGCTAAGCCATCTCTCCAGCCCGGCACTAGTAATTTTTTAAACTTATTTATTTATTTATTTGAGAGAGAGAAAGAGGGAGAAAGAGAGAGAGAGAGAAAGAAAATGGGCACTCCAGGGCCTCCAGCCACTGCAAACTCCAGATGCATGGGCCACCTTGTGCATCTGGCTTATGTGGGTCCTGGGGAGCCAAACCAGGGTCCTTTGGCTTTACAGGCAAACACCTTAACTGCTAAGCCATCTTCTCCAGCCCCAATTAGCATTTTTTTTTTAATTGGTCAAGTCACTACAATGTATAACCATTTGAGAAACAGTGCCTTGGAGAGAAGGCACTCCCCCTCTGACATCTCTGTCCCTTGTACTATGTAGATGAGAAAGTTCAGAAAAATATGTACATTTTTCCCCCTCTGGCAGGGAAATGGACGGATTCCTCACAGACGGAAGGATGTCCTGACGCCCAGGTATTCTGGGTATAGGCACTGAGCTGCAGGACACCTTTTGGCTCCCATGTCTCACCACTCAACTAAAAGACTGAGGCTTAAGCTGGTTGCCTGGAAAGTATGCTGAGCCCAGGCCAGGAGAGGAGCCTTCCCTGCATGCACAACAATTCTGCATAAACAGCAGGCCCACACAACCTGGCCACCGGAAGGCTAGGGTATGAGAGAATTCCAAGGAGATCCCAAAAATCTGGCATGGGTCAGTTCAGGCCACCAAGTGAGCGAAGCCACCCCAGATACAGTAGACCAAGACTCCATAAAACTTTGCCACTGGGACGCAAGATCTCCCTTTGACTGACAGCGGATTCCCTGAGCAGCCTGACGCTCCCATCCAGTGCCCAAGGCTGGGCAGACCTTCACTGCTCATCTAGCCAATTCCTTGCCTCATGGAGGGTGATATGGAGTCCCTGAGAGGAACTTAACAACAATATAGTCCTTATAAAACCTTGAACCACTGAACAGCCACGAATTGCCTCTGTAGCCACAGGTAAGATACTGCTTCATTATGCCTCTGCCAGGCATTAAGAGAGGAGAAAGAAAAAAACCAAAACTCACTCTGCTTACATGCCCAGGCAAGCTGGCCATCCTTACTGACCACTTCTGCCCTCCCAACCTAGGCCACCCCAGGGTGCTGAGCATCAGGTCAGACACCCCCACACACACTGAAGCCCATGAAACCTTCCACTAGCCCAGGTCTCAGAGCAGCATCACCTCATGAAACCTGCTGCACGCCCACCTCACATGACAGAAAGGCAGGTTGTGATCTCAGACACCCCTAAGTCGGCTGCTGATTTTGCCCAAGCTGCCAGCAGGCTTATCTGTCGCCCTGCTGCCCTGTCATTAGAGCAACACCTGGGAGAGAAGTCAGAGGAGCGACAGGTGAGAGAGAGAGAGAGAGAGAGAGAGAGAGCACCACCAGTCCTGGAGCACGGTGCCTACCAGGAGCCCAGGAGCACCCACCCTTCATGCAGCAGCCTGCCCAGGCCTCGGGGCCTAAGCCTCTGGGGACTGGGTTCTGGGTGGGGTATGGCGAGCGGCCTGGAGCCTCTCTCCTCGCTGCTCTGATGCACCCTCGGCCAGGGCTGCATTTCTCTAGCTCACCTGAGATGCTCCTGCAAGAATGAGCTTGCTCGACTCCTCCTGTTCCTGTTTCTCTCCCAGGCTCTGCAGCAGTTTTCCCAAACTGAACAGCAAGAGGGAGCCTCAAAGAGGCGACTCTCTCCCTGGCTGCATCTCCTTCCTAATCCTCTGGGCGCCTCTGAACAGAAGCTCAGAAGGAAGGGATCGAGATTTTCAACTTTCAGGAACTAGCCCGTCGCCTCTGCACGGCTCGGAGGCCATCACTTCCAGCCGCTTAGAACTCGATCCAAAAAAATCCTTCAGCCCTCCATGTTCCCCCAAAATGACAGTGCTCATGTGTGGCTGGAACCTGCCCCCGATCCGGCAGCTCATTTAAATAGAGCTCATCACAACAACAGTGTTGGTGGAGAAGTGAGTGGCTGCAAGGCCCTGGGGACCCCCTGTTTATACGTAGGAAGAATGATGCAATCTGAGTATCAAAATAGCAATCCAGAAAGGAATAACAGGCTCACGCAGCTGCGGTGCCTGCACAGCCAGAGCTCAAGTTGACACCCTCTGTCAGCCCCACACTGCTGCAGCACGCAGATGCCAGGCACACACTCTCACCACATCATTTACAAAAAAATAAAACAGCAAGAGCCCAAGAGATCCCTCCATGCCCCCGGCACTGGAGGAGGGTGCAGGGTGGGGAGGACCTGCAACAGACATGAAAATCTGTCTCCTACACACTCACCTGCTCCTGCCACTTCACCTGAAGTCCTTATCCTGTGACGTCACAGTCAGTTGCCATAGTGACCAATTGTCCGTCACAAGCAGAGGATTAGGACTTCAGATGGAAGAGACACATATTTATGATGCACGAAGGTCCTGGCAGCCGTCCCTGGACAGTTACTCCCCAGAGAGACACAGACACACACGAGCTGGAAGAAAGGGGGAAGGAAAACAGGGTGAGTTGGAGTAAAGACTTTAAGACGTGGTAAGGGGACAATGACAATGACACAGAGCACTTGGATGCAGGAGGGTGTCAGGGAATGAACTTAGAACGCTGGCGGGAGCAAAAGCTTCTGACGGGCCTTGAATGCTAAGCAAAGGAGCCTGACCCTGATCGTAAAAGAAAAGGCGCTAAATGAGGTTCTAGAACATGACCCAGCTGGGACTTGTCATCATCGACGCTGATGGACTGGTGTCAGGGAATTCAGAAAGGAAGCGTCTCAATATGGACACTGAGATCTGAATATAGGAAGAAACTGCAAAAGGTAACAAAAGAGTCGCTTCAAAGAGAAGCAACAGGACAGACCCAAAATAGAACCAACAGGACAGACCCAAACGACCACCGGATGGTATCTAGAGACAAGGAGTCAAGAGGGTGGGCTGTCATGAGCAGAGACAGGTCATGGGATGGGGGACAGGGCCACTGCCGAATCCCCTCTTACCTGTGTCCTGGTTTTTCTACCACCCCCCCCCCAAGAGAGGGCTTCACGTGAATCTGCCAAGTTCAAAACTCCTGGGCGCAGAGATGAGACTAGGAATTTATGTTTAGTGAGTTTCCCAAATAATTCTTCAACATCCAGAGCAGCACTGGTTCAAAAACTAACAATCTGAAAGCAATGGCCTTGGCAGCCATAGTAGACTCCTGGTAGACCGTCCTACACGCATCCAGGGGGTTTCAAACTTATTATGTACCCAGGACTGGCCTTGATGCCCCTGCCTCCATTTCCCAAGCACTGGGATTTAGTCATGCGCCATCACACCAGGCCAGAATGGCTTTCTGTGACACAAAGTTGGAAGCCAGGGAGATGGCTCAGCAGTTATAGACAGTTCTTCGCAAAGCCCATGCAGGCTCAGCTCAGTTCCCTAGCCACCCACATAATGCCAAATACAATAAGTGGTGGGAGGATATGACGTTCATTTGCAGCAGGAAGAGAACCTGGCATGTGCATGCGTGTAAACAAATAAATTTAGGTTTAAAATAATAGATTTGATCATGTTCCACTGACCCAAAAAAAAAAAACCTTCAGTGGCTCCTACTACCTAAAAATAGCATTCAGGAGTGGAGAGATGGCTTAGTGGTTAAGGCACTTGCCTGCAAAGCCAAAGGACCCAGGCTCAATTCCTCAGGACCCACATTAGCCAGATACACAAGGGGGCGCACGCATCTGGAGTTTGTTTGCAGTGGCTGGAGGCCCTGGCGCACCCATTCTCTCTCTCCCCCGCCCCTTTCTCTGTCAAATAAATATTAAATTAAATTTAAAATAGCATTCAACCAGGCACCGTGGCGCACGCCTTTACTCTCAGCACTTGGGAGGCAGGGGTAAGAGTATCATTGTGAGTTGAAGGCCATTCTGAGACTACATAGTGAATGCCAGGTCAGCCTGAGCTAGAGGGAAACCCTACCTCGAAAAACCAAAAAATTAAAATTAAAAATTAAAAATAGCATTCATTTGATTCATTTGTCAAGACCCTTCAGAAAATTTCCAGAGTCCTGAGTTCTCTCCATCAAGCATTCCATATTTCAGCCAAAACTAAGTCCCTTCCGCTCTTGTTATCCACCTCCCTTCTCCATGGGCCTTATTCTAAAACTGCTGCCGACCTTCTATCCTGAGTGTCTCTGCACAGCCAGTCCTACCTGATGCCAGCACAGGTTCAAACCCACCGACAAACAAACAGAGGTCAGAAAAGTGCAGGCTGTCTGCTTTGGTCAGTACAGAGCAAAGGCAAGAAAACAGCTTCCTGGAATGGTCAGGACCAGGGCCTTCCCTATTGCCCATGGCTGCATTTGCGGCAGCAGCTGTGATGGAGGCTTTACAACTGGCAGAGCCAAAAATATTATGTGGCACTTTTTAGAAAAATGCTTACCCACCCTTGCCCCTAAAATAGCTCCTACTTGAATTATTCCTGCCTCCCCATTTGGGATCCAACCCTCATGACAAGAGCCCTGCGGCTTCTCCCCAGCCCACTCCCATCCTTGCGTGCTCTACTTATGCTAAATGGCTCACATAGGGGCCCTTCGGAGTTGGATCGGGTGTTACTGACGAGGAAAGAACATTCAGGATAAAGGAACATCATATACGGACGATTGCAAGTGTCAAGTATAGGGCCTCCTTGGGCAGCATTGTATTGGTAATGCTGGATCATATGTGGGAATGGGAAGAAACAGAGCTGCACAAGTTAATTTGGGGACAGGCTGGGAAGATCCTCGAGGGCCAGGCTGAACTGCAGCCAATTCAGAGTCTTCTGTCTTGAAGTGACAGAGGAGTGCTGACACTGAAACATCTCTATCACACCTTTCAAGGCTCAGGGCCCGTTGTAGAAGAAGTGGCGGAAAGAATGTAAGAGCCAAAGGAAGGGTAGGACTGTTTACAATGCACTCTTCCAAACACAAAATGGTCTGGATATCCATGACCTCACAGTGCCTGACACTACCTACACAAGACCATCATAAGAGGAGGAAAAGATGGTAAGATGATGACGTCAAAATAAAAGAGAAGGGTTGGAAAAATTGCTTAGTGGTTAAGGCACTTGCCTGCAAAGCCAAAGTACCATGGTTCACTTCCCCAGGACCCACGTAAGCCAGATGCACAAGGTGGCACATGCATCCGGAGTTCATTTGCAGCAGCTAGAGGCCCTGGAGCACCCATTCTCTCTCTCTCTCAAATAAATAAATATTTTAAAAATAAATTTAAAAAATAAGAGAAGACTAATTGAGAGGGGGAAGGGATATGATGGAAAGTGGATTTGTGACCAGGAAAGTGGGGCTGGGAAGGGAATTATGGCTTTATTGTCTATAATTATGAAAAGTGTCAGTTAAAAAGTTTTTAAAAAGTCTTCTTTGTCTTTCATTCTTTCTCTTTTCTTTTCTCCTGCTCCTTTTCTTTCTCCTCTTCTCTCTCTCTCTCTCTCTTTCTCTCTCTGGTACTGGGATTGAGCCTAGGGCCTTGCACATACTACCTAAGTCTTCGACCTCTGTACTATATCCCCAATCATCTTTTTACTTTTTATTTTGAAACAGGGTCTCAATGAGTTTCCTAAGCAGGCTTGAAATCCTCCAGCCTCAACCTCCCAAACTGAGGATTGCAGGCCTGCCCCTCCAGTGCCCGCTGCAAATCCAGAGCCTTTAGGTAGCTAAGAGTGCAGGTCCAGAGTTAGAGGGGGTGATCAGTGGCTAGAGGATGTAGAAGCAATCGTAATAGCAACAGGTATGATGAAGGCAGGGAAAAAAAACTCACTATAGGGAAAATAATGAATAAAAAAGTTCAGCCAGGGGCTGGAGAGATGGCTTAGCGGTTAAGCGCTTGCCTGTGAAGCCTAAGGACCCCGGTTCGAGGCTCGGTTCCCCAGGTCCCACGTTAGCCAGATGCACAAGGGGGCGCACGCGTCTGGAGTTCGTTTGCAGAGGCTGGAAGCCCTGGCGCGCCCATTCTCTCTCTCTCCCTCTATCTGTCTTTCTCTCTGTGTCTGTTGCTCTCAAATAAATAAATAAAAAATTAAAAAAAAAAAAAAGTTCAGCCAGGATGATCTGAAAACTAGAGGCAGGGCCAGCAGCTAATCTGATCAGTTCCCCCAGCCACCCAGGTAAAGCTAGATGCTCAAATTCTTTCAGAATGTAAGCCAGGAGATTGGCTGAGGCTACAGATGAATGTACGGCCCGTTGCATTTAGAACTCATGCTACAAGGAGCCACCTCCATGTGATCATGTGAAATAGGCTTGCTGTGACAAGAGACTACCTATGCAAAATTTCTGGAATGGCCCTGGTGAGCCCATTCTTTCTCTCTCTCTCTTTTTCTCTCCCTCCCTCCCTCTTTCTCTGTCAAATAAAGAAAGAAATAATTTCTGGAATGCACAGGGTAGGGCAAATCTGGGTCCATTTCATTAGGCCAATTCTCACTGACCTGCATAGCACCTCTATCTCTTTCACCCCAAATCTCAGAAGTCAACCCAAATGGTGATTACTGACACACTTCCCGCAAAGCCACTGATGCCATTGCAACTGGTCTTTGAGAAGGAGACAGTGTGGGAACCAAAGGCAGCATCCTTCTCTAGGTCCACACTTTCTGTAGCCTGAAAGTCCAAACAAATTCTGGACTGTCAGCCAAGGAAGGGAGCTGTTCCCTTTAAAGGAGAGACACAGAAACACACGGCCCCTCCAAGACTCTCTTCATCAACCAGGCTACCTTGAACGCCTCCCTTCGCAAATCTGTTCCAGCCATAGCTTTTCAGCAGCCAGCACAGGCAGCCCTCCCCCTCCTCCTCGCCTCCAGCCCAAACAGTCTGCTTCTTTCCCATCACCATGAGAATTGTGCTCCCAGTAACAGGTACTGTTTAGAGGTGCCAACGCTACTCCTGGGGCCCTAGAGAGCCAATTAAGGTGAGGAAACTGCTCTTGAACTAAAAAGCCACCCCACTGACAGGGCTCCAGAGCTCCAGCTTCTGCACCTGCCCTGCACCTGGGCGACTCGGGTCACTGCCTGCCACAGACCCCACCAAGCTGGCAGTACCGTTCAGCACTCGGAGTAGGCAAACAGACGTCACCTGCCTCCCAGTCTCCTGCAGCCATCCCAGCCCATCCCCTGCCTCCTATTTTTGCTAAAGGCCATTAGAGCCCCTCCAGATGAGCTACTCATTAAGACAGGAGTCATTTCCCTCTCTGACTCGGAAGTTGTAGCATCTTGCATCAGTTTCCTCTCTTTGGGTCTTCCCAAAGCCCCCAAGGGCTGCCCACCAAGGGACAGGGATTGCTTCCCCCTTCTAGCATCAAGCAGCGAACAAGGAACATGCTGTCACCCTTAACTAGCTTCAGGAAACATGAGACTGCCTGGAGTGGTTATTTGGTGCTCAAGAGCTCGTCAAGTCCAGCCTTGAAAGCCAGAGGGGGCTAAGATTGCCCAGTCAATTAGTACTGTTGTCCAGATGAGCCCCAGAGCTGTGACAGCCACCCAGGGCTCTTCCCATATCTTCATCATATCCTCCACTTCGAAAATGGGGAAAGGGATGGAGAGATGATGTGGTGCTTACAGGTCCTTGCTTGCAAAGCCTGATGGCCTGTGTTCACTTCCCCAGTGTTCCTACAAAGCCAGCGGCACCACAGTGCCTGCGTCTGAAGTTTATTTCCAGACTCAGGAGGCCCTAGTGTGTCCATTCCCCCTCTCTCTCTCATAAATCAATAAATAAAATATTAAAAATAAAATTGGGAAAGTAAGATTTTAAACAGCTAGATTCTGGAATTTGGATGTAAGAATCAAAGTTTCTTGGTCACAAATTGTTATTTAGTTGATTTGAAGGGGAAAAAAATTGTTCCTTTTACTCACAACAAATTACTCCCTAATAGAAGTCAAAATTTAAGCCAGGGGCTGGAGGGATTGCTTAGTGGTTAGGGCCCACGTACGATTCCCCAGGACCCACGTTAGCCAGATGCACAAGGGGGCACACGCATCTGGAGTTCATTTGCAATAGCTGGAGGCCCTGGCATGCCCATTCTCTCTCTCTCTCCCTCTTTCTCTGTCAAATAAATAAATAAATAAATAAATTAATTAATTAAATTAAACCAGGCCAGGCGTGGTGGCGTACGCCTTTAATCCGAGCAACTTGAGAGGCAGAGGTAGGAGGATCGCCATGAGTTCGAGGCCACCCTGAGACTAACTACGTAGTGAATTCCAGGTCAGCCTGAGCTAGAGTGAGACCTTACCTCGAAAATAAAACAAAAAAGTAAAAATAAATAAATAAAATAAACCAGGCTAGAGAGATGGCTTAGTGGTTAAGGCTAAGGGCTGGGCTCCTTTGACTCCCCAATTCCCACATGAGCCAGATGTACAAGTGAACGCAAGCGCACAAGGCCACACATGAGCACAAAGTGGTGCATGTGTTGAATTACAGTGGCTGGAGACCCTGGTGTGGCAATTCTCTCTCTCGCTCTCTCGCTCTCTCGCTCTCTCGCTCTCTCGCTCTCTCGCTCTTGCTATCACTCTATAGGAACCCTTAGAATACTAAAGAAAGAGCCAACACCTAGTGAATGGCCGTCACAGGAATGCTTCCTTCAGAGGTAGTTAAATTTATTCAATGTCTTTGGTACTTACTAGTTAATTTTCAGATAGAATTTGACCTGGGGACCCTTCTCAGTTAGGCTTAAAAGGAAATATAGATATTCTTCCACTTATGGATGTAGTTACATTCCAATAACCCATTATAAATGGAAAATATCATAAATTGAAAATGTATGTAGTACACTTAACCTCGCTTGGACTAGCCTACCTTAATTTTGCTTAGTACACTTACATTAGCCACCAGTCAGGTGAAATCACCTAACATGAATACTGTTTTATAATAATAATAAAGTATTGAGGGCTGGAGAGATGGCTTAGCAGTTAAGCGCTTGCCTGTGAAGCCTAAGGACCCTGGTTCGAGGCTCAATTCTCCAGGACCCACGTTAGCCAGATGCACAAGGGGGCGCATGCATCTGGAGAACTTTGCAGTGGCTGGAGGCCCTGGTGTTCCCATTTTCTCTCCCCCCCCTCTCTCTCTCCCTCTTTCTCTCTCTGTCTGTTGCTCTCAAATAAATAAATAAAAGTGAACAAAAAAATTTAAAAAAAATAATAAAGTATTCAGTGTCTCATGAGCTCATGAGCACTGTACTGAAAATGAAAAACAGAATGTCGCATGGGTATGCTTTTGCACAGTCATAAAAACTGAACCATCTAGCTGGGTGTGTTGTTGCACACCTTTAATTCCAAGAATCAGGAGGCAGAGGTAGGAGAATCACTGTTAGTTAGAGCCTTGCTTGGAACTACAGGATGAGTTCCAGGCCAGCCTGGGCTAGAGTGAGACCCTACCTCCAAAAAAAAAGAAAAAACCTGGACCATCATTAGAACCATCTGTAGCCCTATGGTAGAGTAGATGCCTATCTAGCATCCAGTCTTTCTGCAGAATCTGCAGCTGGAATCATCACGCCACATGCCACTGTGGTCTCTGCACATGGCTTCCTTTACTCTGGTCTCCATTTCCAGCTTCTAAAGATCTTGTCCAGGAGGGCATGGTGACACATGTCTGAAATCCCAGCACTTGGGAGGTTGAGGCAAGAGCATGGAAAGTTCTAGACCAGCCTGTGTTCCACAGTGGGGCCCAGGAAGGAAGGAAGGGAGGGAGGGAGAGAGGGAGAGAAGGAGGGAAGGAGGGAAGGGAGGGAGGGAGGGAAAAAAAGATTTTGCCCAGCTGCTATCCTCAGAGCCTGAGACATAACACAGACACATTTTCCTAGTGTGCTGGACTTGCTGGGGTGAATCTGAGCTAGGCTATGGATATCTGAAGATCTGCACTTCATCTGGCAGTCTCATTACTGGATGGGTATGCAACACCAAAGGAAATGAAATAAGTATCCAAGATGCATCAGCACTCCCGTGTTTATTATAGCATTATTCACAATAGCCAAGACATGGAATTAACCTGTCTATTGGTAGATGAATGGAAAAAGGAAAGGTGCCATATGTATACAATTCCACTAGGAACACAAAGGAAATCCCATCATTTATGACAGCATGGGTGAACCTAGATGACATTTTGCTGAATAAAATTATCTAAGCTCAGAACAACCTTGCTTTTACTACTATGAGATCTGAAAAAGTTGGTCTCATAGAAGTAAAGAGGAGAGGGTAGTTACCAGGGGCTTGGGGGCGGTGGTTAATAGATAAAGAAATATTGATCAAAGCATGCAGAATTTCAGTTAGATATGAAAAATAGGTGGGGCATGATGGCACATGCCTTTAATCCCAGCACTTTGGAGACAAAGGTAGGAAGATCTCTGTGAGTTTGAGGCCAGCCTGGGATTACAGTGAGTTCCAGGTTAGCCTGAGTTAGAGTAAGACCCTTCTTAGAAAATAAATAAATAAATAGTAAGTAAGCCCAGGGGATCTATTGTTTTACATGGTGACTTACAGTTAATCATATACTATGGTACTGAAAAATGCAAAAAGAATAGATGTAAAGTATTCTCAAAATGATTACCACAAAATGATAATATGAATTCATATACTAAATTAGATGTAGTTAGCCTTACCAAAACATCATATTGTACATGGTAAATACCATTTTATTTACCAGTTAATGTTTTCTTCATTTAAAATAAATGTTTTTAATTTTCATTTGCTGGGCTGGTGAGATGGCTCAGCAGTTAAGGCTCTTCAAGACCCATATTTATGTTAAATTGTAAGTGAGAGGGACTCAGTATCATATTCAATTAACAACTAATTCTATACATCTGTCTGTGTCTTTGTGTTGCTGGAGTGCAGAGATTTTCAGCAATTTAAAGAAAATACCGGGATTGGTGAGATGGCTCAGTGGTTAAGTCTCTTGCCTGTGAAGCCTAAAGACCCAGGTTCAGTTCCCCAGTACCCACTTAAAGCCAGATGCACACAAGTTGGCACATGCGTCTGGAGTTCCTTTGCAGTGGCTGGTGACCCTGGTGTGCCTATTATCTCTCTCTCTCTAATAAATATAATATTTAAAGAAGAAACTATAGCCAGGTGTGGTGGCGCACACCTTTAATCCCAGCACTCAGGGAGGCAGAGGTAGAAGGATCATGGCCATGAGTTTGAGGCCACCCGGAGATGACAGAGCGCATTCCAGGTCAGCCAGGGCTAGAGTGAAACCCTACCTGGAAAAACTAAATAAAGAAATAAAAAACAACCCTCAGGCTGAGCCGCCGGGGAGGACGGAGACCAACCTATGCCGCCCTGTTCCTGCGCCGCCTGCTCTGGTTCCCGCAGCTCGCTCTCGGGTTCGGACTGGCTGGTGCGCAGGAGGTGTCTGCGTTAGGTCTCTGTGTGTGCGTGTGTGCAAGTGTGTGACCATGGATTTGTGATCATGTGGGGGGGAGCACATACATGTGTGCATGTCTGTGTGTATGTGCGAGGATGTATGTTTGGGTATGTGTCCATTTGCGTGTTTGTGAACAAGTGTGTGCATGTGTGTGAAGGTGGGTGTGTGCATGTGCATGAGTGAGCATGTGTGTGTGTCAGCATGTGTGTGCACACATGTGTTCATGTTTGTGCAGTGAAACATGTGTGCATGGGTGTGTGTGCAGCGGTGTGCATGTGTGCCTGTGTGGGGGCATGGATGTTTATGTGCAAGCATGGGTGTGAGAATGGATGTGTGTACGCCTGAGTGTACATGCATGTGCATCTTTTATGTGTGCATATGTCTGTGTGTGCATGTATGTTTGTGTTAGCATGTGTGGGCACGATAGCGCTGTGTGTGCACATGTGTACATGTGTGTGCATGTTTTGTGTGAGCACGTATGCATGTGTATGCATGTATGCATTTCTCTGCGTGTCATGTGTGTCTGTGTTTGCATATGTGTACTGTGTGCATGTATATGTGTGTATGATGTCTGTGTGTATGTGTGTGATGTCTCTGTGTGCATGTGTTCATGTGTGTGCATGTGTGTTGGTGTGTGAGAATGTGTGTACACAAGTGTGCATGTGTGTGTGCTCTCACAGTACCACGTAGGGGGACGTGGGTCCAGCACACCTCTCGCCCTTGTGTCCACACTCCTGGCCCTTCCACCTCGCAGCAATCCCCACCCACACACTCGGGGGGCCGAGCCGGCTGTGCAGCGTGGGCCGACCTCCTGGGAGCTCCTTTGAAACCACTCCTTGCTGAGTGTCCGCCGCCACATCCCCCTTGGGGCCGCCCAAAGCAGATTCTCTCACACAATGACGGGGAGGACAGATGTCGCCTGACGTCCTCAATGGGCCACTTCTTTCCAGCTGTCGGGAGTCTGGCACAGCATGGCCACCGCCGCCGACCGCGTGGAGAACAGAGAGGAAGGAGGACCCATGAGAGCCCGAGCGCGTCACCGCCAGTGTCCTGAAGGCTGCGCGGTGCTGGCCATCACGTTCTAAGTAAGCAATTGGTTTTTCCCTGACAGTAAAGGCACAGTACTGGGGCCGGGAAGATGGCACAGTGCTGGGCACGCTTGCCTGCAAGGCCCAAGGACCCAGATTCAATTCCGCATGACCCATGTAAAGCCAGATGCACAAGATGGAGCTACTTACTTATTTTTGTGTTTTTGTTTTTTCAAGGTAGGGTCTTGCTCTAACCCAAGCTGAGTCAGAATTCACTGTCTCGCACTTGATTCAAACTCATGGCGGCAATCCTCCTACCTCTGCCTCCCCAAGTGCTGGGATTCATGGTGTGAGCCACCATAGGAGGCAAATTTTTTTAAATTTATATTTATTTGAGTTTGTTTTCATTCATTTTTTTTTTGTCAGCAGCTTTTATGAAATTCTCCTTGTGAAAACACATGGGAAGCTACTTGTATTTTATAAATTTATTTTAAAAGTAATATCACCTGTAGCAGTTTATTTACTAAAATTTCTGTTATTTAATTCTTGTTTATTTACATGTTCAAGCATCATCAGAACTGGCAGTTGAAGACAGAGAGCCTGTGGATTTGAGAATCAATGCTGATCAACAGTTTTTCTCCATGGTAGAGACACAGACACATTCTCTGTGTGGCAGTGAAGACAGTCACATTAGCCGGGCATGATGGCACGTGCTGATAGTCTCTGCACTGGGGAGGCACAGGTAGGAGCACAAGTCAGGAAGACTCTAGTTCATGGGGAAGCGGAATGTGCGTGGTCCTGACGACGTAGTGGAGAAGGTGCTCAGGGCCTTCCCAATCCTGTCACCATCAGTGAGAACCTGTAAGAACACAAGTATAGAAACGGTCTGCACACCGGTCTGAAGAGATGGCTCAGCAGTTAAGGCACTTGCCTACGAAGCATAAGGAGCCAGGTTCAACTCCCCAGAACCCACATAAACCAGATGCACATGGTGGCGCATGCATCTGGACTTTGGTTGTGATGGCTAGAGGCCCTGGTGTGCCCATTCTCATCCTCTCTGTCTAGCTCTCTCTCTCTCTCCCCACCTCTCTCTCCCCTCCCCCCCATTAAATTATAAATAAATAAATAGATTAAAAATGGCCTGCACATCTTTAATCACAGTATTCAAGACATTTCTGTGAGAAAGATACATATTAAATTTTTTTTTTAATTTATTTATATGAGAGAGAAGCAGAAAGAGAGAGAATGGGTGTACCAGGGCCTCCAGCCACTACAAACGAACTCCAGACCCATGGGTCACCTTGTGCATCTGGCTTTACGTGGACCCTGGGGAATCAAATCTGGGTCCTTAGGCTTCACAGGCAAGCCTTAACCACTGAGCCCCTGGTGTTACCTTGGAGTGCTGACATTTCTGCACAGAAAGTCGTCCTTTGAGGAACAGAACCCAAGAATACAAATACGCATGAGAACCCATGCAAGCTCTTTCGTCTTACAAACACTTGGCAGGCACGCTGAGAGAATGGTGTCTGGTACAACTCACAGGCAGCAGGTGACTGTGAGGGCAGCCCTGTTGGGTGTCATGGTTCACACTGATGGACAGCTGCATAGCATGGACGATGGCCGAGGAGTCATACCCTGGCCTATCTGGGAGGGAAGTCTACACTGGGCTCCCTGAGGTGGACATCTTCAACCCCACAGACAGCTGTCCACCACCAAATGCCCGGGGGAGGCCAGGTTGAGCACCCATGCTTATCACCCTCAGTGTGACCTCGGAGGCCCTGCAGCCAGCTGCTCAGTGGCCTGCCACCAGGCCTTCCACACCATTACGCTAGGGTGGACAGTGTGACCTGAGGCTGGGAGGGCAAGCTACTCATCTCTAGGTAAGAAGAGGTTTGAGGGCTGGAGGGATGGCTCAGTGGGTAATGTGTTTGCCTGCGAGGCCTAAGGACATGGGTTCAAGTCCCCAGGGCCCCTATAAGCCAGATGCACAAGGTGTCACATGCATCTGGGGTTTGTTTGCAGCAGCTGCGGAGGCCCTGGAGTGCCCATTCTCTATCTGCCTCTTTCTGTCTCTCTTAAATAAATATTTTTTTCAAAAGAAGAAGTTGGAATTAGGTTAATCAATCTGTTCAATAGATTTTTCCTAAAGTTACATTTCTTTCTTGTTTGGTTTTGCTTTTTGTTTGTTTGTTTGTTTTCCTGGCTTTTCAAGGTAGAGTCTTGCTCTAGTCCAGGCTGACCTGGTTGACCTGGTTGGTCCGTCCTCTATGGAGAGGAACAGTACCAGCTGTCTGAGTGCTCAGTACTCCACGGGTGGAGGGTCGGGATGAACGTTCAGTCAACACCCCCCCAAAAAAAATTCAAAAAAAAAATAATAGTGCATGCGCAGTGGAGTGGACTTTTAGACCAAATATTGACGGAGAGAAAAAGAACAGAGAGGGTCTGACCGGTCGAGCAGTGACAAAAAGAGCCGAGCGACCTCGGATAAACCGAGCGTGTACGGAGAGGGCCGAAGGTGGAAGAAAGAACCGAGGACGGCCGAAAGCTGGCACACGGAGAGCCGGAGATCTCCGGAAAGAGCCGAAGATGATGGCTGGGACGAGTGCTGACGGAAAGAGCCAAGAGTCGGCGGGAGGGCCGAGTGTGGACGGAAGAAACCGACGATCTCCGGAAAGAGCCGAAAGTGGATGGTGAGTCCAGTGTTGACGGAAAAGCCCGAGCGTCTTTATGACAGCCGAGTGTAGACCGAAGGACCCAAAGATCATGAAAAGAGCCGAAGGGGACAGACGAGTGTTGAAGGAAAGGGCCAAGCGTCTCAGGGACAGCCGAGTGATGACGGAAGTAACCGAAGATTTCCGGAAAGAGCCGAAAGTGGATGACGAGTCCCTAGTTGAAGGAAAAGGCCGAGCATCTTCGTGACAGCCCAGTGTAAACGGAAGGACCCAAAGATCTCCGGAAAGAGCCAACGGTGGCCGACAGAACGAGTGTTGACGGAAATAGCCGAGCGTCTGAGGAACTGCCCAATGTGGAGGGGAGGACTGGGTGGAGATGGACTGGGAGTACGGTGGGGGGAGGAGACCATGTGGGAGGAGATGGAGGGGGGATGTAAGGGAGGAGGGTGAAGGGAAGGGATGAGGAGGACTTGGAGGCCTGGGCAGGATGGAGCAGGGCAGTATGTGGTGGAAGGTTCTTCTGGAACCTTCTGAAAGGGGTGCAAGATTACACTGGTGGGATGCACATGATGGACTAAAACTGCCCACCTCATGACCAAGGAGTAAAGACAGGAAGAAGGAATTGGGGTGCCACAGTGACCCCCAAAGGTTCACCTTCAATGACTTAAAGGGTCCCAACAGACCCCATGTCTTAAAGGACACACCACCTCCAACTAGCACCATGTTGGGGCCCAAGCGTTATACCATATAGACATTTACGATCCAAACTTCAGCAGCAACAAATTAAGTTGAAAAGAAATATAAAACATATAACATACTGGCAGCATTCAGCTTAAGGCCTCAGCTTTTAGCCATGGAGAAACCTGGACTAACTAAAACATCATGTAGAGCTGGAGAGATGACATACCAGTTAAGGCATTTGCCTGCAAAGCCAGAGGATCCCAGTTCAATTCTTCAGGACCCACATAAGCCAGATGCACAAGGTGATGTATGCGTCTGGAGTTCGTTTGCAGTGGCTGGAGGCCCTAGCATGCCCATTCTCATTCTCTCTCTCTCTCTCTCAAATCAATAAAATATATTTTTAAAAAATAAAAATAAGCCGGGCATGGCAGCGAACACCTTTAATCGCATCACTGGGGAGACAGAGGTAGGAGGATCGCCATGAATTTGAGGCCACCCTAAGACTACCTAGTGAATTCCAGGTCAGCCTGATCAAGTGTGAGACCCTACTTCAACAAACAAAAACAAAACAAAACATCACCTAAATAGAATGGAGAGAAGGGAAGCCTCACACCACACTGTCTTGCCACAAGCCACTTTCTTGACAGTTCACAACATCTGAATCTGTGGCAAGGCAAACAGTCACTGGACTTCTTTAGTCTTGCCAGGGAATGGTGGCACTAAGCATCCCACATTACACTGGGAGTAGGAATTCCAAACAGTGGTCACTTGTATAGTTAAGAACTGATAAACATCAACATTTAGCATTCCCTCGAGAGGAGACATGAGGGAGAAGCCTGGGGTAAGGAGAGAGCATCCACTCTGTACCAGACCACGGTGCATATGACATTCTTTTGTTTGCTCACTACTGTCTTAGACACAGTCCTAGAGTCACAGCCCTAGAGCAGGATTTTGTCTGTCTGTTTGTCTGTCTTTCTTTTTTCTTCTTCTTCTTATTTGGTTTTTCAAGGTGGGGTCTCACTCTAGCTCAGGCTAACATGGAATTCACTATGTAGTCTCAGGGTGACCTTGAACTCATGGCGATCCTCCTACCTCTGCCTCCTGCCTGCTGGGATTAAAGGTGTGCGCCACCGCACCCGGCAGGACTTTGTCTTTCTCGTCACTGTCGTATCCCCCCTCACTGCCTGGCATCTGTGTTTAGTGCCAGTACATAGTATACTCCCAATATTTGTAAAACCGAATGACTGAATGGAAAACTGATGGTTAATCGGGTTGTCAAATCAACAGGATTTGAATCATCCTGGAAACAAATCTTTGGGAATGTCTGGGAGGGATTTTCTAAACTAGATTGAGGTGAGGGAACTGTGGTGGTTTGATTCAGGTGTCCCCCATAAACTTAGGTGTTCTGAATGCTGGGTTCCCCACTGATGGAGATTTGGGAATGAACGCCTTCTGGAAGCAGTGTATTGTTGGGGGCGGGCTTATGGGTGTTATAGCAAGTTTCCCCATGCCAGTGTTTGGCACACTCTCTTGTTGTCTACCTGATGATGTTGGCAAGGGGGTGATGTCCACCCTCTATTCATGTTGTCATTTCCCCTGCCATTGTGCTTTCCCCTTGAGCCCATAAGCCAAAATAAACCCTTTTTTTTCACAAGCAGCTCTTGGTCGGCTGTTTTCTGCCAGCAATGGGAACCTGACTTCAGCAGGAACCTAAAAAAATTTGGGTTCGAACTCTGTGGTGCTGTGGGTAGCATGTTCCATGGGCCGGAGTCCTGGATGAATAAAAGGAAAGAAGTTAGCTGAGCACAGCATTCATCACCCAGCTTCCTTGCTGGGCACAGCAGGGCGGCTGCCTGTAGCTCCTGCCACTACACCTGCCTCACCAGGATGGACTATAACCTAGAACTGTTAGCAAAAATAAACTCTTCCTAGGGGCTGGAGAGATGCCTTAGCAGTTAAGGTGCTGGCCTGCAAAGCCAAAGGACCCAGGTTCCACCCAGGACCCACATAAGTCAGATGCACAAGGTGGTGAATGCATCTGGGATTCATTTGCAGAGGCTTAAGGCCCTGCCATGTCTATTCTCTATCTGCCTCTCTCTCTCAAATAAAATAAAATAAATAAAAGAATGTGTTGTTGTTGTTGTTGCTTTTTAATAGAGCTGGGCATGGTGGCACATGCCTTTAATCCCAGCAGTCGGGAGGCAGAGGTAGGAGGATTACTGTGAGTTCAAGGCCACCCTGAGACTACGTAGTAAATTCCAGGTCAGCCGGGACTAGAGTGAGACCCTACCTCAAAGAACCAAAAATAAATAAATGAGTGAATGAATAAGTAAAAACCCTTACTTAAGTCCTTCTTGTCAGGCTTCTTTGGTTACAATAACAATAATGTAAATAAGACACTCAATCTTTCATCAGAGGATAAAAAATCTAAGATTCAACGAGAATATGCTCTAATCAGCTGGTAAAAACAACTAGGAAATAAACCCAAGCTTTAGTGTTCTTTCAATTAATTAAATCCTGTGAAATCAAATTAGGATCTAAATATTTAAGCCCCTCTTCTTTGTGTTATTGGATAAACTAATCTCCAAGGTACTAGAATTACTCTCTTCACATTTTATTATCATGACTTAATGGCATCCTCCTAGATTCCAACAAAGCTTTTAGGAACACAAGTGCCATGTAGTACAACAAGATTTAAAACAAAATTCTATCCAACACAGGAAAGGAGGAATACTAGAAATCACTAATCCTCAACTAGATTATTTTTGCTTGGTGCTAAAGAAAACACCTATTAGCCAATGGATTTCTCCTAAATACCATGTATCAAAAATTACTGTAAAAGGCAAACAAGGGCTAGAGAGAGGGCTTAGTGGTTAAGGCGTTTGCCTACAAAGTCAAAAGGACCTCGGTTTGATTCCCCAGGACCCATATAAACCAGATACACAAGGGGACACGTGTCTGGAGTTCGTCTGCAAGGGTTGGAGGCCCTGGAGTGCCCATTCTCTCTCCCCCTCTCTCTGCTTGTTTCTCTCTCTCTCCCTCTCTCTCTCTCTCTCTTAACTAAATTAATTAAATAAAGTTTTGGGTTTTTTTTTTTGTTTATTTTCATTTATTTGAGAGCGACAAAGAGAAGGAGGCAGAGAGAGAGAGAGAGAATAGGCACGTCAGGGCTTCCAGCCACTACAAACAAACTCCAGATGCATGCACCCCCTTGTGCATCTGGCTAACGTAGGTCCTGGGGAACCGAGCCTCGAACCAGCTTCACAGGCAATCACTTAACCGCTAAGTCATCTCTCCAGCCCATGTTTTGTTTGTTTTTGTTTTGTGTGTGTTTCTTTTTTCTAAAGGCAAACAAAAGCTCCAGGCCTTGGGAAGTTGAAATGGATTTGGAAACTACATATCACTGGTACATACATTGATACAATCTATCTGAAAAAATAGCAACATAAGATGAATCATAAAAATGCTCATTCCAGCTAGGTGTGGTGGTGCACACCTTTAATCCCAGCACCCAGGAGGCAGAGGTAGGAGGATCGCTGAGAGTTCGAGGCCACCCTGAGACTCCATAGTGAATTCCAGGTCAGCCTGAACTAGAGTGAGACCCTAACTTGAAAAAAAAATGTTCATACCTTATAATCCAGCAATCTCCCCACCTGGGAATTTTTCTTAGAGAAATCATTTGCCAAAAGGAAAAAAAAGAAAAAAGAAAACTACACAAATGTTAATTACATCTTTGTCTCTAGCAGCAAATACATTAAGAACCAAAATACAAAAACAAAACACAGAAGAATATGCCTTAGTACATGCTGAAGGTAAATCAATTCCAACTCTTGAAAATCATCCTGAAGGACTGGGGTTGTTGCTGGCACAATGCCTGAAATGCACAAGGCCCTAGGTTCTATCCTTAGCACCACAGTAAATAAATAAATAAACCAACTTACCAAGGGCCGCAGCACTGAAGAAAATGACTGCCCCCTCCTCGAGTACATTTTAACTGCCATTGGCTCCTTCGAAAGGGGAGGGGCCTCATAAGTGCGTCTACATCCCTGACAGAATGTTGACTGACCCACCTTGTGCAGGTAACCACAGCTGCTGTGAGCTGGTGAGTGTAGTGGCCCTGCCATGTCCAGAGCACCAAGTTCCCTCACCCCACCCCGCCAGCTCTTATATCCTCTTTTTTTTGTTTTGTTTTGTTTTTTGTCTTTCAAGGTAGGGTCTCACTCTAGCCCAGGCTGACCTGGAATTCATAATGTAGTCTCAGGCTGGCCTTGAACTCATGGTGATCCTCCTACCTCTGCCTCCTGAGTGCTGGGATTAAAGGCATGCACCACCATGCCCGGCTTTATATTCCTTCTGCTCCCTCTGCTGCAATGCCTATAGCATATAATTGTTAAAACTATGGAATAAATTTGCATTTATGAATTTTTCTCAAATACTAACTTAAAAATAACAACAGAAATTAAGGCTTTTCCTATCAAGTTAACAGTAGTCTGTTTTAAAAAGGAAAGCAGCATAGTATATCTAAAAGCCAAACTGGGGAGCTGAAGAGCAAAGACAGAGCTACAACAATGGCTGCTGTCTGAAGTACTGGACAAAATTAGGAACCTAGAGGCTGGAGAGATGGCTTAGCGGTTAAGGTGTTTGCCTGCAAAGCCAAAGGACCTCAGATCAATTCCCCAGGACCCATGTAAGCCAGATGCACAAGAGGGCACGTGCATCTGAAGTTTGTTTACAGTGGCTGGAGGCCCTGGCGCGTCCATACTCTGTGTTTGTGCGTCTGCCTCCTTCTCTCTCTCAAATAAATAAATAAATAAATAAATAATTAGGAACATAGAGAAGAGAGAAGGGAATGGAACCTCTGTTGCATCTCTTCTAGGTGGCAGTACAGTCCCAAGGACTCTTGGAGAAAGGAACGAGACAGCCGAAGGCCAGTATCACATTCCCCTGCCTCACCAGGTAGCTGTGGTCCGTACCACCCCCTTCGCCTCATGGCACAGAAATTTTCTGAGTTCTGACCCTCTGAGGTAATCACATGACAGAGACATCACAAGGTCATGCTGGACTTCAGGGGAGCTGTCACAGAGGACTGTTCTCATGCTTCATGTTAAAGGTCATGTCCCATGTGCCCAGCTGGGAGGGACAGGTCACCTAACATCTAAGATCTGGCTGCTCTTCAACTTTGCAGAGACAGAACTCAGCTTTTTCTGTACTCTCAGAGCCACTATACCTAAGAAAACAGACCTCACTGAAGAAACAGAGCAGGAGCCATATGTTTAAGTCATACGGTTACCTCATGAAGGAGAGGGAGTTGGCTAGAAAACCACAGCTAGACAAGTCCCTGGGGTACTCTCTTACTCTGGAAATCAAACTGTCATTGAGGAGAGTATTAGGGGAGCACAGAACCGCAAACAGAGTTCTGGGCCACTCAGGGAGGCTTTGTGTTCAGCCAGGTGGTATGAGGGAGAGGATGCAGTTCCCCTATGACCAAAGAACTTGGCAAAGTATTGAGAAACAGGGTCCTACCACCCAGAGCTCTTCCTCCATTCTTTTACAGTCTTGATTCGTATTCCAGGTCCCAGTTATGATATACATGGTGGTTATTTTCCATTCTCAAGGTTGTGCCAAGCTTACCTACACTGATAGGTCATCTTCTCAATGGTGCTTTCTGAGTAACGGCTCATTCCTTGTGCATTTTTTAGGCCAGTTTTGGTGTCAAATAGAGAATGATTTCCCCACTCTCAAGAGACCTCTTTCTGCTGGTCAGCTATGATTAATGTTAGAGTGATAAGGATCATAATATGATGAAGTCAGGGGGGTGATCAGTGAAGTAAAAGCAGGGGAACTGGAGGGGGAAGGATAAGGCTAAACCCAGGATCTGTATCTCACCAGAAATGGAGCCTCTGACAAGTCACACTTCTGTGCTGAATTCTCATGTGTAAAATGAAACCAGCAGCTCGTGACGCTTAATTCTCACGCAGATGCATTTTGTAAATTATGAGGTGCTCTGAAGATGTTGGGGCTGTTATCACTGTGGTCCAGAGTGATACTGGAGGGAATTGGATATTGGATATAAGTTAAAAAAGAGAGCTGGGCATGGTGGCACATGCTTGTAATCCCAGAACTTGGGAGGCTGAGGCAGTAGGATCATGAGTTTAAGGCTATTTGGGACTATATAATAGGAAGACTGTTTCGTAAAAAAAAGATATTGAGGGAGACTTATGATACGCTAGCAGCTAAAGGATGGGCACTCCACGCATGAGACGTAGCATGAGTAAAGACAAAACGGAGATAGAAAGCAACAAGTATGGCTATAAGAGAAAGTTTGTCTAGGGAACAAGCTGGAGTTAAGGCTAGAAGGCAGGCAGGCCGCATTCTTTGGGGAATAGACAGCTGTTGCACTCTTTGATCTGTGAAAGAATTCAAATATTTGGGAGTACTGACCAGGTGGAGGGTGACAGTCAGCACACTGACTGCAGGAGGCTTTAAAACTCCAGCTAAAAAACAAGGGCCCTCACTCGCAAGGAAATGGCACAGAAGGCTGGAAAGGAAGAGGATTTGAGAGCTATGGAAACAAAAGATGACGACTTTGCAGTGAGAGAGGGCTTTTGAGAAAATTTTCAGTTCTCTCTGACACCATTAGGTGGACAACAGAGCCACACGACCGATATATATAAAACAAAGAAGGCACCAGTGAGCAGGGAAGATTGAGCTCCTTCTATATTTGTAGACTCCAAGGAATACTGGTCAGTACTTAAGTGAATATTTGGATGTGGAACTCAGCAATAGAGATGTCAACTGGAAGGTGCCTGTGGTGGTTTGATTCAGGTGTCCCCCATAAACTTGGGTGTCCTGAAAGCTAGTTTCCCAGCTGATGGAGATTTGGGAATTAACGCCTCCTGGAGGCAATGTATTGTTGGGGGCGGGCTTATGGGTGTTATAGCCAGTGTTTGGCACACTCTCCAGTTCCTGTTGTCCACTTGATGTTAGCCAGGAGGTGATGTCCACCATCTGCTCATGCCATCGTTGAGCTTCCCCTCGAGTCTGTAATCCAAAATAAACCCTTTTTTGTCAACAGCTGCTCTTGGTCGGGTGATTTCTGCCAGGAATGCAAACCTGACAACAGTGCCCAAGAGGACTGTGTACACTATAAGGACTGGCAAGGGCAGACAACAGACAAAAATTAACGTCTAATGGTGGGCACACTAAGAAGAACAAGCCTGAGAAGCTGTCAAGAGGACGACAAGGGATTTCTTGAAAAGGAAGTCAAAGGAGGAAAATCCAACAGAAAAACAAGTGCTATGAAGAATGAGAAAGGTCAAGCCCGGTGTGGTGGCGCACGCCTTTAATCTCAGCATTCGGGAGGCAGAGGTGGGAGGATCTCTGTGAGTTCGAGGCCACCCTGGGCTACAGTGAGACCCTACCTCGGAAAAAAAAAAAAAATGAGAAAGGTGTATTCAGGTTTGATCATTAGTTTAGTGTGAGTAATCTCGCCAGGATTCATGGCTCATGTGTGTCATCCCAATTCTTAGGAGGCAGGTCAACCTTGACTACAAATACTTTGTCTCAAAAAACAACGGCAAAAAATAAAAAACAACTAGCATCATCATCTTAAAGTCCCATGGCTGAAGCTGGATTGTTTAGATTGCAGCAGATTAAACAACGAATAAAAACCTAGCAAATGGACAGGATTTGTACTCTTGCGGAATTTAGCTGAATGGAGCAAGGTAGTAACTGGGAAGGAGAACCCGGGGTATGTTGACTAGAATATATGCTTAAGAGCATAAGACAGAGACAATACACTCACAATTGAAGAAGTAGGATCTTGTACACTGGAAGGATGCCTTTTCATTCAAGTAAAATTTAAAAACTTGAACATGGACTACATGCCAGGAATTGACAGTGCATGAGAAAAAAAAAAATCCTTGAATTTCAGGCTAGCTTGGGCTAAACTGAGACCCTACCTCAAAAAAAAAAAAAAAAAAAGTAACCTGGTACTTAATTTTAGGAGCTAGGTACTGGACTGTGTGGTACAAGTATGCAACTCTAATTGAATAGATCATAAATTCCTAGGCAAGAAATGCTTGTACAAGGCGCAGGACGGGCCTCTGGTCCAAAAGGAGTCGCGAGCGTCCCAGCCAGGCTGTGGGGAAAACGAAAATGTGGCGTTTATGTCTTTACAGAATCTATGTCCCTGAAGGACAGCGGCTTTTCAAACCTGAGGGGCAAGGGCTGGAGAGATGGCTTAGCGAATACGGCAAAAGATTGCAAAGCCTTAAGAACCCAGGTTCGATTCCCTACGACCCATTTAAGCCAGCTGCAAACCTGAGGGGAGGCCCGAAAGGAGACCAGGGGAAGCACTGAAAGGCAGGGTCCCCTCAGCAGGGGCGCTGCGGGTCCCTGAGGGACAACAGGAACTGCAAAGTATCAGTGACGGACACCCGGGGCTAAACAGCGCTCTATGCTTCCTCCCGCGGCCGCAGGCTGCGACCAGTAACAAACGTGGCGCCCCCGAGGAGGTCGCACCCCACAAAGCCGCACCAGCCCGCCGCAGCGAAGAGAGAGGTACAGGCCGCAAACCGAGGAGGTGGCCGGGGGAACCGGAAACACGCGAGAACAGAAGCCCCGCCCAGTGCCGGAAATGAAGCCCATCGGTCCCGCCCTCGCGTTCGATATCTCGCGAGACTTCGCGCAGGCCTCCCTCTTTCCTTTCGGCCGCCGCCATGGTAGGTGTTTCTTTGCTTGCGTCCGCTCCCTTGCCGGCGGAGGCGCGCAGCCTTGCTCCCTTTTCCTGCCGGGCATCTCGCACCAACTTTAGCGGGTCTGCCAGGCTCTGAGTGGCCGGCGCCAGGGCACGATGGCTTGCCTGGGGCTGGGGAGAGGGATCTCGGGCCGCGTGTTAGGCCCAGGCTTGGGATCTCTCGAGACGCGTGGGCCGGGGTCGGTCGCTCAAGCTCAGCCTGACCGAATGTGCCCAAGCCAGGATGGGTGGTGGACCCTCCTAGGGCTGGCAGGCCTTACCACCCCCGAGGCCTAACCGACTAAGCTGCTTTCCCCACACAGCCGTCTAGACTGAGGAAGACCCGGAAGCTTCGGGGCCATGTGAGTCACGGCCACGGCCGCATCGGTAAGTGCCCGGCTCCCCGCTGGTTGGCCTTGGTGCATCATCGGGAGTGGGTAGATCAGAAGCGAGTTCCACCAAAACCTTAATGCTGCTGAGTCCTGTTTAGCGGAACGAGTTTATTCGACGAGTCCGTTTCTTTTTTAAAAAAATTGGTCTTTGTTAGAGAAGGGGCGCTCCAGGGCCTCCAGCCACTGCAAACCAACTCCAGATGCGTGCGCCACCTTGTGCATCTGGCTTCTGTGGGTCCTGGGGAATCGAACCTGGGTCCTTCGGCTTTGCAGGCGAGCGCCTTAACTGCTAAGCCATCTCTCCAGCCCCCAACGAGCCCAGTTTTATTTTTGGCGAGTTGGGGGAGACTTGGTAGGGGGGTGGATCTGAAGCAGGGCAGCGGGTTGAACTAGCTGAAGACGAGTGCAGTGGTGTGGACCCCCGAGGAAGGTTTTGTAGACTTGGGGTTGTAAGCAAGGACCCAGAGACGCGAACCCCTCGGGCTTGGCTGGTGTTAGTGGAGAAGGCTACGATAGCCATGTAGTTCTGTGTACCTGCAGGCAAGCACCGGAAGCACCCAGGAGGCCGGGGTAATGCTGGTGGCATGCATCACCACAGGATCAACTTCGACAAATAGTGAGTGTGTCCCTTGGAATTGGCTTTTAACTGAGACGGCTTTGGGGGAAGAGGCAGGCTGGGCTGCCCTGGAACAGTTCCCCCCTGAAAACGTGTGCCGGACTGTTGCTGGCTTTAGCAGGGCAACGCTTGGGTTCGAACTGAGAAACTGTCGAGGCTAGAGTCACGCTTGGGTACTGGTGATTGCCTTAGTGTGCTAGAGTCCTCGAAGAATAACGACTGACCTTATTCACTGGCTGTGGGCCTTGTGGCACAGTCAGTCACCAGGTTAGTGACATGCTTCAGATGAACTGATACCAGGGGGGGTTGCTAATCTGCCTGTTATAGCCTTGACGTTTAAATCTGATTCCTGCTGTGTTGGCCACCGTTTTTTACAGCGGGGATAATTTTACATTGCAGTGGGGGGGGGTCGCTGCAAAACTTGAGAAGCCACTTGATTCGAGTGAGGTTGTTAAAGGCACTTGCCTACTCTTCCCAGTCACCCAGGTTACTTTGGGAAAGTTGGTATGAGGCATTACCACTTAAAGAGGAACCAGAGCTTCTGCCCCACTGTCAACCTTGACAAATTGTGGACATTGGTCAGTGAACAGACCAGGGTAAATGCTGCCAAAAACAAGACTGGAGTTGCCCCCATCATTGATGTTGTGCGATCGGTAAGTAAAATAGTTATTGCCAGCTGCCCACAAAACTAGCCTCCCGTCTGGGGTCTGACTTATACCTACTGATTACTTGGCCCCCCTTTTAGTAGAGTTATCACCACAGATAATTGGCTTTATCTAAAATGGAAAGATGGCCCTCAACAATAATGGTTATTTGTAGACGCCCAAACCCTAAGGAGGCTTTCTGGGTGGTCAGACTTAGCCGAGACTAGAGTCACATCCTGACATGGCCCGTGTCCTGGTGTGCTAGAGTTCTCGGAGAGGATCTGCTGGTCTTGATTCACTGGTAGGGGCAGTCCGTGCCCCTGTTAGTGCCCAGATCAGCAACATGTCCCTCCCTGGATCCCAGTTTGGGCTGGTGGGCCCCTTTATCCAGGCTGTGGTATACTGTAAGTTCTTTTTTTTTTTCTAGGGTTACTACAAAGTTCTGGGGAAAGGAAAGCTCCCTAAGCAACCTGTCATCGTGAAGGCCAAATTTTTCAGCAGAAGAGCTGAGGAGAAGATAAAGGGTGTTGGGGGCGCCTGTGTCCTGGTGGCTTGAAGGCACCCAAGGAGGTTCATTAAATGCTAGAAAGTGCTTTTCTGCTATGGTCTGAGTGTAGTTCTTTTGAGGGATTTGTCAAGGGAGGAAAAAAAGGTGAAGTATGTATGGCTTTCTTTGTGTGGATGGTATATAGATACCACCAGCAGTTTGAAGACCTTTTCATTTATAAGGTGAGACTGATACAGTTAGTGATAGAAATATATTAAAAAGGCGTGGCTGGGTATGGTAACACACACCTTTAGTCCCAGGCAGAGGTGAGAGGATCATCGTGAGTTCCAGGCTAGCCTGGGCTAGATGGAAAATCTACCTTGAAAAACCAAAAAAAATGGACCTATATTGTGTTGTATAGCAAATGAGAATGCCTTTGACTGTTTATTCAGGTAGAAAGGGAAGATTTAAAAATATATATATATATATTTTTAAAAATATATATATATATATTTTTTTTTTTTTTTTGGTTTTTCGAGATAGGGTCTTGATCTAGCCTGACCTGGATGGAATCCACTACGTATTCTCAGGATGGCCTCGAACTCATGGTGATTCTAGCACACAGTGAATTCCCTCAAAAAAAAGCTGACAATGTACAAAAGATTTAAAAGGGAAAAGCTACCAGAAATTGGTCTCTAGTTTGGATTTTCCGGGCCTTGACATTACATATCCACAGGCAAGTGCATTTAGGATGTTTTAGAGCAGATAGTAATCTGTAGTTGTAATCTCTAGTAAGACTGGTTAAGGTGCATGTACACTTGTGGCTTTATTTCATTTTATATCCTAGGTTTTTATTTTTTTTTAAGATTATTTATTTGATTATTTGAGAGTGACAGAAAGAGGCAGAGTGAGAGAAAGAATGGGCGTGCCAGGGCTTCCAGCCACTGCAAAGGAACTCCAAACGCGAGCGCCCCCTTGTGCATCTGGGTAATGTGGGACCTAGGGAACCGAGCCTCGAACCGGGGTCCATACACTTCACAGGCAAGCGCTTAACGCTATGCCATCTCTCCAGCCCAGGTTTTTATTTCTTTTTGAGTTGAGGTAGGGTTTCACTCTAGCCCAGGCTGACCTGGATTTCACTATGTAGTCTCAGGGTGGCCTTGAACTCAAAAGGTAGTCCTCCTACCTCTGCTTTCCAAGTGCTGGGATTAAGGCGTGCGCCACCATGCCCAGATCCATATCCTAGTTTTTATTTTATTCTCACTTTCAGTTATACCATTTAAGTCATTTGTAGTACAAGGTAGGCTACACACTTGAAAGGATACTTAAAACTTAACCGGGCCATGATTAAAATTTGTTTTCTTGGACTCCTAGTTCTAAATGTACATACTGTTTTCTAAACTAAAATAATAAAGCTGTATGTCTGCCAGGAGGGAGATGGCAACCTCTGAGCTAACAGGGTCAAATGGAAGGCAAAACATGCAGTCAGCCCTCAAATACTCCAGTCAGCAAGTGCCAGGTAACAGAAGGATGTAGCATAGTGGTAGAACACTTGCCTTCCATGAGTTCTCAATCACATTAAAAAATAAAGGTCTGGAAAGATGGCTTAGTGGTTGAGGCATTTGCCTGCAAAGCTAAAGAACCTTGGTTAGATTTCCCAGATGCACAAGGTGGCACATGCGTCGAGTTTGCAGTGGCTGGAGGCTCTGGTTTGCCCATTCTTCGTACCTCCTCTTTCAAGGAATCCACTGGGTCTGTAATTTGTGCAGTGCTGAGGACTTAACCCAGCAGGTCCTCCAGTATGCTGGGCAAGCACACTACCACTAAGCTATATTCCCAGCCTCAACACATTGGCTTTCGGAAGCATAGATTTTTAAACAGGCATGCATATTTAGTCAACAGGACATTCAGAATGGTGTAATGGTTGAGTGTTCAACATTTTAAAAAAAATGGCAAGTCATCCATTACAGGAGATGGCCAATCAAGGGCCTTACTTTTTTTTTTTTAATTTTCTTCCAGGTAGGGTCCCACTCTAGCGCAGGCTGACCTGGAATTCACTATGTAGTCTCAGAGTGGCCTCCAACTCCCACGATCCTCCTACCTCTGCTTCCCAAGTGCTGGGATTAAAGGCGTGCGCCACCATACCCGGCCTTTCTCTATTCTTGAGTTAAGAAAAGCCCTTACGGGCTGAAGAGATAGCTCAGTGGTTAAGGTGTTTACCTGCAAAAAAAGGGGGGGGGCTAGAGACATGGCTTAGCGGTTTAAGTTTACCTGTGACGTCTAAGGACACAGGTTTGATTCCCTAGAACCCATGTAAGCCTGGTGGCACATGGATCTGGATCTCTTGCAATAGTGAGAGGCCCTGTGGTATGCCCATTCTCTCTCTCAATAGAAGACTTCATAGCTAGGCATGGTGGTGCATAGCTATAATCCTAGAACTCAAGAGGACTACAAGTTCAAGGTCAGTCAGCCTGGGCCACATGACACTGAGAAAAAAGGAACAAAGGAAGGAAAAAAGAAGGTAAAGAGAGTAAGACCCTGTTAAGTGCTGGGGTCTTTTGGAATAGACCAGAGAGGTAGGTTGGCACCTGGTGGTTGTCCAAGTTGTCAGAAAGGTTCTGTTTAAGGACTTTTGTTCTGAATGGCAACAATACCATTCTCCAGGAGGATGCTTTTGAAGTTCACTGGGGCTTTTATTTTGCTTGTTATGTGAGGAAAGTGATCATAGATGCTAGATGTCTAGCAATGGATGGTTTGGTTCTACACAAACATCTAGTTTAGAGCCAGGTGTGGTGGCGCATGCCTTTAATCCCAGCACTCAGGAGGCAGAGGTAGGATCACCATGAGCTCGAGGCCACCCTGAGACTATATAGTGAATTTCAGGTCAGCCTGAGCTATTGTAAGACTACCTAGAAAACCATAAAAGAAAAATCTAGTTTAGAATTTAACTCAATTTACAGATAAAAAGGTACTGCCAGCTGGGTGTGGTGGCCTATTTGCAGATAAGGCACATCCCTCTAATCCCAGCATTCAGAAGGCAGAGGGAGGAGGATCACTTGAGTTCACCACCAGTCTGGGACTACAGAGTGAACCTGGACTAGAGTGAGACCCTACCTTGAACAAAAACAAAATTTAAAAAAAAAAAAATCCCATCCCAGGGTTTTCATAGACTTAACAGCTTTCTAGAATTCCAACAGCTTTGTGTGTGTGTGTGTCTGAGCAAATGCACACCTCGTCCTCCCCCAACCATGTACTTGCTTTTTGAGGCCAGAGAACCTTGTCTAACACTCAAACATGTATTTTTTTCCCCTGAGACACGGTCTCGCACAGCAAGCCCCATTGATTCTCTGTGTCCTGTGGACACCAGGTTTTTCCATGGCTTCTGGAGAGTCTACCTTGGCAGTCTCCACTCAGGAGACCCTCATGCTCAAGTGGCATCTTAGCTGCCCTCCTTCCCCCAGCACCAGCTACTTTTTAAATCAGGAAAGCTCATGCTTTGTTTTGCCTATACTACTACCAAAAATTGTTCTCTCAAAACAATCATGACAACTATTCAGTAGGGCCTGAGTTAGAAACAAGTTATCCACGGTTGTTGCTGTCACATTCACAGTCATTCTATGTACAGGTTTAGGCATGTGACTTCACAATATCTTCTAGAACACATGTACTTATAACACTTTCCATTTAATTCCCCTCCTCTGGGTAAGATGTTTAACTAGATTTGGTAACTATGACTTTCACTCCAAGATAGCAAAATACTTGCTATTAAAGAAGCGAAGGGGCTGGAGAGATGGCTTAGCGGTTAAGCGCTTGCCTGTGAAGCCTAAGGACCCCGGTTCGAGGCTCGGTTCCCCAGGTCCCACGTTAGCCAGATGCACAAGGGGGTGCACGCGTCTGGAGTTCGTTTGCAGTGGCTGGTAGCCCTGGCGCGCCCATGCTCTCCCTCTCTCTGTCTCTGCCTCGTTCTCTGTCTGTTGCTCTCAAATAAATAAATAAAAATAAACCAAAAAAAAAAAAGCGAGGGATTAGAGAAATGGCTTAGTGGTTAAGGCGCTTACCTGTGAAGCCTAAGGACCCTGGTTCGATTCTCCAGTACCCATGTAAAATAAGCTCAAAGTGGCACATGTATCTGGAGTTCATTTGCAGTGGTTGGAGGCCTTGGTGCACCCATTCTATCTGCCTCTTTCTTTATTCCTCTTTCTCAAGTATTAAAAGAAGGGAGGCTGAAGAGATAGCTCAGTGGTTAAGGTGCTTGCTTACAAACTGTGACAGCCTGGGTTCCATTCCCCATTACCATAAAGCCAGTTGCACAGTGGTGCATGCATCTGGAGTTTGTTAGTAGCCGGAGGCCCTGACATGCCCATTCATTCCCTCTGTTCCCCCTCCCTTGTTCTTGCATATAATTTAAAAAAAGGGGGGGGGCTGGAGAGATGGCTTAGCAGTTAAGGTGCTTGCCTGTGAAGCCTAAGGACCCAGGTTCAATTCCCCAGTATCCACATAAGCCAGATGCACAAGGTGGTGCATGCATCTGGAATTTGTTTGCAGTAGCTAGAGGTCCTATAGTGCTCATTCTCTATCTGCCTTTTTCTCTCTCTCAAATAAATAAAATATTTTTTAAAGATAAGAAAGGAGGGGACTGGGGACATGGCTTAGTGGGTGAGATGTGTCACACAAGCATGAGGACCTGAGTTCAGATCCGTATCACCCACATAAAATGTCAGACACGGCAGCATCCACCGGTAACCCTCCAGAGTGGGGCGGCAGACAAGCAGATCCCCACAGCTAGTCTAACTGAATGGGTGGGTCAGCTACAGGTTCAGTAAGAGACGCTGTCTCAAAAATTAAGGTGAACAGCAGTTGAGGAAGATCCTGGATATCAGGCTCTGGTTCCATAATCAAGTGTACACACACACACACACACACACACACCTCTCCCCCCTCCCCAATACACACGTGAGCAGAAAGAGAATTGAATCTTGGAATTGAGAAGCCTTGGATTGGGTGAACAGTGAAAGAAGCCTTGAATAGGCAACTGCTTTTAACAATAAAGCGAGTTCCTGCTTCGACAAGACTCCTGACTCACTGTGGTTTTTCTCTGGCGACTAGGAAAGGTTTTGAGTCGTCCAATGCTCATTCCTTCTCCTTAACCCCTTGGGAGGAACCAGCTGGCCTGGTTCTTTCTTCAGCACCACTTACCTGCCTGGCAGGAGCCTGCCATCTGGCGCCTAACATGGGGCTCCAGGAACCCGGCCGGCTAGTGCCCCGTGAGAGGCAGTCGTTGATGAGGTAATCGGTGTACATGTGCAGGTGAGCATACCCTCATAAGTTATGAGGCAGTCTTTATATTTCATGCACTAAACCTTGCTTCTACTTGCTTGTCAACATCTCTTCGTTCTCTTTCCTTTCAGTCGGTTCGTAGGCAAGCTGCATCTGCGGCTTTGGTACATGTTTACCTATTTTTTGGATCCTTGTGTTTGTGTTATACTCGTGTGTCTGTGGGTTGCTATCGCCCTAATTTTATGGACATTTCTCTCTCAACTTTATAATATGGGACAGTCTATCTCTAATCCAATCCAGCCTCAAAATCTCTCAGGGCACTCCTAAAGAGTAGAGGGCTTAATTTGACTGATAATCAGGCCGGCAGACCTGGGATTGCCTTCTCAAGCTGGCGCCATGGCTGCTGGAAGGAAATCTCTCTGATTGGGACAAGGGTAGAGGCCCTTGTTTGTCGGGCACGTGGAGAAGGGTCAAATAACTCCCTGAGGGGTCCTCCTTATGATCTCGACCCTCAAGGACTGCTTCCCTCCAAGGCCAACCAAACAAACAAAAGACAGAGGGAAAAGATAGTATACAGCCTGATCCGGCTACTCCTCCTAGAGATACAGCTTAAAAAAACCCAGAAAAGGGTACATCTTTATACTCCTCACTCAATCCCTTTGAGAGTGCTTCCTTGTCTTCCGGGGACCTCCTCCATCGACTAACCCTTTCTGAACCCCCTCGACCCCTCCTTCATATTCAGCCGCCAAGCCGCCAGAAAATAAAGCTACTTTATTTCCCATCAACCTAAATCCTGGGGGCAATCGCCTTGCTGCCTGGTATCCATGGGAAGCTCAGGACCTTAAGGAGCTTAAAAAGGCGGTCTCGGAGGATGGACCCAACTCTCCTCTTTGGACTTGCCCATCAACCTTGTACAACCCAAGGTTGGAAAAATCTAGCCAGGGCTGTCTTGTCGGGTCCCCTATACATTAAGTGGCGTGCCTTTTTTAAAGATGAGTGCCATACACAGGCAGAACAAAACCAAAGTCAACAGCCCCCTGTGCCGATAACTTTTGGGATGCTCTCCGGTATCTCTGATCAGCATGCTACAGGCACTCAACAGGCGGCTATCCCTGACCCATATAGGGACCAGGTCAGGGCACTAGGCTTGGCGGCATGGAAAAGGCTTGATGAGGGACCCTCTGAACCCCCTCCCCCTTATGGATATTACTCAGAAACCATCTGAGGACTTGGCTACATTTTGGGTGGAAAAAAGCCTCCAAAGAAAATTGCCCCCAGGGGCATTACGGGATCAGTTTAGTTGGTCTGGGATGGAATGACGGCGGCCGATCACTGCCTCACCTGTGCAGGTCTCAAGGACAACTCCATGAGTAGCTGGATTGTAGCCACGAAGGACATTGGCACTATATCTCATCAGGCTAGGGCCATAGCTGCTGCCCTTCAGGAAAATACACAGATTTGGCCACTATGTTCTGCACATTACAGTTAAATCCTAAAAATATCAATGTGTTTCAGGTGTGGGGAAGAGGGCCACTTTAAAAAGGAGTGCCCCAACAAGACAAAGCCTCCCCCACCCTCTGGGGTATGACCAACGCCCCTTGCCCCACTGCCCTAAATGCAGTAAGGGGTTTCATTGGGCTAGGGAGTGTTGGTCGAAGTTTGACATACAGGGAAAGCCTTTAAGCTCCTCCTGGGGCCCCCCCCAGCCCCGTTAAATAAGGGGAAAAAGACCATCAAAACCCATTGGACTGTCCCTCTGGTCCCTGGCCTTAGACCCAAAATTATTTTATTATTTTAAAATATTGGCAATAAAAAATTCAAACTTCTCAACACTGGAGTGGACCGAACGGTCCTGAGAAAGGAGGAAGTGCCCCCCTCCTGGCAGCTTGTGCCCTGCCCTCCCCACTGGGAGTTGGCGGGCAGTCCACCTCCCGGGAGACTGCCACATGGCTCCCTTGGACTGACCCAGGTGGAGACAGGGGAGAAGTCCACCCTCTCATGGTGACTGGGCTCACTGCTAACTTACTGGGGCAAGACATCCTTGGAGATGCCAAGGCTTTCATCACTACTGACCATAAGGCCTTTTATAATGATTTGTTAGATAAAAAAGAATATCAACAATAGTTTGAGGAAGGGAGGGAATGTCATCCCAATTACTCCAATGAACACCCCCAATTATAAGGGACACTGCTCGCCCCCCCCCCCCCATTTAAAATTCAGTGGAGACCGGGAGACCCTATATGGGTTGAGCAGTGGCCTCTCCCTTCTTCTAAGTTACACCAACTCCACATACTTATTGATCAACAGTTGGAGGCCGGACATATACGTCCCTCAACTAGTCCCTGGAACTCTCCTGTCTTTGTCATAAAAAAGCCTAATGGGTTCTGGAGATTTTTACATGATTTAAGAAAGATCAATGAATGCATGATCCCCCTCAAGACTCCCCAGAGGGGACTCCCATGGATCCCAGCTATTCCCAATATATACCATATTACTATCATTGACATTAAAGATTGTTTCTTCTCTATCCCTCTCCATCCAGGAGACATGGAAAAATTTGCATTTTCTGTACCCGCTGTTAATTTTTGTGGCCCAGATAGGAGATGAGTGGACTGTGTTACCTCAGGGCATGGCTAATAGCCCACCCATTTGTCAATATTACCTGTCATCCATTTTCTCTTATCAATCTCCCCAATACCCTATTTTATATTTACATGGATGATATTATTCTTGGGTGCCTAGATTCCTCCACACTCCAGGACCTTACCCACCAATGTCTAACTATCCTTCATACTCATAGCTTTAAAGTAGCTCCTGAGAAAGTTCAAACTGTGCCTCCCTTTAAGATCTTGGGCTCGGGGCTGGAGAGATGGCTTAGCGGTTAAGCGCTTGCCTGTGAAGCCTAAGGATCCTGGTTCGAGGCTCAGTTCCCCAGGTCCCACGTTAGCCAGATGCACAAGGGGGCGCATGCATCTGGAGTTCGTTTGCAGAGGCTGGAAGCCCTGGCGTGCCCATTCTCTCTCTCTCCCTCTATCTGTCTTTCTCTCTGTGTCTGTTGCTCTCAAATAAATAAATAAAAAATTTAAAAAAAAAAGATCTTGGGCTCGATCATTACCCTAGATACAGTTTCACCTGTTAAACCACAACTTTATACTCAGGATTCTTAACACCTTGCCTCAACTCCAGAAGCCCTTGGGAGAAATTAATTGGATGAGGCTTTGGATACCCATAACTACTGAAGAGCTGTCCCCTTTGTTTGACCTCCTAAAGGATCTTAACTTCTCTCAGGTAATTTTGTCCCTTTGTCATGAAAAAGTTTTTCATAAGGTACAACAGGCTATAAATGCTGCGACCCTAAAGAGGTTCAGTCCTGATTTGCCCATCTCCGTCTACATTTTCTCTGGGGTACATTATGCACTGCATGGTTGGCCCAAGAAGGTGAACCCATCCAATGGGTCCACTTCTCAATCAATGGGGTCCCCAGAGTTTATTCTATAACCAACCAGGTTGCTGATTGTATTATCAAGGGCAGAGACACCTTTGTCTGGTTGTTTGGCACAGAACCTCACCTTATTGTCACTCCCTTTAAGATAACAGATTTCACCTGGCTTCAGAGAAATAACAGAGTTGCTACGGCTCTGTAGGGGTTTCTAGGTAAAATTGATTGCCATTATGGCCCCCACAAATGGATGAGTTCTTTCTCCAGGTTAGAATGGAAGCCACCCAGGCTTTTCCTGTCTCAACCTAACCCTGACATTCTTACCGTGTTTACCGATAGAGGGCACCTGGTGGCTTCCCTAGTCCTTTACCCTCCCTTAAAACAGGAAAAAGAGCCTATGCCCATAAAGTCAGTCTCCCATGAGGTTGAGGGGTCAGCACAATTCAAAGAACTATTTGTTCTAGCTTTGGACACTATTCAAGAGCCATTTAACTTGTTTTCTGACAGCCTTTATGTTGTTAATTTATTGCCTAACCTGGTTGATGCCCACATTAGACTGGACTCCAACCCTATATCTCCTTTGATAATTCAAGCTCATTCCCTACTCAAACAAAGAATTAACCCCATTTTCTTCAACATCTCAGGGGTCATCAAAACTTACTGGGATTTCTCTCTCGTGGAAACAATTTGGCTGATAAAATGGCTTCTATCCCTCAGTGTGATACTATTACAGAAGCTACACGCTTCCACTTATTGACCAATGTCAACTGGAATGGTCTCAAACACAGGTTTCCACAGGTACCAGTCAAGGACCTTAAAAAAATTGTCCGGACTTGTAAGTCCTGTCAGCCTTTCCTCCAAGTACCCTCCCTTCAAACTACAGGAAGCAATCCTCAAGGGCTCCACCTTAATCATCTTTGGCAAATTGATGTCACACACTATTCTCCATTTGGAAAGCTTAAATATATTTTTCTTTCAGTTGATACCTTTTCCTGCGCCTGCTGGGCATCGGCACATGCTGGGGAAAAATCTAAACATGCAATTAGCTATACGCTTCAAGGCTTTGCCACCCTTGGACTACCTAACCAAATTAAAACAGATAATGGCCCCTGCTTCATAAGTAAGGCCTTTGTAGATTTTCTCCAGACCTGGAAAACTCTCACATTCCACAGGCATCCCATATAACCCCTGGGGCCAGGCTATCCTTGAAAGATATAATCAGACTCTCAAGTCTCAATTACAAAAACAAAAGGGGGAATCCTTACCCCCACACAACCAACTAAAAAAGGCATTATTTACCCTAAATATTTTAAATTTTTCTAAAGAAAATAAACAATTATCCCCTTTTCAAAAACACTGGTCCTCATCCGTTACCTACAGTTCTATCTGGGTAAGATGGAGGGACCTATTGACTGGGGCCTGGAGAGGACCAGACCTGCTCCTCACAACAGGGAGAGGGTTTGGATGTGTCTTCCCTCGAGATAAGAAAAGACCCATTTGGGTACCAGCGAGAGACCTAAAATATTTGTCCCAACAAGGGGACACTAACAATCACTTCTCCAGGGAGTGTCCCACCCCGGAGGACTATTCCTAAAATGGTCTTCACCCTGCTCTGGCTTTGCCTCCAATCTGGGCCTCCCTGGCTGTTTGCAGTACAGTTGCCCATATGGCCTTAAAAAATTGCTCAGCCACCTTCCCCATCCCCGTCCAGCTTTTCCCAACGTTTCCTCTGGAACTTGCATTTGGGCCCCGCCTTCCCCTAATAATTCCGGTATAGATGTGGGGGTACATTCATCCTTCCTTATATACTTTTAACACAATGCTCAACGCTGCCTGACTTCTGGAATGGTTTGTTTGTGGAGGTGGGATGGCCTATAACTTTCTGCCCACCAATTGGATGGGCCTTTGTGCCCCAGCCACCTTAATCCCAGATGTAGATATCATTCCTGGAAGATAGATTCCCTGGCTGAGGTAGTCCTAAAAAACAGGAGGGGACTAAACCTGCTAACAGCCAAAAAGGGAGGCATATGCTTGTTTTTACAGGAAAAATGCTGCTTTTACACCAGTAAATCAGGAATCGTCCAGGACAAGATTAAGAGGCTCTAGGAAGACTTGGAGAGGAGGCGATGGGACCCCCCCCCCAGGACAGCCCACTGTGGATGGCCTTACATGGCTTACCCTACCTCCTCCCTTATCTTAGGCCCCTCTTTCCCCTCACTGTCGGGCCTGTGTAATTAACAAAATTACACAATTCATTAATAAATTCATTAATAAAACTCCATCAGGTTGAGATACATTACCACAGGCTGGCAACTCAGGAATTAAGTTCCTGACCCACTGCCACCTCCTCTGCCCTCCATGTGACCAATGATGGATAAGATCTTAGACCGACTGAGACAACCTAAGACAGGCCATGGAGTGGGTTCTCAGCGAGCTAAACACATGGTACCCAGTGACGGGTAAGATCCTCAGAGGGGGACAACCTAAGACTGGGGCCATGGTGACTAATGCTCTTACAAAAACAAAAGGGGGAGATGTTGGGCCTTGAGAGGCCCGGGCGTGAGGCCTAGTGGAACTTCCTGAGCCTAGCTAAAGTTTGGCGACCTGTCTGTGGCCAGTTAGGACTCAGCAAGACGCCTAATGGCTTCTGGCCTGCTACTTCCATGCAGGAGCTGGAATTATCATTTCAATAGTCACAGTTTACTATTGGCCCTTACCTCTTCCCCCATCCTAAAATCTCTGCCTTCATCCCCAACATTATATGGGCAACTGCTTTTAGCAATAAAGCGAGTTCCTGTGAGTTCCTGCTTCCACAAGACTCCCGACTCAGTGTGGTTTTTCTCTGGTGACTAGGAGAGGTTCTGAGTCATCTGACGCTCATCTTCCTCCTCAACCCCTTGGAAGGAACCAGCAGGCCTGGTCCCTCCTCAGCACTACCTGCCCACCGGGGAGGAACCCACCACCCTGGACAGGCGGGGACCTGCACAGGTCTCAAGTGGAGACAGAGTCGAGGACAGAAGCAAGTTCGTGATGGGGTCATCTCCTGTTTAAACAGGCTCCAGGCTTGGGTACAAAGACAGTAAACTTCCTAGTTCACACCCGGCCACACCCAAGCCCAGTATCAATTAAGAGTTCCAGTTGAAGGCCTCATTTTTGGAGTTTTCAAGGTCTTGGCTGTTGGTGGGTAGAAAAACTAGACTACTCTTATTCCCACCTGCGTCTCTCCTTGCTCGTCCCTGAAATGTAACCGAACTTTCTGGGTGTGCACCTAGAGTTCTAATGGAAAAAGTAACGTGGAGGAGTCCTAAGCCCTGGGTCAGGGCTGTGTCCAAGAACAGCATTAGCATAAACCAAGCTCCGGTCTACCAATGTCAGGGTCTCCAGTGATGCCACCTGATAATGGAGCCAAAGGACACTGTGCACTTTCTTCCCGTTGCTGGAAGCATCCAAGGCAGCCATGGGCTAGCTACCGGAGAGGGAAGCTGAACTAGGGCCATGACAGGTGTCTACTAAGACCAGTCCTACTACCTGGGCCAGAGAGCTCAATATCAGGGACAGTAGGAACTCCTTTATCAAATACCCAAGTCCTTGCATGATGTTTTATCCCGGATCCACCTACCTCAGAGAGGACTGTAGATAAAGAAGCCAGGGAACACTTGGGACTCTTGGGCTCAAATGACTGCACACTGTTTATTGAGAACACCTGTAGACGGTGGGGGGGGGGATGCCCTGTACCGCATCATGGCCGCCGCTGGCTGGGAGCGTGGGCCCAGGAGCGCAGGCCGAGCTGGGGGTGGGCTTCCCGTGATCGCTGACCATCTCGGAGGGTGACAGAACAAGAGAACCAGGCCCAAGAGCCTGGTTCCACATTGAAAATGTGGACAAAGTGGCCTTTGCCTTTCAAAAACAGAGGCTAGAAGAGAGGGGGCTACTAGAAAAAAAAATAGAAACTCTTAAAAAAATAGTCCTCTTGTACATCACAAGACAGCATCTGCTCTCCAGGGCCCAAGACCAGCAGCAGGGGCCTTAGGCAGGCAGGCCAGAAGCCTCCAGAAAGGTCAGTGGTTCGGCTGAGACAGTCAGCTGCACATAAACGGCCAGTCACCAGCACCCAGCCAGACTCCATCCATGCTCGGGCAAGGCAGGACAGCACCTGGCCCTTGTGAATATACAAATATTTACCAGCTTCCCTTTGCTTGTTACAAAGCAGTCAAGAAAGCTTACAGCAGATTATTTACAAACAGTATCCTGGGATGCGGTGAAGGCGGAGGTGGGCTGGCTTGGAGGTGGGGTCTGTGGGAGCAGAGTGGCCACAGCAGCCCAGAGGCCCAGGCTGGGCCTTCTCCCCAGGCTCCAGGCTCTGTAAGGCACGGCGCTCTTGCTACTGGGAGAAGTGTTTAATTCTTCTTGTGGAGGAACTTCATTTTGTTGCCTGTGGGCCAGAGGGGGCAAGAGTGAGAATGTTTCCATGACAACCACCACCCTTCCTTACACCCCTTCTCAGTGGGAGAGAATGGATTAGGAGATGCTGATCAGAGAATGGAGAACAGGAATAACGAAGCTGGTGCTGGTGGGGCAAACGGTTCATGACAAGCTTCAGGTTCCTTCTAAACGGACATGACCTGCTCTGATCTGTGACGTTGCTGGCTGAGGGCCCTGAAGGAGAGAGGCTTTGGCACCTGGAAGAGAGCTCACGTTCTCTCACAGCCCTCACATGCATATGAGGGATATGAGGAATAATCTGTAGTTTCTTTTTGTACTACAGCTGCTGAGTCCTGCACCAGCTGCCCGTGGAGCAGGGCATGGGCACTTCTACATGGGGTCTCCTCCTGCTCTGACCACAGCTTCTACACACATACCTGGTGCAACGGGCTTACAAGAATTTTAACGGGCTGGGGGGATGGCTTAGCAGTTAAGGCATTTGCCTGCGAAGCCAAAGGACCCAGGTTGGATTCCCCAGGATCCACGTTAGCCAGATGTACAAGGGCACATGCGTCTGGAGTTCGTTTACAGTGGCTGGAGGGCCTGGTGTGCCCATTCTCTCTCTGTCTCTCGTCTATCTCTCTATGCTTGCAAATAAATAAATAAAATTTAAAAAAATATTTTAAAAAAGAATTTTAACTAACAGATCCCACAGACTGCCCCCCTCACTGAACAGCTACTTCGTCACTAGTGGGTAACTTACCCAAACCACGGAGGAATTTATTCATTCCACTCTGCTCAGTGTCAGGAAGCTCCTCCAGATACTGCTCCACTCGCTGCTCAAAGAGGCCTGGGTGAGAGGAAGGGTGAGCACAAAGACAGCAGGTGAGAGACATCTGCACTGTGGGATCGCAAGGCGCAGATGTCAAGAAAGAAAAACTAGACATCTGGATTACAGCTTGTGGGAGCATTTTATCAGAAATCCGCCTGCTCATAGAAGTGACTGTTAGTGACCTCACACAGGTGTCCAGTGCAAACAGGAAGAAGACCCCTCAGTCCACCTCCTGGTGCCCACCCCTGGGCTGCACTGTGGTGGAGAGGCCTCTGTGTGGACACCTCTAACTTCTCTTAAATCATTCTTCCATGCAGCTCCTAAAAGATTAGAGGGCTGAAATAGGAATCCTGAAGGTAGACATGAGGCCTAAGGTAGAGGTGACCTAGAGGGAGCTGACAAAATACTCAGACGTGGGGCTGGAGAGATGGCTTAGTAGTTAAGACCTTTGCCTGCAAAGCCAAAGGACCCAGGTTCAATTCCCCAGAACCCATGTAAGCTAGATGCACAAGGGGGCGCAGGCATCTGGAGTTTGTTTGCAGTGGCTGGAGGCTCTGGCATGCCCATTCTCTCTACCTCTCTCTCTCTCAAATAAATAAAACAAATTTAAAAAAATACTCATAGGCAACCCTAGCCCATACTCTCCAAAGGACTTCCCAACTCCGAGGTCATCAGAACCCCAAACATTGCTTAGTCTGGTCTGGTCCTTTTCTATGAATTAAAGGACAGTGTGAGGAAGGGATAGGCAATCAATGCTAGCTAGCCACTCTCTACTCTGCCACGCCTTGTGTTTTGCTTTGTTGGTTGTCTTTGTTTTTTGTTTTTCCAAGGTAGGGTCACACTCTAGCCCAGACTGACCTGAAATTATGTAGTTTTAGGGTGGCCTGGAATTCACAGCAATTCTCCTACCTCTGCTTCCTGAGTGCTGGGATTAAAGGCGTGCGCCACCACACCAAGCTTTATTATTGTTACCATTATTTGAGATGGTCTCATGCAGCCCTGGTTGACCTTAAACTCATTATGTGGCCAAGGATGACTTTGAAGTCCTGATCTTCCTGCCTCTGCCTTTCAAGTGCTGGGATTACAGGTGCCACCACACAGACATGTGCTGGAACAGAAGAGAACATAACTCCAAGCTAGCTGTGGTACTGCACATCTAAAATCTCAGCATTTGGGAGGCTAAAACAGGAAGATTGCCTAGCTAGGCTATATAAGACCCTGTAATAAAAACAACAAAACCTACACCACCACCAACCAACCAAACACCACCAATAAGAAAAGAAAAAAAAAAAAAAAAAAAAAAAACAACCACCAGAGGGCCCTTGGAAGTTTGTATCTAAAGAAAGGGAGGTTGGAAGTCTGGCCCTTACTGACCCTGAAGAGCTTCCAACATGGTGCCCAGTTACTCAGCAATGCTGTTCACAGAAGGTTAGAGAAAGGCCCTCTGCCCCAGCTTCCTTACCCTTTGCCCGACATTTTCTTAGCTCCCTGTCTTGGATGAAGCCAGCAAACATCTGAGACTCCATAAAAACCTCAAGAAAACGGCGGATGCTTTTAGAAGCCACAGACTTGCGGAAGGCCTCTCGTTGAAAAGCCCTCTCCCCCTTGTCACTCTGGGTCAGAAAGAGGGAGTAGTGTCCCACAGTCTCCACAAAGAACCGGATAAACACCTCCGACACCAGTCCATTGAGGGTATTACATTCTGGAAGGGAAAAGAAAATCTTTGAGGTTTACAACAAAACCCTGCAACAAAAGCCGTGTGTAGTGCGTATGCCTTTAATCCTAGTACTCTTGAGGCAGAGGTAGGAGGATCACTGTGAGTTCGAGGCCAGCCTGGGACTAATGAGTGAGTTCCAGGTCAGCCTGGGCTAGAGTGAGACACACTACCTTGAGAAAAAGAAAGAAAGAAACAATAAATCCTACAAGACTAAGCCATTGCCAAAATACTTGGTTACCTGCCAGTTCTAAATGGCAAAAATCGAGCCAGGCGTGGTGGCGCATACCTTTAATCCCAGCACTCAGGAGGCAAAGGTAGGAGGATTGCCATGAGTTCGAGGCCACCCTGAGACTGCAATTCCAGGTCAGCCTGGGCTAGAGTGAAACCCTACCTTGAAAAACCAAAATAAATAAATAAATAAATGGTAAGACCCTACTGTTGAAGACACCACACAGGCTGTGGCACAGGACACTGAGGGATTATGCTGGACTTGAGAAGGAAGCCTGCTGGCTCACTCTCACAGTGCTAGAAAGTGCTATGCAAGCAGCTGGGAGATAATGGTCACCAACAGTTTGAACAAGCAGGGGATCTTAAAAGCTGTAAAATCAATCAGCCAGTCAAGAGAGGCACACAGGCTACTGCTCTCTGGATATGAGCCCATTCCGTGGGAGGGAATTCATGCCGGGTACTGGGAACCAGGTCAAAAGTCGATGGTTAGGAAGGTCCCCACCACTTCCCCCCCCCCCTCCCGGAAGAGACAGACTGGTATATTCAAGACTCCACAGGAGGACCCTCAGTGAAATGGGTGTAGGGAAGAGGGAACATAAGAGTATAGCAGGATGGGAATATGACCAATAAGCAGTTATGTTCATACAGTAAAGTCCACATTTAATGCAATTTTAAAAAATCCTGCAAGGTCTTCTGTAATCTGCAGCTGACGTATACTCTCTTCCTAACAAAATCTCCAGCTAGGGCCTGGATGGCTCAGTGGTTAAGGCACTTATCTGCAAAGCCTAACAACCCAAGTTCAATTTCCTAGTACCCACAAAACACCAAATGCACAAAGTGGCACATGCACCTGAAGTCCATCTGCAGTGGCTGCAGGCCCTGGCATGCCCATTCTTTCTGTCTGTTTCTCTTCTATCTCAGCTTACAAATAAGTTTTATTTTACTTTTTTCAAAGTAGGGTCTCACTTTAGCTCAGGTTGACCTGGAACTCACTATGTAGTCTCAGGGTGGCCTCAAACTCACGGTGATCCTCCTACCTCTACCTCCTGAATGCTGGGATTAAAGGCATGCACCACCACGCCCGGCTGATATCAAAATATTTTTAAAACATCTCCAGCTAGCATTACTGTTCTTGAAACCATCTCGTGTGTGCACACACATTTAAGTAGCTATTCAACTCCCATAGGTCAGAAATTGTACCCTGAACATGGAAGTTGGCAAATATTTATTGGATGAAGAAAAGTAGAAACTGGAGACTAATGCACAACTTTTCCACACTCACAATGAGAAAGGCCCCTCCATCTCCTGCAACAGCTAGAAGCAAGGCGTGAGGGGAGGCCTAATTGGTTCCTTGTTAACAAGAAGAATCTCTTTGGTTGCCATGTCTTTGGGTTTTTCTCCCCAAACCTCCTCACAGAGCAGGTGCTGGGGGAAGACCAAGGTCCCGCACCTGGAGCCTCCTCAGCCAGAAAGGGACTGGTGTGCAGGCTCGGGCCCCAGGCTCACCGCGCCCAGCCTCGCAGCAGAGTGTGGGACCAGCGGGGTTCTGCCCTCACCGTCATCTGAGTCACTGTCCGAATCCTGGGAGATCAGTTCATTCTTCCTCTCCAGAGCCTGCTCCAGAGCCGCTTGTAGCTTCCTTGGTAACAACGTGTCCTCATCATCCATCTGTAGACGGAAAGGACACGGGCATGATATCCACAGCTGACGCCGAGAAGCGCCTACTGTGTGCCAAGCCCTGTCCGAAAGCTTAAAGACAATCTCGGTCACTTCCAATCACACGGGTGCTTTTATCATCCGTATTTCGCATTGAGAAACCAAAGCACAGGAAAGTTAGAAACCTGCCCAAAGTTACACAGATTAAACACAGCCATTGCCCGGGGGACGCCTGAGGAAGAGGCAGCAGAGAACAAGGAAGACGCAGAGGAAGGAGCAAGCGCTCTGCGATACTGTCTTCCAGATACACGTGGCCTGGCATGCATGGCCTCACAGGGGTGGACACTGCCTACGCGAGACCTGCCTAACAGGAGAAGGAAAACGAGGACATCAGAATAGACCAGGGATTGATTGGAAAAAAAAGAGGGGGTTGGGGCAGCAAAGGAGGGTATAATGTATATGTGTGTGGAGGTTATCAATAAAAATTTTATAAAAAGCCGGTCGTGGTGACACTCAGTAGCCTGGGCTAAAGTGACACCCTATCTTGAAAAAAAAAAAAAAAAACAAGCAAACAAATAAACAGAACTGAAACCAAGGTTGAGTCAAGTGACATTGTGGCCCGGACCAGCCAGGGATTCCTACCACATCCCTGACTCCTTCTGTCTCAGCTCCAGCTGAGCACAGAGCAGTGGGACGGGTCTAGCATTCCCGACTCCGCACCCTGGTTCTGTGTCGTATCCCGATGCTTTGGCCCTGGGAGTCCTCAGCTCTGTCAGGGGTGTGCAAAAGACCATCCCCTCCCAGAGGGGACACATTGGGTTATGCTCCTTTGTAGAGAAACAGAAGGTTTCCAAGACTAACAAAGGTTTTGTTTGTTTGTTTGTTTGTTTGTTTTTGTAGCTGACAATGACTGCAAGCTTTTACACTACAAGGCACATTCTGGTGAAGTTTGTACTCCCCTGAACACTGAAGGCGGTGCTATCACCATGCCCACAGTGCAGATGAAAGAACTTGCTTGGACAACACACTGAGACAGTATCTCAAAAGAAAAAAGGGAAAGAGAGAAAAACTGAGACCCTGTGGCTCAAAGGAGGCAGAACCGAGATCTCAAGCCTTAGGATTTCCAGGTCCTACTCTCTGTACTCCCACTGCCTTCCTGAAGGTGGATTTGGTGGCGCGTGCTTATGATCCCAGCCCTGAAGAGGCAGAGGCAGGAGGCACAAGTTCAAGGTCGTCCTGACTACCTAGCAAGCTCCAGGCCAAGTAGGGTTCTGCATAGCAGGGCCCTGTATCAGATAAAAAGAAGAGGCCAGGCATGGTGGCGCAGGCCTTTAATCCCAGCACTGAGGGGCCAGAGGTAGGAGGATCGCTGTGAGTTTGAGGCCACCCTGAATAGTGAATTCCAGGTCAGCCTGAGCTAGAGTGAGACACTAACTACAAAAAAAAAAAAAAAAAAAAAAAAAAAAGGAGGGAGAAAAGGAGGAGGGAAAGGAAAGGAAAGGAAAGGGGGTGGGAGGAGAGAGAAGGGAATGGTAAGAGAATTTGGGGTGTCTGAGAGTGATGGGGCATTTCCTAGCTGTCAGGTGGGTGGGCTCAGGGGCCAGGATACTAGAAGGCAGGCAGATGCCGCTGAGGTTAAGGGTTCTCACACCAGCGTCTCCCCCACCTGTGAGTTTAGAACACAGAGCTCTACCAGCAGGCGGGGAAGGCTGACCGTGCCGAGTGCTTAGGACCCCCAGCGTACAGGAGCCCACCCCAGGGCAGGCCCAGGTTCTGCAGCGCGCTGCTCTTACCTGTCGGATGAATCGGTCTGATCCCAGATTCACCATCAGTGCCTGGGAAAAGGAGTCATTAGTGGCAGTGGGTCAGGCAATGGGTGCTGCGGTACCCTCTGCCAGATGACAGGCGGGAAAAGAAGCCAGCCAGAGAGAGACCTCCCAGGAGAAAGAACAAGCAGCCAGGTGGAAATGCCCCAGGCCTCAGGTAGGAAAACCCCAGCAGCTTCTCTCCCCTCCTCACCCCTCCCCGAGGCTGGCTCCCCATGTGGCCTACCTCCTCCACAGGGAGCTCCTTCAGCTTGGGGAGGGAGCTGGAGAGCAAGCCAACCAGGAAGGGGGTGGGGCAGCAGACGATGTCAATCATGGAGGCTGGGAGGACGGGGATGAAGGTGTGCTGCCAGGAGAAGGGGTAGAGCAAGGCTACCACCGCATGGGCGCAGCTGGACAGGGTGCTGATGGACAGAGAGACAGAGCACCTGAGCCCCTTGGGGAAAAGCAGCTGGAAGCCACCCGGGGCTTGAGACATCTTTTCATGTGAAACTTCCTAGAGCAGCAAGAATGCAAAGGGGGCTGAACATGAGGGCCTGGTCAGATTCTGCAGGGAGGTAAGGCCCACATCCAGTGCTTGGGGCCTCAAGAACACCAGTGCTGTACTCTTTGGGGGCTCTGCTAAGAAACAGCCACACCAGTATGCTGACAACACCTGAACATACAAAGGACTCGTGTGTGTGTGTGTGTGTGTGTGTGTGTATGTGTGACACGCGCGCGTGTGTACATACACACCCTGATGCACAGGCAGGCCCGCTGGGAGTCTCAGCCCAGACTGGGGAGCACACAGGCCAAGGCAGCAAGAGCTGATCCCAAATCCATGGCGGGCAGGAGCTGGAAGGTCTCACGTCACGAGTCCTCACGCCAGCTCAGTTTCACAGTGGGGGCCCTTGATACCCAGGGTCAGCTTGGTCATATGTGGTGGAGCCAAAACATTACCAGTTCTGCCATCACAAAGCCAGGGCTATTTCTGCTCTACCTCTGGCTTCCATTCCCTTTTCATCAGTTGGCAACACAAGTCTGACTGAGGACCCGGTGTAGAGAAATCACAGGCTGAAAAGCACACTACTCTCTTAAGCCTCAGTGGGGTTATTCCTTTCTTGGCCTGAAGGGGGCTCCAGGACTCCAGACCTAAGAGTCCACAGGCTGGCTACTCAAGCCCTATGACCAAAAGAAGGCCAAAGGGGACAATCCCAGGGGTACATACTGAACATGCAGAATTAAGTGCACACTCCCTATGTATGGGGAGACCTGGTACGGGGCACCAGTGAGCCCAGGAAGCACAGCTGGCCTGAAGGATTCCCATAAGTCAGGAGAGATCCACAGTGGACCATTAGGGGCTGTGACTAGACAGCTACTTACAGGCTTAGGGCAGAGGATCAGCTGAACTCAGGAGTTCAAAACCAGTCTGGGCAACAGAGCAAGGCCCTTCCTTATGGGCTGCATTACAGATGAGGACGCAAGGGGCCTAGAGGTGAGTTCATTTTATTTATTTATTTTTTTAATTTATTTTTTTTTTTTTGAGGTAGGGTCTCACTCTAGTTCAGGCTGACCTGGAATTCACTATATAGTCTCAGGGTACCCTTGAACTTGTGGCAATCCTCCTACCTCTGCCTCCCTAGTGCTCAGATTAAAGGTGTGCACCACCATAACCAGCTACATTTTATATTTTTATTTAGGTTATTTTTATTTTGGAATTCTTTTTTTTTTCTTTGAGAGAGAGAGAGAATGGGTGTAGCAGGATCTTCAGTCTGTAAACTCCAGACATGTGTGGCGCATATGTGACATTGTGTGCCTGCATCACTGTGTGTCTGGCTCTGTGGGACCTGGAGAGTTATTTTATTTATTTTATTTATTTACTTGAGAGTGACAGACAGAGAGAGAAAGAGGCAGATATATATATAGAGAGAATGGGAGCACCAGGGTCTCCAGCCACTGCAAACAAGCTCCAGACACATGCGCCCCCTTGTGCATCTGGCTAACGTGGGACCTGGGGAATTGAGCCTCAAACTGGGGTCCTTAGGCTTCATAGGCAAGCACTTAACTGCTAAGCCATCTCTCCAGCCCGGACCTGGAGATTTGAATGTGAGTTCTTAGGCTTCACAGGCAAGTGCCTTAACTGCTAAGCCATCTCTCCAGCCCTATTTTGGTTTCTTGAAGAGGAGTTTCATGTATCCCAGGCTGTCTTTGAACTTGCTAAATAGCAAAAGTTGGTCTTCAATTCTGGATCCTCCTGCTTTTGCTTCCTGAGTGCTGAAGCTATAGCCAGTCTTCAACCCAATTCATTTAAAATATTTTATTTATTTATTTTGGGGGGTACAGAATGGGCATGCCAGGGCCTGTAGCCATTGTAAAGGAACTCCAGGTGCATGTGCTACCTTGTGCATCTGGCTTACATGGGTACAGGGGAATCGAATCTGGGTCCTTAGGCTTCATAGGCAAGTGCCTTAACCACTAAGCAATCTCTCCAGCCCCCAGCTCATTTTAAAACTTGATTTTGGGGTTGGAGAGATGGTTTAATGGTTAAAGGTACTTACTTACACAACCTGATGGCCAAGTTTGATTCCCCAGTACCTCCACAAAAAGCCAGATGCACAAAGTACCTGGAGTTTGTCTGTAGTGACAGGAGGCCCTGGCTCACTCATTCTCACTCATTTTCTCTCTCTCTAATAAATAAATATTTTAGAAAAATACAACATGATTTTCTCTTTACATCACCCATCAGCTATAGAAGCCCTGGGCTCAGTCAGGCATGGTGGCACATGCCTGTAATTCCAGCACCTGGGAGGCTATAGCAGGAAGACTGTAAGTTCCAGCCCAGCCTGGGATATAGGATAACCAGCCTGGGCTGTGTTGCTAGGTCCTGTCACCCTGGGCTCTGCCTGAGCAGCTCCAGCAAGGGCTCTCACATTTAATTGTGCAACAGAGAGGGAACCTGGGCCTATCATCTAGGAAGTAAATCCCAGTCCTTTCCCTCAGAGTCACAAGTGTTTGTCAGCCTGGACCTTAAGCCGTTGTTTTGCCTCCCTACAGACACTTAAAATACTGTTGGAACGAGAGAGAGAGACAGATACTCAGGTGTCCTGGACCTAACAGCCCCTCCCCTGGAGGCAGCAGGAAAATCATCTGGAAAAAGGCTGATCACCACAATCTCCGCCAATGGACCAATAAATAAAGACCCCCCCCCCCGCAATCGCCATCAAGGATAAACCCCTAAAATATGAGCACCGGGACAGGAGCTGCAGGAGCTGGCTGGACCTCCCACAGCTCTGGTCCGTGCTCTATCACACAGCCACCCACCCGGCCGCTCTCTCGTCAGAGGCAGACCCCAGTGGAGAGGACATCTTTCTTACGACCTAAGACTGGCAGAACATGAATGCCAAGCAGGCCAAGAACAGGACCCTGGGGTATTTTTCTCTCAGAATGGTCCTGGAATGTGAGAGGCAGCTGCAACCACAGGAAACAATAGCTGTATTCAACAGCCCTACAGGAGCCAGGCTGTGATGGGGGTGGCAAAGAGGAGGTCCTGAGTGTGTGACTGGGTCTAGGCTCCATAATCTAGCCAGGCCAGAGAAGGCACTAGAGAGAGGCTGGGAAGTCACAGGCCTTAAGACCTGCCACCCCAGCTACTGCACTGGGCCCCTCCACAAAGGCAGGATGGGCTCTGAAATGCTTAGTCTGTGAGACAGAAGCCAGAGGCTAGGATGGAAACATGGGAGGGAAAGACTTCATTTATAAACGCTGGTCATCTCTGGAGAGGCTGGCAGCTCGGCCAGGCACGAAGAAGCACATGTGTAGTATCAGCCTCACGAACGAGGCAGGCAGACTGCGGGCTCCAGAACACCATGGGCTGCGGGTATGACCCCGGCTCAAAAGAGACAACTCAAAAAAGTCAGCTAAAGTTTTTTCTCCTTTCTTTCCCTGCGCTGAGGGTGGGCCTGGGTTCCTGACTGATTGCCCAAGGAGAACAATTGGGAGACTATGTCTCCTCTGCTCAACAACCCCATCATACAAAGAGGAGAAAATACTCCGGGAATCTGGTATTTACTGGAAGACCAGCAACGGGGTTTTTCTTTGCTGCCCCTATTTCAGCAATGGCACACAGTAGGTGGCTTAGTGCCTGTGGTTTCTCAAAGGAATCTGACAAAAAGAACAATGTTAACCAACATCCCATCCTCTCCCTGGCAGGCCTATCCCTACATAGTCTTTTTGTAAATATTTTTGTTTTAATTAATTTATTTGATAAAGAGAGAGAGAGAACGGGTGCACCAGGGCCTCCAGCCACTGGAAACAAACTCCAGATGCGTGCGCCCCCTTGTGCATCTGGCTAACGTGGGTCCTTTGGCTTTGCAGGCAAACGCCTTAACCACTAGGCCATCCCGCCGGCCCCCTACATATTCTCTCTCTATATATATACATATGTATATATAAATGGCTGTGGAGAATTCCCACTTCTTTCTTCCTAGGTGCCTCATGTTTCTGCCACTTGTCTCCAGCATCACAAATCCTGAGTGGACCCATCTAGCTCTTTTCTTATCCTTCCGAAGCCAGCTCCCTACACTGTCTACAGACGTCGTCTGACTGCACCGTGACTACTGTCCTGCCCACACCTCCAAAGCTTCCCCTTGTCCTTCTCCACAGCTCCCTGGCAGCCGGCCTCAGGTGGACGGCTCAGCAGCAGTCCTAACACTGCGGCACTGCCTGGACTCCATCTCCCTCTGCAGCCCACAGGAGCGGCTGCGCCACCCTCAGAGGAAATGCGGAGCCATCCAGAGAGCTCCACCTCTTACCTTCCTCCTACAACTGTACCTGCACCTGCGCACACGCGGCTCCTGCACAGGAAGTCCCCCCTCGTCAGTCCTCAGTTCTGCCCGCCCTCCCAGTACAAGTCTGCTCACCTTCCTATGTGACCTGTATGGTTTCTGTACGCGTGGCTGGTTTTAGTTTTCCCTGTATGTGTGTGTGGTGCGTATGTATTCCGGTGGTGTCCCGTGCACTTGCCTGTATCAGGGTGCCTGTGGTGGCCAGGGTGAAGGTTGGTTATCCTGTTCTCTATGGGACTGGAGTTACGTACGGGAGGGAGTGTGCGGCTATACCCAGCTGTTTACTGCATGTTCTGGATATTCGATCTTGGGTGGTCTCATGCCCACATGCTTGGGCAGGAAGAGTTCTTAACCACTGGGCCACTTCTCCGGGCCTCTAGTTGATCTTCATCATGCGCCACACCCACACACAGTACGTGGCATACACCAGAACCCGAACACCTGGGGAGTTCGTTCGTGGGTGTGCCTTCCCCTTCTCCTTCCTTTGCTCTGTTGGACCCTACCTGAGCTTATCTGCCACAAAAATGACCCTGCGCTCCAGCAGCAGCGAGGCAAAGATTCGGATGAGCTGGCGCACACTGAGGCAGGTGAAGAGGCACTCAAAGTCCACGTGCTCCAGGCGGGAGTCCATGGGCCGCCGCAGCTCCAGCACCTGCGGGAAAGCGAGGGAAGGGAGTGACAGGAGCCGGGCTCGGGAGAGCCTCCCAGGCCCCCCACAGCATCTTGAGCCTGGCTCCCCCATGCTGAGAGACAGGATCTCCCTCCCCTCAGGCTGTAGTTCTGCTCCCAAGGTACTCAAAACGGCCAGCCTGTGGGCAAAGGCGTTAGAGTGAGGAAGGCCTAAGGCTCTCTGAGGCACGGAGGGCTGACTGCTCTTCTGGGGACTGGGGACCAGCAAGGGTGTCACACAGCCTCATCTTCTCGGTCCTCCTGCCCTCCTGCCCATTTCCTCAGGCACAATGACCCGACCCCATCACCGGTCACTGCCTGTCAGGTCTCAGGAAGAGTCCTGCACCCTGGGACTCAGGTGGCAGCCATCTCAGGGAAGGCAACGCTACTGTTCTTGTCACCATGTCTCCTCCCTTTCCTGTAGCGTTTCCCTCCAGGGGCTGCGTTCCTGCCATCCTGCCCTTATTTCTACCACCCTAACTCTGGTGCCAGGGATTTGGAAACACACGCAGGAGGAAAGGTCTGGCTGTCTGTCAGGCCAGGCCCAGCTCTTCTCTCTGTAGGAGCTATCCTAGGGGTCCATGCCACAGTTCCAAGAGCCATTTCTCTGGGGACAGACGCTGGGGGGAGGAGAAAGGGTTAGGGTAGCCCATGACCCCAGCAGTAACAGCAGGAGGAAGTGCTGGGACAAAGCAGCTGTCACTGGGGCCTGCCTAGTCTCAGGCTTGCTCCCTCAGCATCTGTGAGACAGTGGGGTGTGCAGGCCTCCTGAGCACTGGGGTAGAACACCAGCCATCTCCGACAGTCCTGTGGCAGAGCTAACTGCGCAAGGCGCATCTCGCACCCCGTCATCTCCATTGCTCTTCAGCATCTAAGGGCAGGGAGTCTTCGCCCAGGGTTCATCCCTCTTGGCGCTAAAGAGCAAAAGGCGTACAAGGGCTCGCAACAGCCCGAGGGCTCTGCCACTCCTGCCGCAGCTCCTCCAGGAAAGCGCAGAGATTAGCACATCTCCAAGGACATCCCACGCGGCTCAGTGAGTGCAGGCTGAAGGGACGCTATGCCACCATTACTCCAGAGGCCTCTGCGTCCTCCCCAGTCCCTGTTCCCCAGCAGAAAACCCAGCAAACCTCCCTCACCCTCCCATCTTACAGGCCCGCACGCAGCCCAACAAGCGCTTCTTCCTAGGCCCCAGCCACATGGTGGCCCTGCCCCCAGGGGGCTCGAGACCTCTCAGGGGTCCCGCGCCTCTTCCCACATGTCCCTGCCCTTATGGAGATGGTAGACCAGTGGGGCAACCCCAAAGGGGAAGCGTTGTGAGGAGTATCTGCTCAGAGGGCTGACGGGCATCTCAGAGGGGCAGCCAACATCTGCCCACGTCTGGGGTGGAAGAGTCGGAGAAGCATCGTAGAGACAAGCTGCTTGACCTGGAGTCCACAGTGACATGAAGGGAAGCATCTTCCCTTCAAGCAGGACTCAGGGGACAAGAAGTGACCCAAGTATGAGAGATGAGAAATGAGGTCAGGGTGGGATGGGGGACAGAGCAGATCTGAAGAACTCCTGGGCACGTCACTCAGCTGACAGGGCAGGTTATGCCACCAGGCAGTCCCTCTAACCAAAGCAGCTAAGTAGAGGCTTTAAGGAAGGCTGTCCGCAGGGACGTCCACTGCTCAGCACACCTGTGTGTTTTTCAAGTCACTTCCTCTCCCATTTTGCCACAACGAACTAGTTTCTACTTCCCTCTCCTCGAACCCAACTCCCACCTCTTACTCTAAGGTGGTTCCCCCCCTTTATTTTTCTATTTTCTGGAAACTAAAGCTATCGTATGAGAGTTCAGAGTCTACAAGCTACCATCACCCCTTCTCTCCTATGGAACCCACCTTCTTGCCCAATATGGAGACCACTACTACCTGTGTCTTTCAGGTGACAGTTTATTATCTCTTTCTCTTGTACATCCTTAACTTCTTTCTCAGCACCAATCCTTCTAGCATATACACAACCATCTGTAACAAACCCCTGTCACCTCTAGGCCCCTTCCCTGTTGTCTTCAAAGACGTGCGCCTTAAAAAAGCTGTCTACACACTATAGACACTGAGAGAGACTGGACGCACCAGAGCTTCTAGCCAATGCAAAGGAACTCCAGACACATGTGCTACCCTGTGCACCTGGCTTCATGTGGGCGTTGGGGAATCAAACCCAGGTCCTTAGGCTTTGAAGGCAAGTGACTTAACTGCTGAGCCATCTCTCCAGCTCTTAGATGTTTCCTAGCTACCAAGTCTCACTTCCTGTGTCTTCCAACTTACTTGGCCTTACTTGTGAATTCCTCAGGACTGGACTCTCTTCCCTATCCACACTTTGCTACTACCTTCTCATGGGCACCTCAAATGTAACGTACAAAATTGAATGACAGAAGCCAGGCATGGCGGCACACGGCTTTAATCCCAGCACTTGACAGGCAGAAGCAGGAGGATCGCTGTGAGATCAATACCAGCCTGAGACTACAAAGTGAGTTCCAGGTCAGCCTGGGATACAGTGAGACCTTACCCTGAAAAACAACAAAACAAGACAAAAAATTCGAATGCTTCTTCCTCATCCTTAAGACACTCCCACTTCAGAGTATAGTTCCATCATGCTTTTCCTCAGGAAGTCACACATTTTCCTCAGGAAGTCACACACTGGTTCTCATCCATCTACTTTCATCTTTCCTAAGCCTTGACCCAAGCTCTCACCTCTTGCCTGTACTACTGCGATTGTGTCCCAGCTGCCTCCTTGCTTTCACTCGGGGGCACTGTCTACAGAGCAGCCAGAGTGGCCATTTAAGAATACATCAGCGGCACATTAACCCTCTTTGAGATCACACTTTGCACATGGCCTGGCCAGAACACTGTGGTTGGGTCCTTGCTTGCCCACCCACCCCTACCCAACACCTTCCCATGCATCCGACCGCATTTCAGCTGTTTGACCAGCACCTACACCTTTCCAGCTCCTGCCTCTACCTCTGCCGTTCCCAGCACACCTGGAATAATACTCCTCCTCCCTACCCCTTCTGTCAGTGTCCCTTGTCCCACTTCGTCTAGCCGATGAAGACTCACTTTCTCAGGGAGGTCTTCCCTGGTCCCTTACCTAGAATAGGGCCCTGGTGGCACTTTCATGAGATCCTGTGTCTCCATAGCACTCCTAACATACCACTCTTGGGATTATCTATTTATAAGCAGAAGTACTTACTTAGGGCCAGGTCATCCTCTAGAAAGCTCATGAGAGCTCACATACTCACTACTGACAAGTGGACAGGGTGCAGTTTAGACCAGCAGGTGGGGGAAACTCTCTGAGGAGAGCTGGCATCACGTTTCCAGTCGAATCGTTAGGGGCACAGACGCAAGGAGCCAAGGGGCACGGTGCTCTGCACTAGCCCGGCCCAGCCCAGGGCAGGGGGAGGGGAGCAGCACTGCGTACCTCATTGCCGGCACCGGGCAGAAATGTCTTCACTTTGATGGTCTTTCCTGGAGCTGGAAAGGGCGACTCCATGAGACTCCTCATGAAGGGATAGACCAGGGCAGCCGAGGTCCCGCGCCGGCGCTCCACCTCGTCTAGGACCTGTGCCCACCGCCAGCAGCCCAAAGGAAAAGGGTGTTGGGAGCTGTCCTCCCCACCAAGAAGAGAGCACGCTGGCATCTGACCAGACTAGGCCAGCAGCCGGGAGCCCAGAGGGCGGCCCTGCCAGGACCTTTGCCCCCTTCCCATTTTCTTGGCACTGCGTCATTGCTCAGCTCCCTCAAGGGTCTTGCTCTAGTTCCCATGAGGGGAGGGGTGGCAGCTGTGCAAAGGACACAGCACCTGAGTCAGCACCCTGGCTGCTCCAGGGACTCCGGCTCCAGCCACGGCCCGTGGTGGGCAGCAACAGGAAGTCACTGCCACCGCAGGAGTTGGGGCAATGCCAGTTGGCCAGGCAGGGCTCAGGCACAAGGAGTCGCTGGCTCGCATTTGCTCTGCCTGCCCGCCTCCCGCGCACAGGTGGTTTTCTCATCTGCGCTGGTGCCCATGCGATCCGCCTAGGAGTGCTGTCAGCTGTGGGGCGGGGAGGAAGCCAGCGCCTCTTACCTTGGAAAACAGGCCGAAGCATCCAAGGCGGCTGATGACACAGTACACCTCTGGCAACCGAGGCCCTTTCCCGCTTGGCTGGGCAGGACAGAATGAGGAAAAGAGAAAGACAGACACATGGGATGCATGAGAGCCATATCTGATGAGGACGAAGAACCGCTTCACTAGTTGAGGATGACTCCCAACCTTCGCCATACCCAAGCAGGTCCCCAAAGAAAGATCACCATTCCCGAGGCCAGGGCCAGGCTCCTCCCATGCGCTACACAGGCTTCCTCCTTCCTCCCAGGACAATACAGAAAGCAGGTGGCAATGGACAGAGCAGGGTGGCAGAGGTTACAGGGAGATACGCAGATTCGTGTTCCTAAGGCTGCAATCCACAGGAGGTGACGATGAGGAGAAGGACTTGTGTTTTTTGTTGTTTGTTTGTTTTTGGCTTTTTGAGGTAGGGTTTCACTGTAGTCCAGGCTAACCTGGAATTCACTATGTAGTCTCAGAGTGGTCTCGAACTCATGGTGATCCTCCTACCTCTGCCTCCCAAGTGCTGGGATTAAAGGCGTGAGCCACCACGCCTGGCTCAGACTTCTATATATTTTTAAAATTTTTTTGTTTATTTTATTTATTTATTTGAGCACAACAGACAGAGAGAGAAAGAGGCAGAGAGGAGAGAGAATGGGCGCGCCAGGGCTTCCAGCCACTGCAAACGAACTCCAGACGCGTGCACCCCCTTGTGCATCTGGCTAATGTGAATCCTGGGGAACTGAGCCTCAAACTGAGGTCCTTAGGCTTCACAGGCAAGCACTTAACCACTAAGTCATCTCTCCAGCCCTTGTGCATATTTTTAACAAGACATGCAGCCTTATGCCCCACACTGGCAAATTTTGCAAAATACTCTTTAAAAATGTTTTTTAAAATATTTTTATTTTTATTTATTTATTTGACAGAGAAAAAGAGGGAGAGAGAGGGAACGGATGTGCCACGGCAAATGAACTCCAGACATGTGCGCCACCTTGTGCAGCTGGCTAGCGTGGGTCCTGGGGAATCAAACCTCAGTCCTTTGGCTTTGCAGGCAAATGCCTTAACCGCTAAGCCAGCTCTCTAGCCCAAAATACCCTTTTTTCTCAGTTATTCTTTTCTCCCTTCTTTGATCCACTCCCTAGGCAGACAGAGAACTACCGTTGAATAAGTGTTCTTTAGTGTACCTCAGTCCTGGGTTTGGTAATATACAAAACACTATGAGGCATTCTTATCCCCATCTTAAAGATGAGGCAACTGAGTTCAAAAAGATTAAGCCATTGCCCAAGGCCACATAAACAGACATCTGGAGCAAGCCAGGAGTCTGTTCTAGCATTTGCTTTTTGTGGCCTTACCTCCAGATGTCCTGTTTCTACTAGGAAGGAAAGGAAAGGAACACAAAGACAGGACAGAGGTATAATACAAAGCAAAAGAGGAAGAGGTGTTTACAAGGCGGGCAGTTAGAGAGGGAGACACACACTGGGAGCGCCCCTTGTCTGGAGCCCTTCGAGCAGGCTGGGTGAGCTCACTGGTGTCCGCGCTCCAGCAAGGAGCGGGCAGGACCCTGAGGCTACTTCTGCACTGAGGGGCCCAGTGTGCCTGGTGCAGGCCTAGCTGGGAGGGAGCAGAGCAGCAGGTGCCGGCCCCTCCCGCGGGCTGCTAAGCAAATGCAGATGGGGCTCTTTCAGGCTCCGGACCTGCTGGCCATGCCACGTGTCACAGATCTAAAGAGAAGGCAGAAACTGTTTTTGTCCATATTAGGCCTGAAACTTACTCCTCTCTTTTTCTCTCCCCTCCCCCCTGCCTCCTCTAAAGCCCCGAGTGATTAAATCAAGTGTGTGGGATTTGGGTTAGAATCCTTGTGTCCAATCTACAGGAATGCCGAGCCAGTGCCAGCCCCCTTGGCAGGTCCCCAGCCCAGGCCCTCTCTGAGCACGCCAGGACAAACATGCTCTTCCCTGGGGGCAGCAGGCCCACTGCTAAGGAGCAGTTCTGTTCCATCCACGCTGGCAAAGGCAGCCTTTGGAACGCTCCTCCCTGGGCCCAGGGGGCCCCCGGCGCATGCTGGCCTCTGCCTGGCTCCCAACCTGGCATCTGGACCCCTCCCCGCTTCCCTCAGCCCCACATACTGGGCATTCAACATCCAAATACCCCTTCTCCCTAGACCGCCCTTTGCCAGGATCCAAGAGTAGCAGATGGGTGATGCTCAGAGCCAATTACGGCTCTGCCTTGCATTCTGAGTGATCTTGGACAAGCCATTCCACCTCAGGCTTTCAAGTTCTTTATCCGTAGGTCAGAGATTATAAGAACACATGGGCTAGTACAGGCATTTGATGAAGAAACATCATACACACTTGAAGCATTTGCCCAGGAGCATGATGGGTCCTAAGCAGAAGTTTATTTCCATAACCCTTCTCTTCCATGTTGACCGTCAGCCTCCCCTGCCAGATCAGCACAGGATCTGTGCCCAGCGCATCTTCCTGTACTTTCAGCATAGGGTCTGGTCTCTGATAGGTGTGTGATGCATGTGAATGAATGAATGAATGAATGGCCCCAAATCCTCCTTTCAGGGTTCTTGCTATATATGACTCCTGTGTAGGCTCTCCCTCATCTATCCCTAGATTGGTACCTGTCCAGACCTTCCACCACTAAGGTCTAGAAACCACAAAACATTGTCAACAACCTACTGGGTGACCTCTGGACGCAGTGAAACAGAGGCCCACACCCTGGCCCTGTGCTCCCCTGCTTCTCTGTAGGTCTACCTTAATCTTTTTCTCAGGACTGAAGGAAACAAAGATTGTTCTTTGCAAAATGGCATGGAATTCCGATGCCTTTCCCTTAAGTTCAAAGTATTTCCTCAGGACTCCCAGAGAAGAACCCCTGCCCTTGCTCAGGCTTTGGCCCTCCCAGACTGTGGACAGGGCCCTTCACCTGGCCAAATGTGGACTGTGAAGGCCTTGCTCACACACACAAACCACTGGGCTAACATTGGGGTCACACACACCCAGAGGTCAGTAATCAGAGGCCACAGCTCAAAGAAAGTACAAGTATAGGGCTGAAGAGATGGTTTAGCGGTTAAGACGTCTGCCTGCAAAGCCAAAGGACCCGGATTAAATTCCCCAGTACCCACATAAGCCAGATGCACAAGGAGGCACATGCATCTGGAGTTTGTTTGCAGCGGCTGAAGGCCCTAGTGCGCCCACTCTCACTCTCTCTCTCAAATAAACAAATAAAAATTATAAAGAAGAATCTCTCCTTAAAAAAAAAGAAGCCGGGCGTGGTGGCGCACATCTTTAATGCCAGCACTTGGGAGGCAGAGGTAGGAGGATCACGGTGAATTCAAGGCAACCCTGAGGCTACATAGTGAATTCCACATAAGCCTGGGCTACAGTGAGACCCTACCTCAAAAACAAAAAAGAAAAGAACAAGTACAGAAAGCTAAAAAGATCTGACAGTCCGGTAGAAGGTGATCCGCTCCGTTTCTTATTGCATATGCTCTTAGAGGTTAGGGTCCAACCAGGGGAGCTACTCTGGACTCTGCTGTCTCAAGAATGCCTCATTTGTGCAAGTGTGTGTGAGAGGAAGGCTCAGTAGATTCACTGCAGAAAGACACACAGACACAAACAGACACCCTGGGCCCATCCCCTGCCCACCAGCCTCTGAGGACTGAATGGCCTTACTCACCAGTAAGCGCCTACAGTAGCCAAAGCGTCTACTGCCATCTTCCCCAGTCAGCATGAAAGAAAAGGTCTCGCTGGAACAGGGAAGTGGGAGAGATCTCATATCAGGAAAGTCATCCGAGGAGCCAGGACAAAGCCCCACCAAGAACAGGGACTGTCATCTCAGGAGTGGGAGGAAGGGCCAGGTTGCTGAGAGACAGCAGATTGGGACTGGGGCGAGCTTCATCTAGCTGCCCATCACTGTGTGGGACAAGGAGGCTGTGCCTCCACTCTTCTTTCGGCTAGGCCAGGGGACCTCACCTACTGTACTCTGACACCGGAAGCCAGTCCTTGGCATCTGGAAAGCAAAACTGAGGAATAGCCTTGAGTCTTTCCTCTGCCTCCCGCATCTGTTTGGTGGGTCGGTCCAGCTGTGGGAAGGAGGAATAGGGGAAGAGGTGACCAAGAGATGACCAGGAACAAGGGGTGCTTAGGAAGCAGCTCCTCCTGTGTGCTTGGAAGATGGACACAGTGACAAAGTCCCTGGCCTGCATAGTCTGGTCAGGACAGTGAGATAACCAAGATTTTTTTTTTTTTTTTGGGGGGGGGAGGCACCAAGGAGGCAAGCAGAGTGATGGGAGAGAGAGAACTTTGAGAGGAGGGGCTGCACCAGAACACTGGGAAAGGCCTCAGAAAGGTGCCACCCAGGCTGCCTGGAAGGTGTGAAGGAGCCGGCAGCCACCTGAAGAGCAAGAGCATTTCAGTGCTGCAAGGAGACCAGGCTGGTGGGTGAGCTCAGGAGCAGTCAGAGGTAGGGGCGTAGGGGAGAGTGGGAGGTGACTGCTTCTGGGCCCAGGGTTTCTTTGGGAGATGAGAAAGTGCTGGAATGATTGTGGCAATGATTGTGCAGCTCTGTCAGTACAGTAAAGATCACTGAATTGTAAATTTGAATGGGGGAATTATCTATCACCCATGAATGGTGGAGAGAATGTGAGCGAGAGAGCGTGGGGAGAGTGGCCGAGGTCGCGCTCTCGGGACACTGCGGTCCTGATGAGAACGCACAGGGCGAGGGGCTCTCAGCCCTCGGCCTCTGAGCAAGTGCTCAGGCCCTGCTGCCCTCCAGGCACAGCACAGGCTTGGGCTGCGGTGGCTGGGACACCTAAGAAGGAAGCAGCAGGTGCAGGTGCCAGATGGGCCAGCAGGCAGAAGTGAACAGAAGAGGGAGGAACGGCAGGCGGGCACCTCACCTTGGGAAACTGGTAAGAGACTTCGGGGAGGTAGGTGTTCCGCGAAGGCTTCTTCTTGAGGGACACAACCACGAAGTACTCGAAGAGCTCCCGTTCCTGCCATTCAAGCAGCTCCAGCTCCAGAGTCCGGTAGCTGGGTGCGCGCTTCAGCATTGACTGGATGTGGACCAGGCGCTGCGTGTGAGCTGCGGGCAGGTCTCTCATCAGAGGACAAGCCGGCTGACCCCTCACAGACCTCCCGTCAGCCCTGTCCGCCTGACTCAGGGTCCTGCCTCTGTGGATCACCTCCACAGGCATAAGCCTCGTCTGACACACCTCAAGCTAAAGTTCTAGGGGATAATGGCAGAGAGGAGGAGTCTATACCTACATCTACACCCTCATGAAGACTCTGCCCTAACAGACAGCGGGTGGCCTGGCCCTTCTGGAGTCTCTGAGAGGCTAACAGGACTGCTGAGGCCAGGCTAGCCTAGGGCCATTGCCACCACCTGTGGTAGAAACATCCATGAAAGCTTTATCACTGGACCCCCTGATTAGAGTCCTTGTAGTTGGGCCTTTGGTCTATGTCCCCAAGTCCAAAGTCCTCCTGCTAACTTCCTTGAGGAACAGTGGATGAGGGGAAGAGGGAGCAATTCCCACATACTTAAATTACCCAATGAAGGTCTGAGCAGGGTTTCTAATATAGAAAACACAAAGATTAGTCCAAGGCCTTTGGAATACCAAGGTCACAGGAACTTTCCAGGGAGGTGGCCTTGGGGTCTCCAGAGGACCAATTTCTACAGTCTATGGCACAATTCTTACAACCAGAAAAAGTGCTTGCAGTCTGCACCCATTTCTAGCCCTCCAGACTTATAATATTTATCAGGTAATTCTAGTGCCCAGTACCTAGGGGCAACAGCTTGGGAGGATATGGGCTGAGTCAACAACCTGGCAAAGGGAGCTCAACATTTGGATTTACCATTGCAGGGCCCAGACCCAGGAAGGAACTTCTCTATAGCGTCTTGCTCTGGTGGCATGACAGCTTGCCTGTCTCTTGCCTCAGGCCAGTCTGGAATACTGGGACCACACATGCAGAGGACTGGGATGGGGTTCCAGGCCTCACCTTTGAACCTGTCGTCCGAGTCACTCTCACTCTCGCTGTTCTCATCTGGAAAAGCAACAGAAGGCATGTCTACTTACTGAGCTTCTGCCCTACAGCGAATATGTTTGGTGCTGCCCTCCCCCAACTAAATTTTCTCTCACAAGGGATGAAGCTTAACTAGGTGACTGTGGGACAATGGGAAGATATGTGAGGATACTCCTATCCTCAAGTTGCATGAGACCAGGGTCCCTCACAGCTCAGACCTTGCCCAGGCCTGATCTAGGGCAAGCTGAGGGTCTGTGCTGGGGGCTGAGCCAGCAGAGGCCTACGCCTGGAACACAAGAGCCCTGCTCAGGCAGGCCAAGATTTGAAATGGAAAACAGACCATAATGCTCAGTAAATCTGGCCTTTCCTTTTGCCAGCAGCAGATTCCCATACTAACCTCCCTTTTAGGGCCTCAGAGCCCAAAGCCTGAAGGAACCAGCCCAGGCCAGGGCTGACTTCCCTCACTGGCCCGCCCACCTATGTGACCTTTTTTTTTTTTTTTGGCAGGGCTCTACCCTCCTAGAAAGTAGAAGGATCCCATGACTGGCCCATGGCAGGTAAACTGAAGTCAGCCCTTGCCTCTCCAACTGCCAATGCCTAAGGGCCCCCAGAGGGTGGAATCAGCTTAGGCATCAAGGCCTACCTCGCAATGACGCCGTCTCCAGGCTGGACATAGACAGCTTTTTTAACCTCTTCTTTCCTCTCTTGGCATTGTATATGGAGTTAATTCTTTGGACAAGCTGAGTGAGAAAAGGAGAAAGGTGACCCTAATGCCCACTGCCTCTATTTCCATGCGTGGTGCAAGCTTTCAGCGCTCTCTCTACGCGCTGGGTTGGGTGCAGCACTGGCCTTCCTGCTGAAGCTGCCCAGGTGGAGGCTCACCAGCCTCGTAGCTTCTCCAGCTACCTTGTTTCCCGGGAGTGGTCTCCTGCCCCAAGACAAGGACACTAAACTTAGCTCCCCCGAGGAAGGAACTGTGATCAAACTAGACAGGATGAGAGCTCCTGGGACCCAAGAGTCATTGAACCAACTGAGACAAAGAGCTTCTGGGATGCAAAAACAGGAACAAGGATTCTAGCCTTTCCCCTCTGGGCCTTAACCTGGGGCCCTCACAGGAAGAAGCTAAATTCCCACTATACCCAAGCATTGTTTGCAGGCTAAAAATATCATTTAGCTAAATCCTGCACTTCTGAGCTGAGGACCCGGGTCTAAGCGCCACATGTGCAAATCATTGCTGAAAGCTCTTCAATCTCAAGAGATAGAGAAGAAAGGAGCTGGCCCCAATCCTCAGGTCTCTGGAAGCCTGGGAATGCTTATATGTGCACCCGACCCCCAAATTCACCTATCTCACTCGGGAATGGGGCTTTTCAGCTAGTCTTTTCCTCCTCTAACATCCATACTGCGAAGGCAATGGACCAAGGAAACAAGGGATTCACAACTGACTCAAAGGGAATTGAGGAAACAGCGTAGATTGAGCAAGCCAGGAAGGCAGGCGGACCAGAGCTGAGCTGGCCGGCTGCCCTCCCACCTGCCTCGCGCTGTGCCGTGGGCTCCAGGCGGGGAGGATACCTTGGGAATGCGGCGGGCCCTGCGGCTGGACAGCAGCTCGCTCGTGGTGCTGAGGCTGTCCTCATTGAGGCTGGAGGGTGAAGACGGCAGGCTCAGCTGAGCCAGCAGCAGCATGTCGTCATGGCTATGCCTCTTGGGTAATCGTGGCAGCCGATGGCTCTTTCTCTCGGACCAGTTCCCACTACGCAGGGACTGACTGCTGGGCTTCAGGGACAGCTAGCACAGAGGACAGGATTTGAGAGAGGGGCTCACCACAAATGTCTTGCCAGTACCCATCTGTGGGATCTGGGGGCAGAAGCCAGAGGCTCTCTCCAGTTTCATGCTGGAAATCCTATGTACTGGGAGTTCCTCTTTTAAGACCTTAGCTGCTCAAAGGCCAGGTAAGGGCTAGATTATACAACTGCTTCCCAAAAGAATGCCTCACTACCTGTGCCAGAAAAGCAGCAGCAAGACTAAGAAAGCGAGCTCATCAAGCGAGAAGAACAGAGACAAAGCAGGAAGTGTCCAGAAGTTGCCTGGTCTTTGGGAATGTGGAGGGCGGGGCCTGTCTTCCCACCTCCCCACTGAGCCAGTCCCACCTGCCAGCCTGCTCTGCTTGTGACCCTGGCAGCCTGGCCATGTCCACTTCCTCCAGGGAGAAAAGAGAGTTCTGAGCTCTGGCCACCAAAGCTGGGGCAAAGTGTACCCTTGTACTCATCATGAAGCCCTGGGCTTCCTCTCTCTCTCTCTCTCTCTTTCTCTCACCTTGATCTACATCCCCACCCCTCTCCATCAACATAGATGCTCTGAAGTACAGGACACCTACTTGGCAGTGGATCCCATGCACTGCTGATAAGAACTGTGCCCCCTGAGGATCCCCACATGATGCCTGGATCTGCCTCTCCTCACTCTTCAGCAAACATTCCTTTCTCTCCGCAGCTCCCTACCCAATTAGTCTGTCGATACAAATTCAATGGAAGTCTAGCTGAAGAGGACATTAGAGGGGTAAATGCTTTATGAAAACTACCACATGATTTCAAAGCCAAAAGAAACAACTGCTATAAAATACCCAAGTCCTTTGTGTTGGAGAGATGGCTTAGCCACTAAAGCATTTGAAAAGCCTAAGGGCCCAGGTTTGATTCCCCAGAACCCACGTAAACCAGATGCACATAGTGACACATGTCTGGAGTTCATTTGCAGTGGTTAGAGGCCCTGACATGCTCATTCTCTCCCCGTTCCCATACGTAAATAAAAATAAAATATAAGCCGGGTATGGTGGCGCATGCCTTCAATCCCAGCACTCAGGAGGCAGAGGTAGGAGGATCGCTGTGAGTTTGAAGCCACCTAAGACCACATAGTGAATTCCAGGTCAGTTTGGGCTAGAGTAAAACCCTACCTCGAAAAACCAAAAATAAATAAATAGAATAAAATATAAAAAAGTACCCAAGTCCTTTCATTTGCACAGGTAAGAGTCACCTGGGCAGGTCAGAGAAAGCCTGTCTCCTCGCCCTCCCGACTACTTCTCCCTCGCACCCTGGCAAGACCAGAGTGACCTATGTCTAGCATCCTCCTTTCATACTTTGCCATTCTTCTCACTCTGCCATTCTTCAAACACTCCTTTTTGCTCCCTCCAGCAAGAGGTCCTCCTCATACTGGCTGGATCTCCAACTCCAGCTGTGCGTGCCCACCCCCTCAAATGCCAGAGCAGAGACTTTCTGACCGGGCTGCAGAATGCCAAGACTCCAGCCAGAGCCCGGACTTCCTGTTTCCGCAGAAAGGGAGGAGGACTACTGATGGGAGTCTCCAAGAGCTCTTGATCTGATTTTGCTGCTCAGAACCCAGGCAGCGAGAGAAAGCAAGCACGACCGGACGCCCTGAGCACACATCTCAATGGTTCACGGGGGTTCTGACATGGCAGAGGTCCCAGGGCGCATGACTATCTCCCGGGGCGGCACTCTGCCAGGCACTGGCTGGGGAGCCAGACCAACTGAAAGCCGGGCCCACACCTGGAGAGGACAGGCCCTCCCCGCTGCCCTTGCCCTGCCCACACCACAACGGCATTACCTGCACGGGTGGGTTGTTGTACTTCCTGTCTTGGGGACTCCACATCCTGTGCAAAGAGTCCAGGGAGTTCTCAGACAGTTGCTGGGATTTTCGTCCAGCTCTTCGATTCTTTAAGTCCACATCCTCATACGGATTCTCCTTGGGTAGCTCTCCTGCAGAAGAGGCAAAGTTAACAGAAGAGAGAGCAGGGAAGAAGGAAGCATACACAAACACACACACATTCTCTCTCTCTTTCTCTCTCTCTCTCTCTCTCTCACACACACACACACACACACACACACACACACACGCATACACAGAATTTCTGTGAGTCGAAGAGAAGGGTTTCTGCCTGGCCCTTCAGCTCATGAGTCACACAACTGCCCGTCTGCAGCAGGGAGGCTACAAACAGATCCTGGCTCCAAGTCCAGAAGCTGAGGCCCCTGCTCCCCACCTCCAGTTCATCTCAGCTCAGTGTTGTCTGGCCTCTGCTTTATAAATTCAGGGATTGCACAAGACTGGCTGAGCTGCCCTGCTTGTGCCCAGCCAGAGGACAAAGCCAGCACTACAAGTCTGCCCCTGGCTCCAGCCCCTCTGCTAGTAAAGCCCTCCGGAGATACACATTGCTAGACAGAAATGGCTTTCAGGAGTTCCGTAGCCATCCACTTTCACAACTCTCAGTGGGTCTCCCTGGGACGCAGTTTCAGTCCTCTAACCTACTACACTGTTCAACGAGTCAGGATAGGGGTCTTGTCTGAGGCAGCCTTCAACCAAAAGGATGACAGGCAACAGGGAGCACTCAGTCACTGGTCAACGGATCTCTCTCACCGTAATGTCTGTCTAGCTCCTTGACTGCTGATCTCAGCAGAAAGAGAGCTGTCCGCACTCCCTCTTTGGCACAGCCTCCTGCAGTGACACGGGGGGTGTGCAAGGCTTGGAACAGTCTGCGCCGAGGAGGAGGGGGAGTTCGTGCTTCTAAAAGCTCTGGCAGTGGGCACTGACTGTACTGACGCTACCAATAATCTCAGAAAAGTCCCAAAATAGTTGGTGCCCTTAGAAACCATAACATGGAGCTGAAGAGGTGGCCCAGTGGTTAAGACACTTGCCTGCAAAGCCTAATGACCCAGGTTGGATTCCCCAGTACTGATGCAAAACCAGGTGTGCAGGGTGGTGCATATATATGGAGTGCATCTGCAGCAGCAAGAGGCCCAGGTGTGCCCATTCTCTCTCTCTCTCTCCTTTTCCTCTCTCTCTCTGTCTCTCCTTGCAAATAAATAAAAATCTGTAACATGTTGAGAGCCACTCTATCCCTTTCTTACCAGTTACACCCTTCTACTCCGTTCCTTCCAATACATAGCTAGGCTTTTCTGAAGTGCAATAATATGAACAGCCACCCCAGTCCTCGCTTAATCACAGCAGCGGAATCAAAGGGGTGACAAAGTCCACAGGACCTCCAAGCGATAGCATTCCTCACTCTCCTTCCCCTTTGTCTTTCTGAATCCTTGCCCCATTCCCACTGCCACTGCATGGAACTTGGGACCTTTACTGAAGTAACCCTGGTGGAGCTGGACTCATTCCAGAAGCATGAGCAGCGAGACTTGAGTGAGCTTGGGTGACTGCTGAGCCCCGCTCAAGTCCTGCAGCCTCTGGCCTGTGCCTTATGCCCCACAGCGTCGCAGGCATGTCAAATTGGAAACAAAGGTTGCTGGGACTGCAACTCTCCTAGACAGGACATAGGAGAAAAACCAAATCCAATGTGCTTAGAGATGACTGAAAAAGCTAAGGTTCTCCTACTAAACTGTGGCATCCACTTTTTACTATCATGAGAAATCACAATGGATTCAGGAAATGCCCTTGCAGAGATAGAGGAGTGAAAGGAGGGTTTCAGTCACAGCTAAATTAACTGTACCAAAAGCAATATAAATCTCTGAAAATTTATGAGTCAAGATAGGTCAAGAAGAGATTGGATGAAATGACTCCCAACATTGCACAGTCGCAGCAATGCAGCAGACCTTTTCCTGTAATACAGTCATGCCATTAAAATGACTTGTCTCCATTCCAGGGCCCTGACTAAGCAAAGCGGGCCCAGCACTCTGGCCTCAAGAAGTGGAATCACAAACCAGCATCCCCTGCGTGGCATTCCCAGGCCACCCCATTATGGGGTGTGCTTTGGGAGGAGTGAGGGTAGATTTTCTACTTCTTGATCCCTCTCTAATATATAGTTTGTAAGGGTGAAGGGTGATCCCATAAAACAGTGCGAGCATCACTGTCCAGCTAAGGATGGGGAGAACACTTATTCCCAGGCTCATGAAAGCTAATCTGTCTTGGGTTAAGTGACCAGCCAGAATCCTTATCATTGTTCCCAACCTACAGGCAGACCTGTGTCCATCATTTTTGATCAGGATTGCTTTAAGTTATTAGCATGTTGGGTTGCTAGACTAACCTGTTTATTTGTAGGATATTCAGAAGCAACCCTCGGTTGTAACAACCAAAACAATCTCTAAACATCACCAAACCCCCTGTCAGGGTGGGAGACATGCAGTGAGAAAAGGGAGTTACACAGGCAGATGGCTGGAACTGCCCCTCACTGAGAACCAATGTTTTAGGCTTTTTTCTCCCCGAGGTAGGGTCTCACTTTTAGTTCAAGCTGACCTGGAATTAGTCTCAGGGTGGCCTCAAACTCACAGCAATCCTCCTACCTCTGCCTCCCAAGTACTGGGATTAAAGGCGTGTGCCACCACACCCGGCTTGTTTTAGGTATTTTTAAACTTCCTAATAAGCTTGAGTACCATGCCATGAGTCCTGAGTCTAATTCTTTTTCTTTTCATCCTTTCTTCCTTATCTGTTTCTCTTCTTTCCCTAACATCATTTTTTTTTGGTGGGGGGGGGGGGAGAATGGGAATGCCACAGCCTCCAACTGCTACAAACAAACTCCTGACACATGCGCCACCTTGTGCATCTGACTATACAGGGGTACTGGGGAACTGAACCTGGATCCTTTGGCTTTGCAGGCAAGTACCTTAACCATTAAGCCCACTCTTCAGCCCCCAGAGTTTTAATTAGCAATACAAAATCTAGAGCTCGGGCTGGAGAGATGGCTTAGCGGTTAAGCGCTTGCCTGTGAAGCCTAAGGACCCCGGTTCGAGGCTCGGTTCCCCAGGTCCCATGTTAGCCAGATGCACAAGGGGGCGCACGCGTCTGGAGTTCGTTTGCATAGGCTGGAAGCCCTGGCGTGCCCATTCTCTCTCTCTCCCTCTATCTGTCTTTCTCTCTGTGTCTGTCGCTCTCAAATAAATTGAAAAAAAAAAAAATTAAAAAAAAAATCTAGAGCTCCAAGAAAAAGATGGAAGGATAATGAGGCCCAGAGAAGTAAGTCATGCAAAACTGATAAACTTCAGTGACAACTTGAAGAGACACCTGGAAAATCCCAGTACCACCTCTGAAATGCCTACTTCCTGCCTAGCCCGACTGCCAGCCTCTTTCTTTGCTGATAACTGCGCCAAGCCCCTGCCTCCCTGCTTTGGTCTGGTCCCCCATGCAGCCCTGGCACATTTGCCAGCCCCAACCTCATAGATCATCCCTGATGACTCTTCTGTCCCACAGACAAAATCCCTATCACCTCTGCAGGCAGGGGGGTGGGGAGCAGCTCAGCGGGTGAGGATGTGCGAAGAAGAAGACCCTGGAAGCACCAAACCGAGTTTACCAAGAACATGCAGACCCCAGAGCAAGGTGTGGGAGGCAGCGCAGAGCTTCCTAGAGAGCAGAGCTGGGGGCAGCTGGAGAAGCCAGAGCTGGGTGGAGAGTCCTGGAGAGGCTTTAGCAGGCATGGATGGAGACAGAGCCTGGCAGACTGCAGGGCCTTCACTCGTATTCCTGTCCTTAGGATGGTCCTCACTGCACTTGGAGGAGGACAGAGTGGTCAGCCCTTGTCTCAGACGCTCGGTCTCTGCCCAGCCCCACCTCACCCAGCTCAGCCGGGAAAGCAGGGTGGGGGTGGGAGGCTCAACCTCTTTCCAGTTTGCTCATAAGAGACAAAGGGGGGCTGGAGAGATGGCTTAGTGGTTAAGCGCTTGCCTGTGAAGCCTGAGGACCCCGGTTCAAGGCTCAATTCCCCAGGACCCACGTTAGCCAGATGCACAAGGGGGCGCACACATCTGGAGTTCGTTTGCAGTGGCTGGAGGCCCTGGCGCGCCCATTCTCTCTCTCTCTCTTTCTCTTTTCTGTCTGCCAATCTCAAATAAATAAAAACAAAAAAAAAATTTTTTTAAAGAGACAAAGGGATCCCTAATAATTTCTGTTTTGCACTCTTTTAAAAGAGGTCTGCAAGAGCCCACGCTTAGCATATTGACCCTTCTGAAGGGAGAATACAAGCCCACCAAGCCTGACCCCCACTCTCCCCACAGTTCCTTGGGGTATTACACACACATGAAACACCCCCTTCCCCTCCCTACTGCCTCACAACTGGAAGAACCAGTTTGAAACCAGCATGTGCACCGGAGCCCAGAACAGCCAGGCTTCCTGGACCACAGCCATGGCTGCGGCCTTGGGTCTGCAGTTTCCCTTCCCACCTCTCTTCTGTCTCTAACTAGCTGTTTCTCCTTGGTCTCTGCCTTTCCCCTTCACTTCCACAGCAGGGAAAAGGCCAGGCTGGGGCCCAGCTCCCCAGGGGCCATCTGTTACCCACCCGCCAAGCCATGGCACCAATTCCTGACAGCCCCAGCACTTGCCCCGGGCTGTGCCCCTTGGCTGCTTTGCTTGCAGGTGGCTGCCCTCTGTCCTGATTGTTGCCCAGCTGGGGGTGAACTAGAGAAGGCAGAAAGTAGAGGCTGCAAAGGCTTTGCAGGACAGATTGACTGGCCCTGTCCCCAGCTCGCATCCCACTGAAGTTCCTGGAAGCCCTCCCTGGGCCCCAGCTAGCTGATGAGAGTGGGAATCTTAGCAAGAATGTAGCCGAGGCCACTCCACATAACTCCCTAACAAGCTGCTTCCTTGGGTGCATTTTTCAGTGTCAGGCTCAGAATGCAAACGATTATGAGGCTTTGTAGAAGAGCATCTTCCAAGGGCAGATGTCATGTTAGACAAGCGAGAATTAACAGCCCAAGGAAACAGCAAGACAACACTTTCATTTCAAATTCTTCTACTGCAGATTAGCAGGCAAAACTTCAGCCTGCCTGGAGTGTCCCATCTCATAACCCAAGCATCACATCAAGTGTGGGCCAGGGCCCAGCAAACTCCGCAAGGCCCCTTACTCAAGTCTGCGATGCTCCCGACTTCTAACAGGCCAGTGAGATGTACCCAAAATGGAGATTTAGCATAAGTGCTTTCTGACTCCTTCATAGACCCATTATCACATGCCCGGAACAAAGCTCCCTTTGTCCCTGAGGAATTGAGGTAGCACAGAGCTGGATAATCCAGCTAGAACCAGAGCAGAGGCTGGGCAAAACCAAAAAGGCCCCCGGAAGTCGCAGCCACTGATCAATCCTAAATTGAAAGAAAAAAAAAAAGTGAAACCCAACATTCAGAGTTTAGCAACAAGAGACTCTTGGGATCCTCTATGTACTAAGAGGGCTTCAAATTCTTGAAACTCTCTATGTGTGGGGAAAGGCATAAACCAACCAGAAACTGAAGAGGAAAAAATATTCTCCCATGAATTTCCCTCGAGTCTCTGTGATCAGGTCCTCTGACTGAAGCTGGGCCGCTATGGGATACAGAGAAGGAGAAACATGCCCAGGGCGCTGCCCTGACCATAGACTCAAACCCACCTGCCCACCCCGCAAAGCCCAAACACCCAAGTCAATGCCTGGGTCACTCCCCTGCCCTCTCTCCTATACCCTCCTCCCTTCTTCCTTTCCTCTATTCTCTATAAAATGCTCCAAAGTTCCAGAAGTTAGCCAAGCAATTAGGGAAGACGCCCCAACCCAACTTCACCCTAAACAGTCCTTCCCCCTACCTCTACCTCATCCATCCAAGGAGCCAACAAGACGTCCCTCCCCCATATTTTCTTGCCACTTCATTTTTTTTCCAAAGTGGAAAAAGTTCTAACAAGTAAGGGGCGAACACCCTCTTCCTCTAAGAAAGTCCAGGAAATAGCTCTGTTGTGCAGGACAGGGCCTCTGAAATTCTTTCCCGAAACAACCCTTAACAGAGCCTTGGATCGTGAACAGTGGTGGGGGGCGGGGGGGTTGAAGCCATGCATCTTCTCCTGTTTCAATTCAGTTCGTACAAGAATATATCCCTGCCCCAAATCTTTGGAGAGGGCCTCAGTCCCGCCCGCCAGGTACGCCGCAGGGATGCCAGAGGCATCCTTTCTCTGGCTGCTCTAGCTGCTCCCAAGACTTCCCATGCACGCTAAACAACTTCTGTCAGATGAGCGGATTGGAAAGGATGGAGGGTTTCCTCTACTGGGGCCACCTTCCTCTCTAATGTGTTAACTAACCCCGTGCTCTCCAGCTTTAAGGCCTGAAACCGAGCAAGGCACTTCTGAGCTCAGGAGCAGACAGCACACTCCACTAGTCTATCCTGTACACGTGTTCTGAGCAGAACCAAAGTCCCCTACTAACAAATATATTAAAATGTATACCCAAAACAGCTAGGCATGATGTGTCTGTCATATCCATAATCCTGGTACTCAGAAAGCTATGGCAGGAGAATTGAGAGTTTGAAACTAGCCTGGAATACACAGTGAATTCCAGGCCAGCCTGGACTACACAGCAAGACAAATGGAATAGAAGCATATTGGCTGGGCACAGTAGCACGCCTTTAATCCCAGCACTCAGGAGGCAGAGGTAGGAGAATCCAGTGAGCTTGGGGCCAGCCTGGGGCTACAGAGTGGGTTCCAGGTTAGCCGGGGCTAAACTAAAACCCTACCTCAAAAAAGCCAGGCGTGATGGTGCATGCCTTTAACTCCAGCACATGGGAGGCAGAGGTAGGAGGATTGCTGTGAGTTTGAGACCATCTTGAGACTACATAGTGAATTTCAGGTCAGCCTAGGCTAGAGCAAGACCCCACCTCGATAATAAATGAAACAAGCCAAAAATGAAAAGAATATAAAAAAATAAACCCTAGGCTAGAGATATAGCTTAGCAGTTAAGGCACTTGCCTGCGTAGCCTAAGGACCTAGGTTCAAATTCCCAGAACCCATGTAAACCAGATGCACATGATGGCACATATGTCTGTATGTAGTTCATTTGCAGTGGCTATATGCCCTGGTGTGCCCATTCTCTCTCTCTTATTCATGAATAAATAAATTTTAAAAAATTAAATAAAATAAAACCAACACAGGCTCACAGTCCATTCTTCTGTTAACAAGGTTACTAACACCATACTCTGTACTTTGTTGGAAAACTATTCTCTAGAGTATTAAACTTGTGCCCCTCTTCAGAGCAAAAGGAATTGACAATTCCAGACTATATTTTCAAGGGCATTTTATATATAGCAAACAACCTTGGAAGATGGCTATAGTGTCTCCCTCCTAGCTGGAAACAGATCTGTTGCCATACCAGAAATGATAATTTCTTCTTACAGGGCAAATGGGCACGTTTGCCAGCAATCCTTGAAAACACTGGGGTCTCCTAAGCATAGGATCCTCAGCTGGGACATACAGCACTTTCTACCTGGGCCTCCCCAACACTACCCCATAGGATTGGGACTAAGGGGACCCAAGGCAATACAGAGCTCCTGCTGCGTGCTGTGCTATGAATAATAAAATGCTTTGTCTGTGACCCAAGAGCCTTGTGTCTTCTGTCAGAATCTACGAAACTGGGTTATGCAACTTGTTAAATTTGTATTTCCGACTGTGTCCCTTCAAAATTCACATGATAAAAGCCTAACCCATGCCAGGCGTGGTGGCACATGCCTTTAATCCCAGTACTTGGGAGGCAGAGGTAGGTGGATCATCATGAGTTCAAGGCCACCCTGAGACTACATAGTGAATTCCAGGTCAGCCTGAGCTAGAGTGAAACCCTACCTCAAAAAAACAAAGGAAAAAAAATGGCCTAACCCTAGACTTTAGATGGGGTCTTTGGAAGGTAATTAGGCCAAGAAGGTAGGGCCCTCATGAAGGGACAAGTACCCTTATAAAAGGGACCCAGGGGAGCTGGAGAGATGGCCTAGCAGTTAAGCACTTGCCTGTGAAGCCTAAGGACCCCCGTTTGAGGCTTGATTCCCCAGGACCCACGTTAGCCAGATGCACAAGGGGGCTCACGTGTCTGGAGTTCATTTGCAGTGGCTGGAGGCCCTGGCACGTCCATCCTCTCTCTCTCGGCCTCTCTCTGTCGTCCTCTCTCTCACTGTCTGTTGCACTCAAATAAATAAATAAAAATACTAAAAGAAATCATTAAAAAAAAAATAAAAGGGACCCAGGGACCCCACTATGCTCCCTTCACCATGCAGCCATGTGAGGACACTGGGGGATGATAAATGTCATCTATCAGGAAGTAGGCTCTCATCAGACACTGAATCCAGGGCTGGAGAGGTGGCTCAGCAGTTCAGGAATTTGCCTGCAGACACTGAACGTACCAGTGTCTTAGTGCCAGCTCACCTAACCCTGGAAATGACTTAAGAAGTATTACTGGGCTGGAGGAATGGCTTAGCAGTTAAGGCGTTTGCCTGCAAAGCCAAGGGACCCAGGTTCGATTCCCCAGGACCCACGTTAGCCAGATGCACAAGGGGGTGCACATGTCTGGAGTTTGTTTGCAATGGCTGGAGGCCCTAGTGTGCCCATTCTCTCTCTCTCCCTCTTTCTCTGTGGAATCAATAAAAATAAAGAAAAAGTATTACTACTGTCCTTGTTCATATCATCATATCACCCTGATTTTGTAGGAGAAAGCCAGAGCCCTCACAATAGTGAAGGGATTTGCTTAGAGGTACAAAACTAAGGAAGAGTACCTGTCAGGCTCTCAAGTCTTCCAAAAACACAAGGAAGGAACAAGGTCATCCGCCCCGTCCCTGATCTGCAGATCACTCAGGGTCAGGCTACTCACTCCACGGCTCTGCCTTGCTAGGGTGCTTCCTTTAGGTCCATTTCCAGAAGTTACGCCAAAGTGGGACCATGCTGGCCCACAGGGTGTGAGGCAAATTTGTAAGCATTTCTTCCAGTTGCAGCTCTACAGACCCCAGAGATGACCCACCCACCACCTCCATCACTGCTTACCCACAATATCTTCATAGGCATTCTCTTCTAAAGTGCTTTTGGATCCAAACTTGGGTTGGCTCTCAGTACCATTCTCAGTGGGAGAAGAGGGATACAGGGACTGGACACTGGATGCATCCTCGAACTCAAAGGATTTTCTGAGGATAACAAGAGCAAAAGACGTTTGGATTAAACCAGGTAGGTCCCTGCTGACTTGCTAGGAAATAGCCATGGGCAACAGTAAAGACTGGAGGCCTCCCTCCTACCACCTGCACCCGTTCCATGCAGATGAAGACGCAGGGGCCAAGAGGGCCCAGCCTGAGTGGCCCGCGAGGCGCTTAAGCTTAAGAATACCAGCATTAGATAACACCTCCCATGGCGTGGCCACATGCAGTCAGGTGCTATGCTCAACGCACCTGTGTGCGCATCATCTCACAGACCTTCACGACAGCGCCGGCAACTACTGCGCCATTTTACAAGTGAAGAGACTGAAGTGACAGAAGCAGGACTTGCCCAGACTGCTTCGGCCACAGCCTGAGCTTCCAACAACTTTGACCTGACCTAGAAAGCATCCTGCTTGAGAAGAACCTACCATTTCCTGGGCTGGAGAGATGGCTTAGTGGTTAAGGCCCTTGCCTGAGAAGCCTAAGGACCCAGATTTGATTGTCCAGGACCCACATAAGCCAGATGTACATGTATTTGGACTTCGTTTGCAATGGATGGAGGACCTGGCGTGCCCATTATCTCTATCTGTCTCTTTCTTGCTCTCAAATAAATAAATAACTTATTTTATTTTATTTGAGAAAAGGGGGGGGAGAGAGAGAGAGAGAAAGAATGGGTGCACCAGGGCCTTCAGCCATTGTAAACCAATTCCAGACTCATGCACCACCTTGTGCATCTGGCTTATGTGGGTCTCGGGGAATTGAACCTCAGTTCTTTGGCTTCGTAGGCAAATGCCTTAATGGCTAAGCCATCTTTTCAGCTTAAAATAAATAAATATTTTCTTATATTTTATTTTTATTTATATTTGACAGAGAAAGAGGCAGAGAGAGTATGGGTGCAACAGGGCCTCCAGCCACTGCAAACAAACTCCAGACACATGCACCACGTTGTACATCTGTAAACACGTGGGTCCTAGGGAATTGAACCTGGGTTCTTTGGATTTGACATCTCTCCAGCCCCATAAATAAAATATTTCTTTTTTAAAAGAAAGAATCTACCATTTCCATGGGAATAGAGAGCCAGACTGGCCTCCTAGTGAGGGCTCTGTGCAGGCTATGAGAACTCAGCACTGGGAGCTCAAGTCCAGGACGTAAGACGGTGGAGAATCAGTTGGTACAAGGTGGTTTATTGAAACAGGAAAGGCTAAGACCTGAAAACAAGGCACACCTCTTCTGAGGTGGAGCTTGGAGGACAACTTGATGCGTCTTCCCCCGCTCCAGGTAAACTGTTTGCTCATTTCCATTCCCTAGGTAATTTCAACCACAGCTTTTAGATCCTAAGATGGCCTGAACATAAATCATTCCCTCTTCCTCCCCTCCCTTCTTTGAATACAAGAAATAATCTTTCAGTCCTTAAAATAAAAAAAAAAGTTAAAAAACAGAACAAAAACCCAGCCAGGCATAGTGGTGCATGCTTTTAATCCCAACACTGGGGAGGCAGGAGTAGGAGGATAGTTGTGAGTTCAAGGGAGTTCCTACCTCAAAAAATCAAATATATATACACTATCACACCTGGAATAATTGACACAAACTTACCATCTTCACTCCTCAGGGGAAACATGCTCCAGGTATATAAACACAAAAGCTTACACATAGGATGAAGAGATGGCTCAGCAGTTGAGGCACTAGCCAACAAAGCCTGAGGATTTGGGTTCGATTCCCCAGTACCCATGTAAGCCAGATGCACAAGGTGGCACGTGTGTCTTCATGTGTTCATTTGCAGTGGATAGATGTCTGCACAAATGTGTGCATGAAGACAAAACAAGCTTGGCAGGCTGGGGAGAATTAAAGAGCCAGTGAGCATTCTGGGGTGGGCCAAAGCACAGGAGTGTCCTGAGCTGCTCTGGCTCAGGGGTCAGAATGTGCCTGCCCCTCTCTGCACAGAGCTGGCACGTTTAGATGAGAGGTGGGTGTGCGGGATGAAGCCCGAAGTTCAGGAGCAGAATGAAGAGTCCCCGGAAGTGAAGCAAGATGAACGCCCACCTAGTTCGGGGACAGATGACTTAGGAGTAGGTCTTCTGAAGGAAGCGTGCTTCCCCCTACCCAAATTCCGACGACAGATGCCTGTCAACTTCCACCAGCTCCAGCTTCCAAGTCATTCCTGGGAGCTGTCCCTGTCAGTCCAGAGTCCAAAATGTCAAGACTGACCAGGAATGAGAGCCTCAGAATAGTACAGTTCTTTTTTTTTTGTTTTTCTTTTCTTCTTCTTCCTCTTCCTCCTCCTCTTTTATTTTATTTTATTTTTTTTTATTTTTTTTTGAGGTAGGGTCTCACTCTACCCAGGCTTACCTGGAACTCACAGCAATCCTCTTACCTTCTACCCTCCCAAGCACTGGGATTAAAGGTGTTCACCACCATGCCTGGCTTCAGAATAGGTAGTTCTTGGAGTTGGCCAAGAAGCAGGTAAGATCTATTAGTCTTCCTTTTAGGATCCAAGAACCCATGTGGCCTGAAGGCCCTCGGAAGAGAGGAACCGTGTCACTCACTAATGACAAAATGTGCCCTGTGGTAGAGCTTCACCGGAGCAGCCACTTCTCAGTGTGGGCACTCATTCACACAGTAGCAGTGAGGCCGGCAGCCCACGAGTCCTCGACGTAAAAACAGGTGGCTTTGACCTTCCCTTGAAGACCAGGGAAGCGCTGACAATCCCAGCTGTGTCCCAAGGACCAAACCCAGCCGACATCTTCAGTGCACAGCCCTGGAGAAGGGCTTCCTCTCCCCCCAGTCCAGAGCGGAAGAACCAGCCCAGTTTTCACTGCCACGCTTCTAAGTGTGCCGGCACTCACTCACACAGCGCTCCAGCGACCCACGCCATTCTGCTCCTACAGCCTCCAAGTTAAAAAAGAAAACAGAAAAAACGGCTATCAACCCCACTGCAAGACGCAGGAGAGGCATGCCTTACCTGTTCTGTGACTTGCGGTGAGCGCGTGTGTCCTTCTTGGGTCTCCGGGTGACTGGGGGGGCTGGGGTGGAGGGCAAGGGGGGTGGAGCAGCAGGTGTGGGTGAAGGAGGTAGACCATTGCTTGGCTTACTCTTAGGGTTCTTATCAGCCTCATATTCAAAGGTGCGCTTGGGTTTGGGGACAGGGTTCACAGCGGGATCTGGGGAGCTCTTTGACGACAGCCGCTGGGAGCTTGGGCTATTTCCAGGGGTCCCTGGCTTTGTGGAGCCACTGCCTTCCCTGTCCAGGGGTGGACCTGCCTCCCCGCCAACTCCAGCCACTCCTACTGCCTGGCTGCCACAGCTCACACCCGTGCTCCCCGTTGGCTCCTCCAAGGTGCCCAAGGTTCCAGTCTTCCTTCTCCCATGGTCTACACTATAGCAGCTGCTGGGCAGCTGGGGGAGCCCCCGGCCAGGCTGCTCCTTTAAGGCCTGTTCAATTTTCTGGATCCGGCTCAGCACCGCTGAGCTCTCCTTCCTGCTGCCATGGCCCCTGAGCAAGGCACTGGGCTCACTCCGGCCTGGCCGCTTCTCCAGCCGGTAGAAAGAGTCCCGCACGGGCAGTGCCTCTCCCTCCTCCTCGGTCTCAGGGTAGGAGCACTCAGAGAAGGTCCTGCTCATCCTCCGGAGGCCCTTGAAGTCAAAGGTCTTCTCTGAGCCGCAGGGAGATGGCGCCACGCTGGGGCAGCCCTCACTGCCTGCCCACTCACTCCCGGAGCCCTCCCGCTGCTTCTCTCCACACAGGCTCATCCTGGGTGAAGCCTCTCGGCGACCTTCCCATGCTGAAATCTTCTCCCGGATGCCCAAGCTGTGGACACGGGTACCAGTGTAGGTCAGCAAGACACTCCGCGAGCCAGCCACTGGCCCCAAGGATGGGGTACTCTGGGCAAGAGGGGGGCAAGCATCCACTTCCTCTACGTCCTGGGCACCCCCCTGGACATTTTCCTTGGGGCCCTCTCTCTGTGACACGGAGGGGCTTCTGTCCAAATGGCTGAAGCTGGTGGCCTTGAGGGAACAGAGAGGTGGTGAAGTATCTGGGGAAAGATCTTGAGGATTTGGAGGTGAGCGATGGCAGCAATGCCGTTCCTTAAGGAGCACCCGGGAGCTGGAGTGGCTGGGGTATCTGCAGGCTGAGGATTCGCTGTCACTAAGGGGATAGATGGGACTCCTTGGTGGAGACAGAACTGGAGGTGGAGAGACTGACTGAGACCTAGAAGAAAAAAAAAGAAAGAAAGAAAGAAAAAGGAAAAGGAAAAAAGGAAAAGACAAAGGAAATGTAGTGAGAAGTCTGGCAACCTCATCTGAGGTCTCGGCCTTCTCTTTCCCACACTGCGACTCTCAGCAGTGCCCCGTAGGCGTGCCTAGCACTGTCGCACGCCAGCGAGACCGGCACTTAGGAAGTGGAGGCTGGAGGATGAGGAATTCTAGGTTGTCCTCGGCTGTACAGCCAGGCCAGCCTGGGCTATGGCACAGTAGCAAGGTACTCTGTAAGTAACGCACCTTTAAGGCTATCCTCAAGGAAATAACTCCTTAGCCACAGCAGGCCAAACTCAATGGGCCTCTGTGCCTAAGCCATTCCCAGAGACCCTGAAACTTGTGTGGAGTGGAAGCCTGTTCTGTGACAGGCAAGGGTACCCCCGAGAGTCTACATCGACCAGCCAGTGAACAGTAAGACCAGCGGTGGTCTGCTAAATGCTTAGTAACTGGCTCTCTGAGAAGAAAGCAGAGATTGATTGCAACAGGTAATTTCTACAATATAATGACTATCATGTCTCCTGAGCTACCAATGTGACATCGTGGCAGGGACAGTTGAAAGAGAAGGCAGAGACCTCAGAATGAGGTTGCTAGACTTCTCACTACATTTCCTTTTCCTTTTTCTGATGATAAATTTCTGTGAGGAGGGACAACGCAGCCCCAGCACACCACTTCCTAAAACAGTCTCCAGTAGACACGGCAAGCCCTCTGGCCTTCCAGCCCTCTGCCATCCCTCCTGAGACTTGTGATCAAGAGTCCACGGTCCTGAGGCTGGGGAGGTGGTTCGGTGGTTAAAGGTGCTAGCTCTGCATGCAGGCTGACCTGGGTTCAGATCTCTAGAATCCTCGTAAAGCAGGATGGACAGTGGCACACAGGTTTGTAATCCCGGCGGGCCAACAGCAGTAGGAGGGGGAGTCAGGAGAACCCCACAGCCCAGAGGCCAGCTAGTCTGTCCTTCACACTAGCAAATGATAAGAGAGACCCTGTCTCAAACAGGGTGTAAGGAGAGGACCAATGCCCTGAGGTTGACTTCTGTCCTTCTCAGATGCAATGTGGCATGCAGGTGTACACACACACACACCACTGTCCTAACCATAATTGGGATCCCCATGGGTATCAAAAGGTTGGGGAAACACCTCAGGAACATCCTTTCCTCTCTCTCAGGTCAGTGGGAAGGTGACACCAGTCTTTAGGCAGCGCCACCCTATACGAATATTGGAGCGTCACATCCAACGGGCCTCCACCATTTCCCAGCTGGAAATCCTTACACAGCAAGTGTTTTCACATGTATGAACTCAATTAACCCTCACAAATTCTAAGATGCTATTATTATTATTACCTTGTAAATGAAAGACACAAAGATTAAATATGGCACCCAAACGGACTACAGAGAAAGCTTAGTGGTTAAGAGTTTTGATATTTTTGTTTTGCAAAGCCTGATGGCCAGGTTCAATATTTATTCCTATGACCCATGTACAGCCAGAACCACAAAGTGTCATGTGCATCTGGAGCTCATTTGCGATGGCAACAGGCCCTGGCACAGCTATTCTTTCTCTTTCTCATACACAAATAAATGAATGAATACTGCACCTAGGTCGCTCGGGAGAGACCGTGGAGTGAGGACGTGCATTTACGCCACTCTACGGTGCTCTCCAAAGAGTGAACAGCCCAGGGCTCCGCAGTCCCAGCACAGCAACAGTGCCCAGCCCGCTTCCTGCTGGCCTAGCCTCAAAAGCGAGGAAGAGCCAGCCTCGGTGTCCATCAAAAGATAATGGAAATGTAGCACAGATGGAGCTTTATTCAGGCCTAAAGAAAAATGAAATCAAGGCATCTACAGACATATGTGGATGGGGATTAACGTAGAAAGGGGAGCATGAGAGGGGGAAGGTGATGTGATGTGAAAGCGGAAGGCTTCAGGGAGGGCAGGGCTCAGCTAGAGCAGGCAGGGGATGGGAAGGGGACTGGGAACACAGGACCAAAGAAACCAGTGTTAGCATGCGATAATGAAGGCGGGAAAATGGCTGAACACTTAAGAGCACTTGCTGCTTAAGCAGGCGGGCCTCCCAGGCCGGACACTGCCAAGTTCAAATCCCCAGAACCTACGTAAAAAGCTAGGCATGGCCATGTGGGTCTATAACTCCAGTGTAGGGGCAGAAACCAGAGAATCTTGGCTCCATGTTGAGGGAAAGACCCCATTTTAAGGAAATAAGCAGTTGAGTGAAAGAGAAGGGCACTGATGCATTCGAACATTCACATACATGTAACACATCACACATGTATTCTACACACATGCTCTCGCCATAATAAAACCCATTACTGTATATGCTAATTTTAAAAAGTATTAATGGGGTTCAAGTGAAAAAAAAAAAGTATTAATAGAAGCTGGGTGTGGTGGCGCACGCCTTTAATCTCAGCACTTGGGAGGCAGAGGTAGGAGGATCACTGTGAGTTCAAAGCCACCCTGAGACTACATAGTGAATTCCAGGTCAGTCTGGACTACAGTGAGACTCTACCTTGGGGGGGGGGAGTTTTAATGGAGAAGGACATTTATTATTATTATTTTTTTATTTGACAGTGACAGACAGAGAAAGAGAGAGACTGGGCGTGCCAGGGCCTCCAGTTGCAGCAAATAATTCCAGACACATGCCCCACCTTGTGCATCTGGCTTATGTGGGTCCTGGAGAATAGAACTTGAGTCTTTTGGCTTTGCAGGCAAACACCTTAACCGCTAAGCCATCTCTCCAGCCCATTTTTATTTATCAATTTGCAACCAGAATGAGAAAGAATGAGAATAGATAGTGCCTCTTACCACTGCAAATAAACTCCAAATGTATGTGCCTCTTTGTGCACCTGGCCTTATGTGGGGGGTACTGGGGAATTAAACCTGGTAGGCAGGCTTTGCAAGCAAACACCTTTAACTACTGAGCCATATCCTCAGCCCTAGACTAGTGCTTTTAAGCATCAGAAGACTTCTTGGTCTTCCCTGTCAGAGAATTTCTTCTAGGTCAAGGGTCTTTTTAAAAATATTTATTTATTTGCAAGTGGAAAGATAGAAGAGAGACAGACAGACAGAATGGACATGCCAGGGCCTCTAGCCACTGCAAATGATCTCCAGAGCATGTGCCACCTTATGTATCTGGCTTACATGGGTACCAGGGAATCGAACCTGGGTCCTTAGGCTTTGCAGGCAAGCACCTTGACAGCTAAGCCATCTCTCCAAGCCAGGTCAAAGGTCTTTAAGAGTGCCCAGTGAATGGTGAACAAAAGAGCGGAAACGGTAAAGTGGGCAAGCTCATGAGGAGAGGAGGAGAGGGTTTACTCTTGAGTGCTTCTCTAGGTGTCCACTATAATAATCCTTGCCAGTTTTGAGACTCCTTTCCAAATAGCTTAAGGGCAAAGGTGACAGGGTTGTACCAATATCACACACAGAAAAGGCCTAACTGATCACAAACTGGGCTGTCCAGCCGCATGGGCTCCAGCATGCCATGCCATCTGCAGGCGGGCAGCCAGCTGCCCGAGCCAGGCTGCTGTCACTGCTTGCTCACACACAGAAAGCTGGAGCTCGGGTGAGTCAGGGGTTGGCTGACAATTCCCAGTTGGGTCATAGCCTCTGGCTGGCCCCGATCAACAGGAAACCTCAACATGCTTAAGTTGTTTTTAAAAGGGCAAGTCAAACAAGAGCCTTCCCACGTGCACATGGGCATAGATGAGAGAATTTCAGCGCCTAGCCACGCTTATGGCCAGAGCCTGCTTGGTGAGGAAGCATGAACAGAATAAGCCTTGAGCCTGCAAAGGGTAGGCAGCGACAGGGCAATGATCCAGGCTCGAGCGTGGGGAGATCCCAACATACAGTGGACGGGGACCCGAGGTCTCTCCTGTTTCACAGGCACAGAAGGTCACTGGTCCCACCCTCTTGACAAGTGACTGCTTGTACTCTGCAGAGGACTATGTCTCAGTGACTCTTCGATGGAGGTGACAGAAGTGCTTCCATCACCCTATTAAGTTTAAGTAAGGGGGTCAGGGCTGTCAGGATCTCTGTGGCCCTGAGATAACAGGGCAGGTAGCATCTGCTGACCAGGACCAGAGACAGGGGTCACTCTTGGGCTTCCATTTCCCATTAGCTGTGTCTCAGCCCTCAAACTGAGACTGGGAGAGAAAGTGAGTTGGGCAAGAGGAGCCAATGACCAGTATAATGACAGTGCCTGGATCAAGGGGTTCTCACAAGGGAAACCACCAGAGCAGACCTGTCTAGCATCTGGTCTCCCATTCTGCTGCTGACAGTCTCTAGCTGTCACCCTCAGGGTCCCTAGGATAGCTCTTTGTTAACCTTCTCTGAACCTGAACCAAGGAACAAAGGACACCGGCTGATCACCCAGATAGAAGTGTCAGCCACACTAGGCTTGACACACACTTTGCTTGGCTCTTAATCCACTCAGCAATCAGCACTGAGCACCAGGTATATCTCAGGTACTCTTCTAAAAATGAAGGGTCAGCAGAGACCCGGCACAGACAAAATGAGCTAGACTAAGAAAGGCAAATGTCATCTATTTTCTCTCATACATGGAATCTAGATTTCTTAAAAAGACATGAAAGTAGAATAGAGACTATTAGGGAAGAAGGAGGGACCCAGCAGGGGGTGGGGGAGACAAGAAAGGGTACAGGGGACTGAGTATGATCAAATGATATTGTATAGATACGTCATAATGAAATCGTTATTTCGTGTTAAAAAATTAAAAACTGAAGCTGGGTGTGGTGACGCACGCCTTTAATCCCAGCATTCAGGAGGCAGAGGTAGGAGGGTGGCTGTGAGTTCAAGGCCACCCTGAGACTACAGAGTGAATTCCAGGTCAGCCTGGGCTAGAGGGAGACCCTACCTCAAATAAATAAATAAATAAATAAATAAATAAATAAATAAATAAATAAATAAATAAGATAAAATAAATTAAAAACTGAGCCTGGTGTGGTGGCACACACCTTTGATCCCAGCACTCAGGAGGCAGAGGTAGGAGGGTGGCTGTGAGTTCGAGGCCATCCTGATACTACACAGTGAATTCTAGGTCAGCCTGGGCTAGAGTGAAACCCTACTTCCAAAAACAAACAAACAAACAAAAAATTGGGCTGGGGAGATGGCTTAGAGGTTAAGGCACTTGCCTGCAAAGCCAAAGGACACAGGTTTGATTCCCCAGAACCCGTGTAAACCAAATGCACAAGATGGCGCATGCATCTGGAGCTCACTTGCAGTAGGTAGAAGCCCTGGCATACTCATTCATTCTTGCTTTCTCAAATAAGTAAATATTTTTTAAAAAAAGAAGGGCTGGAGAGATGGCTTAGCGGTTAAGCGCTTGCCTATGAAGCCTGAGGACCCCGGTTCAAGGCTTGTTTCCCCAGGACCCACGTTAGCCAGATGCACAAGGGGCACACGCTTCTGGAGTTCGTTTGCAGTGGCTGGAGGCCCTGGAACACCCATTCTCTCTCGCTAGCTATGTGCCTCTTTCTCTCTCTGTCTGTCGCTCTCAAATAAATAAATGAAAATAAACAAAAAAAAAGAAAAATTAAAAACTAACACAAGAAAGAAAAGAATAAGGGAGGGTGAAAAGGATAAAAGATGAGATTAATAGCGGAGATAAGTGGCTCTTTTACGTAGGGAGATCAGAGAAGACCTTTCTGCCAAAGGAACATGTGAGCATTACCTGAAGGAAGTGAGCCTTGTATATGGGGGAAGAGCATTCGGGGCAGGAAGAGCAGTGAGGCAACTGCTCCACACAGCAGCACACACACTTACTGTACCAGGAGACCAGAGTGGAATGAGAAGAGGCGGCTGGACACTAGACAGAGAGGCACCAAGAATCCCACGGCCACTGGTAACCCTGGTCTTGTGCTCCCACGAGAAGGATGCCCCTGTGTGTAGCAGGCTGACCTTGGAGGAGAACACCAGGAGCAGGGAGGCAGGGACAGCAGCAGGGAGGCACTGAGAAGGCCACGCAACAATCCAGACAAAGCAGCGGATGGCTTGCATTACAATGAAAGAAGCAGAGAAGGAGCTGAGCCAACAGACTTCCTGATAAGCGGGGTGAGGGGAGGCAAGGAACAAAGAGAATCAAAAGTGGCATCAAGATTTGTGAAGCTGGGCATGGCGGCACATACCTGTGATCCCAGCACCAAGGAGGCAGAGGCAGGAGGATCTTGGGTTTGATGCCAGTCTGGGCTACCCTCACTCACCAAGGAAAGGTTTTTGGCCTGAGCCCCTTGGAAGATGGATTTCAGATTTTCATTTCAATTTGGGAGTTACTAGTAGAATATAGAAATTACTTTAGACTGACAAATGACTAGATGAGATCATCCAGAGTATAATCATTGCCAGAGAGGTCCAAGGACTGTGTTCTGGGATTGTCAGCTTCTCAAGGTCATAGAGGAGGAGCTAACAAATGAAACTAAAAGGGGCATTCAGTGGGGCTGTGGAGACAGCTCAGGTGACAAAGTGCTTGTCTCCCAGGCATGAGGACCTGAGTTCAATCCCCCAGGACTTACATTAAAAATGACTGTGACACACATCTCGGTGGCATAGATAGACAGATCCCCTAATTAGTGAGCTCCAGATCTACCAGATCCTGTCTCAAAAAGGGATGGACTGTATTACTAGAGGAACCACACCTGAGGCTGATCTCTATCCTCCATATTCACACAAGCAACCACACACACACTTGTGTCTCCCCTCCCCAACAAACATGCATATCATATGCCTGTGCACGCGCACACACACACACACACGCAAAGGTATTTAATGAATAAACAAGAAAAGCATCAATATCAAGAAACAGAAATCAACTGAACCTAAGCTGCCTAAAATTAAGTAAGAGAAAGACTGAGAAATGATCACTAAATTTGGCAACATGGACACTGTGACCTTGAAAAGAGACATTTTGGTGGAGAGTAGGAGAGGAAGCCTGACTAGGAATTCAAGGTGGGAGGCGTGGAACCAGACGACAGTTAGGCGCCTGAGAGTTTTCCTAAGAAAGACAAGAAGATGGGGTGGTAGTTGGAGGGAAATGTGGGGGTAATACAAGTGTTTTGCTTGTTAGTTTGGGCTAGGCGACAATATGGCATACTTCAACAATGACTGGAATGACCCACAGTAAGAGATAGAAATTGTGTCAATGTGAAACACGGGCTACAAATGCAAGAGCCTTGAGCCAGCCTAGAAGGCGGTGGAGACCCAGCGCTCACCTAACAGAGTGGCCCGTGTCTTCTCCCGTCCCACGCTGCTTCCTGCTTCTTTGCTGCTTGAAGCTTACCACGATGGGCATGCCATCCCATTGCACGGGAGACACGAGGTCAGTGAGTTCCCTTCCTTCCTGCATCAGGACCACCCTGGCCCCAGCACACCCACCTAACTGGTGACTACATCCTATCCATTCAGCTTCCTAACAGCCCTCGGGTTCCCACCCCCACTGCCCTGTATCACACTTCCTTGGTTCAGATCTTTCCTTTGGCCACAACTGTGAAAACAGTCTCTCTGCCTTCACTCTCACCCCTGATCTTGTCCATTTTCTCATCTTTATACTGGTGCTAAACCCACACTATCCGCCGACTAACATGCAAGTTCAATGGCACAAGGCTGACAAGGGGGCCCTCCTGCTTCTTATCTGCTCCCTAAATTGTCCCATCCTGTCTTTTTCTCCACATCAATCCTGTCTCCCACCCACAAGCACATCAAACTCGCAGCTGTTCCTCACCCTATCCCTTTCACCCAAGTGGAGATGGCCATATGTGAACTCCTCCACCACCTCTGAGAAAATGTCTGTCATTGCATCGCACTGTTTTCATTTTCATGTCTTCTTCACTACACTGAGAATATTACCTATTTAAAGATGATGACAATATCTTATTAGTTTTTATATCCCCTGCCTTTTGCATGATACCTAAAATTAAGTAATAATTTATTTGTGAGGAGAGGAGTAAAAGAAGGAAGGAGGGAGAAGGAAAGAAAGAGAAAAAAATTAATTAAGAAGTAAATGCCTAGGGCATCAAACACATCCCTGTCTCTCTGTGGGTGCTCTATGGTCTAAGAACAATACAGTAGGGTATTTAAAACGCCAGTCAGGCATTCAGCTCCAAAGCCCTGTCTCCCCTAAGATAACAACTACATAAAGACCAAGAGCCAGTTGGACATGGTGTGTTATGCTAAGTGCTGAGGGTAGGAAGATCGCTGGGAGTGGAGGCCAACCTGGGCTGCAGAGTAGGCCTCAGGCCAAACCAGGCCAAAGTGAGACCTTACCTCAAAAAAAAAAAAAAAAATCACCACAACAAAAAAGACCAAGAGCTTAGAGATCTGAGTCCTGGGAGTCCTTTTTTTTTTTTTTTTAAATTTTATTTATTTATTTATTTATTTGAGAGCGACAGACACAGAGAGAAAGACAGATAGAGGGGGAGAGAGAGAATGGGCGCGCCAGGGCTTCCAGCCTCTGCAAACGAACTCCAGATGTGTGCGCCCCCTTGTGCATCTGGCTAACGTGGGACCTGGAGAACCGAGCCTCGAACCGGGGTCCTTAGGCTTCACAGGCAAGCGCTTAACCGCTAGGCCATCTCTCCAGCCCCCTTTCTTTTTTTAATTTTAGAGAAACAGCAGCGAGCGGGAGAGAGAGAGAGAGAGAGAGAGAGGGAGAGGGAGAGAGACAGAGAGAGAGAGTAAGAGAGAATTGGTGGGCCAGGGACTCAGCCACTGAAATCGAACTCCAGATGCCTAAATCACCTAGTGGACATGTGTGACCTTGTGCTTGCCTCACCTTTGTATGTCTGGCTAATGTGGGATCTGAAGAGTAGAACATGGGTCCTTAGGCTTTTCAGGCAAGTCCCTTAACCGCTAAGCCATCTCTCTAGCCCTGGTGTTCTTCATAAAACAGGGAAAACACTTAATTTCAGGATCCTCAGACACTGGCTGTGTGACTAAGATGATGTCAACGTGTGAAAGTGAACATTAAAAATAATTCTGCAACAGTAAACGAAGAACAAAACAAAAGCAAACACAGAACAGCTGATGGCCAAGATTTCCATTCTTGTCATCACTTAGTCTGGTCTACAGTTACAGCCCCAGAGCTTGCCCCTGGGGAGGCAGCCAGGGTGGAACTGGGTACCTGGTGTGCCACAGCTTGTCAGCGGCAGCCAGTTCTGTTGCTTAGCATGGACATAGATGGCAATACCAGGCATACAACTGGCCAAAACCAACACTTTCAGGAGATATGGAGTTAAACAAACAGATAAAGAGAAAACAGGGAAGGGTGTGTGCGCATGAAATTAAAAAAGAGAAAAAAACACCTAGCACTACAAACACATGCACAGAGACAAATATGCATGACAAGGAAGCAGGATAGATAGGTATGACCTAAGGCTGGGCGTGGTGGTGCCACACCTTTAATTCCACACCCACAGGCAGAGGTAGGAGGATGGCTGAGAGTTCAAGGCCACCCTGAGACCATATAGTGAGTTCCAGCCTGAGCTACAGTGAGACCCTACCTTGAAAAACCAAAAAGGTATGGCCTATCCGGGCATGGTGGCGCACACCTTTAATCCCAGCACTCAAGAGGCTGAGGTAGGAGGATCGCTGTGAGCTCAAGGCTAGCCTGAGACTACAGAGTGAATTTCAGGTCAGCCTGCACTAGAGACCCTACTCACAAAACAAAACAAAACAGGCATGAACTATGGTATGAGAAGAGAATAAACTTAAGTCTTTTTGCATGGTGTGCATACTTGCAAAATACAGACAGAAAGTGAATGTTAAGGTGCAAAATACTAATATTGCCTTTGCTACTTTTTTTTTTTTTTGAGACAGGATCCCACGTAACTCGGGCAGGCCTTGAACTCCCTATGCAGCTGAGGAAGACATTGAACCACTAATCCTTCTGAGTCTGCCTCTGAGGAGCTGGGATCACAGGCGCATACCACCACACCTGGTAGGCAGGCCCTCTTAAGCAATGCAGCAAGAAGCGCCTGTGCTACTACAATTACTGGTGTCAGTAAGGAACAGAACCGGGACCATTTGGGGAAAGTCCTAGAGGCCACACAGCAGTGCCAGAGGCACAGGGCACACTTGGGTGTTAGACAGTGAGCCTGTGTGCAGGGGCCTATCTTTCAATACGCCGTTTCCCCCTTACTAAACAGGGGTCTAGCCTGCTTCAGAGAAAACTGCCACTCACCGTGCTAGGACTGCTCAACTGCGAGGGATCCCACTGACTCAGCAGGCATCTGCATTCACCCACCGCTCAACTCCAGAGACAGCACCCTCCCGTATCCCAGGCACAGGAGGAGGAAAAGGAGGGGGCAGCAAAAGTCCTATCAGTAAGACCGCTGCTTTGTTCCCCAGCCCAGAAGTTCAATAACTGCTGAGCTCCAGCTGCAGAACAGCTCCTGCTAAAAGCTCATGATCCGAGGCCACGACATGAACGGTGAGGCTGACGAGTCCAGCGCCACGTTCCAGCCAAAGTGCAGCAGCCAGGGCAAGCTCAAGCCGCTGCCCAGGGAGACAGGAATGCTGGGTGAATGCAGTTTCACCAACAGGACAACACAGCCATCGTCCCCATCTACGTGGGTCTGGCCTTCCAGGAGGATGATGGCTTCGAGGCCCTGCACACTGAGCCCTTCTCCAGTCCAGTGTTCAGACGTGATACAATCTCAGGACTCTGCAGGTCACACCAATAAACAAGCTGTTCAGGGAGGGTCCCAAGCACCCTCAAAGGCCTGTCCTCCAGTAAAAGATTCGGGTGTCTGCTTGAAAAAAAAAGCAAAAAGACAGGGTGACACCCACAACTTGGCCTTTTTGCTCCCAAGCCAATCACAACTCAAAAGGCTAAGGGCCTTCAAGGGTCCAGGACAGCCTCAGCCTCCAAGCAGGGTTACATCCAGGTCACTGTGGAGGGACTCGCAAAGTCAGTCACAGCCTGTTCAGGTACGCAGAATGGCACCTGGGGTCCATGTATGAATTGAATCCCCTTTTCACTTCCAGAAGGCACCTCCAAGAGGCAATCAAAGTGCTCTCTGCCCCTTCCACAACTCCCCCATAGCTGATTTCCAAGGGAGCACAAGAAGAACTGGTGAGCTTTTCTCTGCATGGGACCAAATGGTCCTCTAAGCAGCGATGTGAGCATATCAAGAACTTACAGCACACATGCCCTCTCTGAGGCATCTCGTCACTGACAGGAAAATCCCCAATGCCCTGGTCCAGTACAGACGGGGCTGCTTTGTACGGGAGGGCCAGGTAGCCAAGGGGAACAGAAAAGAAGTTCCAGGAAACTGTGCCAAAGGCACTTGTGGTGGTTTTAGAACGTGGTCTCTGACTCTCCCACGTGCCTGTCAAGGTGACCTGCTTCTGGAGTCTGGGCTCTGCAATGGCGTGACCAGTGAATATAGCAGAAATGACACTGCACCACTAGTCAGGCCCAGGCCTTAAGAAATCAGCAGCGGGCTGGAGAGATGGCTTAGCGGTTAAGCGCTTGCCTGTGAAGCCTAAGGACCCCGGTTCGTGGCTCGGTTCCCCAGGTCCCACGTTAGCCAGATGCACAAGGGGGCGCACGTGTCTGGAGTTCGTTTGCAGTGGCTGGAAGCCCTGGCGCGCCCATTCTCTCCCTCTCCCTCTATCTGTCTTTCTCTCTGTGTCTGTTGCTCTCAAATAAATAAATAAAAAATGAACAAAAAAAAATGAACAAAGAAATCAGCAGCTTCTGTATCATAGTGCTGGAAAGAAGTGACTGGAGTACTGAGTAACATCTCAATCACACCTTCCAAGGCACAGGGTCTAATGTGGAAGAGATGGCAGAAAGAATGTAAGAGCCAAAGGAAGGGTAGGACTCCTTACAACGTGCTCCTCCAGACATAAAATGGCCTGCATATCCATGACCTCACCGTGCCTGACACTACCTACACAAGACCATCATAACAGGAGGAAAAGATGATGACTTCAAAATAAGAGAGACTGGGGGATATGATGGAGAATGAAATTTCAAAGGGGAAAGTTGTGGGGGGGGGAGGGAGGCTATTACCATGGGATATTTTTTATAATCATGGAAAATGTTAATAAAAATTGAGAGAAAATAAAAAAAGAAATCACCAGCTTCTAATTCCTGTGTCCTGTGCAACGTGCAGAGCCAGGGCGAATGGAGAGGGCAAGATCACGCATTCTGGCTCAAAGATCCTTGGGAGGTCACAGAGTCACCCAGCACCAGCCTCCAGATGGCTGAGTTAATACAAGTAACACAGCCGCAGGCTACTGAATCATTCCAGGCCTACCATCTTTTTAGCAAGGCCTTAAGACACTGTGAAACAGGAACAAGCCATCCCTGCAGTGGTCTGAACTTCTAATTCACAGACTCTGGAAGAATGATAAGATGGGTTTTTAATGCCATGAAATCAGAGCATGGTTATCTGGCAGTGACAAACTTGGACGGGTTTTGTGGTCTGTAATAGGGTGCTACTGAAGCAAAGTTCTAAAATACTGACTTCGAGCTGTCGGTAGGGGACTAAAAGGCAAGTAAGGAAAATGCTATTCAAGGCTGGAGGAGGGGCTTGGGAGACAGCTCAGTGGGTAAAGTGCTGCTCTGCAGGCCCGAGGGCCTTGTTTGCGCTTCAACATCCACACGAACAGGCCAGGCGTGAGCCAGGTATGACCTCAGCGCTGGTGAGGTGGAGACAGGAGAATGCCTTGGGTTTGCTAACCAGCCAGTCTAGACTAACTGGTGAGCTCCAAGCTAGTGGGAGAACTTGTCTCAAAGAAGGTCGATGTTGTTTCTGAGGATGACCTCTGAAGCTGTCCTGATGTTCACATGCATGCATGCGTACATGCACACACACAAAGATGTACACACATAATACATAAAGCAAATAAAAAACCGTGAAGTTAGAGGATAGGGGACCCTCACTGTATTTAAACAGTTTGATGATTCTGTCATCTGTGATATCAGAGAAAATAATAAATATAGCTAGAAACTTTGATGAACCAAGAAAGAAAAATTTCAGTCTCTCTAGGCAGGAAAATTCTTAACTAATGGCTTCCAGAGTGTGGTGATGGCTTTATTAATTAGGTGTGTATATGTACATGAGTGTGTGAAAGAAAAACTCAACTTGCACACATTATATTGAACAATTCACTATATTTTATGACATAATGAATCTGTGAAAAAAATTTAAGAGTGGGTCTAAACTAATCATTAGGAACCTAAAAAATGAATTAAAGTACTGCCATGGAGAACCTTCCAGGCAAAGTATATGAGAGCCCGCCTTGCAGAACCTCTCTGGGGACAAGGCTTCTAAGACGCCTGACAACCTCTTTCCACAGGAATCTCAAGGGAAACATAGAGCAGAGGGGGCTCTGCCTGCAAGAGACTGGTATGTGCTGTCCGTCTGGTGCGTGGACTGTCATTCAACATCAGCGTGGGCTGAAAAGACTAGAGCACAAAACGAAAGGAAGATGTTGGCTTTCTGGCATAGCATGAAGCAGATGGAAACACAACAACTCACCTATAAAAATGAATGAACTATTTTATTGTTTAAGATGTGTGGGAGCTGGAGAGACGACTCCTTGATTAAAGGCCACTTGCTTGCAAAGCCTGCTGGCCTGGGTTTGATGTTCCAGTGCCTACATAAAACCATATGCACAGAGTAATGCAGGTGTCTGGAGTTCATTTGTGGTAGAAAGAGGCCCTGGTGCACCCATATTTATTCTCATTCCCTCTCTTCCTCACAAATAAATATAATTTAAAAATATTTGTATTTATTTATTTGCAAGCTGAAATATATACAGGAGACAGACAGAAATGGGTATGCCAGGGCCTCTAGCCACTGCAAACAGACTCTAGATGCACACACCCCTTTGTGCATGTGGCTTTATGTGGGTATTGGGGAATTAAACTGGGTCAATCAGGCTTTGAAGGAAACTGCCTTAACCACTGCGCCATCTCCCCAGCCCCAACAATTTTCTATTAAAAAAGGAAGAGGAGCTGGGCAGGGTGGTGCACACCTTTAAACCCAGCACTCGGGAGGCAGAAGTAGGAAGATTGCTGTGAATTCAAGGCCACCCTGAGACGACATAGTGAATTCCAGGTCAGCCTGGGCCACAGTGAGACCCTGCCTGGTGGGGGGGTGGGAGGAAGAGGGTGCTGGGGAGATGGCTCAGCAGTTAAAGGCATTTGTATGAAAAGCCTGCCAGCCTGGCTGGAGATGTAAAGTGGTGTGTGCATCTGTGAACCCAATGTGCTTATGGCAACAGGAGGCAGAGCCAGGAGAACCTGAGCATGCTCACATCACAGACCAGCCAGCCTATCCGCTGCAGTCTGGCAGTTTGCTTATAGTGGCAGACGACCCTTGTCTCAAAGACTGCCACTTACTCACACGTACACAAATAATTTTTTTTAAAGGAAAGGGACTTGAGAGATGGCTCAATGGCTAAAGGAGCTTGCTTGCAAAGCCTAAAGGCTCAGATTCAATTCCCTAGTACACATACAACCAGATGCACAAACTGATGCAATGTACCCGAAGTCTGCAGTGGTAAGAGACTGCTCTCTCTTTCTCTCTCTCAGATAAATAAAAAAACTTTTAAGAAAGATGGGCTTGGGACAAAACACAGTGGCATATACATCTAGAACTTGTTTGTAGTAATAAGAGGCCCTGGAGTGCCCACTCTCTCTCCCTCTACTTGCAAAAACAAACAAAAAAAAAAAACTTTTAAAGGAAGGGGTTATGGGGCTGGAGAGATGGCTTAGCAGTTAAGAGTTTGCCTATGAAGCCTAAGGATCCTGGTTCAATGATCAATTCCCCAATATCCACGTAAGCCAGATGCATGAGGTGACACATGTGTCTGGAGTTCATTTGCAGCAGCTGGAAGCCCTGGTGCACCCATTCTCTCACTCTTCTGCCTCTTCCTCTCTCTTTTATATTTTTTATAAAAAAGGAAGGGGATGGGGAGATGGCTCAGTGGTGAAAGGCACTTGCTTGCAAAGCTTGCCAACCTAGTTTAGATTCCCCAGCACCTTGTAAAGACAACCCCAAAGTGGTTTATGCATCTGGCATTCTCTCACAACAGCAGTAAGACAGACAGACACACATACACATATGCTTGTGTGGTCAATAAACAAATACGTGGAAGGGGCTGGAGAGATGTTTAATGGTTAAAGATATCTACTTACAAAACCTGCCAGCCTAGGTTCAATTCCCCAGTACCCATGTAAACCCTGGGCTAGAGTGAGATCTTACCTCAAAAAACCAAACCAAACAAACAAAAACACCTTGCAAACAAACATCTGCGCAGTCCCATCAGGTCCCACATGTCACATGTCCTCCCCCATCAGTTCCCATGTCCCAGAGCTCCCCCTTTCCAAAGCTACATCAGTACTACAGGGTTCCATGGACTCTGTATGATGTAAAGGTTCCCAAAGTAGCCAGGATGTCAAGACCCAGCTTAGTAAGGATCTACACCCTGTCCCCTCCACCCCACCCAAACTTCTTAGCCATACCAGGGTGCAATGATAAAAGCCCCAAGTCAATGCCAATAATCTAGCAAAAAGTCACACTAAGACATTCAGGAGCCAAAATCATGGCGAGAGATGGTGGGTCACCCCTCTTTGTTCCCCACTGTCTGGCACCTAGAAGAACCCTCTCAGGTTGCAGACAATGACTTCCTGGATGAATCAGTGAGTTCCTGCCCAAATATGCCCAGGTAGTGGCTGAAGTGAAGGCAGCCAGAGAAATCACCAGATCACCCTCAGCACAGGGGTGGCTCCTGAGTGTAGACACAGAGGCCCGGGACTCCGTGCCCACAGTGAGGTTTCCAGAGAAGAGGGAGGGGGACAGGTGGGAATGTGGCAGGAAGGCAGCAAAGGCGCGGGGGGTGGGGGGCTGAAGCTCAAGTACTTACAAACACTGGGCAGCATGTTTGGATGGCGGGCATGGGGGGAGCTCAAGGGAAAGCAGTTTCTGAAAACATTTAGAAACCTGTAGGCATGTATTCCAAACAGAACACAGCAGTCTTGATGCTGCTTTGCAATGTGATGTAAATACTGCACAGCCGTGCCTCCCCAACCCCAGCAGGGTGAAAATCAGAAGAAAAAAGGAAAGAATGTTTAATAGGAGCTGAAGGCTGCTAGTTATGATAAATCACCAAGTACATTCCTAAACATGCTAGTCCTCTAAAATTAAGAATAGCACTATATAGTCACATGAGTTTATTTCAGGGTGTCTACAATACACACACACACACACACACACACACACACACACACACACACACACGGGCCAGACACAGTGGTGCATGGCTATAATCCCAGCACTCAGGAGCCTGCAACAGGAGAATTGCAAGATCAATGCCAGCTTAGGGTATACAGTGAGATCCTATCTTAGAAAAAAAAAAGGTGTGTGGCACATATGTATCATGTGTGTGTGTGTGAAGGCTGTGCACATATACTATGCTATGACTTCACAGATGAGGTAGCTAAGGTTTTAGAGGGTACTCAAAGTAGAATGAGATCTCACTGTCTGGTGAGTAGCTAGAGCTCAAATGTGAACCCAGGCGTATAGGACTCCAAACTCCAAGGTTTCTCTAGACTTTTTTTTTTTTTGGTTTCTCTAGTCTTATGTTCCCACATTTTGTAAAGGGAACAGAAACCAAGAGAGTGAATTATACTTTATTGACTAAAATACTAAAATTCTCCACACTGTTTTATTTGCCACAAAGCCTCCGCTCTTACAGAGCCAAACTGCTGCTTGGAACTTGAGCTCACAGACATACTGCCTGTCCACCCTACCTCCATGCGGTCAGCTTCCTCACAGCAGAGCAGCCCAGCTCAGGCAATGGTCCTAGGCTGTCCCACCTTGGGAAGAGGCTGCAGCCAGAAGAACATCAGCTGTTTCTTGCTGTCCCCTTTCTAGAATGCTAAGGCCTCCCACTGCACCAAGCAAACCTTGTTTTAGGGTGACTGCTGTCTCTTTCAGAGACTTACAGAAGGAGAAAATGGAATATGAATCATAGAAGACTTGCCCAATACTCACATTAGCTGAGCCCAGAAAAGTCATCTGGATAGCTGGAAGTCACAATGACCCTACCCAGGACTCAAGCCATTTAGCTGATCCCTTGATGCCACCCCTCCTCCAGCAGTGATCCCCTACCTACCTGCTCAGAGTCTCCCGAGGGGCCTTAGTGCCTCCGGCTCCATGGGTGATGCTGGAGTTCTTGTTGGCAGTCATGGTCATTTCGGCTCTCTGCAAACCCAGAGCCCTGCAAAGAAGACAAGCCTGTAAGCCACATTTGCACAGGCAGCACCTCAGACATTTTGCAGATGAGCTTCACAAGGGCTAGAAGGGTGTCTAAGGCAGATGGCAGAAGCACTTTCCCACACTCTGAATGAAGACAGGAAAGAGTCTGTGGGCTAACAGATAATTTACTACCTTGTAGAATTTTGTTTTGTTTTCCATGGTAGGGTCTCACTCTAGTTCAGGCTGACCTGGAATTCACAATTTAGTCTCAGGGTGGCCTCGAACTCTTGGTGATCCTCCTACCTCTGCCTCCCAATTACCGGGATTAAAGGTGTGCACCACCACACCCAGTTTAGAAAATGATTTTTAAAAGAAAAAAAAGTAACTCCTTCTCTATTCCACCTCTCATTTTTATAGTATTTTTAAGTGTTTTTTAGAGAGAAATGGAGGGAGGGAGGCAGGGAGAGAGGGGGGAGAGAGAATAGGTGCACCAGGGCCTCTAGCCGTTGCAAACAAATTCCAGATGTATGCACCACCATGTATATCTAGCCTACATGGGTTCTAGGGCATTGAACTTGGGTCCTCAGGCTTCATGGATAAGCACCTTAACTGCTAAACCATCTCTCCAACCTTCATTTTTATAATATTTTTATTTATTTGCAAGGAGAGAAAGAGAGCAAATGAGAGAGAGAGAAACAGCTAGAATGGGTACAACCACTGCAAACAAATTCCAGATGCATGCGCCACTTTGTGCATCTGGCTTTACATGGGTACTGGGGAATCAAACGGGTTGTTTGTTAGACTTTGCAGGAAAGCACCTTAACTGCTGAGCCATCTTTCCAGACCCCCTCCTCTTATTTGTGAAAGCTAGATTTCTTTCTTTTTTGGGGGGAGGTTCAAGGTAGGGTCTTGCTCTACCCCAAACTGACCTGAAATTCACTATGTAGTCTCTGGGTGGCCTTGAATTCACGGCGATCCTCCTACCTCTGCCTCCCAAGTGCTGGGATTAAAGGCATGCACCACCACGCCCGGCCCATCTCTCACCTTTAAAAAGTTTCCCAAACTTATATCATTCCATATAGTATTTATAATTGTTGCCACATTTCATACCTCCTGTCCTATTATTAATTCATTTTTATGGGTAAACTTGAAATATTTTCCTATCTTAAAGTTAACCATCAAAAAATGATAAAAATGAATAAGCTAGATGTGGTGGTACATGCCTTTAATCCCAGAGGCAGAGTAGGAGGCTTACTGTGGGTTTGAGGCCAGCCTGACTACAGAGTGAGTTCCAGGCAGTTTGGGCTACAGTGAGGCTCTACCTTGAAAAACCAAAACTAAGTATATAAAAATAAAAATGTTAAGTTTGTTCTAAGCAATAGACCATTCACTCATTCAGCAAGTATTTACTGAACAACTATGTCCAAGGCTACTGACCATCCAGCAAAGAATAAAACAGAGCCTCTGCTCTCAGGAGTGAGCAGCCTGGGCAGGTGGCCTGGGGAATGGGTGGACAACAGACATGCAGGTATCTCCTGTGTGATGCTTAAATGTATATCCGTGTATAATACCCTATGTGTTGATAAGTGATACGAAGGGAAAAAAATGAAGGAACAAGGAAGGAGAATGAGACGGGTGCGGTATTTGATGCAGGATGTTTAGGAAAGACTATTCTGATAAAGCCATTCAGCCGTGGGCCAGAAGCGTTAGTCATGCTTTTCTGGTAACCATTAGAATTAACATATATAAAGCCAGGAATGGTGGTGCAGGCCTTTTATCCCAGCACCCGGGAGGTTGAGGTAGGAGGGACAGATACCAAGAGTTCGAGGCCAACTTGGGCTACAGAGTGAGCTCCAGGGCTGGAGTTAATCTGCATCAAAATAAAATACAAAGAATATATATAAGGTATCTAAATATTTACAAAGCCAAAGAAAATGCCCATCTATGAGTGGTTAGCTAACATGTCACCAACAGTAAAAGGAACCTTTAAGGAATACTACTTTATGGCAAATCATGAAGAAAACAGTTAAATTTTAAGTGTATATCCAGATTGGAAAGGTAGAAATAAAATTACCTCTATATGCAGATGACATGATTTTATATGTAGAAAATCCTAGGAACGCCACACACACACATACACACACAAAACACACTAACCTAGTAAGTAAAATGCTGTAGTTTTGATCTTGATGTTCCTCAAACACCTGGGTGTTGAAGGCCTGGGGCCCAGCCTGTGGCGCTACTGGGCTTAGGTAAGGGAGTCAGGCCACCACGAGGGACCTCAGTCTCCTCTGCGGTGTGTTCCCACCACAGACTCAAAGTGACCATGGACTCATGGATCATCAGAGAATGAGCCAAAATAAACACTCTCTTGATGATTTCACGTGCTTTCTCACAGTAACGCAAAGTTGACTAACAGTGTGTTCAAGATAGTTTGCAGGACACAAAAATCAATTTTTGAGATGGGGTAAGAGGAAAGGAAAAAAAGGAAAATAATCTATTTGGGGGCTGGTGAGATGGCTCAGCAGTTAAAGGAACTTTCTTGCAAAGCCTGCTGGCCTGGGTTCAATTCCCCAGTATCCATGTAAAGCCAGATGCATAAAGTAGCCCATGCATCTGGAGTTTATTTGCATTGGCAAGAGGCTCCGGCATAGCCATATTCTCATTCATATTCTTTCTCATCACACATAAATAAATAAATAAATAAATAAATAAATAAATAAATAAATAAATAAAAATTTTTGGTCGGGCATGGTGGAACACAACTTTAATCCCCACACTTGTGAGGCAGAAGAGGATTGCCATGAGTTTGAGGCCAGCCAAGACCATATCTCAAATATTTTTTTAGCTTTTCAAAGTAGGGTCTCACTCTAGTGCAGGCTGCTCTGGAATTCACTCTGGCACTTCCAGGTTGGCCTCGAACTCATAGCAATCCTCCTACCTCTGCCTCTTGGTGCTAGGATTAAAGATATGTGCCACCATGCCCAGCTGAGTAATAAAAATATTTTCAAAAATTGATTTCATTTCTGTACACTAACAGCAACCAATTTAAAATTAAATTAAGAAAATAATTCTACTAATGACAGCAGCCAAAAGAATAAAATACTTAGAAATAAATTTAGTAAGAGACTTGTGGGCTGGGAAGATGACTCAAAGGTTAAGGCACTTGCCTATAAAACCTAACAACCCAGGTTCTTGATTCCCCAGTTCTTGACTCCCCAGTACCCACGTAAAGCCAGATGCACAGTGACATATACGTATAGAGTTTGTTTACAAGGGCTAGTGGCCCCAGCATGTCCATTCTCTCTATCTCTCTCTCTCTGCTTGCAAATAAATAAATAAAAATATTTTAAAAATATAAAAATAAAAAGACTTGTGCACTATAAACTAAAAACATCATTGAGAGAAATTAGTCATTAAAAAATGGGAAAACATGGGCTGGAGAGATGGCTTAGCGGTTAAGCGCTTGCCTGTGAAGCCTAAGGACCCTGGTTCAAAGCTCGGTTCCCCAGGTCCCACGTTAGCCAGATGCACAAGGGGGCGCACGCGTCTGGAGTTCGTTTGCAGAGGCTGGAAGCCCTGGCGCGCCCATTCTCTCTCTCTCCCTCTATCTGTCTTTCTCTCTGTGTCTGTCGCTCTCAAATAAATAAATAAAAAAAAAATTAAAAAAAAATGGGAAAACATTCTATATTCATGAATTAGAAAATTTCACATTGTTACCATGGCAACACTCCCTCAGGTTGATCCGTGGATTTGGCAGAATTCTCATCAACACCTCTTCTGGCTTCTTTACAAACATGGACAGCTGATTTAAAATATATTGAAAATGCCAAGGACTTAGAGCAGCCGAAAAAGTTCTGAAGAATAATAAATATGGAGGCCTCAGACTTGCCAGCTTCCAAGCATACCGCAGAGCTATGTAATTAAGACCGCACGACACCAACACAGGAACACCAACAGATCAACGGGAGAGAGCCCAGAGTCCAGAAATGAACACGTGTATGGTCAACTGATTCCCAAGGATATTAAGACTATTCAGTGAGGGAGGGAAAAGTCTCCACAAATGGTGCTGGAAAGACGGGGCATCCACAGGCGGAAGCTCACAGCAGGGACCCGACCACAAGCCACGCAGCATCGCTGATAAAAATGAGCCACAGGACCCACAGGCCCAAGTGCAAGAGGAAAAGAACAAGAGCTCAGACAGAAACACAGAAGCAACTCTTTGTGACACAGGCTTAGGCTTAGTTTCTTAGATACATCAATAAAAGCAGAGGTAACACAAGAAAAATGCATGAACTATTATTTCTAAAAATAAAAAAAAAGCTTTCATGCTGTAAGAAAGGTCATTTAGAAAGTGAAAGTCGGCTGGCCATTTTAGTGATGGAGATAGGAGATGGAAAAGGGACACCACGAAATGCCACTCATGGAGGATACTGCAGGTACTTCTGAAACAATGAAACCAACCGCTCATCCTTTATAAAGCAGGAAAAGCCTTCCTTACTTAAAGGAAGAAACTCTGTCAACAGGGGCACAGCATGATGCTAGGGGTGGGGAGGATGACGTAATGATATGCCCAGCTCTCATGATAAATTCTCCAGCATCCCAGTACCCAGTTCTGTGTTTGAGAATGATGGTGTGTGCAACAGAAAAGACAGAAAAGATGGCCTCTGTAAACTTGTCCAGCTAGCTCTCAGGGTCTTCGGGGAGCTGGGTGCTACCAGGAGCCAAATGGCCACACATCAGCTTCCGACGTGGTTGCAGTGATCTCGGTGACTGTTGTCACCTATCAGCGAACACTGCGCACGCCTCTTTCTCTCCCAGGGCAGGCCCCCAAGGAAAGGGTGAAAGATGTGTGGAAAGGCCAGGAACTGAAATATACTACAATGATACGATGAAAAAATATTGTTTCTCTCCCTGAATGTCCAAACTTAGGAGGGATGACCCCCCCCACCCCGCTCTGAAATGCTATTATGTAGTCGTAGCAGGGACACAAAGCCAACGGGTGCGAATGGAAATGTCGCTGGCTCTGACTTTCAGGGGACACAAGAACAGTCCTGTGAAGGTGTAACAAAGACAGGGGCAGAGCAGACTGCCCCCAGGTTACTACTGGTTACACTTCTGCAGGAGAAGACTTGACAGCGGAAGGACATCTCTATCACACCCTCAAAGGCTCAGGGTCCATTGCAAAGAGGTGGCAGAGCCCAAGGAAAGGCAGGACTGTTTACAGTGTGATCTTCCAGACACAAAATGGCCTGGATATCCATGACCTCACAGTTCCTGATGCTACCGACACAGGACCCTCATGACAGGAGGAAAAGATGAGCACATCAAAATAAAAGAGAGACTGATTGAGAGGGGGAGGGGATAGGACGGAGGGTGAATTTGTGGGGGCGGGGAGGGAATTATCACATTGTCTATAATTGTCTATAATTATGGAAGCTGTCAATAAAAATAGGGTTTTTTTTTTGTTTTTTTTTGAAAAAAGAGTCCAGCAGTCATTCTCAGAAACGGCCTAGGAGCCAGGCATGGTGGCGCACGCCTTTAATCCCAGCACTCAGGAGGCAGAGGTAGGAGGATCACCGTGAGTTCAAGGCCACCCTGAGACTACATAGTGAATTCCAGGTCAGCCTGGACTACAGAGTGAGACCCTACCTCAAAAAAAATTAAAAAAATAAAAAAAATTTTAAAAAAAGAAAGAAAAAGAAAAAAACATAGGAAATGGCCTAGGATTTTAGATATCTGGGCAAACACCACTGACAGCTCCAGAAGGGATGGGAGGATTAGACACACCAACACAGGAGCATCCTCTGGGCCAGGCCTACTAGCAGAAGAGAAGAGCTTGGGTTTGAGGAGCTGAAGGGCAGGCTAATCTTTTATACCCATAGCTCGGCCTGAGTACTCTCAGCATGCTGACTTCCCGGGCCATAATGCTTCGCCCAGGCCCTTAAGAGCAGACCCAGGTGTCCTGTAAACTTTTAACCTGGCACTTTAAGTAATCAGGTTAAAGAGAGGGGCCAGCCGGTGGTGGTGAAAATGCCCACAGGAAATGGGACAGAGGGGCAAGGGAGATGACAAGCTGTTTGCCAGTTCAAAGGTCCATCAGTGGCACTCCAGGCAGAAACTGCATGTTTGGAAGATGAAACTGTTCAATTAGTGTCTACCACAAATCCAGGGAAAGAAACAACAGGACTTCCAGGCACATGCTGTCCAGTGAAAAGAACACCTGACAGTAAGATAATGGCACCCAATCCTGTCAGTTGCTAGTTCTATGAGAGTTCCAAAGTCTCGCTTTTTTTTTTGTTTTGTTTTGTTTTGTTTTTTTCGAGGTAGGGTCTCCCTCTAGCCCAGGGTGACCTGGAATTCACTATGGAGTCCCAGGATAGCCTTGAACTCACAGCGATCCTCCTACCTCTGCCTCCCGAGTGCTGGGATGAAAGGTGTACGCCACCACGCCCAGCTTCAAATACATACATACATACATACATACATACATACATACATACATACATATATATATGAGAGAAAGAGGGAGAGGAACAAATGGAGAATGTGTACACCAGAGCCTCTAACCCCTGCAAATGAACTCCAGATGCATGTGACTCTTGTGCAGCTGGCTTTATGAGGGTACTGGGGAATTGAACCTGGGGTCATTAGGCTTTGCAGGCAGGTGCCTTAACCTCTGAGTCATCGCTCAGCCCCAAACTCTCTTGATAGAACAGCAGCAAAACAACAAGCCCTACCTCCCAGGATTGCTGCCAGATACAAAGAAGCTTACGAAATGGTTCTTCTTCCAGATCATGCTTCTCTGGGTATTGGGAAGACAGCCTCCCAGTTCCCAAGCCCATCATTTTCACACTCCCATGTATGGTCATTAAGTCCATTTTTCCTATGCCAGGCACTGTGCAAGGAGACAGGACATAAAAATAAGTGGTGTCTGCCAGGCGTGGTGGTGCATGCCTTTAATCCCAGCACTCAGGAGGCAGAGGTAGGAGGATCACTGTGAGTTCAAGGCCACCCTGAGATTACATAGTAAATTCCAGGTCAGCCTGGGCTAGAGTGAGACCCTATCTCAAGAAACCAAAATAATAATAATAATAAAAGTGGTGTCAAGCCAGGCATGGAGGCGCATGCCTTTAACCCCAGAACTTGGGAGGCAGAGGCACAGGCAGGAGGATCGCCATGAGTTTGAGGCCACCCTAAGACTATATAGTGAATTCCAGGTCAGCATGGGCTAGAATGAGACCCTATCTCAGAAAAAAAAAAAAAAAAGTGATGCCTTGGTGGGGTTGTCAAGGGAGAAAGGTCAAGTAAGATGTGGATATCAGAAAGGCCTCATTGAAAGGTCAATTAAGCCTTATTTGTTATTCACAGGGAAAGAACCTCAAGACCTTACCTGGAAAAAAAAAAAAAAGCTAAGGTATGTTCATTAAGATGTGCTGCTAGATTCCTTTGTAACTCTATGGTTAAAATTATAAGCACTTACATGGAATAAATCATTAAGTCCTTTGACAACCCTGTGAAGTAGGAACTGCTATTATTTGCACTTTACAAAGGAAACCATGATACAGAGTAGGGAACTAGCCCCAAGGGACACAACTAGGAAGTGGCCAGGCGGAGGGTGGGAACAGGCAGTCTGTAATGGAGTCCCAGCCCCAAGCCAGGGGTCTTCTAATTCAATTCTTAGCATTCTTTTTTTCTCATAGAATATCTTATTTTATTTTTATTTATTGGAGGGAGGGAAAGACAGACAGAGAGAGAGAGAGAGAGAGCACAACTGGGCACACCAGGGCTTCCAGCCACTGCAAATGAACTCCAGACGCATGGGCTACCTTGTGCATCTGGCTTACGTGGGTTCTGGGGAATCGAACCGAAGTCTTTTGGCTTTGCAGGCAAGCACCTTAACTGTTAAGCCATCTCTCCAGCCCCAATTCTAAGCATTCTAAACATTCTAAGGGATAGTAGTAATACAGGAAATTGAAATTAAATTAAATAATCAGCCCAACTTTACTTATCCAGTGAAGGGACAGAGCAAGACTGTGACCCAAATCTTTGACTTTACTGTGCACTTACCTTAAGATTGATGGGGCTTGTTAAAAATGCAGGGTCCTAGGCTGGAGAGATTGCTCAGTGGCTAAGGTGCCTGCCTGCAAAACCTAATGACTTGGGTTTAATTCCCTAGTACCCACATAAAGCCGGATGCACAGGAACATGCATCTGGAGTTCATGTGCAGTGGCTAGAGGTCCTGGCATATACATATTCTCATTCTCTCTCTCTCTGTTTCTCTCTCTCTTCTCTCTGTGTCTCTGCTTGCAAATAAATAAATTTAAATTTTTTTTTGTTTTTTTGAGGTAGGGTCTCACTCTAGCCCAGGCTGACCTGGAATTCACTATATAGTCTCAGGATGGCCTTGAACTCATGGTGATCCTCCTACCTCTGCTCACAATTGATGTGATTAAAGGCGTGTACCACCACACCAAGCAATAAAAATATTTTTTAAATCCAGGTATAGTGGTGTATGCATTTGATCTCAGCATTTGGGAAGCAGAGGTAGGAATACTGCTGTGAATCTGAGGCCAGCCTAGACTACATAGTGAATTCTAGGTTAGCCTGGGCTAGAGCAAGACCCTACCCTCAAAAAACAACAACAACAAAAATTTTGGGTAGGGGAGACAGCTGGAGAGATGGCTTAGCAGTTAAGGTGCTTATCTGCAAAGCCTAAGGGCCTTCCAAGTGCCCACATAAAGCCAGATGCACAAGGTGGCCCATGCCTCTGGAATTAGGTTGCAGTGGCTAGAGGCCCTAGTACACCCATCCCCCACCCTCTGTCTCAAATAAATAAATATATATTTTTTTGAGGTAAGGTCTCACTTTGGCCCAGGCTGACCTGGAATTCACTATGTAGTCTCAGGGTGGCCTCGAACTCACGGAGATACTCTTACCTCTGCCTCCTGAGTGTTGGGATTAAAGGTGTATGCTGCCATGCTTGGCTAAATAAAATATTTTTTAAAAATGCTTCTGTCCCCCACCAAAAAATCACACCCACCCACACACACACACACACACACACACACAGGGTCCTGAGCCCCACACCTTAACTACTTAAGTAGCAACCTGTGGAGACAGAACTAGGAATCTGCATTTCCAGTGAGCTACTCTTACACACCCTTAAGTATGAAAACGTGTGATTTGCAACATGTTAAGGACTTGAAAAGGCCTAAGCAGTCGCCACTCCCCATCTATCTTCTCACAAGGCTGCGCAGCTGTGAACAAGCCAAAAATGGACACGTCGAACACGCTGCAAGGAACTACTGACTCTCCGCAACCAAGACGCAGGTACATGGCTGGAGCTTCTGCAAGCCTCATCCACGCCTCGTCTAAGCAGCTTCCTCAGCCATGAAGAATGCTCCGGCTTCTTGTATTTCAAAACAACGCTTCCTGCCACCCACCCGGTAGCCAGCATTTCTTTCCTTGCTTTGTCCTTAGAAACTCCTGAGAAAAGGAGTTTACACTGGAAGTTGTAAACTCATAGCCCACGAGAGCAAAGACAAGTCTCACTTGGCTTTCTCTTTATTTTTAAGTCATTTGAATGAGTCGTCAAACATTTAAGAAACTGAGTGTAAAGAGAACTGCAGATTCTAGTTTCTCTTGAGAAATTAGAAAATCTGCCAGAGTAACCAAAGTTTCTGGACTGCAGTAGCTAGCCAGCGCTGAGCAGAGTGGCCCATCTCGGCAGAGAGCCGTCTCCAGGTCAGCGCCAGACCTCCCTGCCCGCGGCCTCCACCTGGCCAGGAGTGCAGCTGGCACCTGCATCCCAGTTAGGAGGCTGGGCCAAAGCAGCAGCCAACTAAGCCTCCTGGACGGCAGGGTGTGCGTGCTGCAGACGGGCAGCCAGTCCCAGGGCAGGGCACAGCCTTTCGGACGGATGCTAGAACCCCCTCCCACACCCACCCGCCCTCTGGAAGACTCCTGTTTTTGCTTGGGTTGGCCTCCCTTCATCTGGCAGTGTAATCCAGCCTGTCACCTAGTCCACAGCTACTCTCCCAAAAGCCTAGTGGGGATGGCTTGGGGCATCATTCTGTGAAGGGGACACATTCTTGGGAGAGCCCAGCCTCTAATGACGAACATTCTCACCCTAGACAACAATGCCGTTTGGGAAAATGACCCCTTGGCCTAGGTGCCCATCTATAGGTGGATTCAACAAAACTTGCAGGGCTGGGGAGATGGCTTAGCCGTTAAGGCGCTTGCCTGCGTAGCTAAAGGACCCAGGTTTGATTCCCCAGGATCCTCATAACCCAGATGCACAAGGTGGCACATGTGTCTGGAGGTCATTTGCAGCAGACAGAGGCCCTGGCGTGCCAATTCAGTATCTCTCTCTCTCTCCCCCTCTGCTTCTCTTTCACTCTCAAATAAATAAAAATAAAATATTTTTTAAAAATCTTGCAGAACCCTGACAGAGCTGAGGAAAAGATGCAAGCATGTAGGGAAAGCCCTCCATCCTGCTGGGGCCAGAGCTGTCACCAAGAACAAACAAATTCTGCCAAGCATCTCTGCTAGTGAAAGTCAAGACACCTGACAAAGGAAGCCTCTATCTACAGAGAAATTCTACTAATGCCACTGCTCTAACTGTCTAAGCAATCAGCTTGTGTAGAAATCATAGCTTAAGAAGCAGCCTCGAGGCTGGGGAGATGGTAAAGCGCATGGCACACAGGACCCGAGTTCAGATCTCCAGCACACATGTAAAAACCAGTGGGGGGGGCGCTATGATCCCAGCAGTGGGGAGGTGGAGATGGGATTCTTAGGGCTCACTGACCAGCTAGTCCAGCCACATCTGTGAACTCCAGGTTCAGTAAGAAATTTTGTCTCAAAAAAGGAAGGTAGAGGGCTGGAGGGATGGCTTAGCGGTTAAGGTACTTGCCTGCAAAGCCAAAGGACCCCGGTTCGATTCCCCAGGACCCACACTAGCCAGATGCACAAGGGGGCATACGTGACTGGAATTTGTTTGCAGTGGCTGGAGGCCCTGGTGCGTGCTCTCTCTCTCTCTCTTTCTGACAAATAAATCAATAAATAAAAACTATATATATATATATATGGAAAGTCAAAAGTGATGAGAAAGACACCAAGTGTCAACCTCTGGCCTGGTCATGGGCAGGACACTGCAACTAGAGCAATGACAATGACACTGCTGTCATGACAGTGTATGGTCATGATCTGACTGCCCCGGGGCCCACCCGCCTGCCAAACACCTGTTCTGACCCTCTGCGCCTTCTTACTGACTGCTTCCTGTGCCTTAGCACTGGCCAAAAAGATAAGGGAAGAGATAGCAACTCTCTGAGGAGAGCATCATCTTTCATTTCTTCCCCCCACAGTCCCAGCAAACAATACTGGCACTCCTTTCCCAGACATAACTAAGTCAGGAGGAAGGACCCTTTGCTCCATGGACCTCCTCCTCACACTAGCTCCTGTTCTTCCTGAAGCATGGAAGTCCCCTGCAAAATGCCCTGTGGAAAAGCTCCCCAGCTCTCAGGAGGGAGATAAGAATGCCCTTCCCTGTGCCTTCTCGCCCAGTCAGCCGCCCACCTGGTTCTAGAAGTTTAGAGTGCCTAGGAGACTAGCTACGGCCCTCTTCCTAACTTTTTAGGGCTGCTTCCTACACTCTCTCCCTGCCAGGCTTCCCCTCCCCTCACTTACATGCAGGGAAGGTCACCATTAGGATGGGCCTGTGGCTCTGCTGTGCCAAGAGATAAGCGATTACAGGTGACAGGGGAGCGGGCAACCCAGAACATCTGGGTGGACATCAAACACGCTTGAAGACCCACCAAGATTCCCCCATTCCTTCCAACATGAAAGACCCTTTTTCTGCTTCCCTCGTTCTGCATACCTCATACCTTGGCTCTTTTCCAGGGTTCTGAAAGCCCTTCAAGCCAACAATGTCAAGAGGATAATGAGCCTGCTCAGGTGGAAAGGCCCAGGGTCTGCATGACTGGGAGGTCAGAGAACTGCCAGTCTTTATAGGTCCCTACAAAGCTGAAACTTCATTCAGTAGCCATAGGAAGGGACAATTTGTTGTTGTTGTTGTTAATGAATAATAATCAGAAAAAATGAAGAACTCTGTATAGCTCTTCCCTATCCACCGTCCACTCCTCCTCAAAGAAAGCCCTTTCCATTTCAATCCTTTTTCTTGCCAGATGGTCTGTCTCCACTTCAGCACAGATTCTGTGGTGACTGTAAGCTGTGTTTAAACACTTCCCAAAAGCCTGAATTAGGGTGAGGGCTCATGAGGCAACTCTAGGCCGAAGGAAATCCAGTTGCTTCCAAGATAGTTTCAAAAACCTCTATAGAGCGGTTTCTGCCAGTCTGGACGTGGCTTCTTAGCAAGTGGCTTAACCTAGGGCTGGCAAGACAAGAGAAGCCACTTTGTCTGGTGATATGTTACCACTGTGAGAAAAAAAGCCGGATGGCGTCTCACAGCACAGCTGCTGCCCAGGGCCTCCTTTCACGCGGACGGGCTCGTCATGAAGACGGCAATGCAAAGTCCACACTCCTACCCCACATCTGGGGCTGAGGGTAAAGCTCAGTTGGTAGAATGCTAATCTATCATCCACAAAGCCCAGGGGCAATCCCTAGCACCACACGAGCTGGGTGTGGTGGCCCACGCCTGTCATCCCAGCACTTAGGAGGCAGAGGCAAGAGGATCAGAGAAGTGAAAGGTTGTGACATATAATACTAGAAGTATTATGTGTGTAACACACACACAAACACGTCCCAAAATCTTTTTTTTTTTTTTGTTTTCCGAGGGTCTCACTCTAGCTCATGGTGACCTAGAATTCACTATGTAGTCTCAGGGTGGCCTCGAACTCTCGGTGATCCTCCTACCTCTGCCTCCCGAGTGCTAGGATGAAAGGTGTGTGACGCCACGCCCGGCTAAGAGCCAAAATCTTTACAATGACTTGCGAGACCCTTCATCATCCAAGTTCCTATTACACCTGTGACTTCACTGCACCTACCCTTTCCCCTACATCTTTAAACATGTCAGGCACAGTCCTATCCCAGGGCCGTCACACCTGCCGTAGACAGAATGCATCCCCCACAGAGAGTGCTCCCTTCTTTCCTCAAGTCTTTGGTTAGCTGCCATCTTCTCAGTGAGGCTTCCTCAACCACACTAAGTTAGAACCCTCCCCACCTGAGACTTCAGCATACTCTTCCCCCTCCCCTATCTCCACCCCCCCACCAGCTGTTGTCACCATCCAACAAGAAGCCAGGCATCCTTGTCTTTGGCTCAATGGTCTGTCCTCAGTGCCTACAACAGTCATCGAAACACAGCAAGCTTTCAGAAACACCAACACCTTAGAGTGGTCCTCCTTGGACAGGGTGGGCAGCTTGGGGCTCCATTTTCCATGTCTATCTCTACCAGCCTTGCAGTGAAGGCACCGCGGCGCCCACACGCTGAGAACGTTTAAAGCGGGGCCATGCTCTCGATGCCCGAAACAGCGCAGGCAGGGGGGCTCTCTGAGGACTTTCCAATCATACAACGCAAAGGTCTTTTGCTGGCCTTCCTTTCCGGATGTGTAGTGTTTTGGCCATTCCTGATCAGTTGTCCCTGACGTTCTGTGACTTTCAATCTAGGACATACCCTGTGGCTGTGGAAGATCTTTATGCTGGCCAAAAGGAAACCCAGGTTAAAAACATAGACTGAGCTGGATGTGGTGGTGCACGCCTTTAATCCCAGCACTCGGGAGGCAGAGGTAGGAGGATCGCTCTGAGTTCGAGGCTACCCTGAGACTACACAGTTAATTCCAGGTCAGCCTGGACCAGAGTGGTGAGACCCTACCTTGAAAAACCAGACCAAAACAAAGCAAAACAAAAATACACTGAAACTAAACACATGCATATACTAATCCCAGCAAGTCCTCTCCTGCAGACACAGTGTGCACCACAGGCAAGTACAAGAATGGAGGAAGCGGCATCATTCCTAACAGCTCTGCATCTGGAAACTACTCAAACGCCATCACCCATCAAACACCAATGAAAAGTAGGTTACAGAATATTTACATAGTGGGATACTACACAGCAATGGGGATGAACAATTTATAGTTTAACACAACATGAATAAACCTCAAAACTAACTAAATAGACACCCAGAGCATATCCTACATGATTCAATTTACAAAAAGTATTAAAATACAAAAGCTGGGCGTGGTGGCACACACCTTTAATCTCAGCACTCGGAAGGCAGAGGTAGGAGGATCGCCATGAGTTCGAGGCCACCCTGAGACTTCATATTTAATTCCTGGTTAGCCTGAGCTAGAGTGAAACCCTACCTCAAAAACAAAACAACAACAACAAAAAAACCAAAGCATTAAAATAGGGGCTGGAGAGATGACTCACAGGTTAAGGTGCTTGCCTGCAAAACCTAACAACCAGGGTTCAATTCCCCAGCACCCATGTAAAGCCAGATGCAAAGTGTGGCATGCATGTGGAGTTCGTTTGTAGTGGCAGGAGGTCCTGGTGTGTGTCCTCGATCTCTCTCTCTCTCTCTCTCTCTCTCTCTCTCTCTCTCTCTCTGTGTCTTTCTCTCTGCTTGCATATAAATAAAATATTTAAAAAATAAAATACAGAAATAGTTTAAAAAAAACCCAAAAAGTCATGTGTGTTGGCGCACACCTTTAATCCCAGCACTTGGTGGGCAGAGGTAGAAGGATCACTGTGAGTTTGAGGCCAGCCTGCGTCTACAGAGGGAGTTTCAGGTCAGCCTGGGCTAGAGTAAGACCCTATCTCAGAAAGAAAAAAAAAAAAAATAGTTAAAAAAATCGATGCTATTAAAAATCAGAAGACTAGTAGTGGGTGGAGGCAATTCTGAGATAGAGAAGGGCTGCAGAGATGCTCAGTGGCTCATGCTAATATTGTGATTCTTAATTTGGTATTGGTTACATGGGTTCAGCTATAAAAACTCTTACTGAACTGAATATGTAAATTCATGTTTATATCACATATTTCAATCAAAAGCTTTAACACAGCACAGAAGCTACAGAGCTCAGCAGACTTGGAAACTTTTAACCAACATACTGCCAAGGCAGAACAGGGTGGCACACACCTATCCTTCTAGAATTTGGGAGGCCTAGGCAGGAGAGTTCTGGGTTTGAGGACAGCCTGGGCAATTCAGAGAGACCCTGTCTCACAACAAAATATCCTAGGGCCGGTGGGTTCAGTGGAAGAAAACTCACCTAGCATGCACAAGGTCCTGGGTTCAATTCCCAGTATCACCCCCTCCCCCCAAAAGCAGTAGCAACAGAAAACAACTTTCAAGCTGCAGGTTGTAGCCAGGTCATTACAACTTAACTTCTGCTTTCTACTCTTCGGGTATCTTTTCTAGTCTCTAAATGCCATTTTAAAATATATTTTCTTATTTTTATTTATTTGACAGAGAAAGAGGGAGAGGGAGAGAGAAAATGGGCGAGCCAGGGCCTCCAGCCGCTGCAGATGAACTCCAGATGCATGTGCCCCCTTGCGCAATCTGGCTAATGTGGGTCCTGGGGAATGGAATCTGGGTTCTTTGACTTTGCAGGCAAACGCCTTAACCACTAAGCCATCCCTCTAGCCCTAGATGCCATTTTTTGAATGAAAAGAATGCTTATTTAACGTAGTCTCAATTCTGGAGGGCAGCAGAAGAGAACGCACCTGTGTGGCCATGGTCTGCTGACTGATGCACTTACCTCATCCAGCCCCTACACCACAGTACGAGGCAGCTGTCATCGTTCCGATTATATAAATGAGGTAACTTGGGCTCGGAGAGTTTATTTGCCCCAAGTTTCATAGTAAGTGGCAGAATGCAGAGTCGGGAGAGGCTGGCACTAGGTTCTATAATTGATACCAGGGCACATTAGGCCTTTGGTCTCATATGTTTTGTGGCAGAAAGCCACCTTCCACCCCAAGTACATCCCTGCAGACCAGCTCTGTCTGGAAAGAGTTAGAAAAAGATACTGGCAAAAGAAAAAAAAAAAAAAAAAACCTGATGCCCAGCCCTTGAATTCTTAGTGTTTAGACTGCATTGTTCTTCACCTAGTTTAGAGTTTTGAATCAATACAAAGTAAAGGTGAGATGCTCCTCATTTTTCCTCACTGAGGGATGGAGGGGCTCACACACTTGTCAAATAGTAGGCCTTCCCTACTAGGGCAGCCCTTCTGCAGATGAGAAAGCAGGAAAGAGGAGTCTGCCCACCTGTCGCCCCACGCCCTTAGTCATAATAAAGACAGAATTTGCCTCATTATTCTTTCTTCCAACAGAGCGTGTGCATCAGCAAGTCTGTGGTTCTCAAACTGTGTACTGAGGTGCCCAGAGCACCCTGATAAACTCACATGGGTGAAGATATTATACATTTTCCCCTTAGGGCAGGTCCCACTCTAGCCCAGGCTGATCTCCTCATGTAGCTCAGACTGGCCTTGGAATCCTCCTACCTCTGCCTGGAATTCCAGGTGTAAACCACCACACCTGGCTAAGACATTATACATTTTTAATAGAAATAGCAACAGTCAACATTTGTCACGCATCCCTCAAGTTCAGTTTCAACATTAGCCTGCATTCCATTCTTCTCAATGATGTCATTTCTTTGTGTAGCTGGTTTTCAACATTTGCTATGATAAAAAAAAAAAAAGTAGTGTGGAGCAGGAAATGAGGATTTGATCTGAGACATTGTGCAGCATTGCAGTACATCCCATTAGTAAATAACTGTGGTTATTTAAGCATGAAATAAAAATATTTTCCTTTCAATTTGTGTCTTTTTTTCCCAGAGAGCTACACACTATCTTAGGATAAAGATATAATCATACAAAATTGTTAAAAGCTATTTAATCAGTGAAACTTAACTAGTTCTTTAGGCCAGTGGGAACTATAAAACGTTTAGTGAAGCAGCAGGACCCATAAACTGAGAGTCTGGAATCTTCTGTGGCAAGTGTTTTTAAGTCTCGGCATCCAGGAGCCATGAGGGAGCTCCTGGGCAGCCCACACCTGACCCAGAAGCAGACAGACAGTAACACTGGGGTCTGTGGGCAGCTCGCTCCAAGAGTGGCACAGACCCTCTGGCTTCTCACCAGCTTCCTCTCAGCCCAGGGGCCTCGCACACATGCCTCAGGCTCACCCCAGGGTCCCCTCTGAGCTCCATCAGAGAAAAGCTCTGTTCAGCCTACAAGCCAACCAGCCAGCAGGGGACTTCTATACACGCTGAGACTTGGGCAATGTCCACACATTTTGTGTGTGTCTCTCCCTCCCTCCATCTCTCTCTCTCCCTCTCTCTCTCTCTCTCTAAATATGAGATCATATATATATATCAAAAACAGGGTATAATGGGAACCAAGGAATCCAACCCAGTCTTCGTGGGTGAAGATTTGCATGAAAATACTCTCTTATTTCCATGTAGTTTCTTCCAGATACACATTCCCTTTTTTCTTTCCTAAAGTCATAATCCTCCCTTGGTGAAATCACAATTGAGATATAATAGCCAACTGTTGTGATGTCACAGGACTTAACTATTCACATTGTAGGTATGGGTGGCGGGTGGAGAATGTGACAAAGGACCAAAATAGAATATAGTTATGCTAGGATTTGTTTCTTCACGCTAATTTCCAGGGTACTGAAGGGTGATTACTCAAAAGGAAAGGCAAATCCTCACAAGCAAGGTTGTGTGTAGATCCACCTCTGCCAGTGGGATGGGGAACAGGAGCACGACAGAGGGAGATGAAGGCTGGGAGATGCTGGATTCAGGACGGGTCAGCTATGAAGATGTCCTGAGTGGGGCCTAAGCCAGGACCTTCTCTTTCCACCACCTGCTCCCTGGGCGCAAAGAAAGCAAAGAAAAGTGGACATCTAGGAACGGCCCCAGGCTGGGACGCTCCCTGGAAACCAATGTTTGGGATACGGTATTGTGTTCCAGACTCCACACTGGCAGAGGAACAGACTTTGTCCCTCTGGACTGTATCGTGCTGATAGTGACCAGGATGGAGAGGGCACTCAGGCCTGTCACAGAAGAAATGACTACAGGAACTGAGAATGTTTACCTTACAGAAGAGAAAGCAGGGTGGGGAAGGGTGGTAATTGTCTTGAGAATCCTGAAGGCTCCTATGTCAAGAAGGGATGAGACACGTTTTCTGTGGTCTCCCAAGGGGATCTCGGATAATAAGGTGATACAGGGACGCCAAAATGAAGAAGAATTTCTTATTCTTTTTTTGTTCTTCCTTGGAAGATTGCAGTGGGATTTTTTTATTGATTATTTTAAATTTTTTATTTTTATTTATTTGAGAGTGACAGACAGACAGACAGAGGCCGAGAGAGAGAGAGAGAGAATGGGCATGCCAGGGATTCCAACCACTGCAAATGAACTCCAGATGCATGTGCCCCCTTGTGCATCTGGCTAACGTGGGTCCTGGGGAAACGAGCCTCGAACCGGGGTCCTTAGGCTTCACAGGCAAGTGCTTAACTGCTAAGCCACCTCTCCAGCCCTTATTGACTTTTTAATACAGGGGTTACACTCTTATATCCCCTCTCCTCTGGTTCCATTCTACTAAGGGTCCTACTTGGTGGGGTTACTGGTATTTACTGTGGCATCATAAAGGCTCAGTCCCAGTCTCTGTGGGGAGGATGGTGCCTCAAGCTAATTATGTCCACCCTGAGGCCCTTATAATCTTTATACCCCTTCTTCCACAATGTTCCCTGAGCCTTGGTGGGCATGGTAGAGATCTGATTTAGTGTTGAGTTCTTGTAGCCTCTGGATCTCAGGATGAGATCTGAGTGACCAGTGTCTGTCACCATCTCCCTGGAAATGTTTTTAATGTCTTTATTTCACCCTTAATTTTCACATCTTAAACTTCTTTCTTTTCAAATTTTTAAATTATTTATTTTATTTGAGAGAGAGAGAAAGAGAAAGAGGCAGAGAGAGTGAAAATGCCAGGACCTCTAGCCACTGCAAACAAACTCCAGACACATGTGCACTTTGTGCATCTGGTTTACATGGGTACTAGGGAATCAAGCCTGGGTCCTTAGGCTAAGCAAGCAAGCACCTCAACTGCTATGCCATCTCTCAGGCCCTGTGCATTTTAGATTTTTACTTATTTTGTGTGTGTGTGCATGTTCATTATCTTGCGTGTGGATATATGAGGGCCATGGTGCGCATGTGGAGGTTAGGTGACAATGTTCAGGTGGGTCTCACCTTCAGCCTCTCTTTGGGCAGGCAGGGTCTCTCATGTTCATCACTCCACTCACAAGCTTCTGGGAAATTCTCCTGTCTCCACTTTCCAACTCACAATAGGTGCACTGGGAGAACAGAAGCCGGCCACAGCTTCTGACCTTTACATGGGTCTGGGGATCTGAACTCGGGTACTCAAAGTTATGTAGCCAAGCACCTTCTCCACTGAGCGCTCTACAAGTTCCAGAACTTCATCAATTCATCTTGCAGACTACAGCACCTTTCCAACTCCTTATTTCTCAAATGCAAACCACACTCTTGAGGATGAGGACTATGTCATTCACTGCGCTACCTCAGAGCTTGGAGCAAGGGCACATAGTGGGAAGTAATGAACATGATCAAAGAGACGGACACACAGCCCGGCGTGGTGGTGCACGCCTTTAGTCCCGGTATTATTTTTTTTTTTTTTTTGCCTCTTTCTCTCTCTGTCAAATAAATAAATAAGTAAATAAATAAAAATATATATTAAAATCAAATATTCGAATGCATTATTACTACTGAGAGGTATACTAATTTGATACTTACACGCTGAGGAATAATGGTAGGAACATATTAAAAAATGTGGGAGCTGGGAATGATAGCACATGCCTTTAATCCCAGCACTCGGAGGGCAGAGATAGGATCGCTGTGAGTTTGAGGCCACCCTGAGACTACGTAGTGAATTCCAAGTCAGCCTGGACTACAGTGAGACCCTACCTTGAAAAACCAACAAAACAAAACACAAAGAGACCACCATGATCTATGGGAGCTGCTCTTTGCCAGGACTCACTCCATAGGAATTTTTGGACCCCTACCGTTACTGGAGTCCAGTAACTACTCACTGCTCCGCCGGAAGTGCAGGTGACAGGAGCTGGTGGAAGGAAGCAGGTTTATTCACAGCTGAACGTGAAGACAGAAGCTTTCCGCCTCAAGCCTGTATCTCAGGCATTTTCAGGGCACGAGGGGCTTTTTTATAAGAGAAAAAACAGGCCCAGTGAAACAATGAGCAGGAAATCTGTGTGTGTGTGTGGCGGGGGGGTGTTGTCATCCAGAGGTGTGTCTCTGTCCTCTTCTCTGGGACAGCCACAGCAAGAGACTTCAAACTATTGCAGCTCGTTACCTAAACCCAAGGAAGGGCTTCTCTTCAGCAAAAAGGATGAGGGAGGGTGAGAGGAAAAGGAAGGGGAGCCAGGGACGGTTTCAAGACAGCCCCTTTTATTCTGCCCCGTGCCTTCCACACCCACTTACACGCTGGGATTCTGAGAAGGGCAGATAAGGCCTGACCTCCTCCCTCTGTAGACTGACATACGTGGCACCTAATATCCCTTCTGCTATTGGAATTCCTCGATTCTTACAGGTGACTGAAAGAATTATAGAAAGGAAAACATCTAAACTGAGAAAGGAGAACTCCAAGGGCCACAGACACCACCCCCCCCAACACACGCACGCACGCAGAGTCCAGGGGAGGTGATGAAGCCCCGGCTTTCTCCTCAGCTCCAGCAGCACTGACAGGCCAGAACAGAGCAGCCAGACTGGGCAGGCATCAGGCCCCACCTATCACCAAGGAAGGCTCCCTGTGAAACCGGGCTCCTGAATCAATACCGTCCAGCTAAGTGACATATGGCACAGCAGACACCCTACTTCTCTTAAAGAACTTGAAAATTTCCCATCATACTAACAGCCATTTGGATGACAGCCTGCATAGAACTCTTTTTTTTTTTTCTGAGGTAGGGTCTTGGTAGCCCAGGCTAACCCAAATTGAGGCAATCTCAAGCTTGCTTCAAACTCACAGCAATCCTACTAATTCTGCCTCTCGAGTGCTGGCACTTATATAGAAACTTAAAAATACGTTTTATCTATTAGTTTATTTGTTTTTTTCAGAGAGAGAGAGACAGAATGGGTATAAACAAACTCCAGAGGCATGTGTCACCTTGTGCATCTGGGCATTACAGATAAGTACCTTAACTACTAAGCCATCTCTCTAGCACCCCAGGAAAATTTAACTAAATAGAAATATATTTTCTCACAGTTCTGAAAACCTGAAGTAGAGTATCAGGGTGTTGGCATGGTCAAGGGTGGGTGAGGGTATTCTTCCTGGCCTGTCACTGCCACCTTCCTTCTGGGTCCTGACTTCGGGCGGGAGAACTTGAGGGAGCGCTGGAGATACGGCCTGGTCCCACTGGGAGGGCTCGAGAGCGCAGTCCAGGAATCCTCTTCAAAGTCGTCCTCGGAGGCCTGCGCATGTATTCTGATGTGTTCTCAAAGCATTTCTGCTTGGAAAATACCCTCATAGAATTCAGAACATTATCTGAAATTTCCATTTCCCTGGGTGTAGCTGCCAGGCTAACAGGCACCTGTGTAAAGCCAGATGCAAAGTGACACATGCATCTATGATTCCAATGGCCCTGCTAACAATGGGAGGTAGAGCCAGGAGAATCCAGAGCTCCAGGGGTCAGCAAAACTGCTTTAAAAAAAAAAAAATCATTTATTTGAGAGTGAGACAGAGGCAAGAGAGAGAGAGAGAACTGGCACACCAGGACCTTCAGCCATTGCAAACAAACTCCAGATGCACGCACCATCCTGTGCATATGGCTTATGTGGGTTCTGGGGAATTGAACTTGGGTCCTTTGGCTTTGCAGGCAAACACCTTTACCATTAAACCTTCACTCCAGTCCCCTAGTCTGCCATTCTTTGGCAGCCTGGCAGTTCCTTTGCAGTGGCAAGATAGCCTGTCTCCAAGAAGGTGAGGCAGAGATACCTACAAGTTGCCCTTCAAACCCACTTGTGCATCATGGCATGTGTGACCCCCCACCCCAGAAATAAATTAAAAAAATAAAAAACAAGACTCAACAATGCTAAACACCTATACAAACATAATATTTTTCTAACGTAGTCTGTAGCTTGCCTCTGGAGATAACTCCCACAGAGGGGTCAAATGACCCTTTGGGTAAGCAGACCTGTTGGCTGAAGACGCGCAGCTGTGAACTGCAGGCAATGGCACCAGCTTGTGTTTCCCCAAAGTCCGCCGGCTCCCTATGGGCAACTTGGGAAATGGGCCTCTGGCCCTCTTCCGGGCTGGTCAGCACACTAACCAAGCTGCTTCCCACATAACCAAAAGCCACCCAAGTCACAGCTGACTCAAGTCACTGCTCTGTGAAATGAGGTATGCCATGCATTTAAAGCCCTGTGTATTTTCATATTTGCAGCCTACAATCAGGCATTCTTGAGGGATGTAGCCAACTAGTGGTTTTGTAAAGTGACCTATAATTATTCACATAGGCATCACAGTCAATCCAGACAGCTACCAGGCCTAGAGGCATTATGAGCTCAGACCTCAAGGAAGAGGCTACAACAGAGAAAACTGTGAGCCACGGGTCTCAGAAGGGCCACACTGTCCCTCTCTGGCTGCCTGCGGAGGCACACACTCCATCCTGCCCTCTTTATCCTTCTTCCTCGTCCACTTGCCTGGCTCAGCACAGCTCACTCTCCGTGCCCAAGTGAACACAATGTGGGTCCAAGCAGAGCAGTGGGCCACTTTGTGGGACCCATGAATATTACCAAGAAAACAGCCATGTAAGGCAGGTTCTAAAACTGCCTCCAAGTTTTTCACCTGAGAAAACTGTGCCTCACCCAACAGCCCGTCAAATCCATAGCCAGCGGTGTACAGCCGGACCACGGGAGCTGACATGGGCCTCCTGAGAGAGCCTTTCTGTCACCAGTCCCCAGGGCCCAAGAGAAGACACCACCCAAGCAAAGGGCTACTATCCTACTTCCCCACAGCTTCCTTGGTTGGAGGGGAAGGCTGCTTTAGCACAAAACATCATTCCACATATATCTTTTGGCTCCAAAAAATAAACAAACAACCTGGTTTCTAAACTGGGTGTGATAGCATATGTGCCTATTTAATCCCAGTACTCAGGAAGCTGAGATAGGAGGATCTTCAAGAGTTCAAGGCCAGCCGGGGCTCCAGAGTAAGTTACAAATTAGCCTTGGTTAGAGTAAAACCCTAATTGGGGGGGGGGACAAAAACATAATTTCTTGATTTTTTTTTTTTTTTTTTTTTTTTTTGGTTTTTCCAGGTAGGGTCTCACTCTAGCCCAGGATAACCTTAAACTCACGGCAATTCTTGATTTTGTTTGTTTGTTTGTTTTTCAAGGTAGGGTTTCCCTCTCTAGCCCAGGCTGACCTGGAATTCACTATGTAGTATCTGGCTGGCCTCAACCTCACAGTGATCCTACCTCAGCCTCCCCAATGCTGGGAAGGCATTTGCCACCATGCCTGGTCAATTTCTTGATTTTAAATTTAAATATTTATTTATTTGCACAGGTGGGGGGCATGTCAGGCTCTCTTGATGCTGCAAACCTAGCTGGCTTGCTTATAAAGCAAACACCTTTAACCACTGAGCAATCTCCCTAGTTCTCTGATTTTTAAAATATTTATTTATTTGAGAGAGACAGAGATAAGAAAGAGAGAGAGAGAATGGGCACACCAGGGGTTCCTGCCACTGCAAACATGAACTCCAGACATATGTACCACTTTGTACATCTGGGTTTATGTAAGTACTGGGGAATCAAAGTCCGGCCATCAGGCTTTCTAAGCAAGTGCTTTTGATCACTTAGCCATCTCTCTAGCCCTTGGCACCTCAAATCATGATTCTAAATATCAGCAAAAATTTTTGCCACTAGTCAGCCTAGAGCAGCTGGAAAGTAGAGCTACAGCCGGCATCTCAAAGCAGCACTCACACTGGGTGGGAGCCAGGAGCCTTTCACCCAACCTCACTCGGCAAGTTTCCCTTCTTCTCCAGTGCTGGCTTTGCATGTGGTTTTATTTTTTTGTTTTTGTTTTTGTTTTTTTGAGTAGGGTTTCATTCTAGCCCAGGCTAACCTGGATTCACTATGCAGTCTCAGGGTGGCCTTGACCGCACGGTGATCCTCCTACCTCTGCCCCCCAAGTGCTGGGATTAAAGGCATGAGCCACCACGCCCAGCTCTGCACTTGGTTTTAGCCCAAAGGTGAAATGATCACTACTGCTCTGAAAGATCCCAAGTGCAGTAGTTGTAATGGGCCCTGGCAGACTATTAAAACAATGGTTCCCAGTGAATTAAAATTCCCCCAGGAATCCCAGGCTGAGGGAAGTGAGACACTGAAGGCCTCCCAGGAAGAGATTTCACACTGTTCTGACAACTTATCAGACAGCCTAGTAGAAAAGACCTGACTGAGACAATGGACTTTGAACCGAGGTGTTAGGGGTTGAGGAAAGTTCTTGAACCCCCAAACTCTGGGTTCGTGTTTGCATTTAGCCAAGGAGTGGGCAAACCAAACTAAGAAGGATAATTATTAAATTATTGTATTTATTTAGGAAGTACAGAGCCAAGGAAGGAAAATGAATACACCCACGTGGCTTAACAGCCACATTACACGTTCACACATTACACAAGCTGGGCAGGACCATGTCAAGACCAAGACTACTATATTATGTAGGTCTCTTGCCCTTTCTTCATAAACCTCATGTGAGCACCCCTAAGACAGACTTGGTAATCACTCCACCCCTTTATTTACTCCTCTTCGCAATGTGGCCACAGGGAATAAATTTCCTTTCTCTGTTTTTATTTTTGCCTGTCTCTTGAATTGGTATATTGGCAACAGGTGGACAAGCCTAGGTTTTCAGGACTTCAACACCCCAGGCTTTGTCCCTCAAAATTCCAGTAACACATTGTTTTAAACACTTTCGCATTCTGTCATTTGGATCTACCAAGAAGCCCAGGTAGAAAGGACAATGGTATTTTCTCCACCTCACAAAGAAGAAAGCTGAGGCCCCCAAGGATACTCATCTGTCAAAAAATAAAAATAAATAAAAAACTAAAAACCAGGTATGCTTATTACTGTGGGCCATGCAGCATAGCTGTGTGGCCTCGGTCTCTTCACACGTCAACATGTAGTAGTAGCGACCTCACAGGCTCCTCTAAGCATAAATGAGTTACTATGCATGAAGTGCTCGAGATTAGGTTCAGGAGCCACTGCAGAAGAGGTGGCAGAAAGAGTGTAAGAAGCAAAGACTGGGAAGGAATGCTTTGAAATGCAGTCTTCCAGGCACCAAGTGGCGGGGCATTTAGGAGCTCACAGTGGCTGTAGCAACCTGCCCAAGATCTGCATGATGTGAGGGGGGGCGGGAAGCTGGATATCGTGGTGCAAATCTTTAATCCCAGTGCTTGGGAGGCAAAGATAGGAGGACTGTTGTGAGTTCCAGGTCAGCCTAGGCTGAAAAAAAACAAAACAAACAACAACAGAATTTTAAAAAGACATCAAAACAGGAGAGGGACTAGTTGGAAAGAAGGGGTTCTGTGGAGGACGGACAAAGGAGGCCGACGGGAGGGGTGATGGTTGTGTGTCTGTATGGAGGTTGTCAATAAAAGTTAAAAATAAGGTGCTTGACAAACAGAACCCAGGTGTAGCTTAGTAAGTTTTAGGACATCCTCAGATTGGGGCTAAGTTACCTCTTTTTATAACCTAGGTGTCTGGTGAAGAGGAGACAATGTTTTATGTTTACAGTGATGTAATAAATGACACGTGTTAGCCAAAAAAATAAATTAATTAAAATAAGTAAATAAGGTGCTTGAGATGGTGTCTGCTTCACAGTAGGGACTATGCAGTCGCTGTCATCATTACTAAGAGGACTATCACTGCCTCCACCCCCGCAGAGTCCAACTCCAACGTGGAGCTCTTCCTTCTCCATCCAGCTTGCACAGATAGGGAGGGCTCAGGAAGTACTTTTATCTAACCTTGAGTGTGTCCAGCCCAACCCCAGTAATTTATCTGTGAAACAAAGAACTCACTGGGCTCTCTATCTTGCCACTGCACAAACTTCTCCATGCCATGTACACACACCCACCACCTTTTCTGTTTTATTTTAAGGGTCAAATCATTTTAAATATTTTTTTAATTTATTTAAGAGAAAGAGGGAGAGGGAGGGGGAAGAGAATGGGCACGCCATGGGCTCATGCCTTGGCAAAAGAATTCCAGACACACGGCCACTTTGTGCATCTGACTTTAAGTGGGTGCTAGGGAATTAAACCTGGGTTTTTAGGCTTTGCAGGCAAGTGGTTTAACCACTGAGCAATCTCTCCAGCCCACCTTTTCTGGTTTTGTTTGCTTTGTTGTTGTTGTTTTAAACTTATTTTAATATTATTTGAGAGACAGAAAGGTTGATAGAGAGAACGGGCACACCAGGGCCTCTAGCCACTATAAATGAACTGCAGTCACTTGCACCACCTAGTGCATCTGCCTTACACGGGAACTAGGGAATTGAACCTGGGTCCTTAGGGTTTGCAGGCAAGCACCTTAACTACTAAGCCATCTCTTCAGCCCCCATTTTTTGATTATTTATTTATTTATTCATTAGAGAGACACAGAGAGAGAATGGGTGCACCAAGGCCTCTAGCCATTGCAAACAAACTCAAGATGCATGTGCCACCACGTGCATCTGGCTTACATGGGTTCTGGGGAATTGAACCTGGGTCCTTAGTCTTCACAGACAAGCACCTTAACCACTAACCCTTCTCACCAGCCCCCTTGGTTTTGTTTGTTTGTTTTTGAGCCAGAATTTCAGGTAGCCCAAGGCAGCCTCGAACTCTCTATATAGAGACAAGGATGACCTTGAACTTCTGAGCCTCCTGCCTCCACATTCCAAATGCTGGGATTACAGGTGTGTGCCACCACACTGGGGTAAGGCAGTGCTTTGTACATACAGGCCAACACTCTGCCAACTGAGCTACATTCCTAGCAACCATACCACCTTTATTCAAGTTCACATATGGTCTCCTGACAGCTAAGCTCCCTTACGGTAAGCTGGCTTCCATTCGGCAGCTGCCCCCCCGCTTATCTTCAACCTTCCTGCACTGACTACTTCCGAGGCCCTTCCTCCAAGCTGGGTTCTGGGACACCGGTCTCTGTTCTCCAGAACATCCTGCAGGAATGGAAGGATGGCAGCGAGGGCACCGAAATACCAGACGGTAACTGTCTGGTGGGGGCATCGAAATTTTCTGGACAGGCAATCCTGAAAGGAGTTTTACAGTAAGTGCAAACAAAAGGAAAGTGGAACATTCCGAGCTAAGAGAGGAATGTATGTGGAAGATTTCAAGACATCGTCCCGAGCAGGATCATGACGTGTTGTCAGCATCCAGGGGCCGTGTGCGCTGCGACAGAACAAACAACGTAGATGGTCTCCTTCCTGCTTCCTGGCAACACAGCTCCAAACACTCTTGAAATTCCCTTGATGATATATCCAAGTGGTACCAGGAAAGGGCAAACAAGCCCCTCTCAACCACATCTGAGTTTATGCTGAGATGTTCGGTGGCTGAGGTCTTCAGCCATCATACTTACATTACAAAGCTTCCACAAATAACTCCTGAGAGTTCAGATAGCTTCCTGGTTGCGCAGGGCAACACTCTGGGAGAGAACAGAGAGGCATCTTGTGTGCACGGCATACCCCCAGTACCCTGTTCTCTGCGTGTATTTCAACTGATGATTCCCGAGTTCTATCCTTAACAATAATAAACCAGTAATAGTAAGCTATTTTTCTGCATTCTGTGAGAGAATTGTGGGAAGCCTCTCAAAACTTTAGAGCTAGTTGGCTAGAAATATGGGTGTCCCAGACTAGTGACTGGAGGCACCCTTGTGGAGGCAGCCTTGTGGAACTAAGTCTTTTAATGGTGAGGCTTGTGCTAACTCCAAGAAGTCAGTGTCAAAATTGAATCTAGGGGCTATGGAAATGGCTCAGTGGTTAAAGGTGCTTGTTTGCAAAGCTTGACAGCCACAGTTAAACTTCCAGTTCCAAATAAAGCTGAACAGACATTCATTCACAGCAGCAAGAAACACTGGTTGTTGTATGCTCATGCGTGTGTGCATACACACACATGCAAAGCAGCAGTTTAAAAACTGAACTTATAGACGTCCAGTTGGTGTCCAGAGTTGCAGAACGCACTGCTGGGGGCACATATTTGGTGCCACAAGTGTAACAAGTAGAAATAAATTAATGGAGACGGAAGGAGGCAGGAAGGGAGTTGAGATTAGATGTGGAGAGGTGGGCAAAATGAGGATAGGACAACAGGACTAGATCTTGAATGCCAAGTCAAGGGGACACCTCTGTAGCCTAGCCCACCAGCAACCACAAACAGACCCCCTCTTGCCCTGTGTGAGCCCCTACTGCCGGGGTGGCAGCAGCTGGGACAACAGCGGCAAGCCTTCCTGCCATGCAGAGTGGCGATCCAACTCCCGGGGGGTACCAACTTTAAATGCAAAATTCTCCAGCAACTGTTTTCTCTCTCCTGTCTTCCCGTCCTTCTACAGGGAGATGTTGATCCCACTCTCGCTTCTGCCCTTCTCTGAGCCCTGTGTTTCAGTGCCAACGCTTTTACACAAATCCAGCTTCACGTCTTCAGTGAAATATAATTTCATAGGAATGCGATTTTCTAGAATGACCTCATTGAAAAAGCACACCCAGCGAAGACCATGAGCAGACTTCGGGCCAGCCCATTCACACCCAGAGCCAAGAAGGCCGCAGACCCCTTTCCCGTAAGTGGAGAACGTGCCTGGGACCCGAAGCAAAGCAAAGCGCAGAGCTGCCGTGGACGCCGCCCCACCCCCTGCCCGCCTGCCTGCAGACTGAGGCCTGGGCCCCGAGCGACCCCCAGAACCACCCTGTCACCATACAAGGACAGACTCAAGAGCATCCAGCAAACAGGACTCACTGCGCAAATGTGGCCTCAGTCCCTCAGGAGGGTGCTGGCCATCAGGCATCTGAACACACCCCCGGGAAAGCCCCCTTGGACAGCGGAGTGTGCCGTAGCCAGGCAGCGAAAGACCCCCCAGCAGCTGCTGCCTTTCCCAATTCTCTGGAGCTTGGTTACCTGCCACCTAATCCCACCAAGAAGCAGCAGAAATGGGAAATTTGACTTTGAAACTAAATGGCAGGGCTGGGTCTAGCCCAGTCCAACTGAGACACAGTGGGCCAGAGAAAGAAATAATACACTCTGATGGACTTTCAAAAACCCTAGCTGAAAAACCGTCAAGAAGGGGAAAATGTCCTCAGTCCAAATCTGCCCCCCACAATGAAGCCTTATAAATAGAACAAAAAAGGTGAGGGGAGGGTTAATGGCTTACAGGGTCTGTGGGAACATTTAGTACTATTTTTCCCACTTTTCTGTAAATCTACTCTAAAATTTAAAAAGTTCACTTAAAATAATGACTTGTCATGGTTTCCTCCACAAGGAATAATGGGAAGAGTGGTCTTGGAGTAATTCCAAGTAGTTGACGAAATTTGGGTATAAAACTCCCTACTGGTTAAAGCTTTGGATGCATTACTAATCTCTCTAAACTACACTTTCCTCATCCATAAAATGGAGATGACAGTTCAAGCACACAATGTGTGTGGATTAACTAATATTCCGCATTTCCTATAAAGCATTACAAACGCGCCTGCTTTCTGGGAAGTGGCAGTCTTTAGCTCTTGGCAGCCCTTGCCTCCACTCCTCGGCCCTGCCTACCTGCCTGCGGTTGCGGCCTCTGTCGCGTACAGCATGACTCCTTAAACCCAGTGCAACCACCCAAGAGGCTGAAGGAAGGCTGCCCCAACAAGTTCCAACTGGTAAAAGCACACCTTTGTTGACTGAAACATGTTCTCCTCCCTGCCTTCCTTTCCTCTATTAGAATCCAATGTCACTGCCATTAGCTGAATTATTTCCTTAACACGAGGATAGTCGAAGTAGAGCTAGCTCCACACCGATAATTTATTTTCAGAGTTCCCACCCACCATCATGACCACCAGCCCAAACCCTGGCTGCACCTTGCTTCCCTGCCCTGGCCCCACAGAAGGCCAGAGTGACAAACAAAATCTGTTAAGGCAATGAGCTTAGCAACTTCCTCAAAACAGTGTGAGGCATGAAATTGTCCCCAACTTCATGGGGACAATTTCATGCCTCCAGGCTCTTCAGCCTTAACCGCCCTGTCTTTAGCTCTGTGACAATGTCCCCACTTCTTTCCTAGTGGACCAACACTAACGCATGGCCTCCTCCGGTCTCATGGAGGCCAAGAAGAGAGGAGTCAGGTAAGAAAAAAGTGTGTGCCTTCACATCCAGTTATCTCCTTGAGAATCACTCACAAGGCTGTCCGATATTTTTAAAACTCGCCCAAAACAAAGGAGAAGTCTAATCTCACCCAGAAAACTTAGTGTCCAAATAAGGGAGTGGTTCGTTCTACAACAGTTGGCCTGTTCCAACTGTGACAGGCCCTGTGAGAGAAGTAGTTCCCAGGATTCCACTGACAGGTTGTAACCCCTCCAAGTACTAATGGGCACATTCTAGTGGCTAATTTCTCTGACCTTCCAGATGGCTGGATTGAGGACACACCCCAGCTGAGGCCCAAGGACATTAGTTCCTGGCAGGGAGTATGCAAGACAGCTCTTCAGCCCCAACCAAGCCAGATAACAGTCCTGGGCCTTCAAGGACAAGCCCAGGAAGCAAAGCCCAGGAAGCAAAGCCCAGGAAGACGGCCTTGGAGTCATTTCTTATTTAACCAAATAAGAGCCAGATGCATCCAAATTTGAATAAGTTAATTGTGTTTTGTTCTTTGCAATTGTTCTCTAGTTCTTTGCCTCACACTGAAACAGCCTCTGGTTTACTGAGTGCCAGAGGGAACGCTACATAAATGCCAAATATTACTGTGATATAGCTATTTCCCCTTCATGCTGCTGCCTCCAGCCCTTCTTGCTCCTAAGTGACAGAGTCAAGCTTCTTGGAGCATCAATGCCATCATGTCATTCTGCACTCCTAACTGCCTGTCACCAGCACCATTCTTTCTTCACCCCCATTTGGCCTACCACCTCACCCTCACTTCCTTCCCCACAAACTTGCACAGACACAAGCACACAAACACACACACAAAAACCCGTGCTCGCTCCAGGCAGGCACCTCCTGTGCCAATATGCCCAGTTCTGCCTCCACGTTGTTGTGCTCAAACCACTGCTGGCCCAGAGTGCTCACCCAATCTCCTTCACGCTCCAAGGCCTAGTGCAAGGTCCACCTTAAGTTCAGGGTGGGAGACCATTTGATCCACAACTAGTGACAAGGCATGTCCTGTGTGTCAGGCACTTGGCCAGTCACTACAGACACAGGAAAAGAACACAGTTCTACAAGCTCTGGGCTGGTAGGAAGGGCTTCAAAATAAGCCTGCCTGTTCACCTGAACCATATGGATAGAAGAGTCAACAAGCAGACCTCACAGGCTTCTTGTTACGACACTGATGGGGACTAAGATGGTGTGCAGAACGTGAATCCCAGTTAGAGGAGGCCTTTTTGCCGCCTCTTCTGTCTTTCCACGAAGCCTGCTGGCCCTGGTGACTTAGTTCACTCCATCAGTTACTGTTGCTTGGGTCTGAAGTCCTCATGCTTCCCTCATCCTCCGTGGAGCCCCTACCAACGCCTCATTCCCTAACCTATTTGTATGCTGTAAGAAGGAAGCCCTTTAAGAGCCAGCCTTCAGCGAAGCCTTACAGCCAGTCATTGCAAGAGCCCCCACCCTCGTGCTGAGGATGGCATGCACTCTGCCCTAGTCTGGGGTTTATCAGCTTCAGAACTGGGCTGGGACCAATCTCATTCCCTAACAGCCCTAGTTAACCTGCCCTTGGGACCAGGCACAGGGCTTCACCCCCTCGCTCTGAACCAGGGAACAGAGAAAGAATGAACAACGCTATCTTCAGGGGTTCCTAGCCTTTGTACCAGTGTGATCACAAGGATGATGGAGTTCATACCACAAGAGAGCAACACCCCTAGGCACCTGAGGATAAGGTGCAATCTCAGACCCTTAACAGTAACCCCACCCTTCTGCCTCCTATTTAAGAAAGCTTATGAGAATATGAGTCAGACTGCCATTATTACGGTGACAATCCTGCATACCTTCCCAACTATAAAAGAGGTAAACCATTCGGATGCACCTTGGTCCTTCAACTCTGATAGTAACAAATGCCATATGACAGAACCTCCCATCTAGTCCCAAGCTACCAGTGAGTCAGGACTCCCACGTGGAAACAGCTGCTATAAACTGTCTGGCTGCCCAGCCTGGATAGCCAAGGGAGGTGCCAAACAAAGATGAGACCCTTCAGCAGATCTGTAAGCCTAACGCAAAGTGATAGTTCTCATCTACTTTCCCTAAGCCAGGAGAGAAAAACGCTGTGACATCAGCGTGTGGGGAAAATCCCAACCAAGGAAAGGGTAATGAAAGATTTTTCTGGGGCTCGAGAGATGGCTTAGCACTTAAATGTGCTTGCCTGCAAAGCCTGATAGCCCAGGTTCAATTACCCAGGACCGATATAAAGCCAGATACACAAAGTGGTGCATGTGTCTGGAGTTCATTTGCAGTGACAGAGGGCCCTGCACACCCATACATACTCTCAACGTGTCTGTCTCTTACTCTCAAATAAGTAAAAATATTTTTTAAAAAGGATCTTCCCAAGGCTGGAGAGATGGCTTAGCAGTTAAGCGCTTGCCTGTGAAGCCTAAGGACCCTGGTTTGAGGCTCAACTCCCCAGGACCCACGTTAGCCAGATGCACAAGGGGGCGCACGCGTCTGGAGTTCGTTTGCAGTGGCTGGAGGCCCTGGCGCGCCCATTCTCTCCCTTCCTCCCTCTCTCTCTGTCACTCTTAAATAAATAAATAAAAATAAACAAAAAAAAAATTTTTTTAAGGCTCTTTCCAACCCTAATTGACCTTCTGCGCCTATTGCTCCAAGTCCTAGGGAGCCAACAGCTCTGTTTTCACATGATTCCCAGACTGGAGCGGCATCTCGTTCTGAGACTGGAGCTATTATGCAGCCAGTAGGCTCCTTCAGTCTACATGGCACGAGCCCTCCCTACTTCAGAGTTTATCAGTTTCAGAGTGCTGCTGGAGCAAATCTCAATCCCTAGTAGCCCTAATTAACCACCTGTTCTCAGGGCCAGATAAGCATGGTCAAGAAAGTGCTAAGATGGTGAATGAGCCCAGCCAAGCGCCACTTCAAATGCCCTTGCCTTCAGAAAGTCATCTGGACAAACACTATGAGCCAAGTGCTCAAAGAGGTATGTTAGGGAGGGTGGTGGTTTGATTCGGGTGTCCCCCATAAACTTAGGTGTTCTGAATGCTAGATTCCCAGCTGATGGAGATTTGTGAATTAAAGCTCCCAGGAGGGAGTGTATTGTTACAGGTGGGCTTGGCCAGTTTCTCCTCGCCAGTGTTTGGCACACTCTCCTATTCCTGCTGTCCACCGTATATGGGCCAGGGGGTGATGTCCACCCTCCGCTCATACCATCGTTTTCCCTGCCATTGTGGAGCTTCCCCTTGAGCCTGTAAGCCAAAATAAACCTCTTTTTTCCCACAAGCTGCTCTTGGTTGGGTGATTTCCATCAGCAATGTGAACCTGACTGCAACAGTAAAGTGGTACTGAGGATGGGGTTGCTGCTAGACACCTGACTGTGTGGCTTTGGCCTTTTGGAGCTGATTTTCAAGAGGAATGTGGAAGGACTTGAAGCCCTGGCCTAAGAGACGCTTTGCAGGGCTGTAAGTACAGCTTGATGGACTATTCTGGTCAGAGTTGAAAGACCTGTATGCAGTAGGAACGATGGACTGTGAGGTTTGACTTATGAGGGTGAGAAAGAGCTTTGCTTGGACTGGGCTAGTAGTTTGTGTGAGAAGCTTGCTATTATGCACATCCTGAGAGCTGTGCAGGGTTGCTTTGCGTAGAAATGAACTGGTATGAGCTGAGGGATATGGCACAGAAAGAAAAATCTTTGGGTGAACTGCTGCCCGTTCAGCTGCAATTGAGAGATTACAACCTTTGAGATAGATTGGGCCAGCTGACCTGCACTGGGGCAACAGGAAGAATGTAGACTCTTTTGAAGAGGCCTGAGTGCTCAAGGAGTGTCCTGTTCTTCAAAGTCTGCTTTATTCCCCCTTGGGTTAACAAATTGGCACCCTACCTGGTACTGTGAAGTATAAGAAATGCAGGAAAGAGAGGGATCATTGAGTTTGCAACATGGTCTTGTGTTCTGGAAATGGCCATGGGTACTGTGAAGTACAACTGCCTGCATGGAGACCCCATGGAGCCGTAAAGATGAACCATGGGTTGCAGTGGAGACCTGGGGAGATGCCGGGACCATGAGATGGCTGCTAAGGACAGCTGCCAGCCCCGGATGAAGTTGTCCAGGACTGTGAGTAGCCTAGCTGGAGGGGTGGAATCGGAATGCCAGAGACTTATTGCTGGTTGGAATTATCAGACTTGGAGATTAGTCACTGGTTAGAGTTGCTGGACTTGAAGCTACAGAGTTTGATGTAGTTTTAAATCTTGTATTGGTTGAATATTTCTTTGCTATGCCCAGTGTCATCTTTTGCAGTGTGAATGTTTATTCTGAGCCATTATGGGTTTTTGAGACTATTTTTTGTTATTATGGCTCACTTACAAGATCTTGGATTATTGGGATGTATGAACATCATTGGGATTGATAAAAAATATGGTAACTTTTTAAGTTGGACTAAATATACTGCATTGTACATCATGGATGGTTATCAGTTTATGGGGGCCAGGGGTGGAATGTGGTGGTTTGATCCAGGTGCTCCCCATAAACTTAGGTGTTCTGAATGCTAGCTGATGGAGATTTGGGAATTAACACCTCCTGGAGGGAGTGTATTTTTGGGGGTGGACTTATGGGTGTTATAGCCAGTTTCTCCTTGCCAGTGTTTGGCACAATCTCTTGTTGCTGTTGTCCACCTTATGTTGGCCAAGGGGTGATGTCCACCCTCTGCTCATGCCATCGTTTTCCCCTGCCATTGTGGAGCTTCCCCTCGAACCTGTAAGCCAAAATAAACTTTTTTCCCCACAAGCTGCTTTTGGTTGGGTGATTTCTACCCTCAAAGTGAACTTGAGTGCAACAGGGAGCATTCTAGAATTCAAACTAATTTGCTTACTTTCCTTCTAGAATCACAGCACTAAACAGCCTCTCTACATATAACTGTAGATGCCTATAGGACGGGGAAGAGGGACAGGAGAACAGTGAATGCTATCCCTACTTAATACTCTTTATCACCCAGCAACACCACAATGGGCACCTCAAATGCCTATATAAGCACTAACTGTTCAGCCTCCTTCTACTAACAGCACCCTTCCAGAGAGGCGGAACCAGCCTCACCCACATGAGGGATGCTCAGGGCTGTCAAGAGCTTACACTAGTCATGAAGAGGGGTGCAGACCTGCATGGCTTTCCTAGGTCAGGTGAGACCACAGGTGCTGTTGGCCCATGGAAGCACCGACAAGGATCAGAGAGTGAAGCCTTAAAGCAAGGGCAGGAGAGAGAAAAGCAGCTTTCCTCGGCCTTGCCTGTGACCACCGCACCTGGCTTGCAGGAGCATCAGCCTAAGCAAAGCTTTAACCCACCGTAAGAAGCACCTCAACCTTGAGACCTGCGGCTGCCCCAGGGCCCTCCCACACAGCAGCCCTGGGACAGACCCATTGGTAGAGACTCGGCTACACACATTTTCAGTTCCTGTCCACTTTGCCCGTTCTCTCTGTCCCTTACATTTTCAGTCTCCACATGTGTTTTTGTGCCTGTGTGTCTGTGTTTTATTTACACGACTCACATCTGTTGTTAGCAACAGAAACGAAGTACTTAAGGCAGAAGAGGCAAGTCGGCCAACTGGCTTGCTGCTCTCTGTCCTGTTTCCAGCCCAGAAAAGGGGCTTTGGGAGAACCCTTCCAACCCCAACTGACCATGTGTGCCTACAGCTCTCGCATCCTAAAGGGCATGGTGCCAGTTTATCCCAAACCAGTTACTGCTGCTTGTGTTCTGAGCCCTCGTGCCCCCCTCTTCCTCCCCGGAGCCCACAGTGACCCTCTTCCCTACCTGCACGTGTGCCGATCATCGTGAGAAGGTCGGTTCAAGAGCGAGGGCCCAGCCACACCACCCTCCTCCTTGGACAAAGGAGACTGAAAGAGGAGCAGCCGTGCTCCCCAGACCAATGCTGGACAGTGGCCAGAACCAAGCTCTACCTTCGCATTCTTTCCCAGTCCTCAGCCTTTCTGCTCTCAGTCACCTCCCGAATCCCCAGTATCAGATGCCTCAACAAAACCGGTAGGAAATACTAATTTCATTTCAGTGGAGAGAAAGCCAAGGTGATCCTTACAGTCAGATCACAGTCAGGGGCACAGATGGCCAGGATCTAGCGCACAGCGGGAGAGGGGCAGGAGCCGAGCAGCTCAGGGCAGATTTCCATAGGAGAAGAGACACGAACCAGGCCTTTAAGGATGAACTGTAACGGGACAAAATGAGGCACCGGGCTGACATGAAGAATTAGACTGTGACTCAAGGTCCCAAGACAGGGAGAAGGGCGAATGCGCCTGTAGTGCTTCCCCGTATCTAGCTGGGCCCCCGCTGCAGGAGCCTCACCGGTGACAACGCAGCCTCACCTCAGGGCCACCACGCTCCCGTCCTGCTCTCCATGCTGTGCCGAGGGCAGGCTCGGGGTCTCCCCTTCCTCTGCTCCCCAACCCTCCCCTCCCTAGAGCGTACTGATGGAGCGCCTGGTACTCAAGACCTCTCCTTCCATTCTAGGAGAAGCCGCAGGTTCTCCCGGCTGCAATGAGGGACGGGGAAGGAGAAGGACGGTGGTACCAGTTCCTGACAAGCCAGGGGCGGGGGGTCTTTCCTCCTTCCATTCACATTTACAATCATGTGTCCATTCAACTACTACACATCAAACACCTACCAAGTACACACCAGGGTCTTAGGGCTGAGACCCAAAATGCGCAGGACATGGGTCCCTCCTCAGGACCTTATGCTCAAGAAGGGAAGATGCAGAGACACAAACCTAACAAATACCAAGATGATGATTTTAAGTATTTTTATTTATTTATTTGACAGAGAAAGAGAGAGGGGGAGAGGGAGAGAATGGGCATGGCAGGGTCTCCAGCCACTACAAACAAACTCTAGACACATGCGCCCCCTTGTGCATCTGGCTAACGTGGGTCCTGGGGAATCTAACCTGGGTCCTTTGGCTTTGCAGGCAAATGCCTTAACCGCTAAGCCATCCCTCTAGCCCAAGATGATGATTTTAAATGTCATTAAATGATATAGGTGCCCTAAGGGATAGACTATTAGAGAGAAGAAATGCTGTGGGTTTAGGTAAAAAAAGAACAATTTTCAACTAACAGACTGTGAAGGCCTCGTAGAGGGAGTGGCCCCCACATTGGGCCCACACAATCCCACAGAGGGGCGTTTGTGGGCAGATGGAGCTGCACGTACAAGGCTGGAAGCAGAGAGGACGACATGAAGGACAGCAAGGTGTTCAAGCTTCTGGGAGCCACGCTGAGGGCAGACAGGGCAAGGAGCCCCAGCACCCATGCAAAAATGCTGGGCGCAGCAGCGTGCACCCGCAACCCCAGTATTGGTAGGCAGAAAAAGTATTGGTAGGGCTTACTGGCTAGCTAGTCTAGCCAAATCCATGAGTTCTAGGCTCAGTGAGAGGCTGTCTCGAAAAATAAGGTGCAGAATGACTAAGGAAGACACCAGGCTCCAGCACCAAGCGCATGAGTACACACACACACACACACATCCATGTGCCCATGTGTACATACATGCATACACAGGCACATACATGCACATGCACACACGTGCTCACAAATGCGGGCTCTGTGACATTTATGAGGCAACCCAGACATCCCAGCGGCAGGCAGATCTCCCTTCCGAGTGTGGTGCCACTGCCACACAGGCACCATGGGGAGATCACCTGAAACGCCGTGGTGTCTGCCAACGTTAAACCATTCTTGCCCTTTTGGACTGTGGGTGTCATCCAAACAGCCCAACAGACAGCGTTTCCACAGTCAGTTTCATCCCCAGAGCCACAGGCCTGAATATGCTGTAGGACAATGGAAAAAACATCATCAGCTTTTCTTTACAATAAAAACGGACTGTGATCAACGGGGCAGGTTTTCTAAAAGGTTTCTAGAATCTCTGATGCAAAGAGCTGGCACACGAGGCTGAAGGACAAACACGCAACCTCTTCTCTCTCCACCTTTGACCAACGAGGATGACAGAGAAAGGAGCCCAGGGACACCCACCGGGAGGCAGTCACCTGCCCGCTTGGAATGATACCCCTCCCAGCAGGAGCCCCCATCACTAGCATCTCGCTGTACTTGCGATGTCAGTGGCTTCCTTGTGCAAGTGCCCAGGGCTGGTGTCACCTGGAAGTGATGAAAGTTATATCCAGACCAACAAGAGTCAGTAGCTGGGCGTGGTGGCGCATGCCTTCAATGCCAGCACTCAGGAGGCAGAGGTAGGAGAATCACCATGAGTTCAAGGCCACTCTCAGATTACAGTGAATTCCAGATCAGCCTGGGCTAGAGCTAGACACCACCTCGAAAAACAAAGCCAAAAAAAAAAAAAGAGAGGGGTGCTTAGTGGTTAAGGCATTTGCCTGCAAAGCCAAAGGATCCAGGTTCGATTTCCCAGAACCCACATTAGCCAGATGCACAGGGAGTGCACACATCTAGAGTTTGTTTGCAGTGGCTGGAGACCCTGGTACACCCATTCTCTCTCTCTCTCTCTCCCTCTTCCTCTATCAAATAAATATAAATAAATAAATAATTTTTTTTAAAAAAAGACAGTGAAGCAACTGACCATTTTCACCTAGCACTTATAATCCAAGAGACTGAGACTGAGAATGCAACGTGCTTGTCCACCTGGCCTCTCAGCACTGACTCAGCCTCCTATCTGTCTTGCAGGTAGAGGAAATGCCCAATCAATACCTAAGAGGAAATCAGATTTTAGGTTGATCTCCTTTCCGACAAGGCTATAATAAAGACTAATCAAACTAATGTATTTATAGGGCTGGAGATAGATGGCTCAGTGCTTAAAGGGCTTGCTTGCAAAACCTGGTGGCCTGGATTAGATTCCTCAGCATCTATGTAAAGCCAGATGTACTAAGTGGTGCATGTGTCTGGAGTTCATTTGCAGAGGCAAGAGGCCCTAGTAAGGCCCATACTCACATTCTCTGTCTACCTCTTTCTCTCAAATATTAAACAATAAAATATCTTTAAAAAATAATGTATTTTCAGCCTTGTAGTGGTGCAAACCTTTAATCATAGTACTCAGGAGGCTGCGGTAGGATCACTGCTGTGAGTTCAAGGCCAGCCTGGGGCTATAGAGTTCTGGATCAGTCTGAGCTAGAGTAAGACTCTGCCTTAAAAAAAAGGCAGACGAGGGCTGGAGAGACGGCTTAGTGGTTAAACGCTTGCCTGTGAAGCCAAAGGAGCCCAGTTGGAGGCTCGATTCTCCAGGACCCACGTTAGCCAGATGCACAAGGGGGTGCACACATCTGGAGTTCATTTGCAGTGGCTGGAGGCCCTAGAGTGTCCATTCTCTCTCTCTCTCTCTCTCTATCTCTATCTCTTACTCTCTGACACTCTGAAATAAATAAATTTTTTTTTTTAAAAAAGGCAGGGGAAGCCGGGTGTGGTGGCTCACGCCTTTAATCCCAGCACTTGGGAGGCAGAGGTAGGAGGATCGCCGTGAGTTTGAGGCCACCCTGAGACTCCATAGTGAATTCCAGGTCAGCCTGGGCTAGAGTGAAACCTTACCTCGAAAAACCAAAAATAAAAAATAAATAAATAAAAAAAATAAAAAGGCAGGGGAGGTTGAAGGGGGTGGAGAGATGGCTTAGTGGTTAAGTGCTTGCCTATGAAGCCTAAGGACTCCTGTTTGAAGCTCCATTCCCCAGGACCCATGTAAGCCAGATGCACAAGGGGGTACATGCATCTGGAGTTTGTTTGCAGTGGCTAGAGGCCCTGGCGCACCCATTCTCTCTCTATCTGCTTCTTTCTCTCTCTCTAGTCTGTTGCTCTCAAATAAATAAATAAAAGTAAACAAAAAAATAAATAAAAAGCTGGCCTTCAGAGATGGCTTAGCAGCTACGGCATTTGCCTGCAAAGCCAAAGGACCCAGATTCAAGTCCCCAGGACCCATGTAAGCAAGATGCACAAGGTGACAAATACATCTGGAGTTCATCTGCAGTGGCTAGAGGTCCTGGTGTGCCCATTCTCTCTTTCTGCCTCTTTCTCTCTCTCTGAAATAAATGAATAAATAAATAAATATAAAATAAAATAAAAAATAAAAGCAAAAAAATAAATATTTAAAATTTTATGTATTTGCACGTGCATGGTCTCTTATCGCTACAAACAAGCTCCATACACATATGAGAATCGCTGTGAGTTCAAGGCCAGCCTGAGACTACGTAGTGAAGTCAGCCTGGGATAGAACAAGACACTACCTCAAAAAAAAAAGGGGGGGGAGTGTATGTGTTGAGGTTCTAAATTGTTAGTAGGAAGCCAATCTTTTCTATCTTTTTTTCCAAAGTCTGTGGGTCTGCTTTTGGTTGGAAATGCAGCCTAGAGAGAAAAGTAAACAGAACCCAGAGCCTTGAATTACAGAACAACTGAGGAAATACCAATGCTCTGGGTATTTTAAGCTCCATTTTTCTAAAAGTTAGGTTCTATGAAACTATGTAAGATGCTGTTAGCTTAGATCTCGAGATAATAGCTTTCATCAAGTTGCAATTTTTTATAATACATTTAAATTTTATTGATAGACTGTCTATGAGAGCTATAGAAAATCAACACTGCCTAATCATTTGTTGTAAAAAGGGCACATAAATTTGTCATTGTAGTTCTGAAAAGCAAACCTGCTTCTTGGTTAATTAAAAAAAAAGAATGACAGGCTGAAGAGATGGCTTAGTGGTTAAGGCACTTGCCTGCAAAGCCTAAAGACCCAGGTTTAATTCCCCAGTACCCACATAAGCCAGATGCACAAAATGGTGCATGCATCTGGAGTTCATAATGCAGTGGCTGGAGTCCCTGGTGCACCCATTCTCTCTCTCTCTCTCCCTCTCTCTCTCTATCTATCTATCTCTCTGCCTCTCTCTTTCTCTCTCAAATAAGTAAATAAATAAAAATAAAATATTAAAAATGATTACTGTCTACCCCTCAACATTACCTTAATCAATATTAGTTTCATTAAAATATGAAACTTAAAATTTTTTAAAGAACTTTACTCTGAGAAACTGATATATCTACTGCCAAGGAACTTAGAATCAGAGCGGGAGGCTATTCACAGCAACTGCAGAAAGGAACAAGATTAGAATACTGCAAGCCCTTCTTTTCTTTGGTGCCAATTACCTCTTACTCTGTCAGCTCTTACTCTGTTATTAACAGGGTTAAGGGCTATCTTTACCAGTCATCTACTATATGCCAAGCATTGTTCCCACATGTTGATTATGCTAATTCATTTAATACTGCAAAATAGTCATGAGGTATTACCAAATTCCATTTTACCAGACAAGAAAACCAAAGCTCAAAGTATGCTATAAAAAGAGGAGCCAGAATTCAAACCACAACCTCACTGCAAAATTCCTCTTCCTACTATTATCCCTTGCAAAACACAGTAAGGTATTTCTATTACGTCTTCTGTAGCCAGCCACCTGGATTCTTCTGAAAAGACAAGATACAAGCCTGAAGAAATAACGCATGCAAAAGTGTTTGCAGGCTGACAGGCAGTATTCATATTTAAGCAGCAGTTCCTATCCTGGAAAAGATGCATGTGGCAGAGCTGACATTAACAAGTACACGTACCAGCAATGTTATCCGGAAATGAGCTGCCAACACAGCTTAAAAAAAAAAACTTGTGTCCCAGCATAAGACTCATCATAAAGCCATGGAAGTGTATGGGTCAGTTACTCCCTTAAACAGAGGTGTTTGTGTCCCCTGGGCACAGACTCCTGTTGGCTTCACAGTCAAGGGCATGCTGGTACCCAGTCAGGTAGACCTTCTTTCTTCCAGCTCCCTTCACACTATTCTCCATCAGTAATGACCATCCTCAGAACACTCTTTTAAGACATGCTATCCTTTGTTTTATTTTCCTCTGTGGTGCTGGGGTTCCTACCCCTCAGCCACATACCCAGTCTCAAAGGACAGTATCCTTGGGAGGAAGAATTATTGTTTAAAATGTTTATGGCTGGCTCATGACACAAATCAAAGTTCCCCCAAACTCTGAAACCTTCAATAAGTTTCTTCACTGTAAGTTGGATGATTACTATTTAGGACATGTATGCCTTCTCTGGTTCTTTAGAGACAAGCTGAGTTCAGGAAAAGGGGGGGCTCCCCCTCCAGTCTTGCACATCAGTGGCAGCCCAGCATTTTACAAGGAAAGTGGTCACTAGCAGCAAGAACATGCTGGAGTGGCTTCATCCAGGGAGAAGTGGCCCCCTGCCCCATCCAAACCTGGGAAAACATATGTAGCAAACACAACACAAGGTCTTGCAAAGATCAGTTAACAAACCACAGTGAAAAGCATTTGGAGCTCCTTTGCAAAGGGAACTCTGCTGATCAGAGCTCTTCTGACAGTGTCTCCTCAAGAGCTCCTGTTTCAGCTACTCCCACATACAGCAATTCTTTCCTTTTCATTGTTTTTTGTTTATTTTTATTTATTTGAAAGCGACAGACAGAGAAAGAGGCAGAGAGAGAGAGAGAGAGAATGGGCACACCAGGGCCTCCAGCCACTGCAAACGAACTCCAGACACATGCGCCCCCTTGTGCATCTGGCTAACGTGGGTCCTGGGGAATCGAGCCTCGAACCGGGGTCCTTAGGCTTCACAGGCAAGCGCTTAACCACTAAGCCATCTCTCCAGCCCCTTTTTCACTATTAATCTCTTGTGTCCCTTTAGTTTTCTCTCACACCAACAGGAGGACCATAGTATCTTAGAGTCAAACAGCATTAATAGCTGTATAAAATGATGTTTTGTATTTTTCTCACCTTGTCTTCTCCCCGATAAGACCTTGAAACTTTTCACCACATCACACACCATCTCCCTCCCTAACCTATGCCAGTTCTTGCTGACGGCTCTCTTCACCCTGGCAGTGCCAACACTGACCCCATCCACACCTGTCACCTCCAGATTAACTCTGTGACCACCATGCCTGGCCTGACCTTTCCTTTCTGTCCATCCAGGACAGAATCCATGAGCCATCAAACGCAAATCCATCCTCCCTCTCTACTTCCCTAACTCTGGATCTATCCTACCACTGCTATTCCCCTTCCTTTCACGACAACTGAAGATTACAATCAGAAATTAACATGTCATGGGCTGGAGGGATGGCTTAGCAGTTAAGGCACTAGCCTGCAAAGCCAAAGGACCCAGGCAGATTACCCAGGACCCACGTCAGCCGGTGGCGCATGCTTCCGGAGTTCATTTGCAGCAGATGAAGGCCCCGGTTCACCTATTTTCTCTTTCATTCTCTCTCTTAAATAAATCAATAAATAAAATTTTAAAAATATTTTAAAAAGAAATTAACATGTCTAAACATATGTTATGGGGTCTTTAGAAATCCATTCTGTGGTGGTTTGGATGCAAAGTGTCCCTACTGGGTGTGGAGAGCTAGCTCATTCAGACCACTTCCTTCCTGCTCCTTGCGGAGATGTGACGTCCCAGCTGTCTGTTCTGCTATGCTACTTCCACCATGATGTAACTTCCCCTCAAAACTGTAAGCCTGAAATAAACTCTTTCTTCTTATTTTTTTAAAAATTTGTTTATTCATTTATGAGAAAGAAAGAGACAGATAGAGAGAAAGAGAGAATGGGCACGCCAGGGCCTCTAGCCACTGCATATGAACTCCAGACACATGTGCCCCCTTGTGCATCTGGCTTACGTGGGTCCTGGGGAAATCGAACCAGGGTCCTTAGGCTTCACAGGTGAGGGCTGTAACCGCTAAGCCATTTCCCCACTCCCCAACCCTTTCTTCTTAAAAGCTGTTTCCAGTCAACTGTTTTATCCCAGCAATGAGAAGGTAAGTACTACACATTCTGAAATGTACAGTGAGATGGTACAATTGTTGAAATGATATGATTGATGCCTGCGAGTCCTCAAAGGACTAGCAGAGGAGGAGGAGAAGCGGCGCAGAGACAAGACAAGCTAGTCCGTGGGCTGACACTGACGGGTGGCTATAGAGGTATTCATCTTCTCTACTTTTGAATATGTCTGACATTTTCCATAATACCAAGTTTAAAAAATAAAACCACTTAAGTGAAAGATTAAAGGGAAGCTGTGCCAAAGGTCACCCACAGATGACCTTCATAGAATGAAAACTATAATTTTACAATGGAGAAATGTGGCTGATCTACTTTAACCAGTAACCAAATTTAGCATCAACAATAGTGGGATAACCAGACATGATGTGCCTGTGATCCACTGCACTATTTATACAGAAAGGTCCCCCATCATGCTTAACCTAATCTAGAAGGTAAGTACTACACATTCTGAAATGTACAGTGAGACACAGAGGAGAGAGGAACAGCCTGAACAAGACCCCAAAGACATAACTGAATAAATCCACTAAGTGAAAAGAAAATAAAAGGAATGTCTCAATTGAGCTCATCATTTCCACCCCTAATCACAACTCCCTCTTCTCTGGCTTTTCCACAAGTCACCCAAGTTTTTGCAAGTCACCCCCGACTTTTCATGCTCTTCCTTACTCCCTCCTGTTCATTCAGTCACCAAGTCCTTCAGAGCCTACCCACTCCATGTCTTGGCCTCGCATTCTCCATTCCCTGCTCCTCTTGACCTGTGATCAGCAGTTTCTTGGATTACTGTAACAACCTCCAAAAAACAACTCCTTGCTCTAGTAGAGTCTTCATGTCTACCCTTTACCTTCTCTCTAAAATGTACACTTGATCACATTAATTCAGATTCAAATCCTCTTGGTGGTTCCACCGTTCCAGGGTGCTTCCCAAAATGTAGGGAACTGCAAGACATCCATCAGCAGACAAGGCACCCCCATGCAGCACAGCGCTCACTGTAGAGCAGACGTGGCAGGAATCCCCGCACGGTAAGACTTCCACGTCTCAGCTCTTCCAAGCCTAGTTAGATGAGGGAGGAAGCCTCTGCTTGCTGCTGTGTTTATCTATGAACATTTGATCATCTTTAAAAAACAAAAAAAAACCTTTTTTTCTTTTACTTATTTATTTGAGGGAGAAAGAGAGAGAGACAAAGGCAGACATCTATATAGAGAGAATGGGCACGCTAGGACCTCTATCCACTGAAAAAGAGCCTCAGACACCTGTGCCACCTTGTGCATTTGGCTTACACGGGTACTGGGAAACTGAATCTGGATCCTTAGGCTTTACAGGTAAGCATCTTAACCACTAAGCCGTCTTTCCAGCCTTTTGATCATCTTTTTTCTTTCTTTTTTTTTTTTTGGTTTTTCGAGGTAGGGTCTCACTCTAGCTCAGGCTGACCTAGAATTTACTACGTAGTCTCAGGGTGGCCTCAAACTCTTGGTGATCTTCCTACCTCTGCCCACTGAGTGCTGGGATTAAAGGCATGTGCCACCATCTTTTCATGAGGGAGGACATTCACAGGCAGCAATATTTGGCTAAAAATATTTACCTTTTTTTTTTGTTTTTATGGTATTTACTCTAAAAGTTACCTTCTATGTATACAAGCAATACTGGTTTTTCACTTTAAGAAACTGGAGTATTTTCTTGAAAATAAATTTAAGTCAGAAAAATGAAGTGGTTTAAAAGTTATGTAAATAATAGCCCAGGTATTATTAAGAAGCTCCAGTGAAGACAGTAATCAATGAATTAAGCCTGTGGGAAACTGTCCTATAGTGTAAAATTAAAGCTTTTCTATATGGTGACAGTGGTCTCAAAACAAATACCACTACCTGGAGAAGAGAGGGTAGCCTACAGGAGAGTGTGTAAGTCCCTACGCTGGGGGAGATAAAGGCCATGCAACCTCTGCAGGCCTCTCTAGGGACATTTGCTTTCAGGTCCTGTGCCACCCTGTCCCAGCTGTGGGGCTGCAGGAGAGAAGAAACAGAGCCATAGTGGGAGTGGGGTCCAGGAAGCTCTCCAGAGTAAGGGGGCAAACTGGAGACTGCTGCGGTTTCCCCACCCACACCATCTCACATAGAGCAGGTGGGCAGACGAGCGAGCCTTCAGCCCCAGCCATCACCTAAGAGCTCAGGCAAGACGCCCAGAGCCTGGAGAGGATGGCACAACTGCCCAGGATTGAAGCTGCTGTGTGTTGGGGTGTGGACGGGTCAGACGCTGGCAGATCAGATCAGGCCTGTTGTTGGGAGCGACCCCAAGTTCTGTGCCATTTCTGTCCTTCATCCACGGACAGGCACCACTTTCACCCACCCTCACACAAAAACTCTGTAAGCAGAGCCAAGGACAAAACACACATCCTGGCAAAGGCTGGCTGGCAAAGCAGATGCCCCTGCAGGACACAGGCTGCCGGCCGGCTCCATGACCCCCCTGCAGGGCGGAGGCCCTGGAGGTCTGCATGTGGCTGCCCTGCAGGTGCCTACTGAAGACAGATCTGAATACTTTCCCTCCTGCTTCCTGACTTAGCCTATTTCCACCAGCGTTTCTACCTAGGCTCCCGGCTGCCAGAGCAGAAATGAGGCCAGCTCGTTCCCGCTCTTCTCAGGCTCCCAAACCCAGGTGGCCAGTTCCAAGATTTTACTTATACTTTGACCATTGTATGAGGCTTTTCCTGTGTTGATGCCCTCTAGGAATCGCAACCTTGGGCTGACCCCGAACCAAAAACTGCCCTTTAAAACACAGTTAAGGTGGCTCTCAATAGCTTAGTGTCTGGGAAACAAGTGAGCTCTCAATTAACAGCATTCCTTGGCCTTCCCTCACTTCAAAAACTTCCTTCCTCCCCTCCTCCTCTTCTTTTCTTTTTGGTTTTCCAAGGTAGGGTCTCACTCAGGCCCAGGCTGACCTGGAATTCACTATGTAGTCTCAGGGTGGCCTCGAGCTCATGGCAATCCTCTTACCTCTGCCTCCCAAGTGCTGGGATTAAAGGTGTGCGCCACTAAGCCCAGCTCCCTTCTTTTCTTTTGAAACTATGCAGACCAAGCTGGCCTCAAACCTGTGGCCATGCCCCTGCCGCTGCCCCTTGAGTGCTGGGGACTACACATGTGAGTCACAATACCCCACTCCTTTCTCATCTCCTAAGCAGATATATTTCATGTCCCCACCCCCAGAGCCACACCCTTTCTGGTCCTAACACTTCTGACTTTGGCCCACTGACTGTCACTAAGTCATAGACATCCGAAGCACCTGTCCTCCCACTTCAGGCAGCAGGAGCTTAAGAAGACACTGGTCACAATGTCATACAATGGCACACAGGGTTCACTGTAAAGTTTCTCCAAGGTTACAGATGTAATTATCCCAAAACACTAAGAAAAGAAATGTGGCTACATTGTGCCTAGGATAACAGAAATTAAACAGAAAGCAGGAATGAGGCCTTAAAATTGGGAAGACTTAGGTACAATATTCATTTTGCCTCTCATAAAAGGCTTTTTCTTTGCAGATTAATTTGGGAATGTTCCTCTGTAAATATTGAAAGAATGTTTTTATGATACATTCTAAACAGAAATAGTTCAGGAATCTGAATGTAGGTACCTCAGCTAAAAAGAAAGTTTATAGATTTATATAAATAATTTAATAGGAAAATGATTATTCTTAGGACTTGAGGGGTTTTTTTATTTGTTTTTTGTAAACAGGGTTTCATATAGTCCAGGCTGACTGTGAGCTAACATGCCTGGCTAGTTATTAGCTGTTTTGTTTTGTTTTTCCAAGGTAGGATCTCACTTTAGCCCAGGCTGACCTGGAACTAATTCTGTAATTCCAGGCTAGCATCAAACTGACAACGATCCTATCTCTTCCTCCCAAGTGATAGAATTAAAGATGTGCGCCACTACTGCCAGTTATTTACTAGGGTTTTTAATTTAAAAAATTAATTCTGGGCTGGGCATGGTGGTGCACGTCTTTAATCCCAACACTCAGGAGGCAGAGGTAGGAGGATCACTGTGAGTTTGAGGCTATCCTGAGACTACATAGTGATTTCCAGATCAGCCTCGGATAGAGTGAGACCTACTTCGAAAAACAAAAACCAAAAAAATTAATTCCTATTTAACTAAAAACAAAGTGCCTATTTCTTTTTAAATATTTTTTTCTCTTTTTATTTTCATTTCTTTCTTTATTTATTTTACAGGGAAAGAGAGAGAGAGAATGGGCATGCCAGGGCCTCCAGGCACTGCAAACAAACTCCAGAAGCATGTGCCCCCTTCTGCATCCGGCTTACGTGGGTCCTGGGTAACTGAACCTGCGTCCTTCAACTTTGCAGGCAAACACCTTAACCACTAAGCCATCCCCCAGCCCATCTTTTAAAAAATATTTTACTTTTACTTATTTGTTTGACAGAGAAAGAAGAAGAGAATGGGTGCGCCAGGGCCTCCAGCCACTAAAATCAAAACTCCAGACGCATGTGCCCCCTTGGGCATCTGGCTAAGTGGGTCCTGGGGAATCGAACCTGGGTCCTTTGGCTTTACAAGCAAACACCTTAACTGCTAAGCCATCCCTCCATCCCCAAAGTGCCTATTTCTAAAAGACATAAGAAACCATGTTTAGAAATATTTTTCTAATTTTGATAAAGAGAAGTTTTCAAAGTATAATACAAAAATTCAACTCAAAGCCATAAGGGGGGAGACAAATACCATGAAGGAAAACATGCATTTGCCTACATAAAAATTTAAAACATGTGAAAGCAGTAACACTAGCATGAACAAAGTCAAAACAATTTATAACTGGAGCAAAAAGTGCCAGCCACACATATGGCACAGCAGTCTGCACATAAAAGCTCTTGCAGGTCTACACAGGGAAAAAAATTACCAAACACAAACACGAACAACATATTTGCACACAAAATTCACAAAAGAATAAAAACAAGTGCCAATAAATATAAAAAGATGCATGACTTCTTCAACAATTAAAGATTCCCTAGGTAAGGCCTGGTTAGTTAGCTCGGTGGTTAAAGGCACTTGCTTGCAAAGACTGAAGGGGCTGTGGTTTGATTTCCCCAGTGCCCACATAGAGCCAGATGCACAAAGTGGTGCAGGCACCTGGAGCTGGTTCATAGCAGCGGGAGGTCTGGCATGCCATCCTCCCCGACCTCAAATAAATAAATAAATAAGATTTTCTAAGTAGCAGTAAGAAGCCCTTTTCTACCTATCAGATTGGCAGAGACTGCAAAGAGTTGATAAGGCCCCAGTTGGCGAAGGCACCTCCTGGAAGCTGCCCAGCAGGAGTTCTTAAGCAAGCACACTCTGATTAGCAGCTCTTCCCTCAGGAAACGCAAGTGCTGGGAAACGAGGGGTGGGCAGAGATGGTGAACGGTGATGCTCAGAACAGAGCAAAACTGGACACGAGGCAAAAGTCCATCCTCAGAGGCTTGGTAGGTCAGCTATGAGACAGCCATCTGAAGTAACACCTACCCCTATTTGGAGAAGCGGACTAATGCAGAAAATCAGCCTTAGTAAATTACAAGTGAGAAATTATTCCACCAAATGGTAAAATATAAAATTTGCCATTTTAGCCACTAATAGTACAATTCAGTGGCATTAAAAAGTTGTGCAACTATCACCACCACCCCCAACTCTGCAACGTTAAGTGGTGACTCCCTCTTGTCATCTCCTTCCAAACACTAGGTAGCCACCAATCAATCCACTTTCCGCGTCTGCGAACCTGCCGTGTCACCGTCAGCGCTGTGTTACACAAGCGGAACCACACAGCACTCCGCTTTAGGTATGGCTTATTTCAGTTAGCACGATGCTGGATGCTCATCATGTAATGGACTGCAGAATCCCATGTTTCTTTCCTTATTTATTTATTTTGTTTTTCAAGGAGGGTTTCACTCTAGCTCAGGCTGACCTGGAGGTCACTGTGTAGTCTCAGGGTGGCCTTGAACTCATGACAATTCTCCTACCTCTGCCTCCTAAGTGCTGGGATTAAAGGTGTGCGCCACCACACCCGGATGTTAGAATCCCTCTGTTTTCATGGCTGAGTAGTAGTCCACTGTTTGCATAAACCGCATTTTATTCATCCACTCAGTGAACACTCGGGTTGTTTCTATCTTTGACTATGGGGATAATGTTGCAGTGAACACTTGCTTTCGAGGAGCTCAGTCTGTTTTTGATTCTCTTCGACACACACCTAGGGCGGCTGGGTCATATGCAGGGGTCTCAGGAACAACCAAACTGTTTACTATGCAGTCACATTCCCACCTTGGACCACTCTACATACTCAACAACACATTTTATTTTCCATTTTTTGTTAAGGTATAATTTTATAAAAGTTAACATAGCCAGCTGTGGTGACTGACGCATGCCTATAACCCCAGCTCTCCGAAGGCAGAGGTAGGAGGTTCTGTGAGTTCGAGAACGGCCTGAAACTACACAGCGAGTTCTAGGTCAGCCTGGGCTAAAAAAAAAAAAAATTAATGTACATACGAGTGTATCATTGTAACTGTAGCACTGATTCTCTCTGGGGAGAATGGCTGATAGGAGAGGCCTATCTTCTATCACTAGTGTCTACTTGTGAAAGTTTTAAATCATGTGTCCCTTTTGTTAATTTTAAGTTATGCAAAAAAAATTAGCCTAAGACAAGGTCATGCATGCTTGCTAACTGTGTGTTAGGCACCCAGCAAGGCTCCAGTCACAGAAGTGACAAGACCTGTATCCCAGTCCCTTTTCTGCCAGCGGACAGCCAGCTTTCTCACTTCTGGGTCTGGAGTTCCTGGGACGAGGTGCAAGTTCCCAGCTAGCGCTGCGGCCAGAACGGACTGCAGCTGTTTGACCGCGCGGACCCCTCCCACCCGGGCAGCAGCACTGCGGCCAAAAGAGCTTCTCTCACAGCTGACAGTGACCACTTCCAGTCGTCCCAGCAGAGGTTCCCAGGATTCGACCGAGGAGCACTGCGTGAGGCAATCTTCAACACGCCCCTGCATGGAAACGAATTCTAGAATCATGTTGATCCAATGAGGGAAGCTAAAGAAAAGGAGAACAGCCTAGAATGGTGGCTCACATCTATAGCCCCAGCAGCTGAGGCAGGACTGTCCTAAATTCAAGGCCAGCCTGAAGGAGTCAGGAAAGGAGAAGGGGAGGAGGAAGAGAGTAAGCACACAGCAGGGAAAACACAATTGTCACTGGCCACCAAAGAGAAAGGCTCAGGAAAGGGGACTGCAGAACTGTAACGTCAGGCTCTCGCACCTTACCTGAAGTCTCTGGCCCTGAGGTGGGTGGTGAGGGACAGTGGCCGGAGACATGCTGCTCTGAGAGGAACAAGCACAAAATGTGACCTCTGTGGGAAGCACAAGTGAAAGCGACATCAAGTCCTCTCTCACAGCTGCCGAATGTGGACTTTGCCCTTGAAACTCAACTCTGGGGGCCACAGAGATAATCTCCCAGGCATGTCCTGTGTAAACCTGCCTAATCAACAGAACACACTGGGTGCCCAGCCTGCCTGCCGCGCTGCTACAGCCCTGCCACCCAAGAGCCTGTGCTCAAGGGCATCGAGGTCTCCTATCCCAATGGAATCAAGGCCCCAGGATGGGCATTTTCTGAAAGTCAGATAAGCAGCCATTTGGAGACAACCTATACTGTCACCCAGAAGTGACGAGAAGAGTCACTGGAGGGGCACAGACCTTTTCAGGCCTTAGCTGGTGTTGGGGCAAGCAACTCGAGAACTTCTGAGGAGCAGGCTTGTGCACATGAAAGCAAGCCAGCTACGAGCATCTGTCCTGGAGCCCTCACTGTGCCCCAGCCACCAGGCCTCTTCAGCAGTTCTTGGAGTGAGGCTCCAAACCACCACCACCACCACTAACATCACCACCACCACCACCAGCAGCAGCAGCAGCAGCAGCAGCAGCAGCACGATGAGCGGCAGCTGTGCCCCCCTCCTTCCAAGCTCATCAAAACAGCAAGCGGTCAGGCCCTCTGCAGCCTTACCGAACTGGACACAAGCTCTCTGGGCATGTGGTGCATGTTCAAAGCTGAAAGCCACTAAGGCTACTGGGAGCTGTTCAATGGGGAGTTAAGACATCACCCCCAGACTTTCCTTACTTTCTACTTTAAATGAATTTCAAGGTGCTCAAAGATCACCGCTCTGATTACACCCGGTGGGCAAGATGCCTTCCACTCCCACTGTATCAGCTACATAGCCTAAAGGTTTCTCTTCTACATACCAATTGTGTTCCTTTCCCGCTTTCAGCAGACCGTGACTACCCAATTCCTAGATGGTTCGGGTCTTTAAGATCTAACTTTAACCCATCTTTTCAGCCCCGTCCCCTAACTCATCTGTGTGTTCCTGCTCAACGTAGGTGACTATTTCACGTTTGCTCAGTGAACCAAGGTTAAAACCAGTCTGAAAACACTCTTACTTCTAAGAAGTCCTTCCCAAATGCACATCTTTTCCTTCAGAAGCAAAACAGTTAAACAGAGAGGGGTGGAGAGACAGCAAAGTCCCAGCTCCCGGGAAGTCTACGCTGCATGGGAGCCAGTGTCACCCTGTTTTGTCCCACAAACGAGCCCATCCCTGCAGGCTGACGAGGTAGAATGCAGATGTCATGAACACCTAGGAGAGGTTATAAACACTCTTCATGTTTCATTTCAGGACCCTGGGCCTCATTTATAGAGTCCAGGCAGGCTAAGTCCATTAAAGTAAAGAAGTATCTACAAATAGAAATGAGTCAATGCTCAACTTCCACGAAGTCAAAGTCATGGCCTGATAACTTTCTTTCTTCAAATACATCTAACAAACTTGGAGGATCTAGGGAAAAAAAAAAAAAAAAAAAACCAAAAAACTGGCAACTAGGAAATCAGGGTTTCTTTACAAATGCTAGTTTACTGACAAATCACTTATATTTTTCCAAATCTAAACCTCACCTTCTTACAATAAAACAGGAGAAATCAGTCTGAAACATCTAATTGTACAACAACAGGAAGGAACCATTGTGTTCCTGCCCAGATTAAGGGGGTTAATTCATATGACTTGTCTCCAAATCTTGCCACATACCTCATCCTCCCTTTTCTAATGCTGACTCAGTATTTAACAGAGAAGAATAAAAACAATGCCTTCAACTCCACAAATATTCAAAATCTATTCTAGAAGAGATGGCTTAGTAGTTAATTAAGGTGCTTGCCTGCAAAGCCAAAGGGCCCCGGTTCAATTCCCCAGTATCCACATAAAGCTAGATGTATAAGGTAGCGCATGCATCTGTAGTTTGTTTACAGTAGCTAAAGGCCCTGGCAATGCCCAATCTTTCTCTCTCTCACTCTCTCAAATAAACAAATAAATAAAATAAGATTAAAAAAAAATAGCTGGGCATGGTGATGCACACCTTTAATCACAGCCAGCACTAGGGAGGCAGAAGTAGGAGGATTGCCGTGAGATCAAGGCCAGCCTGAAACTACATAGTGAATTTCATATCAGCCTTGGCTAGAGCGAGACTCCCCCTCAAAAAATAAATAGAGTTCTCAAAATCTATTCTATCTGCCAATGGACAGAAAGGTGAACATGGCAATAAATCACAGAACTCTGCTGAGGGGAGGGACTCAATTGTTCTAGATGACTGAGAGGAGTGACATTTGGTATGTCAATCAGAGGGAGGTATGGAAAGAGCTCACACTTTGGAATCACAGACTTAAATTTAGATTATTTTATTTATTTATTTATTTATTTATTTATTTATTTATTTACTATTTGCCACTGTAAACAAACTCCACATACATGTGCCCCTTTGTGTGTTTGGCTTTACATGGGCCAACAGGCTTTGTAAGTAAATGTAAGTAAACTGCTGAGCCATCTCTCCAGTCCCCTTAAATTAAGATTTATTTTTTGGTGGGGGAAGGGTTTTGAGGTAGGGTCTTACTCTAACCCACAGTAACCTGGAATTCACTATGTAGTCTCAGGGTGGCCTTGAACTCACAGTGATCCTCCTACCTCTGCCTCCTGAGTGCTGTGATTAAAGGCATGTGCCACCATGCCCGGCTTAAATTTAGATTTTAAGCAAGTGAGCTGCTCTGTGTTCCTATAACAAGAAGTTCACCCATGGGTTATCGTAAGTGTTTACTAAAATGACACAAGAACACTTAGTATAAGAATACATCTTCCGGGCGTAGTGGTGCACGCCTTTAATCCCAGCACTGGGAAGGCAGAGGTAGGAGGACTGCTTTGAGTTCGAGGCCAGCCTGGGATCCCAGGCCAGCCTGGGCTACATTGAAACCCTACTTCAAGAAAAAAAAAATAGGTCAACTAATTACTTAACATAAACCTACAATCTGTAGAAAATTATGAGATGTATATTGTTTGACCCCAAGAATTCTGCAGAATGCATTCAGTTAGCTGAGCAGGTAGATGCCTATCCCTGCTCCAGAGTGTTTCCACTTCTTCCTTTTCTTGATTCCTCACAATCAGACTAAATTCTCCTCTTAGCTAGCCTCCCTCTTGAGTACATTTGCACACTCCACCCCAGAGTGCGCCACAGGCCTAGATGTCTACCTGCCATGTTGGTCCTCCAAGCCCCCAACATGGCGAATAAGCTCCATCTTAGCTGCCTCTGCCAACCTCGTACGTGCTCCCTGTGTTCGAGGCATGTTCTTTCCCTGCCCAGGGCGTGGCCTCTGCTGGTCCCTTCAAAGCCCCACACTCAGGGCTTCTTATCTTGGTGCTCACAGCTCAAACCCCACAATCTCTGTGAGGCCTTTCTAACCTCTCAAGTCCCCAGTTCTTTCGCTCTCTTTCTCCTTCCCTTCTTCCCTCCCTCCTTCCCTCATCACCATTCCTTCATGTGTAGCTACCATCACGGTATTTGTCTTATTTATTGAACTGTTTACTAGTCAACCGAGCCCTTCCCTGCTTTATAAGCTCCATGAGAAGACTTTATTCTCTTAGTTATCTCTACATCCCTAACAGAGAGTAACAAAACAAAACAGATAGTAAATAGCTATTAAATGAGCCAGGCATGGTGGCCCACACCTGTAACCCCAGCCCTGAGGAAGATTAGGCAGGAGGGTCTCAAGTTCCAGGCCATCCTCAGCTAAAGAGAGATCCTACCTCATAAAACCAAATTGTATACATATATGTGTGTGTATACACATGTATATATCTATATGTGTGTACATAAAATTAGATACTTGTTACATTTTAAAAGTCAGCTTTTAAGCAGGGGGTGGTGATGCATCCCTTTAATCCCAGCACTCGGGAGGCAGAGGTAGGAGGATCGCTGTGGATCACTGTGAGTTTGAGGCCACCCTGAGACTACATAGTGAATTCCAAGTCAGCCTGAGCTTGAGTGAGACTCACCTCAAAAAACAAAAGCAAGAAAAAAAAATTTCAGCTTTTGAAATGAGAGGCCGAGGTGGCTCTACCCTCTTCCTTCTTCTGACTAATGGTGAAAGAGAATGCGACCTAAGGGAAGACAGTGAATTAGAAAAACCCGAAACCCATTAATAAAGTCATCTCTGTTCCTCAAATGACACAACATTAAATGAGGCCTGGAACCTAGAGGGCTTAGAGATGTTGTAGTCTTGAGGGTTTTACTGCATTAAACCTCTTCCAGTGAGACCTAAAGACATCTGACCTTAGGTTTGTGAGTGGAGCAAAGTTTATGTAGCATTGCTTTTGAAACCCACCTGGCTTTACCAAACACTTGTGCGCCATGAGATGGAAAAGGACAAAGAACAAAAAAACATAATTCCCACTAAATGATATTCAAATATTCCCAGTTTGTTATTTATTTGTGTGTGGGGGGGAGTGGCACATGCATGCCACGCATGCGTGGGGATGTCAGAGGGCAATCTCGGGGTGTCTTCTCTCCATCCGCCTTCTTTGAGACAGGTTATGTCTCCAGTGGTTCCTCTGCAGATGCTGCTTGCTATCTTCTGACTCTGCCTCCCATTGCCATGTTAGAATCACAAATGTGTGTGCCACTTTGTGTCCAGCTTTTACGCGGGCATTGAACTAGGGTCAGCAGCTTTGCAAGCAAGGACCTTTCACTACTGAACCATTACCCAGCAACCCCTCCCCATAATGCTTTCTTTCCTTTTTTTTTTTTTTTTTTTGTGGTTTTTGAGGTAGGGTCTCACTCTAGCCCAGGCTGACCTGGAATTCACTATGTATTCTCAGGGTGGCCTCGAACTCACAGCGATCCTCCTACCTCTGCCTCCCGAGTGCTGGGATTAAAGGCGTGTGCCACCACGCCTGGCTGATGCTTTCTTTTAAATTTGGTTTCTGCCACTCTCTTTGGGCATGGTTTAATGATAGTAAAAGCCTTCCTCCTCCCCCCTACCACCACCCAAGCTGGCTCCCAGCACAGTTGGGTCAGTGATGTCCATTCTATTAATAGCCGAACCCCAAGGGTGAGTGCATGGGCAGGGGGTAGGACAAGGCCAAGATCCTAAGGACCTTCTGAACTTCTATCTAGAATCCAGAGCCTTCCTCCTCTGAACAGAGCAGCTGAGTTAGTCAAGCCAAGGACTGCAAACCAAGGTCACTGCTACTGCCAAGATCCTGTCAACTGATGTAGGTATTTTCCTGTCATACGCATGTATTCTACTTCCTTACAGTTGTAGGTCAGTCACCTTCTTTAATTTCCCCTCTGTTGGCCTTCCTTTTTGCTAAGTGTCACAGTCTATATGCGCATGACTCTGACCTTCTTGTTCCCAGATGTCTGACAATGAGAAGAGCCCCATGTGTCATTTCTACATCCCAGTCTGCACCATCTTTTCGTTGTCCTAGCAGAACACAGGATTGGCTGTAAATAGCTAATAAAATACATGGGGAGGGAAGAGAACCTAGTGTAACTTTGTGTCAAGGAAATTCACTACCAATCGGGAGCAGGGGGCATAATTTTAGTGAGTTATCAAAGCGGAGGCTTCCATTATGCAGGGAGCAGCATGCTACGGAGCCTAAGCCTTCAGAAGTCACTGCAGACTATGTGGTCAGAGAGAGAGAGAGAGAGACCTAAATTACAAGCAGCCTTTCTCAAACAGAAAATCTATGAACCACCTACTCCCAAGAACTCCCCATTCTGCCCTAGGCCTGCCTGGGTTCAGCAGGCCCATAAATTGGCACTGTTAATATGACCTTTCCAAGCTGTATTTCAACACGCGATAACAACAAAGCAGAGAGCTTTGGTAGCACTCAAAGGAGATTTGAGGGACTTAAAACACACTGCTAAATTTGGCAGCAAAAGTTCCTGTTTCTTGCAGATGGAAAAGGAAATCTCTTTATAATTGCACTTGTAGATAAAGAGCTACCACTGCTAGCTCTGGAGAAACAGATGAGATCCTCCTCACCCAGAGCCCCCCTCCCCCGCTGCTCTGGGAGCGGTCAGTGGGGTGAGTGCTGGGTGAGTCCCACCTGGGGCTGGAATAAAGATGTCTGGGGTGGGGGGAGTGCCAGGAGCTTGTCCAGATGCCCCTTGCTATCTTAACCACATCCACTTGCCCCTTTTCAATCTGGCTCTTTTAATACCTACCTCTTCCCATCCCTGTTTCCCTTCTCCTTAGACTCCCATCTTGTTCTTTCACGTAGGGTTCTGCCATGCCCTGACCCCTGTACCACAGAACACGCATTGCTCATTACACTCAGTCCACTCTGTCTCAAGATTCCTTAATTTAGCCAGATTCTGTGTTGGGTTTGCTGCTGTGTTCGGTTGCCTGATTGGTTGACTGGTTTGAAACAAGGTCTCACTACGAAGCCCTGACCAGCTTTGATCATGATCCTCCTGCCTCAGCCTCCCTGCTTGGATTAACAAGCATGAACAGTCCTAGAGAAGAGAGTGTAGGTATGCCAGGGACTCTTGCTACTGCAAATGAACTCCAGACACATATGCCACTTCGTGTATCTGGCTTTATATGAGTACAGGGGAATCAAACCCAGGATAGCAGGCTTTGTAAGCAAGTGTCTTTAACCACTGAGCCATCTCCCCAGCCCACAGTTTGTATATTTCCTCATAAATACAGAGTACAAGATTTCTGAAGTATTGCTGATCAGAGGACACTTTAAGAACCAGCTAATGGACTCCTTACAACGTGCTCCCTCCAGACACAAAATAGCCTGCATATCCATGACCTCATAGTGCCTGACACTACCTACACAAGACCATCATAAGAGGAGGGAAAGATCACGACATCAAAATAAAAGAGAGACTGATTGAGATGGGGAGGGGATATGATGGAGATTGGAATTTCAAAGGAGAAAGTGGGGGGAGGGAGAGTATTACCATGGGATATTTTTTATAATCATGGAAAATGTTAATAAAAATTGAGAAAAAAAAAAGAATCAGCTGATGGTAGGTTTTAAGACATAAAGGAAGGGGGTATTATCTCACATCACCCAGAAAACAAACCCCATAGATTTGCCACAAAGAAACAAACACTGCTTGGTTTACAAGAGGATCGTATATAACGTTGCCAACATTTTATACAGCAAGTTAGGAGATGCCAGCTAAGAACTTTACACTTAGGCTTCACCATAACCCTATGAAGTGGGTCTTCTGCTGCCTCAGTTTTACAGAAGGGGAACAGGCCTCAGGGGAGCTAGGTCACAAGGACAAGGGCGAGGGCCCAGAGTGTAGCTTGACCCTGGAGTTCAGGCTCCAAACACCTCTCTTACTTGCACGGCTCTCCTTCTAGTGTGCAGATCTGTCACTCAAACTCCAAAGGAGAGGAGGCCATTCAGAAATCATTGAACTTTTCCCCACTAGAGTAGGAAACAGTGATGGCAATATTTTTTCTGAACAGCCGAACAAACAAATGCCCCTACTGATCAATATTTTCCTGCGGGCAGTATGTGAAAACCCACCTCTTTTCTTACTGACTGCAGACTTTCTGGCACACAAACAGCTGGGCATGGTGGCACATGCCTTTAATGCCAGCACTCAGGAGGTAGAGGCAGGAGGATCTTTGTCAGTTTGAGGCCAGCCTAGAACTACAGAGTGAGTTCCAGGTCAGCCTGGGCTAGAACGAGACCCTACCTTAAAAATAAATAAATGAAACTGTGTATGTTGACTATTTGGGAAAGTAAAGAGCATGCATAGCATGTCTAATTTCATAGAATTTCAGGGATTCTAGCTGGAAAGACAAGATATAGACATTTGACAGGTCAAGTGAGAAAGAATGTAAATCAGGACTCTCAATCCATACCTCCCGCGTTCTTGAAGAGGAAACTGAAACCCAGAGAAGCCAAGTTACTTCCTAAGGTCATGGGTCAGATACAGCAGGACTGAAACTGTGATTTGCCAGTGGCATGACCAAGGTCTCCATCCTCCTGCTGTAACTCAGTGGAGACGCTCATTAACGGAGGTCATGGACAACAGCAGCAGCCAATGGTTGTCAAAAGCACTTGTGGGTCCAGAACTAAGTGCTCAGCATAAATTAAATCATTCAAGTCGTGCAACAGCTCTTTGAGATGGCTACGATCCTTACCCCCAATTTGCATATGAAGATGCTGAAGCTTAGAGAATAACTTTCCAGAAGGCCAGACAGTAAGAAAGACTACAATACTCCCCTGCCCCTCCCCACCCCGGAACTGACTGCACAGCCTGTGTCCTCAACTGGGTCTTGTAGAATACATGAAAGGTAGTTGTGGAAGCAAGGGTGAGGAGGGCTGGACGGGAGCTTGTGCCCGGGCACTGACAGCAGCATGTCCAGAGCCTGCAACAGAAGCTCAAGGAGGACCTCAGGGCCTTGCCTGCATAGGCCAGCGGGAAAGGGCAGTTCTGGAAGGGTCTCTTCCGCCTTAGGAGGATAAGCTGCACCTGGCAAGCTGGAGAGAGACCCTCCCGGGATCTCGGCAGAAAGATGCACAAAAATACACAGGGTACACTACTTCGGAAAGAAAAATGTGGGTCGTTCCCAGTGTAGTAAGCACACTCTGACTGAGAGATGCCAGCCTTCCTCTCTTCAAAACGCTGCTCTAGTGAGGCGTGATGGCGCACGCCTTTAATCCCGCACTTGGGAGGCAGAGGTGCGAGTTCAAGGCCATGAGTTCAAGACCACCCTGAGACTACATAGTGAGTTCCAGGTCAGCCTGGGCTAGAGTGAGACCCTACCTCGAAAAACCAAAAAAATAAACCTAATAAAAGCCGGTCTAAGTTGATAGCTATAATGGACAGCCCTGCACATTCACTATGTCCTAGGCAGTGAGCTATTCATAGGCCTTGCACTTAATGCTGAGGGATACAACTCTTAACAAGCTAAGTACTATTACTTTACCATCCATCTTACAGACAGCTCAGACTTGCCCAAGTCCACACAGCTGGCTCACATTCTAACCTTTGGCCTATAGGACCTCTGAGTTCTAGCTTTTAATTACTGCACTGCCCTCTGCATGTAAAGTTACCCTCAATAAGTATGGCTCCTCCTGAGCTGCTTCAAGCGAGAACCACACACTCAGTAAGGATCTAACAATCACTGGTGAAAACACACACTACAGGTGAATTCATTCTGAAAATGACCTCTAGGGGGCTGAAGAGATGGTTCAGTGGTTAAAGGCATTTGCTTGCAAAACCTAATGGCTGGGTTCCATTCCCCAGTGCCCACGTAAAGCCAAAGTGGCACACATGTCTGAAGTTCTTTTATACAGGCAGGAGACCCTGGTGTGCTCCATACTCTCTCTCTCTGGCTGCCTCTTTCACTTTGCCTCTCAAATAAATAAATCACACATACATATATGACCTACAGGGGCTGATGAGAAAAGTGCCTGTTACGAGCCCTGAAGCTCTGAGTTTGGATCCCCAGAACCTACATAAAATCAGGCTGTGGTGGCATATCCCTGTAATTTCAGCCCTGGAAAGGTAGAGACAGAAGAATCCTTGGGACTTGCTAGCTAGCTTGTCTAGCAGAATTGGTGAGCATTAGGTTCCATGAGATATCCTGTCTCAGAAAGTAAAGTGGCTGGGTGGGGTGGCACATGATTTTAATCCCCGTACCCAGGAGGCTGAGATAAGAGGATCACTGTGAGTTCAAGGCCAGCCTGGGCTACACAGTGAGTTCTAGGTCAGCTTGGGAAAGAGTGAAGCCTTGTCACAAAAAAAACAAAAGAGGGCTGGAGAGATGGCTTAGCAGTTAAGGTGCTTGCCTTCAAAGCCAAAGGACCCAAGTTCGATTCCACAGAACCCACATAAACCAGATGAAGAAGGTCACACATGTGTCTGGAGTTTGTTTGCAGTGGCTGGAGGCCCTGATGCGCCCATTCTCTCTCTCCCTCTCTCCCCACCTTTCTCTCTCACCTAAAATAGCTGGGCATGGCCACATGCACCTGTGATCCTAGAAGGCCTTATGTGAATGTTTTAATGAAATACTTTTTATTTTAATAATATTTTTAAACTCAATTTTAGAAGTTTATGATGCAGCCTGTGTTCCAAGACACGAGTAAGTGCTCTAAAATCCAGTTTAAGTAAAGCCAGAGTTCACGAAAGTAGCTGACTTCATAGTGTTTTTCCCCAATGTTCCCTTTCCTGTCTTACTCTACACTTCATCCTTTAACACTTTGAGAAGTTTTTGAAGTAGCTTAGAACCCTGCCTTCCTCTTATTTTCAGACCTCTACTTGGCTCTCTTCATACAGTGCTTTAAATCAGTCTAAGAGCAGGACCCTCCTCCCTTTCCCTGGCCTAAGAGCTAAAGATGGCCATTAACCCTACCATCAAAATCCCAAACTCATCAGGCACATGCCTTTAATCCCAGCACTTGGGAGGCAGAGGTAGGAGGATTGCTGTGAGTTCGAGGCCAGCCTGGGACTACAGTGTAAGATCCAGGTCAACCTGGGCTAGAGGAGACTCTACCTTGAAAAACAAAACAAAATCAAAAAAAGGAAGGAAGGAAGGGAAGAAAGAAAGAAAAAAAAATCCCAAATTCCATCAGGTCTATGTTTCTTCCTCTTTTAAAAATTTTAATTAAATTAATTAATTAATTAAGTTTTTGAGGTAAGGTATCACTCTAGCCCAGGCTGACCTGGAATCCACTCTGTAGTGTCAGGGTGGCCTCAAACTCATGGCAATCCTCCTACCTCTGCCTCCCTACTGCTGGGATTAAAGAAGTGCACCAACATGCCTGGCTCTGTTTCTTCCCTCTTAATCGCACTGGCAGAGGCTCACACTGGGGAAGGGGAAGCAATGAAAAAAATCAGAATTAGACAGCATAAACAAACGAGGGAGTCCCACTCGTGATATGTTTTTGGATCCTCCTCGGCTCTTGGCCCGGACGCTCTATCCACTGTGAAAGGGCAAAGAGACTAAAGGCACATACAGTAGGCACCGGAGATGGCTCTGGGCCCAAGAGCAAATGCGCAGGGAGGGATGCTGACCCCGCTGCCAGCCACCCATCTTCGCAGTGCTTGCTAGGGCCTGCTTTACGTCGTATGTCTGGCCCCCTGGAAGCAGATCAGCCTTCCACTATATTCGGACAGCTCCCAGGCCAGCCCATCTATGACCACCTGCTGCCCCTGAGAACTGTGTTATTTCCAAGTCCTGGTCCCATCGTGGGTCAGTTTATCTCGTTTTGGTTTTTTTTTTTTTTTTTTTTTTCCAGGTCCAAACAGCAGCCCCACCCACTGTGCTGATTCCTAAAGGCAATCTTCAGTGTGCAGCCACAGCCTCACAACAGGTCTCCCAGGAGAAGAGACAGGTCCCTTTGAGAAACCAGAGTGGCGTCGTGACAAGTCCTTAGAAACGCGGCCATCTGTGTAAAGCAGCTTTATTCCCTAATCGCTTATAATTCACCCTTTTATAGGGACGGTCTCAGAGAAGCCCAAATATTCAGGCATTGTGATAGTTTCAACAGTGTATTCCTTATATGAGAGCCAAAGAAAATAAGAGAAGGGATCTTTAGAGATCTTCATCCCCAAAGAGGTAGTCTAGCCTCACTGAAGACTCTCCGCTCCTCTTACTGTGCATATATACATGTACCTGCACAACCCACCCCCACCACACACAGAGAATTTTGCTAGGGCCTAGGGCTAGAAACAGAGATTCCAAGATTTCCCGAGTCAGTACAATGTTACATGCTGTGCGTTCTCTTAAGACAGATAGACCTCCCTACTGAGACAGAGGATCACTGTGCCTCCCCTCTGGCATAAAGAGACACAGGCACAGTCTCTCTCCTCTAGAAGAAGCCACATGCTAATGCAAAAGTTTTCCCACAGGCTTTGAAGAGAAATCTCTGCCTATTATATTATGCCAGATGGTCTCCGCCCCCCACCTTCATGCCTCCCAGCCCCTCCTCCACTTTCCATGGTTTCTCTAACTCAAAGAACTCGATTATCTGCCTAAAGATTCCCCTTTCCCTCCCCCAGCCCCCATGCCAACATATAGAGGCACAGAGGGGAGGCCAAGCCAGGATCTGAGGGTCTGCTGCCTGGCCATAGATACATTTGCAAGGCTGCCTTAGCAAACTCTCTTGGGCTGGGCATGGTGGCACATGCCTTTAATCCCAGTACTCTGGAGGCTGAGATAGGAGGATCACCATGAGTTTAAGGCCAGCCTAGGGTACAGAGTAAGCTCTAGATCAGTCTGGGCTAGAATGAGACCCTATCTCAAACAACAACAACAACAAACAAAAAGCAATCTTGGGCCCAACAGTGGAAATCAAGAGTCACTAAAGCGGTGATAACAGCTAATGGCCCATTTCCCCACAGGTACTCAGACCCTTCCACCTCTCTAACTTAGCATGTAGAATCAGATGCAGAAGGCATATGGGGTGTGCCTCTCCCCATTCCAGGGCAGGGATGAGGCCATGATACTTGGAGTTTGAAATGTCTCTCTAAAACTACTCAGCCCCGTCTTCCAATGATAAGGACAGAGTCCATCCTTGAGTGACTGATTATTCTAATTTTGAAAAGAGAGAGGCCAGAGGGAGAATGTACAGGGAAGGGGGGCAGAGGAAGAGGGGGAGAAAAGGGGAGTGAGAACAGAAATCTTACTTTTTAATCCTTAAGGAACATAGAGGGATCCAATTTGTGACTCAGCCCTGGGAAGCTGGACCGATGAGGAGGGGAGAGCTAGGCCCAGCCTCGGCTGCGGAGGCCTCAGGCACCACGGTGCTGTGACTCACCTAGGTGCCTCAGTTGTTTTATTAAAAAAAAAAAACAAACCTGCCTACTCTGAGTCTGTTCTTCCCAGACACTCCTCCAGGGCATGGCTGGTAGGTTTTCCCCGTTCTAAGGTAGAGGATGAGGGGGTGGGGTGGGGTGCCCTAGTGTACCACACATTCTGTAGGCTCACTGAAAACAGATCAGGGCACCCTTGCCTGGATCCTTCCTCACCCTCCCCCCACACACACACCCTTTTCAATTCCTTGGCAAAGTCCCACAGCATATAGATATCTATCCTTGGAATTCCCACTTCCTTGTTTTTCTTTTTAGTTTCCTCCTAAACTACAGCCTTATACTTTCCTGAAAGAGCTGCCTAGCCTCTGTGAGGCTTTCTGAGCAGGAACACTTCCTGTCAATTAGAAGATTACCCTTCAAGCCCACAGCCAAGGAGGAAGGCCCCTCTACCCACTCAAGACAGCTTCCCAAGGAACCCCGCAGGATGAGGGACTCGGGCCTGGCACCCAGCAGCCTGTCTTCCAGCCAGAAACTGCAGGGAGCTGTGGAGCACGGAGAAAGGAAAGGGTCTCCTGGAATCCCCCTCTATACTAAAACAGCAGGAAGGGCCACTTATGAGGCTCAAAGTACATTATTCAGCTCAACTTCCCAACCCAAAGAGAGCAATGTGTCTTTAAAAATCTCAAGGAAGACTTTGAGGGTTGTTTTTTTTTTTTTTTTTTCTTTCCTCATTCTGCTCTACAAAGAGAGACAGCATTGAGAGTAGAAGTCACTTTATAAACCAGAAGAAAGAGGCAAAGTGACTTTCCCCAAAGTCAGGCCCTTTCTCAAACTCCAACTCACAACATTAACTACATTTAAATAGGACATGATTTGTTTACAATGGCTTTCATGGAAACGATTCCATTTGCTTATTCTCAACAGTCCTGTTAAGTAGTTATTATTATTATCTCCATCTCAAAGCCAATAATCTGAAGCTCATATTGCTTAAGGGACTTAGCAGCAAGCAGCAAAACTCCCAAGGGACCGCTGGACTCATCGACCTCCTCCTCACCTCCACAACCCTCCCCCCTTTAATTCCAATCAACAAGTAGAGGATTCCCAGAGTGTAGTCAAAGGAGGAATTAACTTTGGAAGTTGCCCATCTGAAGTCCAGGGCCACTGAGTTCATGCTGGCGGAGCCTCGGGCCACAGCACCGATGCATGCGTGCATACGTTCGGGCTAGAATCAGGGACATGACAGCGCTTACACTGGCAAGCTGACCCGGAGTTCATCAGAAGGCCCCTTTATTGTTTGCCAGAACACAAAAGACATACTGTTCACAAAGTTCAAGAAGAAAAACCAAAGAGCCAGGAAAACAGCTGTTCCCTCATCCCACTGAGAGACCCAAATCAGTCACAAAGTTCCCTGAGGCCAACAAGTAGGTTTAAGATGGAAGCCCGTTTCTTGGAACCAAAGCAACCCCTCCATCACCTATAAAACTACCTTTCTGGAAGGGTCTCCTTTCCCAGGCCACACTGAGCTCACCACACACTGCTCCTCTAGGTCAGGACAGACCGGGGGGTGGGGGGGGTGTGGACACTGTGTGCTCAGAGATTTGGTTAAAAAGTTTTTATTCCTATTCACCCAAGGAATCCACCCGGCATAAGCTCAGTCCAGTCTAGCAAGGGCACACTCTGCAACATCAAGAGAAGAAGACAGCCCTTTGCGGGGACCCCGAGCCTAAGAAAGCTTCCTCCTCCACAACTCGAGAGAGTCTGTGCCAGCCCTTAAGCAAAAGCCGAGCACAGACAAGTCTTAGGAAGCGACCTCGGAGAAAAGAATCCAAGCGCCACAGCTCGGCCACCCCGCTCCGACAGTGCCCGTCGTGGGCTCCTCGCGGAGCTTCATGAGCTTCCTAGCCGCTGCAATTACAGATCAGTGTCTGCTAGAATGGATGGCCCAAGCCACCCAAAAGACGCAGGGGTTTCCACGTAAGGACCGACAGATTCTGTAAGTGGGGGTAGGTGGGAGATGAGCTGGATTTGCGAAGTCTAGAAAACTGGCCCGGTCTCTGCTCTTCCTCCTCCTCTCGCGGCTAACAGACTGTGGAAGCATGACATCATCCCGGAGCCTCCAGCCGCCGGCAGCTGCTCCGACAGCACCGACTCGGGCCGGCCTCCCTGGAGAAGAGCGCGGCCGTGGCCGTGGCCGCGGGCGCAGAGGTGCCCTTACCTGGACGTCCCGGCGCTTTCCCGCACACTCCATTCTCGGCAGAGGCTGGCTCACACCGCAGTCCGCTGGGAGGTGTGTGTGCGTGGAGGGGGGGGGATGGTGCCCGGGCGGGCGGGCGGGCGAGGGGGGCGGGGAGGGCCCCCCAAATCCACTGGCCTCAGCTGCGGTAACCTGCCGCGAGCTTCCCACAGCTCCTTCCCCCTGACCTTTCCAGACGCGCCTTCCAGCCGAGTGGAGCGCCGCGCGGCGCGGCTAGCCGGCCAGGCCGGTTGTCATGGAGACCCCGTGCTTCCGTCCTCCCCGGCTGCGGACGCGGCCGAGCGAGCCAGCGAGAGCGAGCCAGCTTGCAGCGCCGCGCGCGCCCGCGCGCACACACGCACGCGCCCGCGCGCACACACGCACGCACGCGCGCGCATCAGTCCCAGACTCGCGCGCCGCGGCTCGGCCCTTCGCTGGGCTCGGTGCGTGCCTGCATGCCGCGCCTCCCACCCGGTCCCCGGGCAGCCCGGGGGGCTCCGAGCAGCTCCTGGGAACTGCCTTCCACAGCTCGGAGGGGAGAAGGAAGAGGGCAGTGAGTGAACTTTGCTTTCCTCCCCTCCAGTGCCTTGACTTTTTTTGTTGTTGTTTTGTTTTGTTTTGTTTTGTTTTTTTAAACTCAAAAGAATCTCGGCCAAGGGGAAGGGAGCTGGCTTGGAGGCTGGAGGGGAAAGCAAGCCCTTCGTCTGGGCCCTGCAGTAGCTGCCGTGGGGGCAATGGAGGGACCCTGATGCACAGGCCTGGACTTGTTTGTTGGTTCGCCTGGGATTTCCCGGGCAGCAGATGGGAGGGGAGTGCGCACACCTCTGGGCTTACCTTGTTTACTGTCCGGGGTCGAGGGGAAGGCTTTAACCGGCACAGGGAGCCATGGTACTAGTGCAGGCGCCTAAGTATTCTCTCATCTTCCTGCAAGGAAGAGGAAACACTAGGTCAGGCCAGTCCAAGTCCCCCCGCAAGTCTAGAATCACAGCCGGGCGGGCAACAGACATGACAGAAAGTCACCTCTCTGCCCTACGCAAGACCTGTGGCTAAAGCCCAGGCCCCCCGTGAGCAGCTGTGCAAATAGCAGCACGGAACCTGGGGCACACACAAGTTTGCTGCCCCTTTTGCACGCTCTTGCTCACACACCGGTTAACATACTTCCACGTGTATTTTGTCGTTGAATCCTCATAACCCTTTCAAACACACTAGATAGATAGGTGTGCAACCATTTTACAACGGGGAAGAATGACACCCACAGAGAACAGATGTTTAAGTCATAGCTATACAGCAAATTATGAAAAGAAATCCAAGTAGAAAACAGTCAAGGACCCCTGAATCTCACATATTCTTCAGGCTCATTTTCTTTCTTTGTTTCTTTTTTTTTGTTTGTTTGTTGGGGTTTTCAAGGTAGGGTTTCACTCAAGCTCAAGCTGACCTGGAATTCCCTGTGTAGTTTCAGGCTGGCCTTGAACTCACAGTGATCCTCCTACCTCTGCCTGCCTCCTGAGTGCTGGGATTAAAGGTGTGCACCACCATGCCTGGCTCACACTCGTTTTCTGATAACCAGTTTGAAAACACAAGCCTTGGTTCCCAAGGAAAGTAGAGACTCTTTCTGGGTCCTGCTACAGTATGGCTGGCTGACAGCCTCCCTTCTAGCCTAGGACTTGATAACATCTTTGGCATGTAAGAGCCTGCTGCACACACTGGAGGGAAAATGTCCTGCCTGCCCTTCAGCTAGCCATGTGTCTGTCACCTTCCATAATCTCACTCATCAGTGGCTCCTCTGTACCTCTCCCAACAGAGTAGGCCTGAAAGTTAGGACTGGTGTCACTTTACTAATTTAACACATTTATAGACCGCTAAAACAAGGGTAAAACTGCTTATCTCAGTTCAGAGAGCCAGAAAATAACAGATCCGAAAAACTGTACCTAAGCCTTTTAACTCTTAGGCATATGTTAAGCAGAGTAGTCACAAGAGAACAGGGCAGAGCAGCAATTGGAAGAGCTTTGGCACTGCCTGACCTCACCACAAAGTGGCCGACTACCATTGGGCAAAACATCTGACCTTCCAGTTTCCACCTATTTATCCTATCATCAGGGCAGGGGAGAGACTCAGGTTCAGAACCTCACTCACTTCAGCAGCTCCTCCCCCCCCTCCAAACAATCAGGAATAACCAGCAATCACTCTTATAACCCCCCACCATCATATGAAGACACTGAGGCTCAAAGAGGACATTGTCCAAAGGTAGACAGGGCCTGATGGAATCTTTTAATCTCTTTTAAATTTTTTAAATTTTATTTATTTATATTCACAAGTCACTTTGTTGCCAATGCAAACAGACTCCGGAAACATATGCCACATATATACGTGGGTACTGGAGAATCGAACCTGGGCCATCACACTTTGCAAGCAAGTGTCTTTAACCACTGATCCGTCTCTCCAACCCCCTGATGGGATCTTTTTTTGTTTATTTGTTTGTTTTTGTTTTTGTTTTTTGAGGTAGGGTCTCACTCTAGCCCAGGCTGACCTGGAATTCACTATGTAGTCTCAGGGTGGCCTCGAACTCACAGCGATCCTCCTACCTCTGCCTCCCGAGTGCTGGGATTAAAGGCGCGCACCACCACGCCCGGCCCCTGATGGGATATTTTTTTTTGTTTGTTTTGTTTTGTTTTGTTTTGTTTTTCGAGGTAGGGTCTCACTCTAGCCCAGGCTGACCTGGAATTCACTATGGAGTCTCAGGGTGGCCTCGAACTCACGGCGATCCTCCTACCTCAGCCTCCCGAGTGCTGGGATTAAAGGCGTGCGCCACCACGCCCAGCTCTTTATGGTTTTTTTTTTCTTTCTTTCTTTGAGAGAGAGAGAGAGAGACAGAGAGAATGGGCACACCAGGGCCTCCAGCTGCTGCAAATGAACTCCAGATGCATGTGTCCCCTTGTGCATCTGGCTTATGTGGGTCCTGGGGAATTGAACCTAGATCCTTTGGTTTCACAGGCAAGTGCTTTAATCACTAAGCCATTTCTCCAGCCCCCTGATGGAACCTTTAATGTTGATCCTTTGCAGAGTCTTTGTGATTTGATGTGTTTTCAAACAAGATTTTAAATGACTTAAATTTAAAACATAAATGTATACAGAAGCCAAAGTAGGAGAAATGTCATGAAATGCAACAAGAAATGACAGGCTAGCACAGATCCTACGTGGCGGGCACTCTGGCTTCAGTGAAGCAACCAGATCGTCAAAGTGTATACGTATGTACCCAGTCACCCACCCTATATTCCCAACCTCATCCAAGCTGGGAGCAATGGCCCCTCATAGACCCACCTGAGTCCCAAGTCCGCAAAAGAAGACAAGACCGAGGAGCAAGTGCAACGCCATTTCATCTCCAAACTTCTCCCTCCTACTACATCCAACCCAAGTATCTCTGCTCTTCCAGCAGAATCCAGAAAATGTGCATTCCATGAGCTCAGTCTTCATACTGAGCAAGGAAGGAGAGGTGGTCCCGCCCGGTATAAAATTCACAGGATAATAATAATGGTAACTAACATCAAGCACTCACCATATGTCAGACATATTTTAAACTACTATGAGGAGCCTGAGGTCAGAAAGACTACCAAAGCTAAGCCGGGCGTCGTGGCGCACGCCTTTAATCCCAGCACTCGGGAGGCAGAGGTAGGAGGATCGCCATGAGTTCAAGGCCACCCTGAGACTATTGTGAATTCCAGGTCAGCCTGGGCTAGAATGAGACCCTACCTTGAAAAAACCAAAGCTGATAAGAGTCAGCCACTGAAGCAATCCAAATTTTAAAGGTCCTGAAGACCAGATGTACAACGTGAGCCATGCTCCCCCTAGTGGCACACTGGAGTTACAGAGCTTTGTCCTCAGGGGTTAGGGACAAAGCAAGGGCCCCACTCACTGGTGGCCCAGAATCCTTGCTTGGGCAATTATGATGGTGGTGGGCTGGAGCTCCTTGAACTGAATAGAAGCAGAGGCCAGCGGCCTTCCCGGTGCCCCGGCAAGGCTGGATCAACCCTGACTGATCTTTCCTGAAGGATCAAGATTTTACGGATATATGCTATCTCCATCTATTAAGAAGCCCAAAGGGCTGGGAGATGACTGTTGATGAAGTGCTTGCTTGGCAGCATGAGGACCATAGTTCAATGCCCAGTAAGCACATCAGTGCCATGTGTGGCGGTGTGTGCCTGTGATTCCTACAGGTAGTATGTGGAGCTCACTGGCCAACTAGTCTAGCCTAATCCGTGAGCTCCTAACCAATGGTAGACCCTATCTCAGAAAGAAGTGAATTATGGGACTGGAGAGATGGCTTAGCGGTTAAGGCGCTTGCCTGCAAAGCCTAAGGATCCAGGTTTGATTCCCCAGAACCCACGTGAGGTGGTGCACGCATCTGAAGTTCATTTGCAGTGGCTAGAGGCCTTGGCGCTCCCATTCTCCTCTCTCTCTCTCTCTCTTTCTCTCTCAAATAAATAATAAAATAAAAACATTATTTTGAAAAGAAAGAAGGCAGGCATGATGGTGCACACCTTTAATCTCAGCACTTGGGAGGCAGAGGTAGGAGGATCACTGTGAGTTTGAGGCCACCCTGAGACTACATAGTGAATTCCAGGTCACCCTGAAAAAAAAAAAAAAGTGTACCATGTACCTGAGGATGATACCAGAGGTCTCCATATACACACGTGCATGTATATTTCCACACATACACAAAGTCCACAAGCAACCAGGCCTAGTGTGCCTCAGGCTTGGAATCTCAGAATTTGGGGAGGTTGATGACTCCCAAGTTCAAGTCCTGCCTGGGCAACTTAGTGAGACCTTGTGTCCAAAATTGAAAATTTAAAAAGGAATGGGGATATAGCTTATTGGTACAGCACTTGTCTGACATGCACAAGGCCATAGGAGCCATCCCTAACACCATCACAAGAAAAAGCCTACAAGGCACACTTGAGCCAGAAACCTGGGAGACATCTCTAGCCTACCTGCCTCTGTCTCCTAAGGTCTAATCAATTTACTAATTCCAAATAATTCTACTTGAGAAATGTATTTAATATGTTCCCTTTCTTTCCTTCCTTCCTTCCTTCCTTCCTTCCTTCCTTCCTTCCTTCCTTCCTTCCTTCTTTCCTTTCTTTTTCAACGAAGGTCTTGCTCTATTCCAGGCTGACCTGGAATTAGTCTCAGGCTGGCCTCAAACTCACAGCAATCTTCCTACCTCAGCCTCCCAAGTGCTGGGATTAAAGGCATGCGCCACCACACCAGACTATGTTAATATGTTCCTTTCTCTCCGCTTATATTGCTACTTATCGCTCACATTAATTACTGCAAAAACCTCCAAACTGTCCCAGTTTCTATTCTTGCTAGTCTAGAATAGACTATAATAAGGAAAAATCAAACTCAATTTCTCTTCATCAATCAACAGGGCACTTCTGCTGCCAGTTGGGTAGAGGTTTCTCCCACACACCAAGTAAGTCTTTCATTTTATTACAGACATAATCACACATCCTCCACGGCAATCCTGACACTGCCTACCTAGAGCACGCACCAGAACCCATAAGACTCAGGCTTTTATCTGTGCTCGTGACCAAACACCTCTAAATCTAAATTAGAGCTTCCAGGACCACCTCCTTGGGTTAATTTGCTAGACTGGCCTCAGGAAATAGTTACACAAACCGGTTCATTATAAATTATCTTACAAAGGATACTACGATGATTTGAATGTACAATGCCCCTCCTAGGCTCATCTGTTTGAATGCTTAATCCCCATCTCCTGGCACTGTTTGGAAAGGTTGTGGAACCTTTAGAAGGTGGAGCTTTGCTGGAGGAGATGTGTCATTCATTGGAAGCCTGGCCTGGAGGGGTTGGTTTTATGTCCAGGGCTCTCCTGTGAGTTGACTGCAGAGATGTGATGCAGGCTTCCTGCTCTGGCCTGCCAAGCCTCCCTTGCCATGATGAGACTTGACACTTGCCCTTGACACTGTACGCTGCATTAAACCCTTGTCCTTCCGTAAGCTATTTCTGGTCACATATTTTGTCCCAGCAGAGACAAAGTAACTGATACACACACACACACACACACACACACACACACACACACACACACACCATATATACAGATATGATACAGATATGAACAAGATGGGGGAAGGAGCACAGAGCGTCAAGCTAGCCCCAGGCATGCCACCCTGTAGGAGCCACCACACATGTGGCTACGTAAAGCCCCCAGAATTCAGTCCTTTTGAATTTTTTGGAAGCTTCATTATATAATCGTGATTGATAACATTACTAGTTATTGGTGACCAACTTAATGTGCAGCTCCTTTTTCTTCCCCTGAGGTTGGGGAGGGCTGAAAGTTTCAATCCTCTGATCAAATAGGTAGCTCCCTCTGGGAAGCATCCCCTTCCAACCATCACTCAGTTCAATGGCACACAAAAACGACAGCATGTCAGAGATTCCAAGGATTTTAGGAGTTGTCTACCAGGAAACAGAAGGAAGTCCTAGTATATTGTTCATATCATAGCCCCCAAGTTCATTCTCCAGTGGAATCACCTTTTTTGTTTTTTGGCTTTTCGAGGTAGGGTTTCACTCTAGTCCAGGCTGACCTGGAAGTTACTCTGTAGTCTCAGGGTGAGACTCGGCCTCACGGCGATCCTCCTACCTCTGCCTCCTGAGTGCCGGGATTAAAGGCGTGCACCACCACACTGGGCTCTGAATCACCTTTCAGGCAGGATCGTGTCATTTCCTGCTTAACATGCTCCAGTGGCCTCACACCACACTTAGGATAAAATCTAAATGCTCAGGACACTTTCTGCCCTTCCCCCTCTGCACATAGCCACACAAAACTAGTAGTTCCCTATAAGTGTGAGGTTTTTCTTTCCAGGCTATCTAACTAAGCCTGGGATGCTCCCCCCCGCCCCGACCCCAACACCATCATCTTTGCTCTGGTAACTCTTACTCACTTGCCTCCACTTGACTCTTTTTATCTCTTGATTTCTACAATCTGCCAAGTCTAACTGCGGCTCGTGTACTTATCCTTCAAAGCACGCAGCAGGGTTTTAAATTATACTTTTGTGCAATTATTTGCTTAATGTGAGTCTCTTCCCCCAGCACTTCCTTGGGAGCAGGAACCTTGACTATCTGGCTGTCCTAAGTCCATGAGTTGGTATGGGGCCCAGTGCGGAACGGGCATTCAAACATCTGCAAAATGAATGCGTAAAAACCCACTTCTTCCTGTCCTCCAGGAAGGAGAAACTCAGAACAGCTACTTCATGTCACTCATGGCGTCTTTTCATAAACTTACAGACTATAATTACATCTCTTTTTCTGAATGTGCCTTGCCTGTGGGCTCAACCAAAAATTCCTGTAAAGTCTCACTGCGGTTTGTTTCCCAGAACTTTCCTGGTAAGGTCACTCTCCTGGGGACACACTCCAGGGTTTTACAACCTCTCTCACTACTAGAGTGCCCACTCACAGGCCCTCCTCCCCCACCACGGCATCACTGCCAAACCAAGCAGGCTACAGCAATGGCCCAGCTCCCACGGTGCCAGCCAGGGTTCTTTGGGGTTAACTCCACCCAGGGACAAAATACTATCTCTCCCTTTCACTGTACAATGCAGTCAGCCAATGTGCTGACAAAAAAAATTTTTACGAAAATATGCATGTATTTTATATATATATATATATATAATATCATAATTTACAATTTTAAAACATTAAATGAATTTGAAACACAGGGTTTTGTTACTAAGAAAAATCGTTGAGCCAGATGTGGTGGTGCACGCCTTTAAACCCAGCACACAGGAGGCAGAGGTAGGATTGCTGTGAGTTCTAGGCCACCCTGAGACTACATGGTGAATTCCAGGTCAGCCTGAGCTACAGCAAAACCCTATCTCGAAACCAAAACAAAAAGAAAAATTGCTAAAACCACTGTATGTGGAGCAAAATAATGAACTCCTAGGTAGCAGCAAGAGTATTGTGTCTAAATCCAATCCCTCTAAGATATTCTTCCTCGGGCTGGAGAAATAGCTTGGCAGTTAAGGGGCACCTTCCTGCAAAGTCTAACGACCCAAGTTCAGTTCCACGGTACCCACGTAAAGCTAGAAGCACAGAGTGGCACATGCATCTGGCATTCATCTGCAGCTGCTAAAGGACCTGGGGTGCTCATTCTCTTTGTCTCTCTGCCGGGTGTGTTGGTACATGCCTTTAATCCTAGCACTCAGGAGGTAGAGGTAAAGAGGATCCTGCTATGAGGATCACTGACCAGCTAGAGTGAGACCCTGCCTTGAAAACCAAACCAAACAAACAACAACAACAAAAAAAGATATTCTACCTCCATCTCCGAGTCCGAGACCCTTTCTCCTTTGTCTCACTCAGCAATCGCAGAAAAGCCAATACCTTCCCTAGCCACAGCTCCCCCGCCGCCACCACCACTTTGTAGGCATGCAACACGCAGCATGGTGCTTTGAACTTGGCTTGCATCTTCTCCCGCCCTCTGCTGCTTGGAGCTGTTACCTCATTGGCCCACTTGTCCTTCCTTCACTAACAAATCTTAAGCCACCTCCTCAGTGAAATACTTCTTGATCGCCTAGCAGAATCTCTCTCCTGGGCTGGAGAGATGGCTTAGCGGTTAAGCGCTTGCCTGTGAAGCCTGAGGACCCCAGTTCGAGGCTCGATTCCCCAAGACCCACGTTAGCCAGATGCACAAGGGGGCGCACCCGTTTGGAGTTCGTTTGCAGTGGCTGGAGGCCCTGACGCACCCATTCTCTCTCTCTCTATCTGCCTCTTTCTCTCTCTGTCTGTTGCTCATAAATAAATAAAAATGAACAGAATCTCTCTCCTTTGGTGGCCCATAGTGGTTCAAAATTGCCTTCACAATGTTGTGTCTAGCATATAATTTATGTCTTCACCCCCCTCCCACAGGCCTGAGCACCTCTAGGTCTATGGACTTTAGTATCTCACTCATTATGGGTAAATCCATGTGTGTGGGACTAATTAAAAACTGAAAAGACTCCCCAAACAAACAAACAGAAGCAACTAGGGTAAGGGAAGTGGGTAGATGTGCTTATCTATACAAAAAGACTATACATACATCTATATTTTTATAGGCAGATATGATAATCAGTCTAGATTAGACCAAAAGAATTCATAGTATTTTCTTGTCTCTATAAAGATAATATGGTGGGGGGGGCGGGTTGATGGAGGGATGGCTTAGTGGTTAAGGCACTTGCCTGCAAAGCCAAAGGACCCAGGTTCGATTCCCCAGGACCCACAGAAGCCAGATGCACATGGTGGCATATGCATCTGGAGTTCACTTGCAGCAGCTGGAAACCCTGATGCACCCATTATTTCTCTTGCACACACTCTCTCTCAAATAAACAAATAAATAAAAAGACTTTTTTAAAAAGAAGATAATATGAAAAAAATTAAAAATTAAAAAAAGAAGATAATATGGAGGCTGGAGAGATGGCTTAGTGCTTAAGGCACAGTTAAGGCACTTAAGGCTAACGGCCCGAGTTCAATTCCCCAGTGCCCACCTAAAGCCAGATACACAAAGTGGGGCATCCATCTTGAGTTTGTTTGCAGCAGCTACAGGCCCTGGTGCATCCATTCTCTCTGTCTCACTTCTATCTCTCTCTGCTTGCAAATAAATAAAATATGTATATATACTTAGGATTGGAATGATGGTATAGTGGTTAAAGCTCTTGCCTGTGAAGCCTAAGACCACAGGTTCGATTCCCTAGTATCCACATTAAGCCAGATGCACAGGTCATGCATGTGTCTAGAGTTCATTTGCAGTGGCTAGAAGCCCTGGCACATCCATTGTCTTTCTCTATATGTCTCTTCTCTCTATCTTTCAAATAAATAAATAAATAAAATATTAAAAGTAATTTTTAAAAAAATTCTTTATTTTTTTTAAAAGAGTTGGGTGTGGTGGCGCATGCCTTTAATCCCAGCACTCAGGAGGCAGAGGCAGGAGGATCACCGTGAATTTGGGTCCACCCTGAGACAACATGCTAAATTCCAGGATTCCAGGTTGGCCTGGACTAGAGTGAAACCCTACCTCAAAAAACAAAAAAAAAAACAACCACAAACTGGAAAACAAAAAGCATTTTTAATGAAATGCGTACATATTTACACAATGTGTATTTGTATATGATATGTTACAGCATATAAACACATCCACACTAGCACGCACACACATTCAAGGATGCTAGAAACATAATCTATCTGGACTTCAGAAAGTCTCTCTCAATCCTGTGAATGAAATACAGACACACAGGCTGACAGACTGGCATCTAGGGACAGCTGGAATTGAACAGTACTGCAAAATGGATGCATATCAACCAGGAAGAAAAGGTCTGAATTCCTAGCAGTTTGGACACTTCCCAACAGCTTTTATCACATGTGTTCATTTGCATTTGCTGAATCAGTTTTGCATCCCAGGGATAATTCCCATGTGATCCCATTTCAATATGCTCATGAATTCAGTTTGCTAGTATTTTTAAAATATTTTATTTATTTACTTATTTAGGAGAGAGAGAGAGATTAGAAGCAGATAGATATAGAGCTAGAAAGAAAGAATGGGCACACCAGGGCCTCTAGCCACCATAAACATATAGATGCATGAGCCACCTTGTGCATCTGGCTTATGTGAGTACTAGGGAATCGAACCTGAGTTATTAGGCTTCACAGGCAAGTGCTTTAACTGGTAAGCCATCTCCCCAGTCCAGTTTGCCTGTATTTTATTAAAGATTTTTACATCTGTGTTATTCAAGGATATAATCTTGTGGCCTGTGGTATCCTTTGCTTTTCCCATTTATTCTATTTTTTTATTTTTTAAATATTTTATTTATTTATTTATTTGAGAAAAAGGCAGATAGAGAACGGGCATACTAGGGCTTCTAGCCACTGCAAACAAACTCCAGATACATGCACCATCTTGTTCATCTGGCTTATGTGGGTCCTGGGTCCTTAGGCTTCAAAGGCAAGTGCCTTAACTGCTAAACCATCTCTCCAGCCAAATTTATTTATTTTTATTTATTTATTTTGGGGGGTTTTTCGAGGTAGGGTTTCACTCTAATCCAGGCTGACCTGGAAGTCACTCTGTAGCCTCAGGTTGGCCTCGAACTCACAGTGATCCTCCTAGCTCTGCCTCCTGAGTGCTGGGATTAAAAGCGTGTGCCACCACGCTCAGCACCATTCGTTATAGATGCCATCACAGTCATCCAATCATTAATTTAGATAGACACACTTATCAATTATGCATGTGACAAATTAATCAGAACAGATAATCAGAAAAAAAGCCTCCAGCAACTGTAACCGTAAATAGGTTAAATATAACAAGGTTATGTAATTTCATGCTTACATGTTTTAAAAACTTGCACAAGTATAGGATGATAATAGCATAAGTAAAAAGGCTGGAGGAATCCCAACCAACACTCAGGAGGCAGAGGTAGAAGGATCACTGTGAATTTGAGGCTAGCCTGGGACTACAGAGTAAGTTCCAGGTCACCCTAGGTTAGAGTGAGATCCTACCTCAAAAAATAAAATAAAAAAGACTTAAAGAAATGTTCAATACAAGTCAGCTGATGAATAGATATGATTCTAAATTTAACTTTTATTTTATTTTATTTATTTGAGAGAGACAGAGAAAGAGGCAGGTAGAAAGAGAGAGAGAGAATGGGCATGCCAAGGTCTTTAGCCATTGCACACAAACTTCAGACATATGTATCACCCTATGCATCTGGCTTATGTGGGTCCTGGGGAATCAAATCTGGGTCCTTTGGCTTTGCAGACAAGCACCTTAACCACTAAGCCATCTCTCCAGCCCTGATTCTAAATTTTTTGTTGCTGTTGTTGTTTTCCAAGGTAGGGTCTCCCTCTAGCCCAGGCTGACCTGGAATTCACTATGTAGTCTCAGGGTGGCCTCAAACTCACTGCAATCCTCCTACCTCCCAAGTGCTGGGATTACAGGCGTGCACCACCACGCCTGGCTGATTCTAAACTTAAATAGCTGAAATACAGAACCCAGACAAATGGGGCCATACTCCAATTAGAACAAGTGCTTCCAAGGGTTAAGGAGGGATATAGCCCAGTGGTAGAGAGCTTACCTAGTGTATCTAGCGCCCTGGGTTTGATTAATCCCTGAAACCACAAGAAAAAAAAATGTTTGTAGAGCTAGGCTTGGTGACACACACCTGTAATGCCAGCATTTGGATGTTTGGGACACTAAGTCAGGATCTCGAGTTCTAAGCCATCCTGGGCTACACAGTGAATTCAAGGCCAGTGTAGCTACATCCCAACCACCTTTTTTTAAACACAATTTTTATTTTTATTTTTATTATTTTTTTCTTTTCACAATTTTTATTAACATTTTCCAAGATTATAAAAAATATCCCATGGTAATACCCTTCCTCTCCCCACCCCCGCACTTGCCCCTTTGAAATTCCATTCTCCACCATATTACCTCCCCATCTCAATCACTGTACTTACATATATACAATACCAACCTATTAAGTACCCTCCTCCTTTCCTTTCTCTTCCCTTTATATCTCCTTTTCTATTTTCACAATTTTTATTAACATTTTCCATAATTATAAAAAATAACCCATGTTAATACCTCCCCCCCTCACACTTTCCCCTTTGAAATTCCATTCGTCATCATATTACCTCCCCATCTCAATCACTGTACTTACATATATACAATATCAACCTATTAAGTACCCTCTTCCCTTCCTTTCTCTTCCCTTTATATCTCCTTTTTAACTTACTGGCCTCTGCTACTAAGTATTTTCCTTCTCACGCAGAAGCCAAACATCTGTAGCTAGGATCCACATATGAGAGAGAACATGTGGCGCTTGGCTTTCTGGGCCTGGGTTACCTCACTTAGTATAATCCTTTCCAGGTCCATCCATTTTTCTGCAAATTTCATAACTTCATTTTTCTTTACCACTGAGTAGAACTCCATTGTATAAATGTGCCACATCTTCATTATCCACTCATCAGCTGAGGGACATTTAGGCTGGTTCCATTTCCCAGCTATTATGAATTGAGCAGCAATAAACATGGTTGAGCACCGACTTCTAAGGAAGTGAGATGAGTCCTTAGGATATATGCCTAGGAGCGCTATAGCTCTAACCACCTTTTTCATAAAAGAGAGAGGGAAAAAGAAGTGTTTCTAATAGGAGGAAAAGACGATGACATCAAAATAAAAGAGGGGGGAGATACGATAGAGAGTGGAGGTACAGAGGGAAAACTGGTGGGGGAGGGCATTACCATGGGTTATTGTCTATAACTATGAAAGTTGTCAATAAAAAAAAATAAATTTTAGGGCTGAGGAAATGGCTTAGCAGTTAAGCATTTGCCTGCTAAGTCTAAGGACCCCAGTTTGATTCCCCAGGACCCAGATGTTAGCCAGATGCACAAAGGGGAGCATGTGTCTGGAGTTCATTTGTAGTGCTGGAGGCCCTGACGCACCCATTCTTTCTCTCTCTCTATCTTCCTCTGCCCCCAAATAAATAAATGATAAAATATGTTTTAAAAAATAAATTAAAAAAAGAAGTGTTTCTAAGAGACATACTATATTTTCCGTCCCAAGGGTAAATGTGATCTTGAATTACTAACCAAGCAGGCAAGCATACTTAAAGAAAAAGGGAAAATCAAGCCTGCAGAGCTGCTCTCACTGAGAAGTGAGACAGCACTGTCTGATTCAGAAGTCCATAAACCATCTTGCAGAACAGGGAGGTAGAAAACCACTACCTTTCCCCCCATGCAGTCATCTCTGGGAGACACTGGCTTAATGAAATGAAGAGCATCTCCCGAAAGAAGGGACAGGGACAGCCGAGCCCTGCCTGCTCTGTCCTCTGTCCCTCCTGCTAGCCACAGTCCTCCCAATTAGGGCTTTGACCTTCCGAGCCTTTGCAAGGACACTGAGCAGCTCAAGAATCCAAAACATCCTTACCACTGTCTCCTCAAACTACGGCTCTCCATGGTCAGCCCTCACAAAGTGCTATTTTTAACTATCAGAAAGAATTCTTGTGGATCTTTAACCTTCTATACTAAGCTGTCATCTGATAGCTGTTTGTGAGCAAGGCCTGTGTCTGAAACGTTAGATGGCAGGAATGCAGCCCTGCAGCCTTGTAGGCATTGTTGGGATGTGTGCAAGCCCGCTAACCTCCAGAAGCAGAAAACACAATGAGAGAACAAAAGCCGTCCGACAACAAGGTAGATGGCGCTGGTTTGCAGAGGCGTGCTATGCTAAGTAAATACTGAATAAACCTCAGAGTCCTATAACAGAAGATGGCCGTTGTTATTTACTTACCTGGGTGTGTGGGTATGTATATATGTAGTAGCAACTATGTGTGCCCCACGTACACGCATGTGGAGGCCAGAAGATGACACTGGCTGTCCTCTATCACTCTTTTGCCTTATTTCCCTCAGACATAGTCTCTCACTGAACCTGGAGTTCCCCATTATTCAGTTAAGACTGGTTAACCATGGAGTCCCATTGGTCTTCCAGTTTCCGGTCCCCTGGGCACTGAGACTACAGGCATGTACGGATGTTCCTGGTTTATTACATTGGTACCGGGGTCCAACTCAGGTCCTCACGCTTGCATAGCAAGCACTCTTATGGCTGAGCCATCTCCCCAGCCTCCAGAAGCCACCTTAAAAGAGGGAGAGAGTGAGAATGGGCACGCCAAGGCCTCTAGCCACTGCAAACGAACTTCAGACGCATGTGCCACCATGTGCATCTAGCTTATGTGGGACCTGGAGAGTGGAACCTGGGTCCTTAGGCTTGGCAGGCATGTGCCTTAATCTCTAAGCCATCTCTCCAGCCCAAGATGCCACTTTTTAATTAAAATGTTGTATTTATTTACTTATTTGAGAGAGAGGGAGAGAGGAAAGGAGAGAGAGAGGGAGAGAGACCATGCCAGGGCCTGTAGTCACTGCAAACAAACTGCAGATGCATGTACCACTTTGTGCATCTAGCTTTATGTGGGTACTCGAGAACTGAACCTGGGTCCTTAGGCTTCACAGGCAAGTGCCTTAACTGCTAAACCATCTCCAGCCCTCAAGATGCCATTTTTAATAAAAGTCATTCTCCCCCACCCTCAAGGTTAAAGATCTGGAAGTTTCTAATCTATGCAATTACTCTCTCCTTTGGTATCCACACAGGCCCTGGGAACATCCTGTTTTTAAACACCGAGCAGGGCTAACAGTTTGCCTTTCGTATAAAAACATGCTTGCGTGTGTCTGTTCACTTGAGATCAGCACAGAAGCACCACATAACGGAGGGAACTAAGCTCTCTACATGCAAGGAAGAAAGAAGGGTGTGACGATGTGAGAAGAGAGGACGACGGAGGGAATAACAAGATTCTGAAGGACAGAAACAGGAGGAAACTTGTTTGGCAGTCAGAACAACAGATCTGGGGGAATTCCTGAGCATTACTCCCAAGGAGGTCAAAAAGCACACTTGAGTATCACTTAGCCTATTGGAAGGAAGAAAGAATTCGGAAATTCTTCACCGCCCCGGCGGCTGGGGTTCCTTTCCCTTGGAAACATGACTGCCTCCACCACGTGGACGTGCGTGACCAGTGCAGCTGATGAGCGCGTGGAGGGAGGCGCATTGGAAAGAGCAAAGGGTCAGGGAGTCTGTGCCCAGCACAGCCGGTGCCAGAGAGGACAGACGTCCCTGTCCCGAGCCCCGTCACTCCAGAGGCTACACCTGGGCTTCACCGGCTCAAGATGAGCTGGGGCACACACAAGGAATCAGCCCTTGCAAGTCCTGCAGGTGATGAAACTTGTAGCCACCCAGCGTCAGGGTGGGGAACCTGTCTTCAGTGACACGTGACTCATTTTCAGGAAAGCTCAGCAAGGTGACGCTTGACTTCGTGCACTCCCAGGACTTAACAGGTTACCATTGCTTTAACCAAAGCCTGTCTCCTTGTAAACTCCGGGCTTCTCCAAACACAACCAGCAGAAGCACAACCACCAGCTAAGACAGGGCCAGAGACCCAGACAGATCTGCAAAGGGAGTCTGGGAAAACATGGAAACTTATACTCAGGATTCAGAGGCTTGCTTGAAGGGTCCACGTTGTTTTTGGTATTGTTTTGTTTTTATTTTAAATATTTATTTTATTATTTTATTTATTTTGTTTTTTCAAGGTAGAGTCTCACTCGGGCCCAGGCTAACCTGGAATTCACTATGGAGTCTCAGGGTGGCCTCGAACTCACAGTGATCCTTCTACCTCTGCCACTGCCAGCTGGTTCCAGGTCTTTTGTTGTTTTAATAAATAAAACTGCCTCGTCAGGCGTGGTGGCACATGCCTTTAATCCCAGCACTCGGGAGGCAGAGGTAGGAGGATCACTGTGAGTTCGAGGCCAGCCAGGAACTGTAGTTTCCGGTCAGCCTTGGCTGGAATGAGACCCAACCTCCAAAAAACAAACTAACAAAAAAAAAGATCATTAATCATCTCACACACCTAACTTCCTTTCCTCTACTACACATGAGGCTAGCAGAACAAAAGAGGAGATGAAGATGGATCACAGCAATGTCTCCTGGAGGAGCTAAAGAGGAAGACACAAGAAACGGACCCTAATAGCTAGATAGAGACTTTGGGACAGATACCAAGACCAAGGCTATTCAGACTAAACTGAAGGCACTATGAGTAGAGCCCTTGGAGAGCCTTTGGCAAGGGGCTGTTCCTCCCAGCATGTCCAGGTACGAAACCAAGAGCTTCCGCTGCGTCTCTGCATAGGCACAGCTGAGCTATCACAGAACTCGTCATCATGGCCCTGCATTGGGGTGGTCTAGAAAGCTGGGTGCCTGGTCCCCAGGCGATGAGCAGATTCCTGGCACCCCAAGATGTAACACTTCTCTGGCTTATCTTCCGGGGCTGCCATGTACCAGTGAGGAAGATAAGGGTCAGGACACTGATCATTAGAGCAGACTGGATGAAGGGCACGCTCTTCACAAGGCTTTCAGGGACAATGAAGGTGACCTTCATGTCTGTTTTTCTTTCTTCTACTACGATCCCTCTTCTGCTAGCCTCTCCTGATATATGAAGTGCAAGCTCAGAGATCTTTGTATAGGAAATAAGAACTTGGAAGAAAACAAGAACTTGGCCTTGAATGTGAGGAAGATTCCAGAATGACTCTGAGAGTCTCATTTGAAGCACTGACAGTCAATCACCATCAGGGAACAGAGACAAAACTGAATATTTCAGGTGCTTTGCTACAGTCATGTCTACATTTAACCAAGTGGGGTCGGGGGCCAGGATGGTGCTCCAACACAGGAAGCTATCCAGACAACAAGGCAGGCAGGAGCCAAGGCGGAGGGGCGGGGATAAAAGATGGAGAATAAGACAAGAAAAACAGCGGAGGAGAGAAAGATAAAAGGACAGGCAGGGACAGAAGGGAAGAGAGGAGAATGTCTGTGTACATGCCAGTGTGTGTGTGTGTGTGTGTGTGTGTGTGTGTGTGTGTGTGTGTGTGTGTGTGTACAGATGATTTTAGAAAGGAAGTAACAGGTCCCTGGCCCTTGGGTTTTGCTCACCACTGGCCAAAGCCTACCAGGGCAGAGAGGTATCCTACCCAGCTGTCAGGTTGTAATATCACACACAGTGAAAGTCACATGAAGTCCAATTACTTTTGAAATTCCCTTTAGAAGAAACAAGCCACAGTCCCTCAGGAACGTTATTTAAACATTTTTCACATAAATAATTTCTTTGCACTTAACCTCATCATCGCCGGGCGTGGTGGCGCACGCCTTTAATCCCAGCACTTGGAAGGCAGAGGTAGAAGGACTGCCGTGAGTTCAAGGTCAACGTGAGACTACATAGTGAACTCCAGGTCAGCCTGGGCTAGAATGAGACCCTATCTCAAAAAACTAACCAACCAACCAAACAAAAACAACCCTCATCTTCCTGGTGTGTAGCTCTCAGAAAACAATTCTTAGTAGGAGAATCATTAGTAGGGTCTGAATGCTTCTGGATAAGTTTCCTTCTGCTCAGGAAGACTGGGAGTTACCCTGTGACATGCCATTGTGTGGACTTTTTTCTGACCTCCATGCTGCTCTTACCTTAAAACTTCCCTGGGAGAGAGAGAGAAGGCTAAGACCAGAGGTCCTGCTCCAGCACGGACCAGCTCCACTCTCCTCACTGTAAAATCAAGTCAGACGACCTGAAGTCCAAGAGCCCAGCAACTCTGAGGTCCTGAATGAAAGCATTTAGGGCACTCCAGACGTCAAGCTGACAGTGTCATTCAGCTCACAGGACAGAAACTTTTCGCGCAATGTCTTTCCGTCTCAACTTAATATCCTTAACATCCCATGTCTAGAACGTGCCTGGTTCACCCTGGGACATGAGAGGACCACCCTTCCTCTCTGTTTCTACTGCAGATCTCCCATTTCTTTTAGTGGGACACCATACTACCAATTTCTTTTCTTTCTTTCTTTCTCTCTTCTTTTCTTTTTTTATTTTTATTTTGTTGGACAATGGGAATGTTTTAATTCAGGCATATTCACATGATAGGGTATTATACAACTACTAAAACTGACATTTTTAAAACTTTTTTAAATTTTTGTTTTTATTTTTATTTATTTATTTGAGAGTGACAGACAGAGAAAGAGGCAGATGGGGGCGGGGAGAGAAAGGGCGCGCCAGGGCCTCCAGCCACTGCAAACGAACTCCAGACGCGTGCACCCCCTTGTGCATCTGGCTATCGTGGGTCCTGGGGAATCGAGCCTCGAACCAGGGTCCTTAGGCTTCACAGGCAAGCGCTTAACCGCTAAGCCATCTCTCCAGCCCTAAAACTGACATTTTAAAGGAGTTAATGACAACAAAATGCTTAAAGTATTTAGGAAGTAAAATCAAGGATTTAAAATTATATACAATATTTCTCAACTTTGATAAAAAATTATGTACTTCACACATTTATATGCACAGAAAGACTAGAAGCATATTGTTTCATATGTACATCTTCCTTTAGACATTTTCATGATTTCCCATGTTTTATTTTATTTTTTCTCAACTTTTATAAACATTTTCCATGATTATAAAAAGTATCCATGGTAATACCCTCCCCATGTTTTATTTTATATACAGAATTTTCTTCTTTTAATGTGAGAGAGACAGAATTGGCATACCAGGGCCTCTAGCCACTGCAATCAAACCCCAGACACATGCACCACTTTGTGCGCATGCATCACCTTGGGTGCCTGGCTTACATGAGTCCTGAACAGTTCTATTTTCTTTTTTTTTTTTTTAATATTTTTGTTTATTTATTTGAGAGCTACAGACAGAGAAAGAAGCAGATAGAGAGAGGGAGAGAGAATGGGTGTGCCAGGGCTTCCAGCCACTGCAAACGAACTCCAGACGCATGCGCCCCCTTGTGCATCTGGCTAACGTGGGTTCTGGGGAATCGAGCCTCGAACCGGCATCCTTTGGCTTCACAGGCAAGTGCTTAACCGCTAAGCCATTTCTCCAGCCCAGTTCTATTTTCTTGAAGGGTCTCGCTCTAGCTGAGGCTCACCTGGAGTTCATTATGCAGTCTCAAGCGGGCCTTGAACTCACAGTGATTCTCCTGCCTCTGCCTCCCACCCCCACCACCTGAGTGCTGGCATTCAAGGTAAGTGTCACCATGCCCAACTTCTTGACCACCAACTTCCGTCCTCTCCAAAATCACCCGACTTTCTTATACAAGCGAGCTCCCCTTGAAATTCCTCACTCACTGCATCACTTCCCATTTCCTAGGCGCCAAGGCCATATTTACAGGGTTGAAATTCCTGGCTCAGCTCTGCCAGGCCTCCTGCTCCAAGGCGGCTCATCACGGCGACCCGAGGGTGCTACATTCTCTCTGTGTACTCGCTGTTCTCCACATTCGGAACATATCCCACCCCTCCTTTGCTTATAAAGTCCACCCAAGTTTCAAAGACCAGAAAAAAATAAAAATTCTGCCTCTTCCTACAAGGCTTTCCTATGATTTTAAGACACAATTTTCGTGTTCCCAAACTATATCTGTGGTTAGTAACAAATGCAGCAGAGAACGTGGATGGTCTCTAATTAACAAATATGGTCTCGCTCAATAGATCAGGAATACCCTCTAGTCAGAAGTGAGCATTGGGCTCAAGGGATGGCTTAGAGGTTAAGGCATTTGCCTGCAAAGCCAAAGGACAGAGGTCCAATTCCCCAGGACCCACGTTAGCCAGATGCACAAGGGGGCACACGCATCTGGAATTCGCTTGCAGTGGCTGGAGGCCCTGGCGCGCCCATTCTTCTCTCTCTCTCCTCTTTCTCTGTCAAATAAAAAAATAAGAAGTGAACATTATATATTATATAAGAATATATAATAATGTTGGTTATGCTGAAAAATTTAGCAATGCTTATAGACTGCCTGATGACTAGAGAGTAAGGTCTTGGCTTTGTCTCCCCAGCATTGACAATGTTGGGAGTGCAGGACAGGGGAAGGCATCAGATCAATACCTTCCTCATCCTGAAGTACTTTCCCACCCTCTCCTCTCACCAGCTCTGGGGAGAAAAGCTCCGTCCGAGGCTCAGTCAACCTCTCCTCTGTGGATGAGCCCAAGCACTCCAGGCAGTGTGTGGACAGTTACATTCAGCTCCATTCTTTTTTAAAAGATATTTTTTAAGTTTGTTTTTTAGAGCGAGCAAGAGTGAGAGAAAGAGAATTGGCACACCAGGGTCTCAGCCACTGCAATGGAACTCCAGATGCTTTTGCCACCTAGTAGGCATGTGCGACCTCTGCTTGCCTCACCTTTGTGTATCTGGCTTACATCGGAACTGGAGAGAGACCGCACGTGGGTCCCTAGGCTTCATAGGCAAGTGCCATTACCACTAAGCCATCTCTCCCGCCCTAGCTCCATTCTTTGTGTATCTGGCTTACATCAGAACTGGAGAGAGACTGCACGTGGGTCCCTAGGCTTCATAGGCAAGTGCCATTACCACTAAGCCATCTCTCCCGCCCTAGCTCCATTCTTTCCTTCTTCTTCTTCTTTTTTTTTTTTTTTTTTTGTATTTGTTTTCTTCAAGTTTGAGTTTCGCTGTAACCCAGGCTGACCTGGAATTTACTATGTAGTCTCAGGCCAGCCTTAAATTCACAGTGATCCTCCTATCTCTGCCTCCCAAGTGTTGGGATTAAAGGCATGTGCCCACCACACTGGGCTCCTAGCACCATTGTTTTTGTTTGTTTGTTTGTTTGTTTGTTGTTTTTCAAGGTAGGCTTTCACTCTAGCTCAGGCTGACCTGGAATTCACTATGGAGTCTCAGGGTAGCCTCAAACTCACTGCAATCCTTCTACCTCTGCCTCCCGAGTGCTGGGATTAAAGGCGTGTGCCACCACACCCAGCCCTTTAGTTCCATTCTTAATGTCCTGATCAGTCTGTGTGATAGAGACAACTGCTCATTATGCCCAATCAAAGATAAAGGGAAGGAAGAGGTGTGTGTGGAACTAAGAGTCTTTCAATATACACTTCAGATCTGGGCCCTTGAGATAGTTCTGCCCCAATTATTATTATTATTATTAATTTATCTTTATTTACTTATTTGAGAGAGAGATACAGAAATAGGCAGGTAGGGAGAGAGAGAACTCCAGACACATGTGCCACCATATACATCTGGCTTACATGGGTACTAGGTAATAGCATTTGCAATGTAATCATGGGGACCTGAGTTCAATCCCCAGCACATAAAAAAAAAAAAGAAAAAGCTGGGGCTGGAGAGATGGCTTAGCAGTTAGGGCGTTTGCCTGCACAGCCAAACGACCCAGGTTCGACTCCCTAGGACCCACGTAAGCCAGATGCACAAGGAGGCACATGCATCTGGAGTTTGTTTGCAATGGCTGGAGGCCCTGACATGCTCGCTCTCTCTCTCTCTCTCTCTCTCTCGCTCTCTCTCTCTCTCTCTCTCTACCTACCTACATATTTCTGTATCTCTCTCTCAAATAAATAAATAAATTTTTTTAATTAAAAAAGAAAAACATCCTTTGAAACCTCATCCTGTTGTACTTGTAGTAAAGCTTTGTACACATTTGTATAATAATCTGTACCTTGTGGTATTTGGTACTATTCGGGGAAAATCTTTCAATTCAGCCTTCTTGCAGCTTTTATACTATTACTTTTTGTTTTTTAAAATAAATCCTGGTGGTTTGATCCAAATCCCATTACAGTTGTATAAAGAAATAAGATTTTGTACTTATATTATTAAAGATCACATTTAAAAAAATAAAAAAGAAAAGCAAGCTGGGCACGAAAAGGCTTGCATGCACATCTGTAATCCCAGCACACAGTGGGGCAGAAATGAGGATGGGTGGGTGGGACTCGCTGGTCAGTCAGTCTAACTGACAATCAGTGTGCTCAAGATTCAGTGAAGAATTCTGTCAGAAGGAAATGAGATGAAACAGTAATAGGAGGAGGAAGAGGATGCTCATCTTCCTCCAGCCTCTACGTGTGTGTGTGTGTGTGTGTGTGTGTGTGTGTGTGTGTGTGTGTGTGTACCATATGCATACATTACACATACCCCGAACAACTCACACCCAAAATAAACAAAAACAGACAATACCTGCCATCAGAGAAGGGAATGCATATAGAAGCTTTTCAGAACAACACAGCCAGGCTGATGAGACATCAGCTACACAATAGTCAGCAGACAGAACCTCATACCTGTCTCTCAGCTCCTTCCTCACAAAAGGTACCTATCTGTTGTACCCATCTCCAGTGCCAAAGGAAGATCACAGGAAACAGTAATGACCTTGCTCCTCGCCCTCCTCCATTCAAAGGGGCAGAAAGCTGGGCGTGGTGGCACACACCTTTAATCCCAGCACTTGGAGGCAGAGGTAGGAGGATCACTGTGAGTTCTAGGCCACCCTGAGACTACATAGTGAATTCCAGGTCAGCCTGTGCTAGAGTGAGACCCTACCTCCAAAACTAAAAAAAAGAAAAGAAAAGAAAGAAAGAAAAAAAACTAAAGGGACAGAGAGACAGGGAGACAAGCAAAATAGTTTTTAAAAGAAGCCATGTTAAGCCCAGGTACGGTAGCACACTCCTATAATCCCAACACCACAAGAGGATCATAAGTTTGAGGCTATACTGGGCAATCTGGTAAGATCTGTCAAGGGGAAAAAAAAAATGAACCAATGCCAACATCCCATGAAAAGCTAGCTCCTGGCTCCACAACTTCAAACACCCCTGGTCACCTTTAGCAGATAGTCTCCAAGGAACTGCTTTAACTAACATTCCCCATTACAGAGGCATGAAGCAACCGCACCCCACACAGCCCCTGAGGCAGAGCTGGGCAGAAAGGAATGTAGACAGCTTCCCAGAAGCACCCCAAAGAGAAGGAAACCACAAAAGCTTACCCACAGTTTCCTGGGCCCAGGAGGGGAGGCCCTGGGCTTAGACCAAGGACCTTGGCAGCTCAGAGGCTATAAATGTGTCAGATCTGAAAGCCCAAAGAAAGAGGGCAGAAAAAATGGTGGAAAGACATGCAGACAGAACAAGTCTAAGCTGGCCCCTTTGCCTTTGGGTGAACGGTGGCCACACTTGAATATGAGCAAAGATTCTAGGGAAACCCTAAGCTATCAGTCACAGAAGCCAGGGCGTAGGAGCTCTGATCCTCTAAGAGTGTGACTTGGCGTCACCGACTTTCTGGGTAACAGGCATCATCTTCTAACATCTCAGGACACGAGGTGGGAACCAGAGGGGGAACCCGACTTCTGACAGGAGAACAAAGCTGGTGAGCAGCTGGGCTGGGCTGGCTCCAGTGCCTCCCGCGTCCGCTCTGTCGGCTTCGGAACCGTAAAGCCACTTCCACTCCTACCGCTGACTGCGGGTTGCCCACCACGCGGCAAGGCGGAGCCGCGATCGCCCTGCAGCCGGCCTTTCCTAACCTGTCTCCCTTGCGAGGCTCTGTTTGAAGATGAGCACTGGGAAAGGACAGGGCACAGAATCACTACGCCTTTAATCCCAGCACGGAGGCAGAGGCAGGAGGATGGCTGAGTTTGAGGCCAGCCTGGGGCTGCAGATTGAGTTCCAGGTCAGCCAGGGCTACAGGGAGACCCTACCTCAGAAAAACCAAAGGTGGAGGGGGTTGGAAAAAAAGACACGTCTTCTTCGTGAGACCTCACATTAAGGCATCGAATAACATGAATCTTCAAATGATTAGGATCAAGGACTGCTTTCCTTCCAAAGGGAAAGATACTTCCCGACACAGATTCCATATGCCCAGGCAGCACTTCCCCTTCTCGCTCCACATGCAAGCCCCCACTGGCAAACCTTAGTCAGCGCTGGCATCTCCGCGAAGGGCGCACACACGTCTGTCCAGTCCTCAAAGATTTGTTCCCACAGCCGACGCCCCAACTTCAGGTCCCCATGTGGCTAGCAGGAGTGGAGAACCAGACGCAGCCTCTCCCGAGCAGAGCCTCTGGCTGCAGACAGCGCTGGGGGTGGCTTTAGACACCCCCACAGGCAGGAAGAAGGCTAAGCACCTGGAATCCCCCCTTCCTGCCCCGCACCAGTAAACTTAGCTGATGTCATCTCTCTGGTCGCCACATGTCTGCCTCCCAGCCCATGGGATTTCTCCCATCTTCGTCTCAAGAATTGCACAATAAGGGTCTGCAGCTGGTTACTCAAGTTCCTCGCTGTCTGGTGCCAGTGAGGCAAGTGGAAAAGGGTCTGGACCTGAGGACAGCCATTAGTTTCCTCTGGCCAGGCTGCACTCCCAACCCAAGCTCCTCAAGGTGCTCATTCTTAAAGAGACAAAACCAGCCGGGCTGGTGGCGCACGCCTTTAATCCCAGCACTCGGGAGGCAGAGGTAGGAGGATCGTCATGAGTTCGAGGCCACCCTGAAACTACATAGTTAATTCCAGGTCAGTCTGAGCCAGAGTGAGACCCTACCTTGAAAAAAAGAGAGAGAGAGAGAGAAAGAGAGAGAGAACCAAACATGAATTCAAGAGGAGCATCCTGGTTACTACAGAGATCAAAGAAAGAAAAACACAACAATGCTGGCTGCAGTCAGGGTCTCTCTTTCTCTCTCTGTCACACACACACACATACACACACAATTAGGACAGACCTTCTCATTCTCACAGGACATTTTCAGTCACCTGGAGCCTTGTAGTTTAAAAAATTATTCAGAAGCTCATTCTACTTTCTTGAATTATTCACTCCTCAGGAGAAGCTGCAGGTCACACCCGGGGCACTGGTCACCTTCAGTGTGCGTCATTTATCAGGGTAAATGTTCTGTAAGAAGTACACGCTGGGGCTGGAGATGGCTTAGCAGTTAAGGCGCGTGCCTGCGAAGCCAAAGAACCCAGGTTTGACTCTCCAGATCCCATGTTAGCCAAATGCACAAAGGGGAGGCAAGTGCCAGGTTGCACTTGCCCACTGGGTGGTGCAAGCATCTGGAGTTCAATTGCAGTGGCTGAAGCCCTGGTGTGCCAACTCTCTCTCTCTCTCTCTCTAAAAAAATTTTTTTAATTAAAAAAAAAAGTACACACTGCTTCAAACCAGCAGCTCTGCACCTAAGACTTGAACTACATCATAAGAACTGATTCTTTCCTAGTCAAATCACAAAATAAAACAAACAAACAAAAAACCAGCGAGGAGGGGTACTGGAGATGGCTCAGCCAGTAAAGCACTAGCTTACAAAGCCTAATGGCCCAGGTTCAATTCCCAGTACCCACGCAGAGCCTGAGGTAGAGTTTACTTGCAGCAATTAAGAAGCATGGCATGCCCATATGTACATTTTCTCTCTTTCCCTCCTTACAAATAAATAGTAAATAAATAACAGGAGGGGCCAGGCGGCACATACCTTTAATCTCAACACTCAAGGCAGAGGTAGAAGGATCACTGTGTGTTTGAAGACAACACACCATCTTCACACCATCTAACATTTTGTCTTTTTTTTTTCCCCCTCGAGGTAGGGTCTCGCTCTAGCCCAGGCTGACCTGGAATTTACTATGGAGTCTCAGGGTGGCCTCGAACTCACGGTGACCTTCCTACCTCTGCCTCCCTAGTGCTAGGATTAAAGGCGTGCACCACCACTCCTGGCAATTATCTTTTTTTAAGAAAAAACATTATTTTTAATTATTTATTTGAGAGAAAGACACACAGAGAGAGCGAATGAATGGGCATACCAGGGCCTCCAGCCACTGCAAATAAACTCCAGACACATGTGCCACCTTGTGCATCTGGCTTATATGGGTCCTGGGAAATTGAACTTTCATCATTTGGCTTTGCAGGCAAGCACATTAACCACTAAGCCATCTCTCCAGCCCTTGTCTAACTTTTTAAAATTTCTCTATTGGTATACATTCCTTATACATAGGGTTAGATTTCATAAAGTCAATTTCTTTCAAATATGCACACATTTTTAAAGTTTTTTTTAATATGTTTTTTGTTCATTTATTTATTTGAGAGCAACAGACACAGAGAGAAAGACAGATAGAGGGAGAGAGAGAGAATGGGGGCGCCAGGGACTCCAGCCACTGCAAACGAACTCCAGACACGTGTGCCCCTTGTGCATCTGGCTAACATGGGACCTGGGGAACCAAGCCTCGAACCGGGGTCCTTAGGCTTCACAGACAAGCGCTTAACCACTAAGCCATCTCTCCAGCCCAAATATGCACACATTTTAACCATATTCACCCTCACCCTCACTTTTTCCCTTTTCTTTCTCCCCCTTCCCTACACACACATCTCTAATAAATAAATAAAAATAAAATCTTTTTTAAAAAGTCTATGAGGAGCTGGAGAGATGGATCAGCAGTTAAGGTACTTGCCTTTAAAGACTAAGGACCTGGGTTCAATTCCCTAGCACCCACATAAAGCCAGATGCACAAGGTGGCACATTCATCTGGAGTTCATTTACAGTGGCTAAAGGCCCTAGTATGCCTATTCTCTCTCTTTCTCTCTCTCTCTGTGTGTGTGTGTGTGTGTGTGTGTGTGTGTGTGTGTGTACTGCTTTCTTGGTCTCAAATAAATAAGTAAATAAAATATTTTTTTCTTTGGTTTTTTTTTTTTTTTTTTTTGAAGTAGAGTGTTGCTGTAGACCAGGCTGACCTGGAATTCACTATGTAGTCTCATGGTGCCCTTGAACTCACAGCGATCCTCCTACCTCTGCCTCCTGAGTGCCAGGATTAAAGGCATGTGTCACCACGCCCAGCAAATAAAATATTTTTTTTTAATTTTTTTTTTGTTGTTGTTGTTCATTTTTTATTTATTTATTTGAGAGCGACAGACATAGAGAGAAAGACAGAAAGAGGGAGAGAGAGAGAATGGGCGCGCCAGGGCTTCCAGCCACTGCAAACGAACTCCAGACGCGTGCGCCCCCTTTTGCATCTGGCTAACGTGGGACCTGGGGAACTGAGCATCGAACCGGGGTCCTTAGGCTTCACAGGCAAGCACTTAACCGCTAAGCCATGTCTCCAGCCCAAATAAAATATTTTTTTAAAAATTCATGATCCACAAATATGAGAAAACATGCAATGTTCATCTTTTCCGGGTTTGGATTATTTTTGTTAATATAATGAACTCCAATCACAGTCATTTTCTGACAAACAAAATAATTTCATCCTTCTTTATGGCTGGACACTGTCTACTTTCCCCAAAAATGTCTGACTTCCCTTTCAGAAGTGTTCCTGGTAAAACGCTCATCAGCTAGGATTAGAGCTAGCTTTCACCCCAAAATCAAAGAGGAACCGCTGGAGCAAGAAGGGTGTTTCCTGAGGTAACTAATCAAAACTCACAGGAGTGAAAGGGAAGAAAAGGTAGGGATTAGCTGGGCGTGGTGGCACGCGCCTTTAATCCCAGCACTCAGGAGGCAGAGGTAGGAGAATTGCTGTGAGTTCAAGGCCAGCCTGAGACTACATAGCGAATTCCAGTCAGCCTGGGCTACAGCAAGACCCTACCTCAAAAACAACAAAGAAAAACCACGATTGCCAAAGATTCTGAAGATTGTCTTTATCCAATTCTTTCTGCACTGAAAGGAACCAATGCACATCTTTACGCAAAGGGGGAAATGTCTAAATGAAGCAAAATCTGATTAAATCTCAGGGTCCTTGCAGAAGGAAACGGGGCTAAAAAGAAGTGTAGTTCTGCTTTTGCCAGAGGCTCTGATATCAGTGTCCACTGGGAAGGAAAGCTGGTGTTTATATAAGCAGAAGTTAAGCCATTGTGCCTCTCTTCAAAGACCCCTTGGTGTTCTTGAAGGGTATCTCTCACTTCTTTGGTCTACTCTTATTTCCTATTTCTTGGTAACTAGATCCCCCAAACACTCACCCTTTCCTAGTCAGAACCAAGTCATACCTCCTCCAGGGCCCAAATTTTGGAGCACAGCCATGCTCAGCCAGAAGGCTGGATGAAGAGCTGCAGAAGTTGGACTTGTTAGCAAACATTTAAGGTTTCTGGAAGCCACAACTTCCAAAGACCAATCTCCACATGAACGGGGAAATCAAAGCCAGGTGAAGATCTGGGCTGAGTTTCAACTATTCCGGGGTTTATGAAGGAGGTGGAAGGTGGGAGGAGGAATTCTGGAACTGAACCCATGGAAGGACAAGCCTATGTCCCAAGGGTGACAGCAAGCTGGTATGGACCCAGCGCAAACCCAGGGGTGGCCAGGGCAGTTCTCTTCTGAAGTGACCCTTGTTATCACACTGTGTACGGTTTCATAACAATTACATTTATCAGTGTGGTCTGGGGAGATGGCTCTGCGGACACAGCACTTGCCAATCAAGCCCAAGTACCTGAGTTTGGAAGCCCAAGACCCCTGGTGAAAGCTAGAAGCTGCAGGGGTTACTAGAATCCCAGCAAACTGACAGCAAGACGGGAGGCTGAGACAGGAGAATTTCCCAGAACCTCGCAGAACAACTAGGCCGCACACAGCAGAGGACAGCAGACAACGAAAGACCCGTCCTCAAAACAGCTACCTTTTGGGTTAGGGCAGAGGAGATGCTTTAGGGGTTAAAGGTGTTTGCTTCCACAGCCTGCTGGCCCAAGTTTAATTTCTTTTTTTGGCTGGGGTTTCTTTTTTGTTTTTTTTGAGGTAGGGTCTCACTCTGGTCCAGGCTGACCTGGAATTCACTATGGAGTCTCAGAGTGGCCTTGAACTCACAGCGATCCTCCTACCTCTGTCTCCTGAGTGCTGGGATTAAAGGCATGCGCCACCACGCCCGGCTCCAAATTTAATTTCTCAGCATTCATGAAAAGCCAGACACAAAATGTGGCACAAGCAGCTGGCACATCCATCCATCTGTCCATACACACACACACACACACACACACACACACACATACACACAAAAGTATTTTTTAGGACTGAGGAGATGACTCAGTGGTTACGGACACTTGCTTGCAATGCCTGGGTCCAATCCCATAGGACTCACGTAAAGCCAGATGCACAATGTGGCACATGCATCTGGAGTTCATTTGCAGTGGCAAAAGGCCCTGGCATACTGCACCCCCCCGGCCCCCCCCAAAACACAGTCTCTGTCTCTCTGTATCTTTCTCTCTAAAATAAATAAAGAGGGCTGGAGAGATGGCTCAGCAGTTAAGGTGCTTGCCTGCAAAGCCTAAGGACCTGGCTTTGATTCCCAGTACTCACGTAAAGCCAAAGGAACAAGGTGGTGCAAGCGTCTGGAGTTCGTTTGCGTGCCCATTCTCTCTTGGGATCCACCTGTCTCTCTCGCTCAAATGAAGAAATAAAATTTTAATATGAGGTGGAGGTGAGGATCAACCTTAGAAAGGTGTACTCTAACCTTCACACAGAGAGCATGGCACTCATACACGCAACACTCACAAATGCACACACACCCTGGAAAAAACCAGACTCCATATGTCAACCTTACATGGGTCACATGTGCTCTGCTAAGGAGAGCTATGCTCGCGGTACGGATCCACTTCTTGCCGCCTGTGCTCTCTGATCCCCAGGCTTGCTCCCTGGGCTCAATCTCACACCCATAAGATCCCCCTCGTAAGGAAAATGAGACGTGGAAAGGTTGTACAAGATCACACCACAAAGTAGAATTGCAGCAGGGATTAGAATCCAATTCTGCAACGTCGGGTCCAGCACTCCTCCCAACTGACCACAATGCCTCTGTTATAGGAGAAACAGCTGTCTCAGAGCACCAAGACCAAGAAACAAAACAGTTTATCTGCATGTCTTCTTAAGCGAAACAACACAGCCAGAATGTTTGGCAGAGATTAACTAAATATTTCCTCTGTGACCTCCTCCAGAGGGGAAGACTGTGGGAGAAGGGTAGGCACAGTACAGGCCAGCAGATGGGTGACAAGAACGGGAAAATGTGATGTCGAGAGCTAAGGAGATGGCTCAGTGGTTAAAAGTGCTTGCCACTTAACTCACCAGAGCCCACAGAAGGAAAGAAAGAAAGAAAGAAAGGAAGGAAGGTAGGAAGGAAGGAAGGAAGGAAGGAAGGAAGGAAGGAAGGAAGGAAGGAAGGGGCAAAGAAAGAAAGAAAGGAAGGAGGGAGGGAGAGAGGGAAGAAAAGAGGGTAGGAAAGAAACAAAGAGAAAGGAAAAGAAAAAAGATAAGCAAAAGCTAGGTGTGGTGGTGCACGCCTTTATTTTATTTTTTTAAATTTTTTAAAATTTATTTGAAAGTGACAGAGAGAGAGGCAGATAGAGAGAGAGAATGGGCGCGCCAGGGCCTCCAGCCACTGCAAACGAACTCCAGATTCATGTGCCCCCTTATATCTGGCTAACGTGGGACCTGGGGAATCGAGCCTCAAACCGGGATCCTTAGGCTTCACAGGCAAGCGCTTAACCACTAAGCCATCTCTCCAGCCCAGTGCACACCTTTAGTGCCAGCCTTTAATCCCAGCACTCCTGAGGCAGAGGTAGGAGGATCGCTGTACGACGCCAGCCTAGGGCTACAGAGTGAGTTCCCGGTCAGCCTCTGCTGGAGACAGACCCGACTGGCTGGGGAGGTAGGCACGGGCCACACACTTCCAATGAGGTGGAGGACAGAGACTGGAGAATCACTGTCGCACGAAATGTGCAGACGAGCGATGGGAGAGGGACACCGATGTCCTTCTCTGGCCCCTGAACCCAGGTGCAAGGGCAGCAAGCATCTGCACATATGCAGGCACCACGTAGTACTTTCTACACACACACACACAAAGTGAGTGTACACTGAGGACATGCTGGGCCAAAGAAGTCGTGGTTGAGATTTAAAAACAGGATTCTTGGGCTGGGGAGATGGCTCAGTGGTTGAGACACTTGCCTGAAAAGCCTAAGGACCCAGATTCGATTCCCCAGTACCCACGTAAAGCCATATGGACCAAATGGTGCATGTGTCTGCAGTTCATTTGCAGTGGCTAGAGGCCCTGGTGTGCCCATTCCTCTCTCTTAAATAAATAAATAAATAACATAACATAACATAACGCAACGCAACACAACACAACAATAGGACAATAGGACTCTGGCCAGGGATGGTAGCAAATACCTTTAATCCCAGCACTCAGGGGAGAGCGATAGGATTGCCACAAGTTCGAGGCCACCCTGAGACTACGCAGTGAGTTCCAGGTCAGCCTGGACTAGAGTGAGACCCTACCTGGGAAAAACCAAAAAAGAAAAATTAAATAATAATAATAATAATAAAAAATATTTAAAAAGAAATTGCTAAAAAATAAATAAAATAAAGCTGAGCATGGTAGCGCATGCTTTTAAGCCCAGCCCTCAGGAGGCAGAGGTAAGAGGATCTCTGTGAGTTTGAGGCCACCATGAGACTATACAGTGAGTTACTAAATAGATAAGTAAATAAATATAAAAAATGAAATAAAAATGGGACTCTAGATCTAACTGTGAACAAGTGGTTATCTAAGACAAAAGACTTTAGAAGAAAACTTAAAAGGGCTGCCTTCATGATTTTGGAGTGTAAAAAGAATTATTAAATAGGACATAAAAAGTTCTAACCAAAGCAAAAAGTGTGGTAAGAAGATTGGAAGACTCACACCTGAAATCCCAGGCTATTGGAAGCTGAAGCAGAAAGATCATCAAGGGGCGCACGCCTTTAATCCCAGCACTCGGGAGGCAGAAGTAGGAGGATCACCGTGAGTTCGAGGCCACCCTGAGACTACATAGTGAATTCCAGGTCAGCCTGGGCTACAGTGAGACCCTACCTCAAAAAACAAAACAAAACAAAACCAAAAAAAAAATGAAACGAAAGATCATCAAGGGTTTAAGGCCAGTCTGGGTTCCATAGTTCAAGGTCAGTCTGGGCTACTTAGCAAGACCCTATCTCAAAATAAACATACGGGTGCTTGAGAGATGGCCCAGCAGTTAAGGGCACTTGATTGCAAAGCCTGACAGTCTGGGTTTGATTCCCCAGCAACCCACAAAAAGCCAAGGTGTGGCGCATGTGTCTGGAGTATGTTTTCATTGGCAAGAGGCCCTGGTGCCCCTATTACTTACCCTGTGTCTGCCTCTTTGTATCTGTCTCTCTCTCAAATCAATAATAAAAATATTTTTTTAAAAAATTTTTTTTTTATTTATTTATTTGAGAGCGACAGACACAGAGAGAAAGACAGATAGGAGAGAGAGAGAATGGGCGCACCAGGGCTTCCAGCCTGTGCAAACAAACTCCAGACGTGTGCGCCCCCTTGTGCATTTGGCTAACGTGGGACCTGGGGAACCGAGCCTCGAACCGGGGTCCTTAGGCTTCACAGGCAAGCGCTTAACCGCTAAGCCATCTCTCCAGCCCAAAAATATTTTTAAAAACACACAAACAGCAACCACAACAAGGCTCTGGAACTAAAACGTCAGGCAACACAGAAGCAACAACCATTTCTAGGTCTAAAACACAGGAGAAACCTACATTGGAAATAAAGCCCAAAGGCCAAAGGTTAACTTTCCAGTTAAACAAAGCAGAGAATGAAAAAGATGGAGGATGAATACTACACTGGCCCAACAGACATCGGGAAGAGCTCATAACCCGATAAGCTAGACAAAAGCCTAGAAACCCAGGAGAGAGGCCAGGCAACAGGCCATTCCCACAGAGCACCATTAGGGAACCCGAAGGGAGCTCAAGGACTTGGACAAGCAAGAATCTTCCAAAAGCAGATAAAGCACCAAGATCAACCCACAGTAGGAAAGCTGGGGGTGAGGGGGCAGTAAAGACAGCCCTAAACATGGCTAGGTCCATTGCTTTAAAAAAAAAAATTGAGGGCTGGAGAGATGGCTTAGTGGTGAAGGCTCGTGCCTGCAAAGCCCAAGGACCCAGGTTCGGTTCTCCAGGTCCCACGTAAGATACACATGGTGATGCATGCATCTGGAGTTTGTTTGCAGTCTGGAGTTGGTCTGAAAGCCCTGGTGTGCCCATTCTCATTCTCTCTCACTCTCTGTCTCTCTGACTCTAATAAATAAATAAAAATAAAATCTTTTAAAAAAAATTGAGACTACATAGTGAATTCCAGGTCAGCCTGGGCTAGAGTGAGACCCTACCTCGAAAAAAAAAAATTGTAAAGCCGGGTATGGTGGCCACGCCTTTAATCCCAGCACTCGAGAAGCAGAGGCAGGAGGATCGCCATAAATTCAAGGCCACCCTGAGACTATATAGTGAATTCCAGGTCAGCCTGGGATAGAATGAGACCCTACCTCAAAAATAAAAAAATAAAAAAAAAACCAGGGGCTGGAGAGGTGGCTTAGCAGTTAAGTACTTGTCTATGAAGCCTAAGGACCCCAGTTCCAGGCTCAATTCCCCAGGACCCACATTAGCCAGATGCACAAGGGGGCGCACGTATCTGGAGTTTGTTTGCAGTGGCTGGAGGCCCTGGAGCGCCCATTCTCTCTCTGTCTCTCTCTCTCTGCCTCTTTCTCTCTGTCACTCTCAAATAAATAAATAAAAATAAGCAATAAAAAAAATATTGAGCATGGGTTACATTTAAAAAAAAAATCAAAACAGAATTGTAAAGCCGGGTATGGTGACCAAGTCTTTAATCCCAGCACTCGGGAAGCAGAGGCAGGAGGATCGCCATAAATTCAAGGCCACCCTGAGACTATATAGTGAATTCCAGGTCAGACTAGGCTAGAGTGAGACCCTACCTCAAAAAAAAATCTAAAACAAAATTAAAAAGTTGTAGGGACCATTGAGATGTTAAGGCATAGTGGTTAAGGCACTTGCCTGTGAAGCCTAAGGACCGGGGTTCGCTTCCCCAGTAAGCCCGTAAGCATAAGGTAGTACACGCATCTGGAGTTCGTTTGCAGTGGCTAGAGGCCCTGGTGCGCCCTTTCTCCTCTATTTTTCCCTCTGCCTCTCTCTTCCTCCCTCCTTCCTTCCCTGTCTCTCAAATAAAAAAAAATAATGTAATATAATATAAAATAAAAACTTGTCCATGAGTTGCCCAAGACAGAATTTCTGCAGAAGGTCTGGTATGAAAGCTATGAAGAAAGTGGAAAGTTACTGCCAGCAAACAAAATACACTTGCGCTTCCCAGTGACCATTTGCCAGAGAATCTGCCACTAACTAGCACTGCTCAAAAGAACGAGAGGAAGGCTTCCACGAAATAACAGCGGTCTAGGGACCTTCTACAGGGCCCAGAGGCAAGGGGCAAAAGGCTGCCTCTTCTGGGAGCCACAGACCAAGGAACCATCTGGTAAAGGTCAGCCTAAGAGAGGACTTGCTCTAAGCTAGCAGGCCCACACTGGGGGCAGGATGAGGTGACCCCGTGGCAAATGAAGGGAGCCACTGGAGGTCACCCTTCCCTCGGGGTTCACTTCTTCACTCACACACCTATAGACAAACAGACAAGGGGGAAGGAGCCAAGGTACTCTTGACAAAGAACGCAAGACCCCGATGTCCACACCAGCTCAACATGCAGTCCAGACTGACCCTCAGACCTCGGGGCTTCTTAGAGAGCGCTGGATGCAGCAGAGCCGGGCAGTGAGAAAAACGCAGCAGCCCCAGGAGAATTCAGGCCAATGGTCACTTACTGATCATGAAGCTCCCCCACTGGACAGCCTATGGGAGTCAAGTCAAAGAAAGTCTGGTGGTTCTTGGGGGAGTGTTTTGTTGTGGTGGTTGTTGTTGTTGGGGGTGGGGGTGGGAAGGGGATGTGATTTCTTAAGGCAGCTCTTCCCAGCTGGAAAAATTGAGGAAGCAGATAAAAGGAAGGAGTGACTTCTATGGAAGCAGGGAAATTCCCCACCCAAGTCCTCATTTGTAATCAAGGGCAGAAAGACCAAACAAATGTAAACAGGTCAGGGAAGCTAACATGCCTTACTCAAGACCTCAAGTCAAAACACATGCTTCCCAGCACCACCCCGGGAAATGCAGAAGGCAGGTACTCCCTAGGACAAAAATAAATAAATTAATTAATTAAAAAATATATTAAGCTGGGCATGGTGGTGCACGCCTTTAATCCCAGCACTCGGGAGGCAGAGATAGGAGGATCGCTGTGAGTTCAAAACCACCCTGAGACTGCATGGTGAATTCCAGGTCAGCCTGGGCCAGAGTGAGACCCTACCTTGAAAAGCCAAAAAACAAAATCAAATTTATATATATATAAAAGTAAATTAGGAGAGGTAGGGAACTCCCAAGGTGCTTTCTGGTTCTTTCTAGTTCCCAAGCACTAATAGCACTCACCAAACTCCTGGGCTCTGAGACAAAGAAAAAGGCAAAAGCTGGGAGAAAACAGTTTGAAAAAGTTCCACACAAGATAAACTCAGGGCCTGAAGAGATGGCTTAGAGGTTAAGGCGTTTGCCTACGAAGCCAAAGGACCCAGGTTTGATTCCCTAGGACTCACATACATAAGATGCACAAGGTGGCGCATGCATCTGGAGTTCTTTGACAGTGGCTGAAGACCCTGGCAGACTCTCTGTCTCTCTCTCTCTCAAATAAATAAAAATAAAAAAATTAAAGGTACGCACCACTAGGCCTGAAAAAAAAAGATAAACTCAGAAGAAAATAAGCAGGTAGAGCAACAGAATCATGTCCACATGTGAGCATCCACATCCCTCCTGAGCCCCAGTGCAATGAACCCTTGTCTGGAGAAAACAATGGGCCTTTCTGCCTTCTCTGGCACACTACCTTTGACAATTCCTTTTCTGGACCATTTCTCCTAAGTGTGACCCAAGCTATGGTGAAAGTGTTTAGCATCCACGGCACGTTTCTCGAGTGAACTCTTACCAATTCCATGATGCTGTGAGAGCTGTGTGCAGATCCCGTCCCCATCGACACACAGATTAAACAAGGAGACAGGCCAGGCCGCTGATAGACCTTCATCACTTAGACACCAGAGCTACGGTTCTTCCCTTCTTGCTAGCCTAGCCACAAAACTGAAAACCTAAGAACTGTTCTTACTCCCTTTCTGTCTATTCACCAGAATATACCATTGATTGCTGAAGTGCTTTACACAGCATAGCTACCAGAACACTTCATAGTAATTGGCGGGGAAGAGAGAGAGACAGATAGAAAGAGAGGTTACAACTGATTGGACAGTCCTAAGACTTCTCCAGACTTTACAATAATACATAAATTCAGTTTGACAAGCATATCAAGAAATGTATGTTGCAAGATTATTTATTTTTTATTTTTTTAAGATTTATTTTTATTTATTTATTAGAGATGGGGGGGGAGAGGAAGAATGGGCACACCAAGGCCTCTCTAGTCACTGCAAATGAACTCCAGATGCATGTGCCACCATGTGCATCTGGCTTACATGGGACCTGGAGAATCGAACCTGGGTCCTTAGGCTTTGCAGGCATGCGCCTTAACCACTAAGCCATCTCTCCAGCCTGCAATTTTATTTTTAATATTTTTATTTTGTTTATTTATTTGAGAGAAAAAGGCAGGTAGAAAGTGAGAGAGAATGGGCATGCCAGGGCCTCTAGCCACTGCAAACAAAATCCAGATGCATGTGCCACCTGGTACATCTGGCTTTACATGGGTACTGAGGAATTGAACTCAGGTCTTTAGGCTTTGCAGGCAAGCACCTTAACTGCTGAGCCAACTCTCCAGCCTGTATATTGCAATTTTACTTGATTCATAGTATTTTAACTGGGCCAAACATGGTGGCACACACCTTTGATCCTAGCACTGGGGAGGCTAAGGTAGAAGGATCTCTTGTAAGTTCAAGGCCAGCCTAGGGCTACATAATAAATTCCAGGTCAGCCTAGAATGAGACTCTGCCTCAAAAGAAACAACAGGGGCTGGAGAGATAGCTTAGCAGTTAAGCACTTGTCTGTGAAGCCTAAGACCCTGGTTGGTTCAAGACTGGATTCCCCAGGACCCATGTAAGCCAGATACACAAGGTGGCGCATATATCTGGGGTTCGTTTGCAGTGGCTGGAGGGCCCGATGCACCCATTCTGTCTCTCTCTCTGCCTCTTTGTCTGTCTGTTGCTCTCAAATAAATTAATAAAAATAGACAAAAAAAATTTTTACGTAACAACAACGAAACTTTACCTGATTTTGTAATGGAAGAGTGTAAGATACTTTCTTGGTTGAGTTATTGTCCCATTTTGTTTGGTTTGGGGGTTATTTGTATTTTGAGACAGGGTCTCATCTTGTAGCCCCGGCAGGCCTAAAACTCTAAATCTTCCAGGGTTTGGTCCCCGAGGACTGCACAAAACCAGGTGTTTGGAGGTGGAGCTAGGACGATCAGAAGTTCAAGGTCATCATCAGCACACAGCTTGAACCTGACCTTGAACTGATAACAAAGAAAGCACAGTTCAATGCCCAAGTGGTACAGAAGCAGGTCCCTGTACTGACTCGGTGCTTCCTCTCCTGCCCACCCCCTCAAAGGTAAGTTTTTCAGAGACTGTTCTGAAACAGATCTTGGGCGGGGGGGATGCCATCAAATACATTTTCCCACAAGAAATTAAAGGGGCACAATGTTCTTTTACCTTGCCCTGATGGTCACATTTCCATGGCTGAAAGAGTGGCAAGGCTTTCGGGGTCATTCTGGAAAGTATGAAATGTGAAAGAGACACACAGCCCACTGCCTCATGTTTCCGTGTGGTACTGACTCAACCAGAAATTTTCTTGTCCTCTGTAAGATCTGCAGGTCTTTTAAGGATACTGTTCCCTCGTCTAGGAATTCCTTTCCACCTCTGTCTATTTTGCTTAGACAACTCCAAGAATCCCTCAAAATTCATTTCCTGGGCTGGGGAAATGGCTTAGCGGTTAAGGCGTTTGCCTGAGAAGCCTAAGGACCCCTGTTCGATTCCCCAGGACTCACATAAGCCAGAAGCACAAGGGGACTTATGCGTCTGGAGTACGTTTGCAGTGGCTAGAGGCCCTGGCACACCCATTCTCTCTTCCTATCTTCCTCTTTCTCTCTCTCAAATAAATAAATAAAATATATATTTAAAAAATAAATTCATTTCCCATGCATTTCCTCTCATAGACTCTCCCTGACCATCTTTCCCTCAACAGTTTTTGCTCTCCTAAGGTCAAGCACCTGAATCACATTTCAGTGTAGCCAGGTATGGTGGCTCACTTGTGTAATTGGAGGCCAGCATGGGCTACAAAGCAAGGTCTAACTTATTTTGGGCTACAGTGAGACTCTGCCTTAAAAAAAAAAAATCAGGCCTGGCCTGGAGAGATGGCTCAGTGATTAGGGTTCTTGTCTGCAAAGCATAAAGACACAGGTTCAGTTCCCTAATACTCATGTAAAGCCAGATGCACAAGTGAGGCATATATCTGGAGTTCATTTGCAGCGGTTAGAGGCCCTAGTGCACCCAATTCTCTCTCTCTCCTTGCAAATAAATAAATAAAATATAACGGAAAAAAAACATCAATCAAATCAAACATACTCCACTGTAAATATTTATCATGTGCCTTAAGATACTTCATAAGATATTTATATGATATATATTTGGATATAGAGTCTTTTTTTAAAAATTTTTAAAATTTATTTATTTGAGAGCGACAGACACAGAGAGAAAGACAGATAGAGGGAGAGAGAGAGAATGGGCGCGCCAAGACTTCCAGCCTCTGCAAACGAACTCCAGACGCGTGCGCCCCCTTGTGCATCTGGCTAACGTGGGACCTGGGGAACCGAGCCTCGAACCGGGGTCCTTAGGCTTCACAGGCAAGCACTTAACCGCTAAGCCATCTCTCCAGCCCGGATATAGAGTCTTTTGAGGAGGGGCTCCTCAGACAGACCAACTTTGGAAAAGGACATAGGAAATCAAGTTTCTCAGTTCCCCTTGAGGATATAATCAAGTCCCTCTAAAATCAGAGCCCACATTTACAGTTCCAGCCTTGGTACCTACTACCCCTTCCACCGAGTACCAAAATGGCAGGGAGGAGGGAGTTGGTGTAATTAGATAATCATTAATTAAATCCCCATCATAGGTCAGCGTGTGAGTGCACACCTATAATCCCAGGAGCACTCTTTTTGTTTTGTTTTGTTTTTTGTATTTTTTTCCTGAGGTAGGCTCTTCACTGTAGGCCTAGCACTGTTAATGAGGAGGCAGGAGAATCAGAAATTCAAGACCAACCTTGGCCACATACTGACCTTGATAACAGCCTGGGCTATATGAGACCCTGTCTCAATCAAACAAGTCAAATTTGACCATCACAAAAATAAAAGTACCTTAATAGGTTGGTATTGTATATATGTAAGTAGAAGAATAGATGAACTGGGGTAAAAAGGCCCAAAGTGAGGTCAGGGGAGGAGACTGAGTAAAGGAAAGGTGGAGGGAGGGCTAATCAAAATCTAAAAGGATATAAATAAATCAGATGGAATTCTCCGATTGGACAATGGAACACTCAGGAGCCGTAGATCGTTGCCAGAAAAATTTCAGTGCCAGGGATGGGATACCTTCCAGTGAGTTGTTGGCCAAGGAGGTCCCTGATGCCCCCAAAACATTATAGGCCATTGCCTATGCCCTTGGTTTCCCACCAGGAATCAATGGTAAGCCCTATTGCTGAAGACTCCACATACTTGGGCTGCAAGGCCACTGAGAAATCCTGCTGGAACTGAGCTGATAACCTCCTCCACATAGACCAGCTGACAGAAAGCTAGAAGAAGCCATTCTACATGCCGTTCAATGGGAGAAAGAGATACCACCAGTGAAGATACTCAACAGTGGACACTGCAAGCCTTATAATTGGCCAGCCAAGCCAAATGAGCCAATGAGTGCAATAGTGGCACATCTGTCATGGTGGAAACCAACTGCCCTCCAATTGGACTGGAGGCCTGCTCCATGGGGGGAAACACATCCCTGATACTGAAAACAGGGGTAGTCATGATCCCTAGGGGTGTAACATCTGCTGATGTCTGGATAAGTGTATATGATATGCTTATCAAACTGCCCAGTAAGCACTTCTCTTAATGTTTATACCCTTATATTAATACTACTCTCACTTTGGGTAGAAAATCTTCTCTTTTCAGATGGCAGTGACCTTAGGACAACTCAGAAAGGTATCATGGTGCTGGAGAGAAGTGACTAGAGTACCGAGTAACATCTCAATCACACCTTCCAAGGCTCAGGGTCTAATGCAAAAGAGGCGGCAGAAAGAATGTAAGAGCCAAAGGAAGGGTAGGACTCCTTACAACGTGCTCCCTCCAGACACAAAATGGCCTGGATATGCATGACCTCATAGTGCCTTGACGCTACCTACACAAGACCATCATAAGAGGAGGGAAAGATCACGACATCAAAATAAAAGAAAGACTTATTAAGATGGGGAGGGGATATGATGGAAAATGGAATTTCAAAGGGGAAAGTGGGGGGGGGGTATTACCATGGGATATTTTTTATAATCATGGAAAATGCTTTAAAAAATTGAAAAAAAAATAAAATAAGATTAAAAAAATAAAAGTACCTTAATTCCTCAGTCCTTTTTAGTGAACCTGATACAAATTACAGTATATTATAAAGGCCAACTTGGCATGGTGGCACAATCCTTGCTGGAGAGTTGGCTCAGTGGCTATGACATTTGCTTGCAAAGCCTAACAACCCAAGTTCGATTACCCAGTACCCATGTAAAGCCACATGCACAAAGTGGTCCATGCATCTACAGTTAGTTTGAAATGGCTGGAGGCTCTGATGTGCTCATTCACTCTGTCTTCCTTCTCTCTCTTTTCTTTGACAGTGAAAGAGGAAGAGAGAGAGAGAGAATGGGCACACCAGGGCCTCCAGCCACTGCAAAACGTACTCCAGACACATGTGCCCCCTTGAGCATTTGGCTAATGTGGGTCCTGGGGAATCCAACCTTGGTCCTTTGGCCTTGCAGGCAAATGCCTTAACTGCTAAGCCATCCCTCCAGTTCAAATAAAAAATATTTTTTAAGGACTGGAGAGATCGCTTAGTGGTTAAGGCATTTGCCTGTAAAGCCAAAGGACCCAGGTTCGATTCCTCAGGACCCATGTAAACCAGATTCACAAGGGGGTGCACACATATGGAATTCATTTGCAGTGACTGGAGGCCCTGGCATGCCCATTCTCTCTCTCCGTATTTCTGTCTGTCTCTCTCAAATAAATAAAAATAATTAAAAAATACTTTAAAAAATTTAATTTAATTTAAAAAATGAACAACCAGCCAAAAAGATATAAGCAGTTTTTAAAAGGCTTACAATAGGAAAGAGCCAAGTTAATCTGTATAACTGAAGCCTTCTTCACAATAAATGATAAGTATTTCCTATCCATTTGTAGGATGGCTGATACATATTGCTAAGATGAAACCAACTAGCAAACTGGAAAAGTAGTTAAAAAATTAGGTCCATATAAAATCAATGAGTTGGGCAGGGAAAACAGCTCAGCAGTTAAAGGCACTTGCTTGCAAACTCTGATGGCCCAGGTTTGATTCCCCAGTATCCACATAAAGCCAGATACACAAAGTGGCATGTGCATCTGGAGTTTGTTTGCAGTGGCTAGAGGTTTTAGAGGGCCCATGCTCCCTCTTCCCCCCCCCCTCTCTCTCTCTCTCTCTCTCTCTCTCTCTCTCTCTCTATATATATATATATATATATATATATATATATATATATATATATATATATATATATATATCGACAAATAAACAAAAATGTTTTTAGGGCTGGAGAAATGGCTAAGCGGTTAAGGCGTTTGCCTGCAAAGTCAAAGGACCCTGGTTCAACTCCCCAGGATCCACGTAAGCCAGATGCACAAGGGGGTGCATGTGTCTAGAGTTTGTTTTCAGTGGCTGGAGGTCCTGGTACACCCATTCTCTCTCTACATATATATATCTGCCTCCCATACACACAAATATTTTTTTTAATTTAAATAAATAAAAATTTTAAAATGATCATCAGGAAGTTACAACTTACAGAAATACATTCTTACTGAAAACATAGATTAAAGGAATGCCCAAGATGACAAAGAGGAAAGGAATGCAGCTCCAGAGGCACCCTGCAAACAGAGGACCTAAAATCTATAATTACAAGTTTAATAGACAATCTGTCTAGAGATAAAAGGAAGGTTTGGTCTAAATATAAAAGACTTGGAGAAAGCCGGGTGTGGTAATACACGCCTTTAATCCCAGCACTCAGGAGGAAGAGGTAGGAGGATCACCATGAGTTCAAGGCCACCCTAAGACTACATAGTGAATTCCAGGTTAGCCTGGGTTAGAGTAAGACCCTACCTTGAAACACCAAAAAAAGATACTTGTATGCATCTTTTAAAAATAAGACCAGGGCTGGAGAGATGGCTTAGGGGTTAAGCGCTTGCCTGTGAAGCCTAAGGATCCCGGTTCGTGGTTCAATTCCCCAGGACCCACATTAGCCAGATGCACAAGGGTGCGCACGCATCTGGAGTTCGTTTGCAGTGGCTGGAGGCCCTGGAGTGCCCATTCTCTCTCTCTCTCTCTCTCTCAAATAAATAAATTAATTAATTAAAAAATACTTTTAAAATAATAAGACCAGCCAGGCACAGTAGTACATGCCTATTCCGCCCTCAGGATGTGTAGGTGGGACGGTCAGATGTTCAAGCTATCCTTAGCTACATAGCTAGTTTAGGATCAGTCTGGACTACATGAGACCCTATCTCAAAATGTTTTTACACGGTTGGAGACACATTGCTCAGTGGTTAAAGCAGTTGCCTGTGAAGCTTAAGGACCAAGGTTCAATTCCCCAGTACCCACATAAACCAGATGCACAAGGTAACACATGCATCTGGAGTTGGTTTGCAATGGCTCGAGGCCCTGGTGTGCCCATTCTCTCCCTCTCTTTCCCTCCCTCTCTATTTGTCTCTGCTCATAAATAAATAACTAAATAATATTTTTAAAAATACTTTTACATAGGGAAAATGAAGTTGAAATACAAACGACAAACTTTCAGAAATATATGCCATACATATTAGACAAGTTAATGTCATTAACAAGAAAAGAGTTGGTAAAGAGCCAAGTATAGTGGCCCATCACTATAATTCCAGCACTTGGGAGGTAAAGGCAGGAAGATCAAGGCCAGCCTTAGCTACAAATGGAGTTTAAGATCAGCCCAGCTACATGAGAGAGATCCTACCTCAAAAAAATTAATGAATTAATGAATTAATGAATTAATTAAAAAAATAACAGAACCATTAGGAGGCAGAGGTAGGAAGACTGCCTTGAGTTCGTGGCCACCCTGAGACTACATACTGAATTCCAGGTCAGCCTGAGCTAGAGTGAGACCTTAACTCAAAAACAAAAAAAGAAGAAGAAACCCAGGACTGTAGAGATGGCTCAGCAGTCAAAGGCACTTGCTTGCAAATCCTGATGGCCTGAATTCAATTCCCCGATACCCAAACATACCCACACAAAGCCAAATGCCCCAAGTGGTACATGCAGTGGAGTTTGTTTACAGTGTCAGAAGGCCCTAGTGCACCCATTTTCTCCTTCCTTCCCTCCTCTCTCTCTCTCAAATAAATAGTAAAAAAAAAAGGCCAGGTGCAGGGGCGCACACCTTTAATCCCAGTATTTGGGAGGCAGAGGAAGGAGGATCACTGTGAGTTTGAGGCCACCCTGAGACTATGTAGTGATTTCAAGTCAGCCTGGACTGGAGTGAGACCCTTCCTCAGAAAAAAGGGCAGGGAGTGCTGGAGAAATGGCTCAGTGGTTAAAGTATTTGCCTGCAAAGCCTAAAGATCTGAGTTCAATTTCCCAGGTCCCATGAAATGCAAGATATACAAGGTGGTACATGCATCTGGAATTTGTTTGCAGTAGCTAGAGGCCCTGGCATACCCATTCTGTCTGCCTCTCTCTCTATATATATATATTTGCCTCTCTCTCTTACTTTCTCTCTCTCTCTCTCTCTCTTAAAAAAAATAAATAAATAAAATAAAAAAATAAGATGGAAAGCTACTGAGGAAGATACCTGATGTAACCTCTGGCCTCTCACACATTCATGCATGTGCCCACAAACGTACAAATACCTTCACACTTGCACACATTATGTACACAAGCCAGGCATGATGGTGCACGTCTTTGATCCCAGTACTCAGGAGGCAGAGGTAGGAGGATTGTTATGAGTTCAAGGTCAGTCTGGGACTACAGAATGAATTCCAGGTCAGCCTGGGCTAGAGTGAAATCCTACCTTGAAATAGGATAAAAACAAAACAAGCATGTACACATAAAGTAAAAAAAGAATTGACTCAAGTTGAAGTTGACAAATGTATCATAAATCATGTGTTTTTATGTGTGTGGGTACATATATGTGTGTGTGTATATGTATATACACACACATATATATATATGCATATACATACATACTTTTTTCTTGAGACAGGGTCTCATTCTATATCCCAAATTAGCCTTGAACTCTCTTTATTATATTTTTAATTTTTTTTTAGCCAGGCGTGGTGGCACACACCTTTAATCCCAGCACTTGGAGGATTCAAGGCCACCCTGAAACTACAGAGTGAATTCTAGGTCAGCTGAGCTATAGTAAGACCCTACATCGAAAAATAAATAAATAAATAAAAATTAAAAATATTTTTTAAAATTTATTTGCAAGCAGAGAGAGAGAGAGAGGAGAGAGAGAGAATGGGCCAGCCAGAGCCTCCAGCCACTGCAAACAAACTCCAGGTGCACATGAAAACTATGAGCATCTGGCTTTATGTGGGTGCTGGGGAATCGAACCTGGGTCATTAGGCTTTGTAGGCAAGTGCCTTAACCGCTGAGCCATCTCTCCAGCTCCACAGCCTTGAACTCTCTATCTTGCTGAGGCTGGCCTTGAACTCCTCCTAAACTTCTCTAGTGCTGGAATTATACATGTGCCACTGTGCCTGGTCAATATTATTTAAAACCCAAGTAAAGTTGAACTACAATTTTGTAGTTTTCTATGAAGTAAACACAAAGAAATGGGGGTGGGGAGGGGGAGAGAAGCAGACTCCACTGGCTCCAGATGTCACGCAGAGAAAGAGGAAGGTATCATTGCAGTTGTCAATCCCAACACTCAAAAAAGCATATTCTTCTGTACCGTCTTCCTCTCTTTGTTCTGAACAGCTCCCAAATGTGGGAAACCCTTGACTGCCTGCATGCCTCTCGTTTGTGTCATTCATTCTAGGAACACCAGACACCGTGCCTCTGCCTCCAAAGGACACCAACAAAGCAGGGGCGTGGAGAAGACCCCGAGAATCCAAGCGCTGCATGCCCTGCACCCACACAGTTGGCACACGCTTCCACAGGAAGGAGAGAAGTTTACACAGGCAGCTAGATCTCCTGGAAAGGCTGCTAACCTCACGATCTCATCAAGGAAATGCTGAACCTCCTGATGGATGGAGCTTCCCAAGCTTAATGCAAAGGAGCCAATCTTCATAGCTCTCAACTCATTGTATTTATTGTTTTCTTTCTTTTCTTTTTTCTTTTCTTTTTTCACTGCTGAAGATCAAGCCACACAGATGTTAGGCAAGCAATCTTCCACTGAACTATATCCCCAGATATCATAATCATGTTCCTTAAAGAGAGGGGTAAGAAATCAGGAATTAGTGGGACTGGGAAGGCCCAGTGTAGACTGAGCAAGGGGGATACATAATTACTGGCTATATTCTCCCCTCTTGCCTAAGAATCTTAGAAAACTGGAGAAATGTCACATTCACTAAGTAAATTCTGATCAACCAGTTTGTTGTTTCACCAATTGTTTGTTTCTTTGCTTGTTTTTATTTTTTGTTGTTGTTGTTGTTTTTTGGTTTGATTTTGTTTTTTCAAGGTAGGATCTCACTCTAGCCCAGGCTGACCTGGAATTCACTCTGTAGTCTCAGGGTGGCCTCGAACTCATGGTGATCTTCCTAGCTCAACCTCCTGAGTGTCAGGATTAAAGACGAGTGCCACCACACCCAGCTCTTTGCTGCTTTTTTTTTTTTTTTTTTTTTTTTTCCTGAAACAAGGTCTCACCAAGTCCAGACTGGCCTTAAACTCACTATGTATCAGGTCAGCCTGCTTTGAGCCTCTGATCCTTCTACCTCTACCTCCCAAGTGCTGAGATTGCAGATGTGCACCACCATGCCAAGATCCAATGATTTTATTTATTTATTTAAAGAGAGAGAGAATTGGTGCACCTCAGCCACTGAAATGGAACGCCAGGCACTTGCGCCACCTAGTGGGCATGTGTGATCTTGTGCTTGCCTCACCTTTGTGTGTCTGGCTTACGTGGAATCTGGAGAGTCAAACATGGGTCCTTAAGCATCACAGGCAAGCGTCTTAACTGCTAAGCCATCTCCCCAACCCCCAAGATCCAACTACGATTCATCTTCCAAAGTACCTCAGCACCCAGCACAACGCCTGGTACTCAGCAAACATTAGTAACTGTGGGCCTTTGGACTAACTTATGTAACTTCGAGGGCTCTGAGAGAGCTTACTGGGAAACTGAATCAATGTTAATTTCCTATCAATGGCATTTGATGCCATATGACCAAAATATCAAGGTTCCAGTCCTCAGCACAGTATCTGGTGCTGGGGTTTAGAAGCTGTCCAGTAGATCTGCTGAATGCTGAATACTGCCTGCAAGCCAGATGCAGGATGAGGTAGCAAGTTTTCCAGATGTAAAGTCTTCAAGCTGACATCAGAGGATCTGATTCACCTTATACAGTCTACTGTCTCCGTGTGTGTGTGTGTGTGTGTGTGTGTGTGTGTGTTTCAAGGTAGGGTCGCATTCTAGCCCAGGTTGACCGGGAACTCACTCTGTAGTTCCAGGCTCATCTCAAACTCATGGAGATCCTCCCTCCTTATCTTTTCCTCCCCAGGGCTGGGATTAAAGGTGTGTACCACTATGTCCAGCTCTCCCAGTGTTCTTTCATAAACCTGCTGATTCAATTAAGACAACCAGATTTCTTTTTCTTTCTTTCTTTCTTTCTTTTCTTTTTTTTTTTTTTTTTTTTTTGAGGTAGGGTTTCAATCTAGCCCAGGCTGACCTGGACTTTACTATGTAGTCTCAGGGTGGCCTTGAACTCAGGGTGATCCTCCTACTTCTGCCTCCCGAGTGCTGGGATTAAAGGCGTGCGCCACCATGCCTGACAGACAACCAGATTTCTGTTCACATCAACCAACGTCTTTTCTTTCTCTCTTTCTATGGGCCTTTCCTGATACTGGTCCCCAGTCACCTTCAGTCCCCACAGTGTCACCTCAACTCTGGACATGGCGCTGCAGAGAGGAAAATGAACTGAAACACCCAGATCCCGGGCATGGCTCTGGCACAAGCTAGCTGTGTGCCTTTAGACACATTCTTTGCCCCTCTAAGCTCAGTTTCCCCATCTATAAACAGAAGGTTGAAGTAGATCACCTAAAAGTCCTAGCTTAAAAAAAAAAAATTATCCTGGGCTGGGAAGACACACGGTGGTTAAAGGTGCTTGCTCTGCAAGGCTGCTAACCAAAGCTAAGAGCCCCAGCACCCACATAACACCAAATGCCAAGAGTCGTAAGTGTCTGAATCCCAATGCACGTACAGCAACTAGAAGGTAGGGTTAGGAGATTCCCGAAGCTCCCTGGTCAGAAAGTCTGGCCTTCCCCGAAGCAAAGAACAAGAGAAAGCCTATCTCAAATAAGGTGGGAGGCCCCACATCCGAGGTTCTCTGCCTCACCAGCCAAGGTACACGTGCACTCACACACACACACATCACACACACACACACATCACACACAAACATACAAAATAAAACACAAAGTTATCCTGATTCCTACATGACCAACTAAATCCAGTCTCTCCCTGCAAATCCTCCAAGAATTTTCTCTGAGCACTCCAACCCACATTGCTCTCTCCCCTCTGCACGCCTGTCTGGAAACCAGAATAAATCACACAGCACATTCATCCAATCAAGACATTCTGACCACTTTCATAGCCAGATATCACAGCTAAGCCCTGATGAGAAACAGAAAGCCAATTAGGACCCACACCCTATCAGCTGCCTATCTCTTTCTTCTCCACTATTTTTAACCAAGTGAAGTCATGTTCAATACAAATGACACAAACATCAAATGCAAATGGACCGTTTATTCCTTTAGTCAACAAATATTTAAAGAAAACCTCCCACGTGCTATTCTCAAAAATAAAGATGCCAGTAAACAAATGGGCAGAGTCACCAACCTCATGGAGTTTATTTAGGAAAGCAGACAAATATGTAACAGAATTTTAGGAGCAAAAAACACAAAGGAGGGCTGGAGAGATGGCTTAGCAGTTAAGCGCTTGCCTGTGAAGCCTAAGGACCCCGGTTCGAGGCTCGGTTCCCCAGGTCCCACGTTAGCCAGATGCACAAGGGGGCGCACGCGTCTGGAGTTCGTTTGCAGAGGCTGGAAGCCCTGGCGCGCCCATTCTCTCTCTCTCCCTCTATCTGTCTTTCTCTCTGTGTCTGTCGCTCTCAAATAAATAAATAAAAAATTTAAAAAAAAACCACAAAGGATCAAAGAGTGGCTCAAGGCAGTTTCACACAGGCCAGTCAGGCAGGCCTCGCTGAGGCTGTGTGCTGGAGCCCACACTTGGGTGGGCGTGGGTACACTAACGATACCCGATACCTGGGAAGAAGGGTATCCCAAGGCGAGGGGGCAAAGCTCTGAGATGGGAGGAAGGTGGAGAGCAGGTGGAAGCCTAGGGGTTAGAGCTCAGCAGGACGGACAGTAAATCCAGACTCTGCCTCTAGCTGTGAGGCTTCCACGCAGATTACACAATGCTCTGGTTGCTACCTGAAGACAAGCGGGTAAAGAAACAGGAGGAATGGAGGAACGGGGCCCAAGAAGGCTCCACAGAACCAGTCAGGGCAGAGCTTTGGGAAGCCGCTGAGCAGCTCCGCATCCTCGCTCTCCACTTCATGAGCTGGCTGATCTTGAGTTCATCGCCTCTGGACCTCAGCTCCTCCACCTTCTGGTAAAGATGATAAAAGTATGGCTGTCTGGAAGGTTAAATTACTGCTTGTAAAACCCTTGGAATAGGGCTGGAGGGATAACTTAGAGGTTAAGGGATTTGCCTGCAAAGCCAAAGGACCCAGGTTCAATTCCCCAGGACCCACGTTAGCCAGATGCACAAGGGGGCGCATGCATCTGGAGTTCTTTTGCAATGGCCGGAGGTGCTGGCATGTCCATTCTGTCTTTCTTTGTCTCTCTATTTCTCCCTCTTTCTCTGTCAAATAAACAAGTAAAAATAAAATTTTGAAAAACCCTTGGAATAGAGTCTACCACAGAGTAAATACTCCATAAATTCTAACACTAAATTTAAAACCCTTGGGACCATGTCAAGTAGAGTGGAAAATGCCTATGTCTCAGCACTCAAGAAGCAGAGGTAGGAGGATCGCTGCTAGCCAAGTCAACATAATGAGTTCCAATCCAGCAAGGGCTATAGAGAGGCCTCTCCAAAATTAAAAAAAAAAAAACAGCCGGGCGTGGTGGTGCGCACCTTTAATCCTAGCCCTCGGGAGGCAGAGAGGTAGGCGGATTGCCGTGAGTTCGAGGCCACCCTAAGACTACATAGTGAATTCCAGGTCAGCCTGATCCAACCTCAAAAAAACAAAATAAATAAATAAATAAAACAAAACCGTGGGCCACCTAAAGAGAGAAGGGCTAAAGGACTAAGTCCTGGGGCACTCCAACACCTCCAATGTCTGCACAAGGCCAAGGTCTGCATCCGGCCACACATCCTAAGCCTTGTCTGGACTCAGTTTAGAGCTAGGTGACTTAATACTTAATACTTTAGGTAACAATGACATGTTTTAGGTTTCTCATATTCATCTTGCATATACATCCTTGGCATAGACATTTACTCAGATATTTGCAAACACTTATTCATAGAAAACACCATGTAAACTTCAAAGAAATCAATACATTACACTATGCTTTCTTGTCGTCGTTCCCCCCCCCCCCGCCACAAGGGTTTTTAAAAATATTTTATTTTTATTTATGGAGAGAGAATGGGCACACCAGGGCTTCTAGTCACTGCAAACTAACTCCAGACACATGTGCTACTATGTGCATCTGGCTGACACGGTTACATGGGTTCTGGGGAATCAAACCTGGATCCTCAGGCTTCGCAGAAAAGCACCTTAACCACTAAGCTATCTCTCCAGCCCTAATGCCTTCTTTTAAGGAAAAAATAATATTAATCCTCCTCCTCTTCAAGGAATGATGACTTGTAAGTTAGATCCTCACCACCGCACCACCAGAGCCCACTATCCGTCCCATCCTGGCAAAGAGAGCCACTCTGGCCAAAGCCCTTCCACATCTTCCATGCCACTTTCCCACTGGACTGCAGAATCCTTGTGCTCTGTGCATATGTCTCAGTCTCTTGGCCATTTCTACAAGAATAAAAATCACCAATACCAACCGGGCGTGGCGGTGCACACCTTTAATCCCAGCACTTGGGAGGCAGAGGTAGGAGGAGCGCTGTGAGTCCGAGGCCATAGTGAGTTCCAGGTCAGCCTGGGCTAGAAAGAGAAACTACCTTGAAAAAAAAAATAGCAGAGAAATAAAACAGGCATAACCCAGATAAGCATACAGAGAATCTTCTAGAAGGGCTCTTCCCACAAATGGACAGTATCACAGTGCCTTCAGCTAGTTACCATGAATATTTACAAAATGGTCCCAAGTGATAAGAGTTTCCCACAGAACAAATATCCAAGTTAATGATGAAAACAAGATTTGTAACTTTTTTGTGTGTGTTTTAAACTCAATTTCCACAGAACTATGTGTCCTTCTGATTTCCTCCTCTGCAGCCCCAGCCCCTGCCAGTGACCCTGGTTGTAACTGATAGGAAATCAAGCTGACCTACCAGAAAGTGGCTCCAACCCCCTTCTGAGTGTCATATACCAAGATGTACCCCAGGCCCTCTAGGGACAGTAACAAACCTATGGGAACTACGTAGGTGACGGAGCCCAGTTGGCCACACAATGCTGCTCCGTGAACAAATGTGAACGTAGAACAAAGATGTTATTTTAGGAACGAATTCTGTTTTTACTCACACTGATCACTGAGCTACTAATGGGGGTTGAGGGGAATAAAAGGCTTCTGAAACTATCTCCTGCGATACCTCCTTTTTCTTCTGTTGCAGAGTTGAGGATCAAACCCGAGGTCTTGCGCGCGCTCGGTGAGTACTCCAGCGCCCTTTCCCACGACTCTTGCAACACTTGCTGTACAAACACTATGGTCCTAAGTATTATTCTAATGCAGGGCAGTGGCCTGTCAAAACACAGATGTGGGGGAAAATAGCAAAACAAAATCATCACAATGGCTACCTCTGATTATCTGGACGTTACGGATTCAAACGATATTTTGATTTCATTTCCCACCTAATTTTTTTTGAACGCATTTTAAAAACTTTTATTTATTTATTTATTTGCAAGTAGACAGAGGTAAGACCCATTTTTCCGTGCTGACCCTAACTAGCCACAGGCACTTCTTCTTTCCAATGTGATTTCCTTCACTTTGGCATCTCTGTACAGATTCTAGTGCCCAGTGAGAAGTAGAAAGCTTTGATGCCCTCCACAATTTCTTTTTTTCTATTTCAGTTTTTTGACATAGGGTCTCACTTAGTGACCCAGACTAGCCTTGGACTTGCTCGTAGCTCAGGCTGGCCTTTAATTCTCCATCCTCTTGCCTCTGCCTCCAGAATGACGGGATTACAGGTGCATGCCACCACTCCCGACAAACACACAATTTTAGAAAGAATTTCCATGCCCCTTGGACTTGGGCCCAGCATATGGAAGCCTTCGGGTTAAGCACTTGGAACCCATCCCTGGCTCAAGAGAAGAGAACTTTAAGGGAAAGCGCATCCAGACAGCCCAGTAATAACTGAGTGGCACTCTCTAATGCAAGAGGATATCATGTTAACTGAGGTTCCTGGCAATAGTAAATGTAATCTGACATGACTAATAGGAAAAATAGCGGACTAGGCTCTGTTTACTCCCTAGAAAATACATCCCCACATGTTCAGCCTGCTTATCAGAGTTTATCTCAACACCCAGGACAGAGCCCAGAGTGATGTATAAACACTTACCAACAGCAGCATTTAAATAACCAGGTGCTCAACATCCGTATCTAAAATTCATCTCCCACCTAATTTTTTGAAAGTATTTTACAAATATTTTTATTTATTTATTTTCAAGTAGACAGAGGCAAAGAGAAGAGAGACAGACAAAGAGAATGGGTGCGCCAGGGCCTCCAGCTGCTGCAAACAAACTCCAGATGCATGTGACACTTTGTGCATCTGGCTTTACGTGGGTCCTAGGAAATCAAACCTGGCTTTGCAGGCATGCACCTTAACCACTGAGCCATCTTTCCAGCCCCCACCTAATTTCCCAATTTTTGTGTGATTGGTGCTAAAGACTGAACCTAGTGCTTTGCATATGCTAAGCCAGTGCACTACCGCTGAGCTGTATCCCTGACCCCTCCCCCCACCTTTCTTTTTTAATTTTGAGACAAGGTCTCACTAAGTTGCCTAGGTTGGCCTTAAACTTGTTCCCCTCTAAAATCAGCCTCCTGAGTAATTGGGATTTCAGGGCTTGCATACCAGGCCCAGATCTACTCAAATTTTTTTTTTTTTTTTCGAGGTAGGGTCTCACTCTAGCCCAGGCTGACCTGGAATTCACTATAGAGTCTCAAGGTGGCTTCGAACTCTCAGCGATCGTCCTACCTCTGCCTCCCAAGTGCTGGGATTAAAGGTGTGCGCCACTATGCCCAGCAAGATCCACTCTATTTCTTAATATCACCCACTCACTGACTCATCAGCACCCTAATATTAAGCATGCTCTCTACGGAAAATCAAGATAAACAGATGTCTGTTCGCCCAGTGCTTTTTCCATGGCAGATAGTTAATAAAAGACTGGATACAGGGATGGAGAAGTATATTAACATTAGTAACATTAGTAAGTATATTAACACTGGAAGAACATTAGTAACACAAAGTACTTTTTCCCAGGAGACCACTGCCTGATCAGAGGTTCTCTCTACAAGACTCCAGTCAGCCTCCTTCCCCCAAAAGAAAGACTGGGGAGAAGGGACTGGTGGATTCATAAACATCTAGAATCAAACTTATCTTAGCTAAATTAATGTCCAAGATCTCAGCTTCACATCAAAGAATGACAAAAAAAAAAAAAAAAAAAAAAAAAACACCAAAACTGATCCTTACTCACTCAAAGCAGTTTCAAGCAGCCTATTCTAATAACTGTGTGGTCTTTCATCACCAGAGGTCTATGGGGGGGGAGCTGTAGTTTTGTGCTATTAAACACGGTTAAATAGCTATTTCTATCATATTTGCTCGGGGCACTAAACTCCAGTTTAAACAAATGATTCCCACACTTCTAGAAGGACCTGGACGGAGTTCACCTAATCTTGCAAACACTTGATTCTTTATAAGCCCTTAAGAGACTTGGGCAAAATTCGGGCTGGAGAGATGGCTTAGCGGTTAAGCGCTTGCCTGTGAAGCCTAAGGACCCCGGTTCGAGGCTCGGTTCCCCAGGCCCCACGTTAGCCAGATGCACAAGGGGGCGCACGCATCTGGAGTTCGTTTGCAGAGGCTGGAAGCCCTGGCGCGCCCATTCTCTCTCTCCCTCTGTCTTTCTCTCTGTGTCTGTCGCTCTCAAATAAATAAATTTAAAAAAAAATTAAAAAAAAAAAAAAGAGACTTGGGCAAAATTGTCTCGCTGCTAATTTTTGTAAAGATCATCTCCAGAGTTTACATATGTTCCATAATTGCTTACGCTGGTGGGGGTTGGGAGCATATTTTATCCCTTCCAAGCCGAAAGCTCTAATTGTCGGCATATCTGATGCTGACTTCCCGTACAAAACAAAACACAGAGTAACAAGCACACGACATAATCATAGGTCTAAAAAGTAAGACTAACAAAGTCGGAACAGAAAGATAGGGAGCTCAGCTATTTGAGCCAGCGGAGGGCAGAGAAGGGGATGGATACAAATGGAACAGCACGTACTTTTGGTGGCTGCCACTGGGGTGGGGAAAGATAACCTGGTCACTCGGTGAGTAGCTGAGCATAGAAGGATGTGAGAACAGCAAAGCATTGTAAGAAAACTAACCACAAGGCGGTCACCCGTGATCATTAACCTAGAAACTTGGCAACGCCAAGGAAGGCTGTGAAATCTTTTGAGAGCGAACCTCTTGACAAACCATCAAGGATGTCTAGAGATGGAAGAGGTCAGACTGGTCCACCTTCTACACCAGGAGTTTACATCTGAGAAGCAACTTAGAGTCTAGTCCTATTTTTCTAAGCTTTTGGTTCTCAGAAAATGGAAATGATCCTTTTTCATGTTTTATAAAAATGACAAATGCTTACCAAATACATTAGCTGTGGAACCAGGTGCAGTTGCACACACATGTAAGCCCAGCACTTAGGAGGCTGAGGTAGGAGAATTACCATGGGTTCCAGGCCAGCGTGGGCTATAGACTGAATTGCAAGTCAAAAAAATATTTACTGTGTAAGCAATGAGTCAAAAAAAAAAAAAAAAAAAGGTCAGGCGTGGTGGCGCACGCCTTTAATTCCAACACTCAGGAGGCACAGGTAGGAGGATTGCCGTGAGTTCCAGGCCAGCCTGAGACTCCATGGTGAATTCCAGGTCAGCCTGGGCTAGAGTGAGACCCTACCTTGAAAAACCAAAAAAAATTAAAAAAAAAAAAAAAACTACCTGGGAAGAGAGTGAGCAAGAGAAGATAAGGGGATTAGATTATGGTCAACATACATTATATATGTGCAACAACTGTCAATAAAAAATGCAAGCAAGTACTCTGACATTAAAGTAACAGCATTGCCAAGCCTTCTTTTTGAGATTCAAGATGAAGCTTGTAGCCAGGCGTGGTGGTGCACGCCTTTAATCCCAGCACTCGGGAGGCAGAGGTAGGAGGATTGCAGAGAGTTCGAGGCCACCCTGAGACTACATAGTGAGTTCCAGGTCAACCTGAGCTAGACTAATACCTCGAAAAAAAAAACCAAAAGTAAATAAAAATAATAAAAATTACAGGAGGCAGAGTTAGGAGGCTCGTTGTGAGTTCGAGGCCACCCTGAGGCTACATAGTGAATTCCAGGTCAGCCTGGGCCAGAGCATTCTCACAGGAACTCAAAGGAGAAGCTCACCAGCTAACAACAGGGCAGCTATCCTCTGAGGAAACCCTAAACAGCCTGCTCTGTAAACAGAGGCCAAAGATAAACAAGATGGCTTTCTGGGGATACAAGATACAAAATGGGAGCAGGAACCCATCTTGGGGCTAACTCGGACATGACTCCCAATGTCTGACCTGATAGGATTACCACACTCTATACTGAGAAACACTGAGCTACAAGACCTCTCAGATATCCAATTCCAGAAACCTCTGGATAAATGGCAAAGCTGGAGGTTGAACCCATGTTTTTAGATTCCAAATACCCCACCCTGAGAAAGATGACATTTCTCAGAAGCCCAGAACCCGACATGAGTCATGTCCATACAGTTACTGGTGATCTTTTCATAACTCAACTCAAAGGGGCAGCAGCTCTCCAAGTAGAGGCTCTTACACACAGCAAAAGGGGGAAAAGAGAGCTAAGGCGCACTTTTATTTTGTTTTTCTTAATGGGCACTCCAGGGGAGTCATGGCAAATGAACTCGGAGCCAAATGCCCCACTTTGTGTATCTGACTTTACATGGGTACTGGGGAACTGAACTCAGGTCATTAAGCTTTGCATGCAAGCACCTTAATCACTAAGCCATCTCTCCAGTCCACACTTTGGTTATACATTTCTTATTTTTGTTTGTCTGGTTTTTAAATTTTTTTTTTTTTTTGAGGTAGGGTCTCACTCTAGCTCAGGCTGACCTGGAATTCACTATGTAGTCTCAGGGTGGCCTTGAACTCACAGCAATCTTTCTACCTCTGCCTCCAGAGAGCTGGGATTAAAGACGTGTACCACCGTGTCCTAAAGTTTTACATTTATATATATATATATATATATATATATATATATATATATATATATATATATATGTATGTATATATATTATATACATACATACATATATATATATATATGAATGATTGACTTCCACATTAGTTACAGTAAAACATTTCTAGCTGACAAATCTTAATTTTCTACCTTTAAGTCCTCTTCTATGCAAGCTCCCACTACCTGAGAATCATTGGCCTAAGAACCAAGTCTTGGGAGCTAGAGAGATGGCTCAGTAGTTGAGGTGCTTGCCTGCAAAACCTAACAACCCAGGTTTGATTCCCAAGTACCCACACAAAGCCAGAAGCACAAAATGGCACATGCATCTGAACTTCATTTGCAGCGGCTAGAGGCCCTAACACACCCATTCATTCTCTCTCCACCCTCTCTCTGATTGCGAAATATATATATATATTCTCCAGAACACCAACAGAGCTTCACAAGCAAAAACCTATAGGCTACACAAGGAACAAAAACTCAAGACTACTATCCTAGTGAAACAGCTCCACCCCCTGCTGCCCTTCCCAAGTCCTTTGATCTGCAGAGAATCAAAAAGCCTGATTATAAACTTGGGGATTCAATGACTGTATGCTTCCCACCAGTACATAGGAACACAATTCCCTGATAAGAAATGTGGAGGGGGCTGGAAAGATGACACAGCAGTTTAAGGTGCTTGCCTGAGAAGCCCAAGAACTCATGTTCAAATCTCTAGGTCCTACATAAGGCAGATGCACAGTGACACAAGCGCACAATGTCACACATACGTACAAGGGAACACACGAGTCTGGAGTTCATTTGCACTGGCTGAGGGCCTTGGCACACCTATTCTCCTCCTTCTCTCTCTCTCTCTCTCTCTCTCTTTTTCTCTCTTTCTCTCTCTCTCTTCCTCTTTCTTTCTCTGTCTCACATAAATAAATAAAAATAAAATAAAATAACTATGGAGGGTTAGGAAAGAGCCTTGCCCTCTCTAACTCCTGACACTTATAGCCCTTTGACATCCCACACAATAAAATCTCTGAAGGCTATTTTCCCCATAACAAGTGAAAAAATTGGTCTCATTTGGTATTGGTCTCATTATGAAGAAAGGAGCCAGGCATATTGGCACATGCCTTTAATCCTAGCACACAGGGGGCTGAGGTAGGGAGGATCGACGTGAGTTTGAGGCCAGCCTGGGCTACAGAGTGAATCCCAGCACAGCCTGGACAAGAGAGAAGACCCTGCTTCAAAACAGAAAACACAATCTTGATTAATCTTTATCATGTTTTAAAATTCAGCAGTTTTAAGAAACAAGAGAATTCTGAGAGGGAGACCTCCCAAACCCTTAGGCAGGGAAGACTCCTAATTCATAGCATTGATCTCCACCTCTTAGGATAGTTGTTAAAAGAAAGAAAACAAACAACAACAACAAAAAAAAAAAAAAACACTTTCACCAAATATTGCAAAACATGTGGGGGACATAAAGGACAAGCCACCAATCCTGTTTGCTACACACGCGTGCGCACATGCACACACACACACACACACACACACACACTCACACATTCAGCGTTTGCCAGCTAAGTTTCAGCCCTGTGGTCACGCCAAGCAGATCTTACCCAGTGAACCAATCCACTTACTGCAGGGTACTGTAAATGGGGCATCAACGGAAACACCCAGATACCTTGGCTACCCTCCCTTTCTGAACACCTAATGAAGGGCTCCGGGCCTGCACGTGCGTGTGATCCACACACGCATTCCTATACACAGATGTCACATTCATTTCCATTGCTCCTTTTCTCGAAGAAGAGAAAGAAAGAAAGAAAGAAAGAAAGAAAGAAAGAAAGAAAGAAAGAAAGAAAGAAAGAAATCTTTAAAAACCTGGCCATGTCCCATGGGATAAAGTTCCAGTCCCCAAGCCAGAATTCAAGTTGGACCTCCCACGGCTGGCTCTGGAAGCCACCCAGGAGGCTCAAGCCAGCCAACCCAGCACTGGAATTTCGCCTCTGCCCCCTAAGACTGGGTGATCTCAAGCAAGCTACCTACCTTTCTGAGCCTGCCTCCTAAGACAAGAGGGAGAATATCTAAATCACCGCAGGGAAGGATGAAACAGGGAACAGAACGGTCACAGCCTTGCTCAGTTTCTCTTCTTCCTGGTTCCCATGCAAACGGCCCCACTCTTGGAAACTGCGCTAAGTCATGGTCACAGCCACACTTCCAGGCCCAGCTGCAACTTCCTCGCTTCTGGATGCTGCCCTGCCTCATAATCACCTTCTGCCTGAGCGTCTATAATTCTCATACTCTAAGCCAGCCAGATACTCTCTGGTGTCACTCCTGGTACCCCCAACAAACGCTAAGCGTCCAGTAACAAATACGTGGAAAATAAAGGCTATCTTGAAATTGTCAGAAATGGCCCATTTCAGGGTGAAGTAACACTTCACATATACATTTTCCCCGTATGCATCTGAATAAATAAGCCTCTTCTCCATACCTTGATGAATCTTTCCAAAGCTAAACCTGGGAACTCTGCACTACGCTTCCGCCCCTCTTGAAACATCCAGCGCACACTTGGGAGTCTTGGTCTTTCCCTAACTCAGCGTGTGGGCTAGGCTTCTGACAATTCGGTCTGTTTGAGTAGCTTTCTGGAATCTAGACTACTTCTATTACAAAAAAATAAAAAATAAAATCAATAAAGGGGGCTGCTTTCTGAAAAGTAGCACTTGTAGGAGACAAAATGATAACGCAGTCACTTGTGTGATCACATACGATAAGGTAGCCTAACAACATCTTGAGATGGGGTAAGGACCTCTCCACCACTCCGAGCCCTGCTACCCACAAGCGTTACGGCAAATTCTTTCCCCTAGACAAGGCGCTGTTTTATTTCCATTCCAGCAATCAAAAGCTTTGGTTATACAAAAATCCCAGAAAACTGCAGTGTTTCCTCTTTAGAACCCGTTCAGTCTTTTGCACTCTACTCAGTGACTACATGATTGGACCCCCCATGTCGGAGGAGCGCAATCTGGCTGCAAGGGTAGTCCCTTCAGTCTTGAGACACTTTTTTTTGGGGGGGGGTAGGGGGGAAAAAAACCATCTCCAATAACTTAGCGCACACGGAGAAGCAGGAGCGAGGCGGGAGGGAACGGTCCGCAAACTGTTTAGCGGGCTGCAGTGATAGGATGCAAAGTTAATTTCCTTTGTTTGAGTCCAGTGCGGAGCGTGTGCGAGCGTGCACGCGTGTCTTCCCACGAGCCGCGCGTCCCGGGCCGTGCGGGGCCCATCGGGGGCTGGGGAGGGGGCTCCACGGGCGGGCTGGGCTTCCGTCCCTCGCCCTTGGGGGGGATCCCCGCCACCCCACCCCCACCGGCCAGGCCGGAAGACGGGGCTGGCCCCAGCGCCCGGGAGGACACCCCCTCCTCCGAGGCCGAGCGCCCGCCGCCCTCCCGCACGTACTCACTGGCTGGGCAGCAGCGGCCGCGCGCGCGCGGGGACCGGGATCGGAGTAGCGGGAGGAAGACGGCCGGGCCGGGCCGGGCCGGGCCGGGGCGGGGCAGGGCTGGGCTGGGCGGGAACCCGCGCCCTCTCCGCCCGCCACCCAGCCGGGAGGGAAGACAACTCCCCCCCTCCCGGGGAGGGGGGCGGTTAGCAGCCGGCGACGTTCTGCAGGGTCCCGAGGCAACTCACCTCCGCGCAGCCCGGGGCGGACCGGGAGCTCGGCACCGAGGGAGCCCGCCGCGCAGCCCGGAGGAGGAGCCGCTCCCGAGAGGGCGGGCGGGCGGGCGGGCATCCGCGCCCCGGGCTGCGGCCCGGCTGCAGGGGGGAGCGGGGAGGGGGCGTGGAGGATGTGTGCCTCCACCCAGGACCGAGAGGGTGGGCTGCCGGAGCCGGGAGGAGGGGTGTGCACGGAGCACGGAGGGGGCTGGCGGGGCGGGGCGGCGAGGCCGGGATGGGAAGCTGGCTTTCCCCCCCACCCAGACTGGACGGCCCCTCACCTCCGCACCAGCCGACCTAGAATTGTCTGAGTCTAGAGCAAAGCGCAAGGAGGTCTGAAACTTTATGTCATTTTCTCATACACACGTGACAACCCCCCCCCCCCCCGCCGTCCAGATGGTTTCAATCACTGGAGGAAAAAAGCGGCTCTCTTGGTATGCATGAAAAGCCGGAGCTTGGGAGAGTCTGGGAAAAGCCCGTCTGTATGGCCCGCCCGCCTTCACACAGACCAGACCCGTGAGCTCTTTCCAGGAGCATCGTGAAACCCAAAGGGCATTGAAAGGAGCTACCTTGGGTACTGTAGCCAGTAGCAGAACGCAGACCAGAGTTCCCAGGGCCCTGGCCTGAAGCTAAAGCTCCTAGGTGATTCTGAGAATTTGTTTATAATAGGGCGGGGGTGATGGCTCAGCGATTAAAGCAGCTTGCTTGCAAAGCCTGTGACCCAGGGTTCAAGTCCCCAGTAGCCACGGAAAGCCAGATGCACAAAGTGGCCCGTGTGTCGAGTTTGTTTGCAGCGGCATTAGGCCCTGGCATGCTCATTCTTACTTGCTCTCCCTCTCACCTTGCAGATAAATAAATAACTATAAAAATACTAAAATTCCCAGCCAGCACGCAAAAGCAAAAAGTAGAAGAGGGTGTCATTTGATAATGAAGCAGTGAGAATCTGATGTTAGTGAGGTTTTAAAGGAAATTGACAACCATATATGATAATCCACTTGGAAAAGAATAATTCACTTAAAATCCAAAGCCATACTTAACATGGTGGGATGTTCGGAAGCCATTTCACCCGGTTTTTCCTGCCACAGATCAGTATAAATGAACCATGATCCTGACATGCTCAAATCTAAGCAACAATGAAAATTGACTTTTGAAGTTGAGACTGTCGAATTTACAATTTTAGGGCTGAAGGTGTGGTGGTATATTAGAGCTTGCCTAGCATGGGTTGAATCTCTTGAGTTTGGTCTTCAACACCACACACACAGGTTTACAGTTTTAGTTACCTTTCCCAGGATCGGATGTGTAGAAATGAACATAAGCAGAATCTAAGACATGTCCAAACCCGACCCAAGTCAATTGTCACACATATCCCAAAGAGTTATGTACTCAGAGGCAAGGTGAGCGTCAAAAATGATGCTGGGCGTGGTGGCACACGCCTTTAATCCCAGCACTTGGGAGGCAGAGATAGGAGGATCGCCGAGAGTTCGAGGCCACCCTGAGACTACATAGCTAATTCCAGGTCAGCCTGGACCATAGTGAGACCCGACCTCGAAAATCCAAAAAGAAAAAAAAAAAAATGAGGAGCTGGGGAGATGGCTCAGCCGTTAAAGGCTCTTGCAAAGCCTGAGGGTCTGGGTTTGATTTCCTCAGTACCCACGTAAAGCCAGATGCACAAAGTGGCATATGTATCTGGAGTTTGTTTGCAGTGGCAGGAGGCCCTGGTGCTCACTCGCTTGCTCTCTCTCTCTCTCTCTCTCTTTACTTGCAATTAAAGTATTTTTTTAGCCAGGCATGGTGGTACACACCTTTAATTCTAGCACTCAGGAGGCAGAGGTAGGAGGATTGCCATGAGTTTGAGGCCAGCCTGAGACTACATAGGTCAGCCTGAAATAGAGCAAGACTCTACCTCCAAAAAAAAAACTACTTTATTTAGATGATGAGGGCTAGGGCTTAGCGGTTAAGGACTTAACTACACTTGCCTGCAAAGCCTAACAACCCAGGTTTGATTCCCCATCACTCATACAAAATCCAGATGTACAATGTGGCACATGCATCTGGAATTTGTTTGCAATGGCTAGAGGTCCTGGTGTACCCATTCTCTCTCCTTGCAAGTAAATAAATTAATTACTTAAAACAAAAGAAAATGATGAGCTTAAGGTTCAAAATGGAAATAATGTAACTCGTTCATGATGAAACATAAATATTGACAAGAACTAAACTGATAAAGCCTATTGCTCCTTCGATACAAAGGAAGGGAAGAAAGGAGCAAGAAAGAAGGGAGGAAGGAGGGAGGGAGGGAAAAGAAAAGATACTACACATGACTTACCAGCATGAACTCTGACTGGCTTCATTATATTGGAGTCAGCGAAGATCTTTGGACTGTCAATAAGACTTTACCTACAGTGTGACATGGTGCTGGTGTTGTGTGTAAAGTGAATCAATTCCTGGTGAGTTGACCTGGTGCTACATTAGGAAAACCCACAGTTTTAACTGCTGTTGACACACACTGGAAACCACAGGGACACCTTGAAGCCAGCAAGTCAGAACAAGCTGTACTCCAAACTCAAAATCTAACAGCTAGTTTCTCCCGTAGCTCACTGACATGTGAACCCTTGAGGAGAACAGGGTCATATTTACACAGACTCACCTCTCTCTCCAGTGTGTCCTGTCTCAAGTCAGAGTGGTTCTCCCCTCAGCATAGGAAAGAGGAACTCCAGCATGGGAAAGCAAGACAAGGCATGGAATTATGAAATTTAACACTCTAGCCAAATCTATCTGTCTGTCTGTCTGTCTTTCTTTCTTACTTTCTTTTTTTTTTTGGTTTTTGAAGGTAGGATTTTGCTATAGCCCAGGCTGACCTGGAAGTTGCTATGTAGTCTCAGGCTGGCCTCAAACCTTGAACTCACAGCAATCCACTTACCTCTGCCTTCCAAATGCTGGGATTAAAAAGATGTACCATCACACCCCACAAATTTTACCTATGGCTCCCTAGTTAGTCTTCAGGGGTGGGGGTGCTAGGGATTGGTGGTACAGAGACCTTGAACACACACGCTCAGCACAAGCTGGCCAGAGAACGACACGCCCAATCCTATAGGTAGATTCAGTTTCCCACTTCTAAAACTACTGGAACTTCTGTTAAATTCCTGTTTTGTTTTTTTTTGTTGTTGTTGTTGTTGTTTTTTCGAGGTAGAGTCTCACTCTGGCCCAGGCTGACCTGGAAATCACTATGGAGTCTCAGGGTGGCCTCGAACTCGCAGCGATCCTCCTACCTCTGCCTCCCGAGCGCTGGGATTAAAGGCGTGTGCCACCACGCCCAACTAAGTCCTGTTTTTCTTGTGAGTGACATCCGGAAAGAAAATCAACTCAACAGAAGGCATCAAGACCTTCCTCCGTCGAGACCTAAGATGTTAGTTTCTCGCATCCAGGCAGCTGCCTCCTGTGTGCAGCAGCAATGTAAGACGACAGTAATGAGACACAAACGCTTCTTTCTGTTTGCCAATTCTACCTTCAAATGAGGCATGGGACTTCTTCATTTCCGAAGAAAAGCCTTTATTAGCTCTGCTCTTTCAGAAGGAGAATTAACGTACCTGAAGTTCTCTAAATACAGGCTTGAGTGTAACCACGCTCCACTTATGTAAGCATTTGTGCTCTCTGAGCATACGCTGGCTAAACACTGACATCTGAGGCTTAATTTTTTAAATTAATTTTTATTAATTTACTTGCACATGTGTGCGCCAGAAGACAGCAGTGGTGTCACTGCGAATGAATGACTATCTGGCATTACACGGGTGGCTGGGGAATTGAACCATGGCAAGTGCCTTTAATGGCTGAGTTATTTCCCGAGCTTCTGATTGTTTTCTTTTTTTTCTAAACATAGATTATTTATTTATTCATTGTTTATGTGGAAGCAGATACAGAGAGAGAGGAAGTGGGCATGCCAGAGCCTCCAGCCACTGCAAACAAACCTTAGATACGTGTGCCACGCGTGCAGCTGGCTTTTACATGGGAATGACGTGGGACTTGAACTCAGGTTGTTAGGCTCTGCAGGCAAGTGCCTTAACCGCTGACCCATCTCTCCAGCCTCTGACTTTTTTCCTTAAAGACAGGAATTCATGTAGCCCAGGCTGCCCCTTGAGCTCATGATGTAACTGAGAATGACCTTGAACTTCTGATCCATGGGTTCATAGGGTGCTAGAGATTGAGTCCAGGACTTCTTGCGTGCTGAGCAAGTGCTCTGACTGACTTAAAATCCCAGCCCCCGACATTGGCACGTGTGTCACGTTCACTTTTTTGCCTGGACTAAGGAGTCCAGCTGTGTATAAGGAGCAAAGGGAGACTGGCAAACTGACAGGAGCCAAGCGTATCTTGCTCATAGTTATATCCTGTGTGCCTACCATGAAATAAAGGCACAATAAAGACGTGCTGTCTAAGAAATGAAAGCTGTGGTCCCAGCTTTCCCAGGAGGCTAAGGCAGAAGCATCCCTAGAGCCCAGGAATTGGACATCAGCCTGGCCAACACAGGGAGACCTTGTTCCCCCCCACACCGGGAGAGGGAAGGGGGCAGTATACTTAGAAAGATAAATGAAAGCCCTTCCATTAGATTACAATCCTGCAAAGGCATGCTGCTTGTAAACACCAGAATGAAGTGAGAGCTATAGAGAAGATATAAAAGAAAGCGGGGGAGAGAGGAAGAGATAATTAGCATTAGCCAGCTGTGGATTTTAATCACAGTATATATTCAGATGTAGAAATGCACAGAGACGGCTAAAATATGAAGCATTGGTAGAAGGAATTTGGTGCCTAAATTAAGGACTTCAGAGATACCACTTTCCCATGTCCCATTATGCAGTCCCCTCGACACAGAGCCAAGACAAGATTTGAGCATAAACATCCTGACTCTAATTTGGATAGCATGAATACGGTCCCTTTCATCCTCTTTCCTACTTCTCCTCCACCCCCAGCCATTTCTTCTGCACTGTCTTCTGTCAGGCCAATGAAGGTTTCCCAATCTTTAGAAGCAGTATGGTCCTCTTTGTATAGAGAAGCCCAGTACATCCTGATGACATGCTTATGTTCTACACAGACGCCTCGTAGCGCATCTTAAAGCTAAGGGTCTGTTCAGTATTTTAACTCTGAGGGGCTTAAAATTCAACTATTTTATTGCATACCAAAATAGAACTTGACATCACAGCGATGGGCTCTACTTCCTTTTGCTATTTTAAATCCTACACTGAACGAAAGCGAGTTGTTTGGGTTTTCTGGTTTGTGGATGTCGCTTTGGAGTTTTTTTTTTTCTTCTTCTTCTTCTTCTTACAAACAGAGGGGTTCTGATTTTCCGGGCAGAAGGTCAGGTCGTCAGCTCTAGCATTCAGAGTGAGTGCATCCTCCTAGGTCTTTTGTCTGCCATGTCACCAGTGTCTTCAGACCAACAGTGGAGGCTTGTTTAGACTTTGGAACAGCCAAGCTTCTCTGCAGCAGACAACTGGGGAAAAAATTGGCTGGTCTAAATAATGATCTAACTTTTCTATCTTTTTTGTTTCTGTTTATTATTATTATCTGAAAAAGAGAGAGAGAGAAACAGGCAGATAGAGGGTAAGAATGCCAGAGCCTCTAGCCACTGCAAACAAACTCCAGACACATGTGCCACTTTGTGCATCTGGCTTTATGTGGGTCCTGGGGAATGGAACCTGGGTCCTTTGGCTTTGCAGGCAAGTGCCTTAACTGTTAAACCATCTCTCCAGCCCTGTTTTTGATTTTTTTTGTTTTGTTTTGTTATTAATTAATTAATTTATTTATTTGAGAGAGAGGGAGAGGTAGATAGAGAGAAAGAGAGAATGGGCATGTCAGGGCCTCTAGCCATTGCAAACAAACTGCAGATGCATAAGCCCCCTTGTGCATCTGGCTTACATGGGCCCTGGGGAATAGAACCGGGGTCCTTAGGCTTCACAGGCAAATGCCTTAACCACTAAGCCATTTCCCCAGCCCTGTTTCTTGGTGGTTCTCCCCCACATCCCGAAGTAGGGTCTCACTCTAGCCCAGCCTGACCTGGAATTCACTATGTAGTGTCAGGGTGGCCTCGAACTCTCAGCAATCCTCCTACCTCTCCCTCCTGAGTGCTGGGATTAAAGGAGTGTGCCACTACGCCCAGCATTTGTTTCTGAAGTTTGTGAGGCAAGTTCTCACTCTAGTCCAAGCTGACCTGGAACTCACTTTATAGTCCCAGGCTGGCCTCAAACTCAAAGTGATCCACCTACCTCAGCCTCCTGGTATGAAGGTATGCACCACCACATCTGGCTTGTTTGTTTGTTTTTAAATATTTTATTTTTATTTATTTGGCGGAGAAAGAGGGAGAGAGAGAGAGAATGGGCGTGCCAGGGCCTCCAGCCACTGCAGACGAACTCCAGACGAGTGCGCCCCCTTGGCTTGTGTGGGTCCTGGGGAAACACCTTAACCACTAAACCATCTCTCTACCCCCCCTAAAATATTTTTTAAGTCACATGTCAACAATTTTTACATACAATTATATGCAATTGGGTTCTAGATATCCTATCCTATACAATTCAAAACAAAAAAAGGCCAGGCGTCTTAAATCCCAGCACTCGGGAGGCACTGTGAAGCCTAAGGACCTCAGTTCAAGGCTCAATTCCCCAGGACCCACATAAGCCAGATGCACAAGGTGGCTCATGCATCTGGAGTTCCTTTGCAGTGGCTGGAGGCCCTGGAATGCCCATTCTCTATCTATCTGCCTCTTTCTTTCTCGGTCTGTTACTTTCAAATTAATAAATAAAAATACACAAAAAATTTAAAAATATTATTTTAGGGCTGGAGAGATGGCTTAGCAGTTAAGACACTTGCCTGAGAAACCTGAGGACCATGATTCTACTCTCCAGGTCCCATGTAAGCCAGATGCACAAGGTAACGCAAGTGCGCAAGGTCGCACACATGCACAAGGGGACACACATATCAGGTGTTTGATTGCAGTGTGTGGAGACTCTGGTGCACCAATTCTCTCTCATTAAAAACCTATTATATAGAGCCAGGCATGGTGGTGCTCGCCTTTAATCCCAACACTCAGGAGGCAGAGGTAGGAGGACCACTGTGAGTTCAAGGCCACCCTGGGACCCCATAGTGAATTCCAGGTCAGCCTAGGCTAGAATGAAACCCTACCTCAAAAAACAAACAAACAAAAATATATATACACATATACACATGTAGACATATATGTATACATATATATTTTATAGCTGCACTTTCAGAGGTAGGAGGATCACCATGTGTTTGAAGCCACCCTAAGACCACACAGTAAATTCCAGGGCTAGAGCAAATATGTCTGTGTATGTGTGTGTATGTGTATATATTACAATATAGGTAAGATATACCTGGTTACAAACTTCAAAAACAGATTAAAAGAATATTCCAAGAAAAACAAATCTTCCCTCTCACTCCTGCCCTTCAGACAATCATTATTGCAGTTCACGTAATCCTTCCGGAGATGTTGAATGGGGGATGCAAAGCTATTTGCATGTGTAGAATTCACTGTATATGGCAAGGTTCATAGCTTTTAAAAGCTTTATAAAGAGGTCCATCTAAAACAATTTAAGGATTACTATTCTAGAGAAAAACTAAGGCTTTGCACACTTCCTTGATCTATCAGTAGAATTAAGCAGAATTGTAGCCTGCAGTTTACTTATTAGTTTTACTGTGTACAATTCCAGACAACAAAATTGTACCAAGCAATGTTGTTTAACATGCAGATGTGTTTATAAACAGCTTTATGATTTTATTTCTGTCTCAAACAATCTCCCCAAATATTAGTTCCTTCTGTTACTGTGTTAACTGACAAATAATGAAAATCTGTAGTAAATTTCTGGTATATGAATACATAACAAACACAGCAGACTTTTTTCTCTCATGACCTGAAAATTTTCTATCAGGATAAATTTTTGTTTAGATCTGCACAGAATTTAGGAGGAAAATTAACTAGTTACCCAGGTTACTATAATTAACATAAGTTACAGGGTTATTAATATAATATTAAGAGAAGAATCAGCATACATATGTATATGTCTATAATGCATATATCTTAATTTGTCTGGTAAATTTCTTTATTTAGAGAGGTTTTTTTTTGAGGTGGGGTCTCACTCTAGCCCAGACTGACCTGGAACTCACTCTGTCATTCAAGGCTGGTCCTGAACTCACAGCAATCCTCCTACCTTTGCCTCCTGAGTGCTAGGATTAAAGGTGTGAGCCACCATTCCTGGCCCACCCTGTCTGGTAAATTTCATTTGGAATTATTAATTCTCATGTTCATAAACTTCTGATCTTCTTTCCTCCCCTGCATGCTGCAATTACAGACCTAGGCCACCACTCTTGATTTATGTGGCTGGCACTGGGGATTGAATTCAGGACTTTGTGCATGCTAGGCACTACTGAGCTACATCCCCAACACTGGGGTGACATATTAAAGCATGTATATGACATGTAATTCCCAGATGAGGCTAGCTGGCCCATCAGCTCAGACATACATCATTTCTATGTGTTGAAAACACACAAAATCTTCCCTGTCAGCTATTTTGAAAAATTCAACTATAAAAAAATTTAAAATTGCCGGGAGTGGTGGTGCACGCCTTTAATCCCAGCACTCAGGAGGCAGATGTAGAAGGATCGCCGTGAGTTCAAGGCCAACCTGAGACTATGTAGTGAATTCCAGGTCAGCCTGGGCTAAAGTGAGACCCTACCTTGAAAAAAAAAATTAAAAATGGACTGGAGAGATGCAGGTGTTTGCCTGCAAAGCCAAAGGACCTCGGTTTAAATTCCCAGAAACCACATAAGCCAGATGCACAATGTGGTGCTTGTGTCTGGAGTTCATTTGCAGTGGTTGGAGGCCCTGGGACACCCATTCTCTCTCTCTCTGTCTCCTCCTTTCTCGCTCACTTTCTCAAATAAATAAATAAATCAAAATTTTTAAAAATAAGCAAAAGAGCTGATCGTGGTGGCGCACGTATTTAATCCCAGCGCTTGAGGCTGAGATAGGAGGGTCACTGTGAGTTTGAGGCCACCCTGAGACTATGGAGTGAATTCCACGTCAGCTTGGGCTAGAGCGAGACCCTACCTTAAAAACCCAAAAAGAGCCGGGTGTGGTGGCCCACGCCTTTAATCCCAGCACTCGGGAGGCAGAGGTAGGAGGATCTCCAAGAGTTCGAGGCCACCCTGAGACTACAGAGTGAATTCCAGGTCAGCCTGAGCCAGAGTGAGACCCTACCCCGAAAAACCAAAAAAAAAAAAAAAAAAAAAAAAAAACCAAAAAGAAAAAAACAAAACCAAAAACAAAACAAGTGAAAGAGGCTGGACATACTAACTCAGTCCTTTAATCCCAGCATTTGGGGGCAGAGGTAGGAGGATCACCAGGCCAGCCTGGGGTAGAATGAGACCCCCCCCTCAAAAAAAAAAAAAAAACCGAAGGAAGGAAGGAAGGAAGGGAATACCCATGGTTTAGGGAACTAGCTCAGTCAGTAAAGTGCTTGAAAGCATGAAGATCTGTGTTTGATCCCCAGTATCCATGTAAAATACCAGGTGTGGTGACATGTAATCCGGTAATCCTGACACTGGGGCTACAGAGACAGGCAGATTCCTGGAGTTCACTGGCCAGATAACCTGTCCTAATTGTGAGCTGCACACCAATGACGGACCCTGTCTCAACTAAGAGATGGGCAGCATCCAACACCTGAGGCTGTCCTCTGGCCTGCCTACACATATGCGCGTACAGCCCCCCATGTACATATGAGTGCGTGTGCGAACACACACACACACACACACACACACTGGAATAAAGAACCTCAGGCCTGGGGAGATGGCTCAGCTGCTACAGGCACTTGCTTGCAGAGCCTACAGGTCTGAGTTCAATCCTCAGTATCCATGCAAAGCCAGACACAAAGTGGCACGTGCATCTACGATCCTAACTCACTTAGGGCAGTGGGAGGCGGAGCCAAGAGAATCCAGAAGGTCTTGGGTCAGCCACCCAGCAGCAAAACCAGAGAAACCCTGTCTCAAAAAGAAGGTGGGAGGAGGGGCTGGAGAGATGGCTCAGTGGTTAATGGCATCTGCTTACAAAGCCTAAAGGCCCAGGTTTAATTCCCCAGTACCCACATAAAGCCAGATGCAGAAAGTGGCACATGTATCTGGAGTTTGTTTGCAGTGGCAGGAAGCCCTGGTGTGCCCATACCCACTCTCTCTCTGCCTGTCTCTTTCTCAAATAAATAAATAAATAAATTTTAAAAATGAAGATGGGGGCTGAAGAGATGGCTTACTGGTTAAAGGCTTACCTGCAAAGCTTAAGGACACAGGTTCAATTCTCCAGTATCCATATGAAGCCACATGCACAAGGTGGTGCATACATCTGGAGTTGGTTGGCAGTGGCTAGATGCCTTGGCATGCCCATTCTCTCTCTCAAATAAATAAATTAAATATTTGAAAGGGAGGAGGGTACTTAATAGGTTCATATTGTATATATGTAAGTACAATGATTGTGATGGGGAGGTAATATGATGGAGAATGGAATTTCAAAGCAGAAAGTGTGAGAGGGGAGGGAGGGAATTAACATGGTGTTTTTTTTATAATCATGGAAAATGCTAATAAAAATTTAAAATAAAAAAATAAAATAAATTAAATATTTGAAAAAAGAAGGCTAAGCCGGGTGGTGGTGGTGCACACCTTTAATCCCAGCACTCAGGAGGCAGAGGTAGGAGGATCACTGTGAGTTCGAGACCACTCTGAGACTACATAGTGAATTCCAGGTCAGCCTGGGCCAGAATGAAACCCTACTTCGAAAAAAAGGAAAAAAAAAAAAAAAAAAAAAAAAGAAGAAGAAGAAGAAGAAGAAAGGAGGAAGGAGAGGAAAAACACTCTGAGGCTGTCCTCTGACTCTGTGAACACGCACAGTGGCACATGTATGTCCCCACACTGGTCATACATGCACATCACACACATATAAACTTTAAAAACTTGAGACTGAACTTCCATCTTGTTTTCCATAACACTTCTCTAATTTACATTCCTACCAACAGCATGTAAGAGGTTTCCTTCCTGTATCCTCATCAGCATTTGTTATCTGAAAGACTACTCGTGGATTGGAGAAATGGCTCAGTGGTTAAAGGCACCTGCCTGCAAAGCCTGACCGCCTGGATTCACTTCCCCAGGACCCATGTATAGCCAGTTGCATAAGGTAGCACATGTTCCTGGAGCTCATTTGCAGTAGCTGGAGGCCCTTGTGTGCTCAATCTCTCTTTGTGCTGGGAGGCAGGGGTAGCAGGAGCACTGAGTTCAAGGCCAGCCTCAGACTACATAGTGAATTCCAGGTCGACCTGAGCTAGAGCGAGGCCCTACCTCAAAAAAAAAAAAAAAAAAAAAAGTCTATTTTTTTAAACTATTCACTTTTATTTATTTTTTAAAATTTTGTTTATTTTTATTTGAGAGTGACAGACGGAGAGAGAAAGGCACAGAGAGAGAGAGAGAGAGAGAGAGAGGGAGGGAGAATGGGTGTGCCAGGGCCTCCAGCCACTGCAAATGAACTCCAGACGTGTGCACCCCTTTGTGCATCTGGCTAACGTGGGTCCTAGGGAACCAAGCCTCGAACCGGGTTCCTTAGGCTTCACAGGCAAGCGCTTAACCGCTAAGCCATCTCTCCAGCCCCAAAAAGTCTATTTTTTTAATCTTCTTTATTATCTGTTAGCCATTCTAGCAAGTCACATATCACATTATAGTTGATTTTCATTTTCTTGATATTAGTGATATTAAGCACTTTTTAATATTTTTATTTATTTATTTATTTTTGTTTTTGTTTTGTTTTGTTTTTCGAGGTAAGGTGTCACTCTAGCTCAGGCTGACCTAGAATTCACAGTCTCAGGATGGCCTTGAATTCATGGCGATCCTCCTATCTCTACCTCCTAAATGCTGGGATCAAAGGTGTGTGCCACCATGCCAAGCTTTTTTTTTTTTTTTTCTTCTTAAATTAAAGAGGGAGAGAAGCCAGGCTTGGTGGCACACACCTTTAATCCCAGCACTCAGGAGGCAAAGGTAGGCAGATCACCGTGAGTTTGAGGCCACCTGAGACTGTATAGTGAATTCCAGGTCAGTCTAGGCTAGAGTGAGACCCTACCTCGAAAAACAAACAAACACTCAGAAGCCATAGATTGTTACTAGAAAATTTCCAGTGCCAGGGATGGGATACCTTCCAGCGTTTGCCAGGGAGGTCCCTGATGCCCCCAAAACATTACAGGCCATTGCCAATGCTCTTGGTTTCCCACCAGGAATAGATAGTAAGACCTTATTGCTGAAGATTCCACTTACTTCGGCTGCAAGGTCACTGAGAAATCCCGCCGGAGCTGAGCTGACAGAAAGCTAGAAAAAGCCAAATTGCATGCAGTTCAATGGGAGAGAGTGAAATCACCAGTGAAGATACTCAACAGTGGACACTGCAAGCCTTAAATTTGGCCAGCCAGGCCATGAAGGGAATACGTCCCTGATACTGAAAACCTACAACAGAGGTAGTCATGAGTCCTAGGGGATGTAATGTCTGCTGCTGTCTGCCTAATGTATATTATACTATGCTCACCAAACTGCCCAGCAAGCACTTCTCTTAATGTTCATACCCATATGTTAATGCTACTCTCACTTTTGGTTAGAGAACCTTCTCTTTTCAGATGGCAGTGACCTTGGGATGACTCAGAAGGCATTATGGTGCCTAGAAGAAGTGACAGAGGAGTGCTCAGCACTGCAATGTCTCTATCACACCTTCCAATGCCCAGGGTCCATTGTGGAAGAGGTGGCGGAAAGAATGTAAGAGCCAAAGGAAGGGTAGGACTCCTTACAATGTGCTCCTCCAGACACAAAATGGCCTGGATATCCATGACCTCACAGTGCCTGACACTACCTACACAAGACCATCATAATAAGAGGAAAAGATCATGACATCAAAATGAAAGAGAGACTGATTGAGAGGGGGAGGGGATATGATGGAGAGTGGAGTTTCAAAGGGGAAAGTGGGGGGAGGGAGGGAATTACCATGGAATATTGTTTACAATTATGGAAGTTGTCAATAAAAAAATAAAATAAAATAAAATAATACGGAGAGAGAGAATTGGGCACACCAGGGTCTGTAGCTGCTGCAAATGAACTCCAGACACACGTGTCACTTTTTTTCCTGGCTCTCTAACGTAAACTCCATGTTTGGAAGTGGAGCGGGTGATCTCTAGCACAAGCTGGCTAGCTAGATTAGGCAGATCAGCAAGCTGCAGGTTTAAGTGAGAGACCCCGTCTCAGTAAATGCAGTGGAATGTGACAGAGGAGGACACCCCATGTCACATCAGTCCCTGCCTCCACACATGTGTACCCACTCACAGAAGAACATGTATACACATAGGCACACACATGACACACACATACATGTGCAATATATATATAGAGAGAGAGGAAGCTACAGGTGAGTTTTGAGGAAGGAGATGATGAGTTCAGAGATGATCAAAGTCATCTATGTAGTTTAATCCTCTCCTGACAAATGGAATGGTACATGCTAAAGAAGTCTCTTTTAAAAAAAAAACACAAAAAACTCTTTTATTATTTATTTGCAAGGAGAGAGGGAGAGAATGGGTGTGCCAGTGCCTCCTGCTTTTGTAAAGAAACTCCAGATGCAGCTTCCACTGTGTGTCTTGGCTCTACATGGGCACTGGGGGATTGAATCGGGGACATTAGGCTTTGAAAACAAGAAGGCATATATAATATTATTATATTACATATTAACAACTTCTATGATTATAAAAAATACCCCATGGTGATACCCTTCCCCCTCCACTTACCCCTTTGAAACTTCACTCTCCATCATACCCCCTCCCCATCTCAATCAGTCTCTCTTTTATTTTGATATCATGATCTTTTCCTCCTCTTATGATGGTCTTGTGTAGGTAGTGTCAGGCACTGTAAGGTCATGGATATCCAGGCCATTTTATGTCTGGAGGGAGCACATTCCTTTGGCTCTTACATTCTTTCCGCCACCTCTTCCGCATTAGACCCTGAGTCTTGGAAGGTGTGATCGAGATGTTACTCAGTACTCCAGTCACTTCTTTCCAGCCCTATGATACCTCTGAGTCATCCCAAGGTCACTGCCATCTGAAAAGAGAAGATTCTCTACCCAAAGTGAGAGTAACATTAATATAAGGGTATTAATATTAAGAGAAGTGCTTACTGGGCAGTATGATAAGCATAGTATATACATTTTTCCAGACATCAGCAGATTTACACCCCTAGGGCTCATGGCTACCCCTGTTTTAAGTTTTCAGTATCAGGGATGTGCTCCCCCCATGGAGTGGGCCTCCAGTTCAATTGGAGGGCAGTTGGTTTCCACCATGACAGACCTGCCACTATTGGACCCATTGGCTCATTTGGCCTGGCTGGCCAATTATAAGGCTTGCAGTGTCCACTGTTGAGTATCTTCACTGGTGGTATCTCTTTCTCCCATTGAACTACATGTAGAATGGCTTCTTCTAGCTTTTTGTCAGCTGGTCTATATGGAGGAGGTTATCAGCTCAGTTCCAGCAGGATTTCTCAGTGGCCTTGCAGCCCAACTATGTGGAATCTTCAACAATAGGGTCTTACCATGTATTCCTGGTGGGAAACCAAGGGCCTCGGCGATGTCCTATAATGTTTTGGGGGCATCAGGGACCTCCCTGGCCAACAACTCACTGGAGGTATCCCATCCCTGGCACTGAAAATTTTCTAACAACGATCTATGGCTCCTGAGTGTTCCATTGTCCCAAATGGAGGACTCCATATGATTTATTTGCATCCTCTTAGATTTTGATTACAACTCCCTCCAACTTTCCTTTACTTAATCTCTTCCCCTGACCTCACTTTGGGCCTTTTCACCCCTGTAAATCTATTCTTCTACTTACATACATACAATACCAACCTATTAAGTACCCTCCTCCCTTCCTTTCTCTTCCCTTTATACCTCCTTTTAAACTTACTGGCCTCTCCTAATGAGTTTTTTCCTTCTCACACAGAAGCCCAATCATCTGTAGCTAGGATCCACATATGAGGGAGAACATGCAGCACTTGGCTTTCTGGGCCTGGGTTACCTCACTAGGTATAATCATTTCCAGATCCATCCATTTTCCTACAAATTTCATAACTTCATTTTTCCTTACTGCTGAGTAGAACTCCATTGTATAAATGTGCCATATCTTCATTATCCATTCCTCAGTTGAGGGACATCTTGGCTGGTTCCATTTCCCAGCTTTTGTGAATTGAGCAGCAATAAACATGGTTGAGCACGTACTTCTAAGGAAATGAGATGAGTCCTTAGGATACATGCCTAGGAGTGCTATAGCTGGGTCATATGGTAGATCAATCTTTAGCTGTTTTAGGAACCTCCACACTGATTTCCACAATGGCTGGACCAGATTGCATTCACACCAACAGTGTAGAAGGGTTCCTCTTTTTCCACATCCCTGCCAACATTTGTGGTCATTTGTTTTCATGATGGTGGCCAATCTGATAGGAGTGAGATGGAATATCAACGTAGTTTTAATCTGCATTTCCCTGATGACTAGGAATGTAGAACATTTTTTTAGATGCTTATACGCCATTCGTATTTCTTCTTTTGAGAACTCTCTACTTAGTTCCATAGCCCATTTTTAATTGGCTTGTTTGATTTCTTATTATTTAATTTTTTGAGTTCTTTGTATATCCTAGATATTAATCCTCTATCAGATGTATAGCTGGCAAAGAGTTTTTTCCATTCTGTAGGTTGCCTCTTTGCTTTTTTCACTGTGTCCTTTGCGGTGCAAAATCTTTGTAATTTCATTAGGTCCCAGTGGTTAATCTGTGGTTTTATTGCCTGAGCAATTGGGGTTGTATTCAGAAAGTCTTTGCCAAGACCAATATGTTGAAGGGTTTCCCCTACTTTTTCCTCTAGCTGTTTCAGAGTTTCAGGTCTGATGTTAAGGTCTTTAATTCATTTGGACTTAATTTTTGTGCATGGAGAGAGAGAAGAATCGATTTTCATCTTTCTATAGATACATATCCAGTTTTCCCAGCACCATTTGCTGAAGAGGCTGTCTTTTCTCCAATGAGTATTTTTGGCATTTTTATCAAATATCAGGTGGCTATAGCTACCTGGTCTTGCATCTGGGTCCTCTATTCTGTTCCATTGATCTACATGTCTGCTTTTGTGCCAGTTCCATGCTGTTTTTGTTACTATGGCTCTGTAGTATAGCTTAAAATCAGGTATAGTGATACCACCAGCCTCATTTTGTTGCTCAGTATTATTTTAGATATCCGAGGTTTTTTGTGATTTCAAATGAATTTTTGGATTGTTTTTTCTATTTCCTTGAAGAATGCTGTTGGAATTTTAATGGGGATTGCATTAAATGTGTAGATTGCTTTTGGTAAGATTGCCATTTTCACAATATTGATTCTTCCTGACTTTTAAATTTTTAAAAAAATATTTTATTTTTCTTTATTTATTTGATAGAGAGAAATAGGTAGGTAGGTAGAGAGAGAGAATGGGCGTGCCAGGGCCTCTAGTCACTGCAAATGAACTCCAGATGCATGCAACCCCTTGTGCATCTGGCTTACATGGGTCCTGGGGAATGGAACCTGGAACCTTTGGCTTTGCAGGCAAGTACCTTAACCACTAAGCCATCTCTCCAGCCCTGACTTTGAAATTTTAAACATCAGTAAAATGGGCGTGGTGCTTCATTTGCATCTATCAGCTTGTTTCATGGCAACCTTCCCAAGAACTTCTGTTATTATGGGAAACATGGTTGACATGCCAAAGACAGAGGACAGGGCCATCCTTAGTTTCCTGGAAGGCCAAGCTCTTGTATCTAATTTCTGCCCTTCCTTCCTTTTAAAATTTTCTTTTAGGATAATCAGCGTTCTATTCTTAGCTTCTTCTATACCCGTCAATCAACCCTCAACTATACAAGACTTGAAGAGCCAAGATTTTTAAATGCTCAAAAAACCTGAGTTATAGGTGGCTTGGAACGTGTGTGTGTGTGTATGTATTAATGCCAGTGTTATCTACTAGGTGAACTTGTTTAAAGCCTCAAATTTCTAATGTACATATTATAAAATATATAATATACAGAAGAACTAAATCCTGCCAGGCTTGGTGACAATAAAACTTTTTTTGTTTTTTCTGAGGTAGGGTCTCACTCTAGCCCGGGCTGACCTGGAATTCACTATGTAGTCTCAGGGTGGCCTCGAACTCATGGCGATTTTCCTACATCTGCCTCCCAAATGCTGGGATTAAAGGCATACACCACCAATAAACCTTTGATCTAAGCACTCAGGAGGCAGAGGTAGGAGGATCGCTGTGAGTTTGAGGCCAGCCTGAGACTACATAGTGAATTTCAGGTCAACCTGGACCACAGCAAGACCCTACCTCAAAAAGCAAAATACAAGCCAGGCGTGGTGGCGCATGCCTTTAATCCCAGCATTTGGAAGGCAGAGGTAGGAAAATCACCATGAGTTCAAGGCCACCCTGAGACTAGATAGTTAATTCCAGGTCAGCCTGAGCTAGAGTGAGACTCTGCCTCAGAAACCCCCCCCACCAATATATAAATAAACAAAACACAAAAACAAAACAAAACAAAAATCCTTCTCTAGTAATCAATGTGCGCAGCACATTGTGTACTCCCCAGCATGTCAGCAGAGTAATAAATAGTGACCTTCACAGTTTCTGAAACTTTACCATAAGCAGTGCAAGCAACATTAGTGGGCTTCACTACAGACCTCGGAGCAGTGAATACCGCTCAACACTCCCTTTACATCTAGTGATTTGGATCTTTTCTGCCTCCCACGGCAATTGTCCTAAGCCTGTCTAGTCTCAAAATTTCCAAGTACAGGAAGTTTGCATTCACCACTGCAAAAAACAGGTGTAGGAGCCTACATCTCAGCTTTCATCAATAGCAAAATGTCTCTTCATCGTCCCCTGCTGACTCACAAACAGGCCTGTTCTCCTGGAAGGGGGACCTCTCTTATGTTGGATCTCCTGTTTCTTCAAGCTTCTGGTTTTTTTTTTTTTTTCCTTCTTTTATTTATATTTATTTGGTTTTTCAAGGTAGCGTCTTGCTCTAGCTTAGGCTGACCTAGAATTCACTATGTAGTCTCAGATGGCTTTGAATTCACAGCAATCCTTCGACCTCTGCCTCCTCAGTGCTGGGATAAAGATGTGCACCACCATGCCCAGCCTGTTTTCTCTTGTTCTACCCTCTCATTTTTGTGAACACCTCCTGTTGTGGTTTTCTAAGAAAGTGTACATCAGGGATGGAGAGATGGCTCAGCCATTAAGGCACTTGCCTGCACAACGTAATGACCCAAATTTGTTTCCCCAGCACCCACATAAAGCTAGATGCACAAAGTGGTGCACCCATTTGGAGTTCGTTTGCAGTGGCTGGCATGTCTATTCTGTATCCTTCTAGATATCTTTCTTTCTCTGCTTGCAAATAAATTATATATATATATATATATATATATATATATATATATATATATATATATTTCTTTTAAGTATAGGCTTGGCATAGTGGTGCTCGCCTTTAATCCCAGCACTTAGGAGACAGAGATAGAAGGATGTTCATGAGTTCAAGGCCACCATGAAACTACATAATGAATTCCAGGTCAGCCTTAGATAGAGTGAGACCCTACCTCAAAAAAACAAAACAAAACAAAAATTAAAAAAAGAAAGTGTAGGGCTGGAGAGATGGTTTAGTGGTTAAGGCACATGCCTACGAAGCTTAAGAACCCAGGTTTGATTCTCCAGGTCCCACATAAGCCAGATGCCTATGGTGGCACATGTTTGTTTGCAGTGGCTGGAGGCCCTGGCACACCATTCTCTCTCTCTCTCTATCTCCTTTTCCCTCTCTCTATCACTAATAAATAAAAATAAATCTTAAAAAAAAAAGAAAGTGGCTGGGCATGGTGGTGCACACCTTTAATCCCAGCACTCAGGAGGCAGAAGTAGGAGGGTCGTCATGAGTTCAAGGCCAGACTACATAGTGAATTCCAGGTCAGCCTGAGCTAGAGTGAGACCCTACCTCAGAAAACCAAAAGAAAGTGTACTTCAGAGGCACCCTTTGTTGTTGCTCCTGTGCAAACCTGAAAGGGATATAATCTGTTCTCCAGCTTCATAGTCTGGCTGGCGAATGCAATCTTGGGACAATGTTTTTCTATTTTTTCAAATTTATTTAAGGGAGAGAGAGAATGGGCACACAAGGGTCTCTTGTCACTGCAAACAAACTCCAGATTTGTATACCACTTTGTGCATCTGGCTTTACTAGGGAGTTGAACCCAGGGTGGGCATGCTTTGCAAGCAAGATCCTTTAACCACTGGGCAATCTCCCCAACCTGGGAAAAAACATATTTTCAAGCAGAATTTAGAAGGCATTGTTTCATTGTGCATATACTTTCTGATATTGCAATTGGGCATAAAATGTATGTTTTCGTTTTTTTGAGGTAGGGTCTCACTGTAGCCCAGGCTGACCTGGAATTCACTATGGAGTCTCAGGGTGGCCTTGAACTCACAGCAATCCTCCTACCTCTGCTTCCCATGTGCTGGGATTAAAGGCGTGCGCCACCACGCCCGGCAAAATGTATGGTTTTGTCTTTGGAAGTTTGTAGGGCCTTTCTTAGAAATTATGTGATAATGTATCTTCGTACAGTACTTGCTCAAACATTGTACTAAGACAAGCCTCTTTAACCTAAAGGCTCAAGTTCTTTTATTCCAATAAATGTTCCTGTATTCTTTGATTCTCTAAATTCTCATTGTAGAACCCCTATTGTACCGTGGTGTGTGTGTGTGTGTGTTGGCACATGTGTGTTCATGTGCATGTGGAGGTCGGAGATTGATGTATTTCTTCCTCAATTGCACTCTTGAGGCGCCCTCCCAATGAACCTAGAGCTCACTGACTCCTACCTCTGCTTCCCATGTGCTGGGATTAAAGGCGTGCACCACCACGCTTGGCTGAAAGCAGTTCTCTTTGCCATCTCCAAGCCCAATGTCTATTATTTACGTGTTGGACTTCCTTGATTAATCTAATTGTCTACTGTTTATTAAATTGTTGCTGTTTTTTTTGTTGTTGTTTCATGAGAAATTTTCTCAATATTTTTGTTCTTGTTTTATAAGTTTTAAAATTTCAACTATTATATTTTTATTTTCCAGATGCTGTCTTCTTTTTGCTCCTTCTTTCTATAGTGTTTTGGGTCTTTTACTTATCTTCTCTATACTCCTAGCTTCATCAACAGTCCTTCTCCTGTCTCAATGGCCACTCTGCTTGTTTGTTTGTTTTTCGAGGTAGGGTCTCACTCTAGCTCAGGCTGACTTGGAATTCACTATGGAGTCTCAGGGTGGCCTTGAACTCATGGTGATCCTCCTACCTCTGCCTCCCAAGTGCTGGGATTAAAGGTGTGCGCCACCACGCCCGGCTCTGTGACCACTCTTTTGTTAAGAGTCTTTCATACTACCTCTTTTTCTGCATATCTTTTTTGCATGTATATATGTATGGCATGTGTGCATGCATGTTCATATGTGTTTGGGTGCACATGTGTGTGTGTATGAAGAGATCAACATTGGATGTCACTTTCTATGGCCACCATGCCCAGCTCCTTGTGATTATTATTTTTTTTTAGCTTGCTTGCTTTTTTAAAAAATTTTTATTAACATTTTCCGTGATTATAAAATATATCCCATGTTAATTCCCTCCCTCCCCACCCCCACACTTTCCCATTTGAAATTCCATTCTCCATCATATTACCTCCCCATTACAATCATTGTAATTACATATATACAATATCAACCTATTAAGTATCCTCCTCCCTTCCTTTCTCTTCCCTTTATGTCTCCTTTTTAACTTACTGGCCTCTGCTACTAAGTATTTTCATTCTCACTCAGAAGCCCACTCATCTGTAGCTAGGATCCACATATGAGAGAGAACATGTGGCGCTTGGCTTTCTGGGCCTGGGTTACCTCACTTAGTATAATCCTTTCCAGGTCCATCCACTTTCTATCGCCACCACGCCCAGCTCCTTGTGATTATTTTTTTAAGAATTTTTTTAATAAATAAGCTACTATTTTTAAGTACTTTCTTTTCTTTTATTTTTTTGTTCATCATTTATTTACTTATTTGAAAGTGACAAAGAGAGAGAAAGAGGGAGAGAATGGGTGCGCCAGGGCCTCCAGCAACTGCAAACTAACTCCAGACACGTTTGCCCCCTTGTGCATCTGGCTAACGTGGGTCCTGGGGAATGGAACCTGGGTCCTTTGGCTTTGCAGGCAAACGCCTTAACTGCTAAGCCATCCCTCCAGCCCCAAGATTATTATTTTCTATTTTAACCAAATGTTCTCAATCTTCCTCAAAGGCACATTCTTCATAGTCACTTGCACAGGTATAAGTTCATAATTTGAAAATCTAGTACCCTTTTTAAATCACTTGCTGGCCCAAGAAGCCATGTGAGTTTCCTTAGAATATAGGACACATGTCCTTGTTTGGGAAGACAAAAATAAAAGAAAAAAGGACAAAGGGAGACCTATTTAGAATGTGTCCGATGTAGCCAACCCTCTGATAAATTTTTCCAGAAATATTAAGTGGTTTGAAAGTAAGGGGAAGACAGACACCCCCGAGCCTTTACTGGAGCCCTGCTGCTGAGGGCGTTGGGGGGCTGAATAAAGAATGCTCATGTGAATGCTTAGGCACTATGGGCGGGCGTTTTGTTTACTTCAGTTTTGATTCCATTTTTTTTCTTTCCAAACGAAGCCCTAATGCCAAATCTTACTTTTTTTTTTTTTTCCTTTTTCCTGTTGAACTGATGCTATGTTAAGATAGAAGCACAAACATCTCCTAAGTGTTTCAAATCCATCCAATTGTTTGAGGAGGCATACGTGCTGGGCCATTGAAACCAAAACATGAGAGCTAAGAATTTTGATGAAGATAATAATTGCTTACAGACCAGCCTGTTTTAACTTGCTGAACAAAGAGCCCAATCTTATTCCATGCTTTCATCACGGGCTTTTCTCTGCATGCTTGCTGCTCTAATGAGCACTTTTAAAGGGAAGCTTCTCTATAGGTTAAGCAATAGGGAAGTTATCAATTAGAGTCTCTCATCTTCAAAATTGTACTTACTCAAAATGTATATTAATAGAAATGCTTCTTGGCTGACTAAAGCACGATTTTTTTATAAGCCATCCGCCAGTGTGCACAGCATAAATCCAGGAATGAAGATGCCAAGTCCACTTCTAATGTTGCTGTAAATGGTGGGATGGGTCAATAGTTTCCTTGCACCTTGGTTTACTATTAGGGTACTCCTCTACCTCTGTAGAGCTCAGGAGTGTCTCCCCTCACTTCTTCCTTCTCCTATCCAGTTTGCTTCAGTTTTATTTATTTATTTGAGACAGAGAGAAAGAAGCAGACAGAGACAGGGAGTTTGGGCATGCCAGGGCCTCTTGCCACTGCAAATGAACCCCAACCACAAGTGCCACTTTGTGGTGTCTGCCTTTATGTGACCGCTGGAGAATCAAACCCAGGCTGTCCGGCTTTGCAAACAAGTGCCTTTAGCCACTGAGGCATCTCTCCAATCCCCATCCAGTTACTTTTATCATGGTAATAGACCCTCAGGTACAATAGTCAATCTTTTCATGTATTTTATTAAGTAGAAACTTTGTATGAACACATCAAATGTTGGTACCATCATTTCCCACCTCCCTGCCCCCACTCCACTGAGAGTCTTTCTTAGTGGGATTCCGGGCATTCACCATGGAGTTGCGGGCTTTGAGCTGTGAGAGCAACAGCCAGTCACTGTCCAGGGGGTGGTGAGCGATGTCTCTGGATATTCCCTCCCACTCTGTGGCTCTGACATTCTTTCTGCCCTCTCTTCCCCCCAAATTCCCCGAGCCTTAGTGGGTGTGTTTTAAATCTACTTTTGTTTTTGGTTTTTTCTTTTTTTGTTTATTTTATCTTATTTTATTTGTTTAATTTATTTGAGAGCAACAGAGAGAGAGAGAGAATGGGCATGCCAGGGCCTCCAGCCACTGCAAACGAACTCCAGATGCGTGCGCCCCCTTGTGCATCAGGCTAATGTGGGTCCTGGGGAATCGAACCTCGAACCGGGGTCCTTAGGCTTCACAGGCGAGCGCTTAACTGCTAAGCCATCTCTCCAGTCCTTTTTCTTTTTTTAATTTAATTAATTTATTTATTTTAGAGAGAGGCATAGAGAGAGAATGGGCACACCAAGGTCTCCAGCCACTGCAAATGGACTCCAGACACTTGCACCACCTTGTGCATCTGGCTTATGTGGATACTGGGGTATTGAACCGAGGTCCTTTGGCTTAGCAGGCAAATGCCCTAACCGCTAAGCCACCTCTCGAGCCCTCAATTCTACTTTAGTGTTGAACTCTTGGCAGCTTCAAGATTTCTGCTTTGGTGTGTTTTGAGTGTCCTCAGCATCTACGTCCATCTGTACCTGCTCTGTGACAGGCGTTGCTGGCAGGGTCGGGATGAGCTTAGGCCCCGAGAGGGTCCTCAGATTGGGTTAGTCGCTAACAGAAGGATTCGCTCACATATCCTGCTGGTGGCGTCCTGATTCTTTGGATTTCCTATTCTTATGTCCTCTTCAATGTACAGCTAGATGTCCTACAAATTAAGGAACATTCCAGTTGCAGTGTTGGGTTAAGGCAGTCACTTAGGAACAGATGGTTCCAGGACCAGACAATCCAGGAATCAACAGGATTCCAAGACAGTGGTAGTAATAATTAACAATACTAAATGAACAGACCAAAGCCACCCATTCACAAGATATGATAACTGTGCGTGAGACAAGTGACGTCCGGGGATCTGCTACAACCTCCAGATGCATGTGTCATCATGTGCACCTGGCTTATGTGGGACCTGGCAAATCAAACCTGGGTCCTTAGGCTTCGCAGGCATGAGCCTTAACCACTAAGCTATCTCTCCAGCCTGGCTTGTGGCTTCTAACTAAGCCTGAATAGGGCTGGGAAGATGGCTCAGCAGTTAAAGGCACTTGCTTCCAACTAAGCCTGAAACATCCTAAAAAGAGGAAGGGAGGGTGAGAATGAGAGAGACCTCTGCTGTTCAGAGGTTCCAAGAGGCCAGAATCTAATGGTGGAATTTAAATTTGGGACTAAATGGTGGTCATTTCCTCATTCCTCTCCAACTGTCTCCCATTAGTATCCTGTGGTAGTATCCTACGTTATCAGTAACCTATGACTAGGTTCTGATCCAGGCCTTTTCTGATCTTGGGCCCCAGACATCTCCCGATCTGAAGCACTTTCCTGATTCCAGGCTCCTGGCCTAGTCCAGATCACAAACTGAACTCACTCTCTTGCCACTAAGCTGTTCCTTTCAGTCTTACTCCTGCATCTGCTCTCGCTTCCCAAGCCACTGACCACTTCAGTTCTAGTTCTGACCAGAACTAGTTTTTTGTATCATTCTGGTAGAAAAAAGTAATTAAATATCAATTGGTCTAACAATACTATGCAGAGAAGATATAAACTTCTTCACAATTAAGCATAGTATCAAGTTATCGCATATTTCTCCAGCTCAAGTTTGCCATCTTGTTCAGTGGAAATTTGAGGCAGGCCTCACTGTAGCCCAGACTGACCTGCAACTCACTCTATAGCCCCAGGCCAGCCTCAAACTCCTGGTGATGCTCTGACCTCAGCCTCCCTAGTGCTGGGATTAAAGGCATGTGCCACTGTGCCCAGCTGTCAGGTTTACCATCCTGACACGGATACATTTGCTACTATAACCTCTCCAAGATATATTTCTACATAACTAAAATATGCATTATGAAGCCAGGTGTGGTGGAGCACGCCTTTAATCCCAGCACTCGGGAGGCAGAGGTAGGAGGATCGCCGTGAGTTCAAGGCCACCCTGAGACTACATAGTGAATTTCAGGTCAGCCTGAGCTAGAGTGAGACCCTACCTTGAAACCCCCCCCCAAAAAAAATGCATTATGAGATTGCAATAAAGGTATAATACATTTCTCCATTCCTAACTATATAATGGTATTAACAATCATCTAGACAGGCTGGAGAGATGACTTAGCAGTTAAGGTGCTTGCCTGTGAAGCCTAAGGACCCAAGTTCAATTCCCCAGTACCCACATAAGCCAGATGCACAAGGTGGCACATGCGTTTGAAGTTCATTTGCAGTGGCTGGAGGCCCTGATGTGTCCATTCTCTCCCTCCCTTCTTCCCTCTCTCTCTCTCTCTCCCTTTCTTTCTCTTTCTCAAATTAATAAATAAAATATTTTTTAAAAATCATCTAGAAACAAGTTGGCTCCATAAGAGGAATGTAAACTTAGAGTAATTCATTTTGTAAATATAGTACTTTGCAAAGTATTTCAGCAATGGGATATAAAAAGAAAAAATATGAACCAGGTGACTTAACCCTTGGGAGGTTGAGGTAGGAGGATCACAGTAAACTTGAGTCCAGCCTGGGCTACAGAATGGGTTCCAGGTCACCCTGGGCTAGAGTGAGACCTTGACAGAACAAAAAGAAAAGTATTGAAAATGAATTAAGTTGCCGGGCGTGGAGGTGCACACCTTTAATCCCAGCACTCAGGAGGCAGAGGTAGGAGGATTGCCATGAGTTCAAGGCCACCCTGAGACAACAGAGTGATTTCCAAGTCTGCCTGAGCTAGAGTGAGACCCTACCTCTAAAAAGCAAAAAAAATAAATGAAATGAAATTAAAGTTAAATTAAAGAATTAAGTAAAGCATACTCTTCTAAAGAAATGATGAATTCTTTTTCACAGTGAAGGTCTGGATATATAAACAATGATTCCATAATTAACAGGTTTTATACATTCAGATATAATTGCATTGAGTTTTCTGAGGAATAGATTTATCTGAACAATCTTATGGGAAAGGAACATTGTTCTGGGTACATTTTATTGTGTTAACTCACTCTAAGGCTCCGACTTTTCTCGAAGCAAATGAACAAAACAGATGCTCTTTCCTTTTCAAGACAAGCATGTTTGCTGCTGTGGTACAAAGAGCAATGCTGTGTGTATGTAAAGCAGGTTTCTAAAGACTGAAGGAGTTAGGCAGAGGTAGGAGGATTGCCATAAGTTCAAGGCCACCCTGAGACTACAGAGTGAATTTTAGGTCAGCCTGGGCTAGAGTGAAACCCTACCTTGAAAAAAAAAAAATTGAAGAAGTTAAAGGGGACCCCACCATCTCAATTCCTAGGAGAGGCTGTGTCTGGAAAGGGTAAACAGAAGCAAACAGATTCCTGAAATTGCGCCAAAGCTACATGTCAATCGCTGGCAGGAAATGCTTTCAGAGGACCTAGATAAACACACTATCATCTTTTTGCGGGGAGGGGCAGGGGAGACATTCTCTTTGGCTTCCTGACTTTTTTTTTTTTTTCTTTTCTGAGGTAGGGTCTCATTCTAGCTCAGGCTGACCTGGAATTCACTATGGAGTCTCAGGTTGGCCTTGAACTCACGGCGATCCTCCTACCTCTGCCTCCCGAGTGCTGGGATTAAAGGCTTGAGCCACCACACCCAGCTCTCTTTGCTTCTTACAAAAGAAATGTTCTGAATTTTCATCAGCACCATAAATATAGTAAGCAGAAAGGGCACTGGAAATGCTCAAATGATGGTGCCTGTAAGGTGGGTGACAACGAGGTGACCTGTCCTCCACTCAGCACACATGAACCTTGCTGTTCAACAAATATACATAGTCCCGTTTTCTGTTGCAATGCTATGGTAAATTATACCTTACCTTTCCATTATGATTTTTTTTTAATTTTTTCTTTATTTATTTGAGAGCGACAGACACAGAGAGAAAGACAGATAGAGGGAGAGAGAGAATGGGCGCGCCAGGGCTTCCAGCCTCTGCAAACGAACTCCAGACACGTGTGCCCCCTTGTGCATCTGGCTAACGTGGGACCTGGGGAACCGAGCCTCGAACCGGGGTCCTTAGGCTTCACAGGCAAGCACTTAACCACTAAGCCATCTCTCCAGCCCTCCATTATGATTTTTTAAAGATATTTTCATTTTGTAAACAGCAGCTCTTAGAATTAAGATATAAACTTTGGATTTCTTTGTGAGATAGTGTCTTGCTCTGTAACTCAGGCTGGCCTGAAATTCACTATATAGAGAACAGGCTGGGTTGGAATTTGCAGTTATTCTCCTGCCTCACCCTCCTAAATGTTGAGATTATTAGTATAAACCATCACACACCTACTGTTTTTTTTTAATTTTTTTGTTATTTTTATTTATTTATTTGAGAGTGACAGAGAGAGAGAGAATGGGTGTACCAGGGCCCCCTTGTGCATCTGGCTAACATAGGTCCTGGGGAGTTGAGTCTCAAACCAGGGTCCTTGGGCTTCACAGGCAAGCGCTTAACCACTAAGCCATCTCTCCAGCCCAAGTGTTTTTGTTTTTGAAACAGGGTCTCATTAAGCAGCCTGGGGTTAAAGGGAACTCATGACCCTCCTGCTTCAGCCTCTCCAGTGCTGGGGTTACAGTCATGCGCCACACGCCTAGCTTCAGCTCTTGACACTTTAGCTCTTACAGAATGGTAATTATTTCTTGCATTCACATAAAATTTTCAAAATAGGTTTGATCTATTATCTTACTTTTTCCTATCACCTCACTTTATAAAGGCTAGGATTGACACTTAGGCAAGTTCAGTAACTTGGTTGTAGCCTTAGATTAAGTTAGTCCGCGAATCAGATCTAGAACAAATTACTCCAAAATATTTTCCAGTATATTTCCCCACTACGTGTCAGAAAATAGATCTGAAGAATCACATCTATACTGAAGTTACCCTCATGGAACCTTTCTTTAACTGCAAAAGGATAATGATAATCCAGGAGTTCACAGAGACAGGCTGTTACCAACCAAAGACGTCTACTGTCCTACGTAGTCTACTGGGCCTTTTTCATATCTCCTTTTCTCTCTGTCTCACTAGCCACCTGTTCTATTCAGCTCCAAACCCAACAACCCCTGGTCTCTTCCTCTTTACTCACATGGGGAATCGCCCAGCCCATGTCCTTCTGCAACCAGCTCATGTCCAATCTTGCCCAGTTGCAATGAGGAACAAACCTTTCAGAGCCCAAGAAATAAATTAACATGAAAGGGGACAGCCAGGTGTGGTGGCGCACACCTTTAATCCCAGCACTCAAGAGGCTGACGGTAGGAGGATCGCTATAAATTGAAAGTCAGCCTGAGACTAATTCCAGGTCCGCCTGGGCTAAAGCAAGACCCTATCTCAAAAAAGGAGGGGGGGGCTGGAGAGATGGCTTAGCGGTTAAGCGCTTGCCTGTGAAGCCTAAGGACCCGGGTTCAAGGCTCGATTCCCCAGGATCCACGTTAGCCAGATGCACAAGGGGGCGCACGCGTCTGGAGTTCATTTGTAGTGGCTGGAGGCCCTGGTGCACCCATTCTCTCTCTCTCTCTCTCTCTCTCTCTCTCTCTATCTGCCTCTTTCTCTCTCTGTCACTCTTAAGGGGCTGGAGAGATGGCTTAGCGGTTAAGCGCTTGCCTGTGAAGCCTAAGGACCCGGTTCGAGGCTCGATTCCCCAGGACCCACGTTAGCCAGATGCACAAGGGGGTGCACGCGTCTGGAGTTCGTTTGTAGTGGCTGGAGGCCCTGGCGCACCCATTCTCTCTCTCTCTCTCTCTCTCTCTCTCTCTCTCTCTCTCTCTCTCTGCCTCTTTCTCTCTCTGTCACTCTTAAATAAAAACAAACAAAAAAAGTTAAAAAAAAAAAAGAAAGTGGGGAGTACATATGTCTGCACCTCAGCATATCCAATTACCTCAGGTAACAATTTGAGCCTACTTCCTCTTTAGGGTCATATGCTGCGTTCTACAAGTACCAGCCATTACTTCAAATATACACTCAATGTGCAACTCTCTCCCAAATAGGACATCTTTGTCTTAGTTACTATAGGAACTCAGGAGGAAGAGTAAAGGAACTTTCTGTAGAAGTTTTTATGTTCTCCCCACAAAATGTGGAAGAAGAGAGAGGATCCTGGGCAGATGGCAGAGCAGGAAGAAGCCAGGATCTCTGTCCTACTTAGCCAACAGTTGCGTAAGTGAATCTGTCTGATGTAACTATATTGGAACTCCGAGGTTTACTGAAGGACTGGAACTCCCAGGGTAAGCCTTAGACAGAAAATTCCAGCTAACTTCAGCTGGTCTTAACTCAGCACAGCAAAGGCTTCCATCAGCCCACGACCCCCAGGCAGCTGTGCCAGGCTTCTTGGAGCAGCTTACATGTGGCTTAGGGAACCAGTTTGGACAAAAAGGACCTTCCTTACAAAATGCTAGGTAGGGTCTGTGCGCTGACTGCTGATCACACTTTCTTACAAAGAGGGACTTGAAGGGAGCAAACACTTCCATGAGCTAGTTTGGATCGGGACGATCCCCCAAAGGCTCAGTAGTACTTGGAAGAGGTGGTACAGAGCCTAGTGGTAAGTCTTTTGATCATGGTGTTGGGTTGTGTCCTCACAGGTGATTGTGGGTCACAGCGGGTGTGTACTTAAAGGGTATTATGGGACCACGGCTTCTTTCTCTTTTGCGTTCTGATTTTTTGTTGTTGTTGTTGTTTGTTTGTTTGTTTTTCCAGGTAGGGTCTAGGCTAACCTAGAATTCATTATGTGATGGCCTCGAACTCACAGCAATCCTCCTACCTCTGCCTCCTGCGTGCTGGGATTAAAGGTCTGCGCCACCACGTCCTGCTCTTTCTCTTTTGCAACATAAGGTCTCACAAGCCCTTGTAAGAATGAGGAGGAGGAGGAAGAGGAAGGGAAAGTGGAGGAGGAGAGGTAACAAATCAATAACTCATGTGGGCTAGGATGAAGCACGTTTGGTAGAATGTTTGCCCAGTGTGCGCAAAGCGCTGGGTCTGATCCCCAGCACCACATAAACCAGGCAATCCCTGTGGACCCGACACTTAAGGTGGCGGCAGGATGATCACAAGTTCAAGGTGATTCCTGAGTTACATACATGACAAAAATAAAAAACCTGCATGGTGTGGTGGTGCTTGCCTTTAATCCCAGAACTCTGGAGGCCTGGGTAGGAGGATCACTGTGAGTTCCAGGCCACCAAGAGACTATAAAGTGAATTCCAGGTCAGCCTGGGCCAGAGTGAGACCCTACTTCCCTCCCTCCCTCCCTCCCTCCCTCCCTCCCTCCCTCCCTCCCTCTCTCTCTCTCTCTCTCTCACACACACACACACACACCTTAAGTTCATACTTTAAGAAACAAACAAAAAAAATGGCTGGAGACATGGTTTATGATTAAAGCACTTGCCTGAAAAGCCAAAAGACCCAGGTTTGATTCCTCAGGACCCACATAAACCAGATGCACAAGGAGGCACATGTATCTGGAGTTCATTTACAGTAGCTAGAGGCCTTGGTGTGCCCATTCTCTCTCTGTGCCTCTATCTCTCTCAAATAAATAAATAAAAAGATATTTAAAAAATTCTTCTTATTATTTATTTATTGGAAGAGAGAAAGAGGCAGAGAGAGAGAGAGAGAGAGAGAAGAGAGAATGTACCAGGGAGAATGTACCAGGGCCTCCAGCCACTGCAAATGAACTCCAGATGTAAGCTCCCCCTTGTGCAGCTGGCTTATGTGGGTCCTGGAGAATTGAACCAGGATCCTTTCATTTTGGAGGCAAATAACCACTAAACCATCTCTTTAGCCCAAGTAAAAAATATATTTTTTAATTAAGGGGGTTGGAGAAATGTCTTAGTGGCTAAGGCGTTTGCTTGCAAAGCCAAAGGACTCAAGTTCAATTCCCCAGTACCCACGTAAGCCAGATGCACATGGTGGTACATGTGTCCAGAGTTGATTTGCAGTAGCTAGAGGCCCTGGTACACTCATTTGCTCGCCTCCTCTCTCTCCCTCCCACCTTCTCTCTAAAAAAAAAGTAAATTTAAAAAAAAAGAAAGAAAGAAAACTAAGTCCAATGCAGGCAGGAAGAAAAGAATAATGATTAAATGAAAGTCAATGAAATGAAAACTAGAAAGATAAAGACAAACTCATGAAACAAAAATTTAGTTGTTTAGAAAGAATTTAAAAATTAACAAAACTTGGGGCGTGAGAAGGAAAATACTTAGTAGCAGAGGCCGATAAGTTAAAAAGGAGATATAAAGGGAAGAGAAAGGAAGGGAGGAGGGCACTTAATAGGTTGGTATTGTATACATGTAACTACAATGATTGAGATGGGGAGGTAATATGATGGAGAATGGAATTTCAAAGGGGAAAGTGGGGGGGGGAGGGAATTACCATGGGATTTTTTTTATAATCATGGAAAATGCTAATAAAAATTTTTAAAAAATAAAATAAAAAAAGAGGGCTGGAGAGATGCCTTAGTTGTTAATAGAAGCCTAAGGACCCAGGTTTGATTCCCAGTGCCCGTGTAAGCCAGATGCACAAGTGATGCACGCATCTGGGGTTAGTTTGCAGTAGCTAAGGCCCTGGTGCACCCATTCCCTATCTGTCTTGTTCTCTCTCTCTCAAATAAATAAATTAAATTAAAACGTTTTTAAATTAAAAAATGAAATTAAATGGATTGTGGCAGAATACTAAGTTAAGTTTTTGTTAACAACTTAAATGAACAAACTCTTAGGCAGAAAGTATTAAAGCTAATCCAAAAAGGAACAAAAAATATGAGTAGACTTAAAACAAGTGAAGAAATTGAATTAATTAAAAATTCTTCTACAAAGAAAAGCCCAGGCACAGATGGTTTTGATCAAGTAAGTTACAATAATACATTTCTATAGAAACTCTTCCAGAAAATAGAACATTTCCTAAATCATTCTATGAGGCCAAAATAATCTTATACCAAAATATAGACAAAGACTTGAAGAAAATGAGAGATCACAATCCCTTGAATTACACACAAAAATTCCCAATGAAACATTGGCAAACCAAATCCAGAAACATAGAAAAAGGATTATTTACCATGTTGTGGGATTTATCCCAGGAAAGAAAACTTGACTTAACATACAAACATCAACTAATGTAATATACCACATTAGTAAAGTAAGAATAAAAACCACATAACTACATCAAAATATACACAAAAAACATTGGACCAAAAATATCCGATTGTTATTCATGATTTTCAAAAATGTTTTCTATTTATTTGCAAGCAGAGGGAGGGGAGATGGAAAGAGAGAATGGGCATGCTAGGGTCTCCTCCACTGTAAATGAACTCCAGACACATGCACAATTTTGTGTATCTGGTTTTACGTGAGTACTGGGGAATTGAACCCTGGCAAGCAGGCTTTGTAAGTAAGTGCTTTTAACTACTGAACCATCTCCCCAGCCTTCATTCATGATTTTTTTAAAAAATCAACAAAATAGGAACAGAAGGGAACTTTTTCAACCGAACAAAGAGCATCTAAGCCCCTCAGCAATCTGTACAGCCATCCCAATGCTGGATTACGGGCGTGTACCACCAAACTCAGCATTTTGACATGGATTCTGGAGGTAGAGCTCAAGGACTTTACTAACTGACCAGTCCCGGCTTTTCTTCATTTGAGATGATTTGGTCCTGTAGGTAAAAAAAATAATAATAATAATAATAATCCTGGGGCTGGAGAGATGGCTTAACGGTTAAGTGCTTGCCTGTGAAGCGAAAGGACCCTGGTTCAAGGCTCGATTCCCCAGGTCCCATGTAAGCCAGATGCATAAGGGGGCACACACATCTGGAGTTCGTTTGCAGTGGCTGGAGGCCCTGGCGTGCCCATTCTCTCCCTCCCTCTCTCTCTGTCTCTCTCTATATGTCTCCCTCTTTCTCTCTCTCTCTCTGTCTCTCTCAAATAAGTAAATAAAAATGAAACAAAAAAATAAAAAAATAAATCCTAAAGAGGGCTGGAGAGATGGCTTAGTGGTGAAAGCACTTGACTGCAAAGCCTAAGGACCCATGTTCGACTCCCCAGATCCCAGCAGATGCTCAAAGTGAGGCAAATGCCAGGTTGCACGTGTCCAATAGGTGGCAAAAGCATCTGCAGTTCAATTACAGTTGCTGAGGCCCTGCTGCACCAATTCTTTCTATCTCTCTCTCTCTCTGTCTCACTCGAAAAAATAAAATAAAAAGAAAAAAAGGGAACAGAAAATTCTAAAGAATCCATAAAAACATAGTCAGATTTGTTAATGAGTTCATCAAGGCATAGAATATAATATCAATATGCAAGCAGCAATTGCATTTCCTATATGCTAGCAATAAGTAATACAGAAATGAAACTGAGAAGACAGTTCCACTCATAACAGCATTAAATCCATAAAAGAATACAAAGCTGAACTGGGCAGGGTGGGGTGGCTACACGTGAAGTCCCAGCACTTGGGAGGTGAAGGCAGAAGAGTCAGGAGCTCATAGTCACCCTCAACTACTTGTGAATTTGAGACTAGCCTGGGTTACATGAGACCCTGGTCAGAGAAGCTTCTTTTGTAGATGGTAATGGCTACTACTACTGGTGATGCCACCAAATGCGACATCTGCATCATCTCCTCCAGGGCTCAGGGAACCCCGAGGAAGAGAAGGCTGGAAGGATGTAAGAGCCCCAGGACGGGGCGGAGTGCTTTGGAATGCTGTCCTCCATTCATGACCTCACAGCACCCGTCATTAACTCCATAATATTGGGTCCAGGAACATTCTACCATGTATGACAGAAGGCAAAAAAAAAAAAAAAAAAAGACATGAAAATAGAAGAAAATAGAAAATAGTTGGAGTTTGTTGGAAGGGAGATGGGGAGAGGGCAAAAGAAGGTTATGGGAAGGTTTTATGATCAAAATACAGTATGTACATGTATGAAAACCATCAATAAAATAGTTTTAAGGGCTGGAGAGATAGCTTAGCGGTTAAGCGCTTGCCTGTGAAGCCTAAGGACCCTGGTTTGAGGCTCGGTTCCCCAGGTCCCACGTTAGCCAGATGCACAAGGGGGCGCACGTGTCTGGAGTTCGTTTGCAGAGGCTGGAAGCCCTGGCGCGCCCATTCTCTCTCTCTCCCTCTATCTGTCTTTCTCTCTGTGTCTGTCGCTCTCAAATAAATAAATAAATTTTAAAAAATTTAAAAAAAAATAGTTTTAAAAGGAAAAAAATGGGCAGAGAATCTGAATAGATATTTTGCCAAAGAAGAATTAAGATTAGCTAGTAAGAACAAAAAAGTATACACTAACCTCAGTCACTACAGAAATACAAATGAAAATCACAAATGAGGGCTGGAGAGATGGCTTAATGGTTAAGGCCCTAGTGAACCTATGTTCTCTCTCTCTCTCTCTCTGTCTCTTTCTATCTCTCTCTCAAATAAATTAATAAAATATTTTAAAAGAAAAATAGTTTGGCAATTTCTCAAATGTTAAACTTGAATTTATTATATCCCCAGTAATTTTACTCACTCCAAAGTATGTGTTCAATAAAAATGAAAATATGTCTCTTTTCCAAAGTCTTAAATGGTTCCAAAACAGGATTGCAATGATATTGGCACAACTCTGCAAATTTGCTAAAATTTACTGAATGTATTCTTTTGCTTTTTTTTTTTTTAATGGGTACAACAGGACTTTCAGCCATTGCAAATGAACTCCATATGCATGCACCATCTTGTACATCTGGCTACATGGGTCCTGGGGAATGGCACTAGAGTCCATGGCTTTGAAGGCGAGCACCTTAACCATTAAGCCATCCCTCCAGCCTTGAAATATATTCTTACACAGGTGAATTTTATAAGGTACATTAGACATCATAGTTTTTGTTTGTTTGTTTGTTTTTGAGGTAGGGTTTCACTCGCTAGCCCAGGCTGACCTGGCATTCACTGTAGTTTCCAGGTTCATTGAACTCACAATGAACCACCTACCTCTGCCTCCCAAGTGCTGGGATTAAAGGCGTACACCACCACACCCAGCTTAGTTACCACAGTTTAAAACCCTATGTGGATTCCAACTGTTTGTTTGCTTGTTTATTTATTTATTTAGGTTGAGACAGGATCTTGCTCTATAGTCTGGGCTTGCCTGGAACTTTGTAGCTCAGGCTGACCTCAAACTTGTGGCAATTCTCCTGTGTCAGCCTTCAAAGTGCTGGGATTATAGTATGAGCCCTCATAGTCAGATTTATATCTTCTCTTTTGATCTCAGAGAATTTAAAAACGATGAAACCTGGGCTGGAGAGATGGCTTAGTGGTGAAGGTGCTTACCTGTGAAGCCTAAGGACCCATGTTTGACGCTTCAGATCCCACATTAGCCAGCCGCACAAAGGCAAGGCAAGTGCAAGGTCGCACATGCCCACTAGGCGGCGCAAGTGTCTGGAATTTGATTGCACTGGCTGAGACTGTGGTGTGCCAATTCTCTCTCTCTCCCTCTCTCTAAAATAAAAAATAATAATAAAAATGACAAAACCTGCCAAGCATGGCTGTTCATACCTGTAATCCTAGAATCTGAGAGGTAGAAGCAGGAGAATAAGCAGTTCTAGGCCAGCCTGGGCTACAAAGTGAATTCTAGGCCAAAAAAAAAAAGAAAATTAAAAGGAAGAAAAGGCGAGGGCTGAGGAAATGGCTCAGTGTATAAAGCCCAAGCATGAGACCCTGAGTTTAGATCCCCAGACCCTACATAAAGCCAGGCACTGTGGTACCAGCACCTTTAATCCCAGTGTACCTAGGGCAAGAAGGAAAGCCAAGACAGGAGAGTTCCCAGAAGCTCTCTGGCCAGCCAGCCTGGCAAACACAGTGAGCAATATGAACAAGAGACCGTGCCTCAAAAACACAGTGAGGGGCAAGGTCTGACCCCCAAGGTTGTCCTCTGACCTCCACAAGCATACCTGGCATGGGTGCACTTGTACTTACACACCAGACCACACGTGCAGACACACACACCGTGCACGAGAGAGAGTAAACTTCTTTCAAATCATTCCTGCACTGAAAGTGATGTTTTTAACTTACAGTTTTATCAGGTTATGAAAGTTAATCCTCAGGTTTGCTTTTCTTTAATCTACATAAGCAGGATGACGTTTCTGATAGTGAGTTTCTTTCATTCCTCAGTAACCCAGTGAGTTGATGTAACCAGGGAACATGAATGGCCTGATGACTCAGACTTTACACTGCTTTCCAAAGCAGCAATGACTTTAAATCCCCTAAGTCGGCTAAAGAAATAAAAATACCACCTGTCACATAAAATGATTTATACATTCTCTGGTATGTACGATATAAATCATTGTCTAACTCTGGCATGGTACCCACCTGTGACTCCTGGATTTTTAACCCTTGTTCGTCTCCCGTCACATAAAGAAAAAGATTTTACATTGATTGGTCTTGATTTTACATTGATTGGATTTGTTTTCTTTTCCTCATCAAAAACTCCCAAAAGGAGAGATGGCTCAGAGGTTAGAGGCCCTTGTTAGCAAAGCTTGTCAGCCGAGGGTTCAATTCTCCAGTCACCTGGCCAGGTATCTGCTTGCAGCAGCAAGAGGCCCTAGCGCACCCATACACACATACAAATAAATTTAAAAAATTTTTTAATCCCAAGCAAATCAATATAGTACCAATCTTTTTCCTTATTCCTCAACAATAGAGATTTCTTCTAAATCTTCTACCTAGACAAATGACTTTTATTCTTGGCAGTGAGTGTTCTCTTGGGAAGAGACTCATACTGGCAGATCCTGGTGTTGTAGCCAGGCATCTTCCCAATGAGCTGCTCTTCCAACATTTCCAAGATTCAAACAGTGGTTTTCACAAGTACCTGGCTTGGGCTGATAGCAGGTCATCTTCCAATCAGTCTTGAAAAAAAGAAAAAGAAGTCTCTCAAGTCTTGGCTTACAGGACGAACCTTGAAATTATAAATATCTAAATATGTTTACAAATAGAAAAATAGATATTTCAGGATCAGTTTTATTCTACATACTTTTTTTTTGAAGTAGGGTCTCATTCTAGCCTAGACTGACCTGGAACTCATTCCATAGCATAGGCTGGCCTCAAACTCACAGTGATCCTATCTCAGCCTCCCAAGTGCTGGGATTAAAGACATAAGCCATGCCTACCTTTCAGCCTTCTTCCTCATGTATTTATAAATGTTAAATTCTGGGGAAATAGCTGGTCTTGGTGACGTACACCTTTAATCCCAGCATTTGGGAGGCAGAGGTAGAAGGATCTCCGTGAGTTCGAGGCTACCCTGAGACTACATAGTGAGACTCTACCTTGAAAAAAAAAAAGAAAGAAAAAAAAATCTAGCCATTACATTCATTAAAGCAAAATAGACAGTTTTTGTTTGTTTGTTTGTTTGTTTTTTGAGGCAGGGTCTTGCTTTAGCCCTGGTTGACATGGAATTCACTATGTAGTCCCAGGCTGGCCTTGAATTCAGGGTAGTCCTCCTACCTCTGCCTCCCAAGTGCTGGAATTAAAGGCATGTGCTACCACACCTGGCTAAATAGGCAGATTTCCCCCACCCCCTAGGTAGGATCTCACTCTAGCCCACACTGACCTGGAATTCACTATGTAGTCTCAGGGACTATTGCAGGTGGAAAAAAAGGAGCCAAGGGAAGGGGAAGAGTGATTTACAATACTGTCTTCCAGACATTCAGTGGCTGTTGCATTCATTACTCCACAGTGGCTAACTATTTACACAAGACCTGCATAATATGAAGGCAAAAACAAAACAAAACAACAACAACAACAAAAGCATCAAAATGGAAGAGGAACTAGATGGAAAGAAGGGTTTGGTGGAGGGCGGATGAGGGGACAAAAGAGAGTGGTGGGAGAAGATTATGGTCAGGGTATATTGTGTATAGGAATGGATGTGTCAATAAAAATGAGTTTTTTGTTGTTTTTTGTTTTTTTAAAGGAGCAACTGGCCGAGCATGGTGGTGCGCGCCTTTAATCCCAGCATTCAGGCGGCAGAGGTAGGAGGATCGCTGTGAGTTTGAGGCCACCCTGAGACTCCATAGTGAATTCCAGGAGAGCCTGAGCTAGAGTGAGACCCTACCTCGAAAAACATAAAAAAAGGAGCAACTGGAGAGACGGCTTAGCAGTTGAGGTGCTTACCTGCGAAGCCTAAGGACCCAGGTTTGATTCCCCAGTACCCATGTAAGCCAGATGCACAGGTGGTGTATGCTTTTGGAGTTCGTTTGCAGTGAGTGGCTAGAGGCCCCGGCGTGCCCATTCTCTCTCTGCCTCTCTCCCTCCCTCTCTCCCTCTCTAATAAATGTATAAATAAATAAAAATAATTTGAAAAGTAGCAACAGTAATTTGTTGAACAAGTTCCTGACCTCAAAGAGCTGACAGAAAAGAGCCATATGAGGTGAGTGTGGCTACAGGGCTGGGTGAAGTGAGGATGGAAGGAGAGACCAGACTGACGTTTGATTACGATGATAATTCTGCCAGCTGTGGTGGCACATGCCTTTAATCCTAGCACTCAGGTGGCAGAGGATTTCTGTGAGTTTGAGGCCAGCCTGGGATTACAGAGTGAGTCCCAGGACAGCCTGGGCTAGAGTGAGACCTTACCTTTAAAAACAACAACAACAGGGCTGGAGAGATGGCTTAGCGGTTAAGCGCTTGCCTGTGAAGCCTAAGGACCCCGGTTTGAGGCTCGGTTCCCCAGGACCCACGTTAGCCAGATGCACAAGGGGGCGCACGCGTCTGGAGTTCGTTTGCAGAGGCTGGAAGCCCTGGCGCGCCCATTCTCTCTCTCTCCCTCTATCTTTCTCTCTGTGTCTGTCGCTCTCAAATAAATAAATAAATAAATAAAAGAATTCCTTTCAAAGTATTTATAAAAACAACAACAACAACAACAACAACAAAAGATAAATGATAATACTGGCTAATACTTATTAGGTGCCAGTTCCACTAAATCACTTCACAGGAACTGTCTTACCTGACTTACAACAACCCTACAAGGAATGCGCTATTATTATTCTCATGATGAGAAGATTGAGGTGCAGAAAAATTAAGCAACCTGTTCCTGGTTACAGGCAGAGCTAGAAGTTATGAGATGAGGATTTTGAAATCAGTAAGTAACAAAGGAGCCAGGCATGGTGGCACATGCCTTTAATCCCAACACTCGGGAGGCAGAGGTAGGAAGATCTCTGTGAGTTCGAGGCCACCCTGAGAATACACAGTGAATTCCAGGTCAGCCTGAGCTAGAGTGAGACCCTGCCTTGAAAAACCAAAATAAATAAATAAATAATAAAGAAGTCCAAATTCGGTGTTGGCTTTGTTGCAGTTTCCTTCACATTGCTGGCAAAAGCAGCTTGTGGGAGGAAGGGGTTTATTTTGGCTCAAGGGGAAGCTTCATGGCGGCAGGGAAAAGGATGGTATGAGCAGAGGCTGGACGTCACCTCCTGGCCAACACCAGATGAGCAGCAGCAGCAGCCTGCACCCCCCCCCCCCGCCCCAATACCACACATGCTCCCGTAAGGCTCTAATTCCCAAATTGCTAGCAGCTGGGGACCTAGCATTCAGAACATGTGAGTTTATGGGGGACACCTAATTCAAACCACACAACCCTCAAATGCATGTACTGTAAGAGCAGTCACCAGATTTCTTACTCATCTTTTCTTTCATTAATTTCCAGGCCACTTTTTAAATATTTTTAGTTATTTATTTGACAGAAAAAGAGGAAGAGAGAGAGAGAGAGAGAGAATGGGCTTGCCAGGGCCTCTAGCCACTGCAAATAAACTCCAGACGCGTGTGCCCCCTTGTGCATCAGGCTAACATGTATCCTGGGAAATTGAACCTTGGTCTTTTGGCATTGTAGGCAAATGCCTTAATCGCTAAGCCAGCCCAATTTCTAGGCCAGTTTTCAAGGTCTAGCTCAAATAATACCTTCTCTGCAAAGCCTTTCTTCATCCTCCCAGATGATTCCCCAAGCTTCACAGAATTTTATCTGTATTGTTGTATGTTGTATTTTGTTCCTGGCATCCCATGCAGCACTTTTAAAAAAATTATTTATTTATTTGAGAGAGAAAGGCAGATAGAGATAGATAGAGAGAGAATGGGCATGCCAGTGCTTCTAGCCATTGCAAACAAACTCTAGACACATGTGCCACCTTGTACATCTGGCTTACGTGGGGTCTTGGGGAACTGAACATAGCTTTGCAGGCAAGTGCCGTAACCACTAAGCCATCTCTCCATTCCTCACTTATTTTTTTTAAATTTCTCTTTAGTGTGATCAACTTTTTACTCTCCCTAACTCCCAAGACAGTACAGCCACAAATTCTGCTAGCTAAATTTATGGAACACTTACTCTGTGTTTTTTTTTTTCTTTTCAAATTTTTTTAACAACTTCCATGATCTTAAAAAATATCCCATGGTAGCTGGGCGTGGTGGCGCACGCCTTTAATCCCAGCACTCGGGAGGTAGAGGTAGGAGGATTGCCATGAGCTCGAGGCCACCCTGAAACTACATAGTGAATTCCAGGTCAGCCTGAACTCCAGTGAGACCCTACCTCGAAATTTTGAAAAACAAACAAATCAAAAAAATATCCCATAGTAATGCCCTCCCCCGCCCCACTTTCCCCTTTGAAACTCCATTCTCCATCATATCCCCTCCCCTCTCAGTCTCCCTTTTATTTTGATGTCATGATCTTTTCCTCCTATTATGATGGTCTTGTGTAGGTAGTGTCAGGCACTGTGAGGTCATGGATATCCAGGCCATTTTGTGTCTGGGCGGAGCACGTTGTAAGGAGTCCTACCCTTCCTTTGGCTCTTACATTGTTTCCACCACCTCTTCCGCAATGGACCCTGAGCCTTGGAGCCCTGCAATAGAGATATTGCAATACTGAGCACTCCAGTCACTTTTTTCCAGCACCATGATGCCTTCTGAGTCATCCCAAGGTCATTGCCATCTGAAAAGAGAAGATTCTCTACCAAACGTGAGAGTAGCATTAATATAAGGGTATGAACATTAGGAGAAGTGCTTATTGGGCAGTTTGATAAGCATAGTATATACATTTAGCCAGACAGCAGCAGCAGTTACACCCCTAGAGCTCATGACTACCCCTGTTTTAAGTTTTCAGTATCAGGGATGTATTCCCCCCCATGGTGGAACACTTATTCTTTACAGGACATTGTGTTAGTTTTTTTTTTTTTCTTTTGAAATAGGGTCTCACTGTAGCCCAGGCTGACCTGGAATTCACTATGGAGTCTCAGGGTGGCCTCGAACTCACTATGATCCTTCTACCTCTGCCTCCCGAGTGCTGGGATTAAAGGCGTGCGCCACCACACCCAGCATGTTGGGCATTTTAAAGAAATTATCCCACAAAGCCTTACAGAGATCCAACTCCATAGCTATTTCCAGCTGCTACTGTGACAGATAAAATAGCAGATGCTCCTTAAGCTGGGTAAATAAGAAAAACATGGCTCCAAACCTCTAGAAGCAGACAATCTAGGGATGTGAGTAAATCAGCATGTGTCATCTTTATACCATGTGTAAAGATGAATAAAAATGAATCCCAAAAGTGTTTGTCTAGAATCACAGGGAAAAAAAAACAAAAGCCCATGAAAGAGCCAGAATTCAAACCAGCTATCCAGGGCTGGAGAAATGGCTCAGTGGGTAAGAGTATTTTACTCGCATGAGGGAGGTCAGAGGGTCTGAGTTTGATCCCCAGATCGAGTGAAAAGCTGGACACGGCCTGGTCCACCTGTAACCCTAGTGCTGTGCGGCATCCAGTCTGACTGACACAGCAGCTTCAGGTTGGTTGCAAAACCTTGTCTCTTGAGGAAGCAGAAGAGTGACAACTCTCCATGTTGTCCCCTGGCTTCTGTGCATGTAAACCCACACATCTGCACACAGGCAAAAAACAAAAACAAACAAACAAACAAAAAACCTCACAGTGGGCGGGCGTGGGTGTGGTGGCGCACGCCTTTAATCCCAGCACTCGGGAGGCAGAGGTAGGAGGATCACTATGAGTTCGAGGCCAGCCCGGGACTAACTACATAGTGAATTCCAGGTCAGCCTGAGCTAGAGCAAAACCCTACCTCGGGAAAAAACAAGCAAACAAAAACAAACAAGCAAACAAACAAAAAAACCCCACAGCTATCCAGACTGGATATTCAGAACTTTATACACATAACATCTATGTTTTAAAGGCTGCACCTGATGCACACTTATGGGAAGGAAAATTTTGGGGATGCTACTAAAATGAAATGTCACCTCAAGGATAATGGCTTCCCTAGGGTTTTAGGCAAGTGCCGGCCAAGCAGGACATGAGCCAAAGTAGAGCTGGAAGTTATAGTTTTAATAGTTGCCTGGTAGATTACCAATGCCCACCTGTGGATACTAAGGCTTGAGTTTTTCCTTGTGCCCTCTAAGTGCCCCCCATTGGGCAGTGTCCCTTTAAGAGGCCCCTCTGAAGCCCCCCCTTTGATGCTGGTGGGAGGCGCAGCTGAGGCACTAATTAGCGCAGAGACTTTGGGTTTTTCTCTCCCACAGCCGAGGGGCAGAGGTGCAAGGTAGCTAGCTTACTTAAAAATGATGCAATTCTTGAAAAAAATGAGGCAAATCCCAAGAGAAAGAGGTCTCCAGAAATGCGTGGATCCGACCTCCCCGTGGAGCGAAGAGAGGATGAGGACAGCTTCCAACTCCTGGGACGGGGGTGCAGGTGGGGGAGAGGGGGCGGGGGAACTCCAGCCTGGGGTTGGAGAGACCTGCTTTCTGCTGACAGCCGGGCCCCTGTCTCTCCTCCATCCCCAACTGCTCCAAAGGCCACCTAGGCGGCCTCATAGTTCAACCCACGCGGTCACTTCAAACAAACGTTGTTAGCCGGGGTGGCGCACGCCTTTAATCCCAGCATTTGGGAGGCAGAGGTAGGAGGATCGTCGTGAGTTCGAAGCCACCCGGAGACTATTCAAGGTCATATTCCAGGTCAGTCTAGGCTAGAGCCAGACCCTACCTCGAAAAACAAACAAACAAACGAGTTGTAGTAGTTTAGAGGGGCTGGAGCGGTGGTTTAGCGGTTAAGGCGCTTCCCTGAGAAGCCTAAGGACCCAGGTTCGATAACCCAGATGCATCTGGAGTTTGTTTGCAGTGGCTTAGAGGCCCTGGCGCGCCCATTCTCTTTCTGCCTCTCTCTGTCTCTCAAATAAATAAAGTAAAATATTTAAAAAGTGGTCCTTAGTAGCAGTACCCCAAAATGTGGAATGAAATGGGCGCTGGAGGCACTTAGCTCTCGCAATTTTAATTTTTAAAAATTTATTTAAGAGAGACAGACAGAAAGAAAGGCAGAGAGAGAGAGAGAGAAAAAATGGGCACACCAGGGCCTCCAGCCACTGCAAATGAATTCCAGATGCGTGCGCCCCCTTGCGCACCTGGCTTACGTGGGTCCTGGGGAATTGAGCCTTGAGCTGGGGTCCTTAGGCTTCACAGACAAGCGCTAAAGCCATCTCTCCGACGCAACCCTCGCAATTTTGGAGCCACACCGGTGACTTTACGCTGGGTTCTTCAAGCTAACAGACGGAGACCTCTAACCACCTGTCCCACTGAAGGGGCTCCATCCGGGACCTGATGTTGGGTGTGCCTGGCCCCGCCCACCACGGGACCACGCCCACCGCCGGGTCCCGCCCCCCCGCGCTCAACAGTCAGCCTGGCAATCCCCGCGCAGGCGCCGCGCGCCGTCGCCCCGCCCCTTTCCGTCTCCAGCCAATGGCCTGCTTGCTGCGCCGGCGCGGAGGGGGGGGGGAATCACTGGGTCGGCCTCCCGCCGCCGGGCGCATGCGCCTGGAGGGCCGGGCCGGGTGAGGGCTTCCGTACCCTGGGCGGGGAGGCGGGAATGGAATCGGCCCGGCTCTCGCTGGGGGCGCCCACGGCGGGCGGGGGGAGAGCGGCGGTCCCCGGGGAGACGGCTGCAGAGCGGGGTCTGGGTCGGCGGGCTGACGCGCCCGTGTCCGTGTGTGTGTGCGCGCCCAGGGACACATGGAGAGCTGTTGGGCGGCGGCGGTGCTGAACGGGGTGGACCGGCGTGCCCTGCAGCGCTCGGCCCGGCTGGGGCGAGAAGTGCTGGAGCGGGCCAGGAGGAGGGCAGTGAACTGGCATGCGCAGGAGCACCCCCGAGGCAGCGTGGGGGTCCTGTACCGGGAAGGGCCCTGCCAGGGAAGCCGGTCTGTCCCGGGTCCCCAGCGCCTCCTCCCGGCAGAGGTGAGGGCCGCGATTCTGCCGGCGGTGACCTGCAGGGGCCGGGGCAGGCCCCATGGAAGCCCCCGAGGGTACCTGCCCTTGGCTGAAAGATGGAAGGTGCCAGGGCCATGGATGGGAAATCCTTCGAAAACTGCTTTTTTGATGGATGGAGTCTTGTGGAGTAGCTGTGGATTAATGACAGCGCTGGGGACTAGGCTACTAAAAAAAAAAAAAATTCTTCGTGGTCCGTGCACGGTGACCTGTCACCATACCCTTTGGGAGGTGGAGGACAGGGATCATGGTCATTGTTAGCTACATATCCAGTACGAGGCCGCCTGTACCCTGTATCAAATCATTTTTAAGTTCTTACATACTACCAACTGTTGCTAAGACAAACCAGGAAGTATGTATTTTACGTCTGAATAAATTATATGCCTGTCACATTCAGTTAGAAGTCCTAGGAAGACCCATCTTACCTGAACCTGCAACTTGCAGAGGGCTTTACAAAGTAAAGAAAGGCTGTTTCTTTTTTCTCTTTTTTTTTAAAAAAAAAAATTGAGAATTTTAATACAGCAGCATACTACAATTTGGTCATAATCCTTTCCCATTACTGTACCCCAAAGGCTATTTCCAAAATGATGTGGGCTGGGTTGATGCCTCAGTAAGGTAAGGTACTTGCTTTCAAAATCTGCCCACCCAGGTTCAGTTCCCTAGTTCCCACGTAAAGTCAGATGTACAGAGTGGTGCATGTATCTGGAGTTCTTTTATAGCAGCAAGAGGCCCTGGTGTGCCCATTCTCATTCTCTCTCCCCTCTCATATATGAAAATATTTTTTTTTTTGGAGAAAGAGATTTTTTAAATAACTTTCATGATTGTAAACAATATCCCATGGTAATGCCCTCCCTCCTCCCCCCCCATGAAAACATTTTTAAAAAGTTAAGTGGCATCGTTCTCAGTGGGGAATCCTAGATCTTACCTGTGACCTGTCATTTATTCAAATAGAGAGAAGAAAGGCTCCCAACCCTTAGTGCTTCCTTCCAAACAATGGCTGAATTCATGGACTATACTTCAAGTCAGTGTGGGGTAAGTTGGTGTGAACTGAAGCTGTGTCCCTGACCACTTGTATTTGGGGAGAATCTGTCTCCTGTATACCCTGCCCCACAGGCCTTCATGATAATTAAACCAGGCAGTAAGACTAAGTTAGGATTCATCCAAAAAATTTGTTGAATTCTTAATTATTGAAAAGCTGCCCGCATTGAGTTTTCAGTTGGAGGTGAGAAAGTAGTGGGGGGTAGCTTATTCGCTGAATTCCACAAGTGGAATTTGAGGGTGTTTTTTCCTTTAAGCTTCAAACTGAAGTTACAATCTTCAGGATCACTCTAAAGGAAACTTGAGTTTCTTTGTTTTCAAAATATATTAAATCAGAGCTGGAGAGATGGTTCAGCAGTTAAGGTACTTGCCTGCAAAGCCTAAGGACGTGGCTTCTATTCCCCAATACCTATGTAAAGCCAGATGCACAAGGTCGCACAAGCGTCTGGAGTTCATTTGCAGTGGCTAAAAGCCCTGGCATGCCCCTCCCCATCTTCCCCTTTCTCATAAATAAGTAAAATAAAAAAACAAGTCAAAAGCTGAAGTTTACACAGTAGATCTAATAATCTTTAATGTTTGTTTCAAGTTCCTGGTGACATAGCTTTTAAGTATGTCTCAGTGGTTGTTGGTGACAGGAGATAGTCATGTGAAACAGAGTATGTCCCTGGTCAAGAGTGTGAGTTTTTTTTTTTTTTTGTTTTGTTTTTTGTTTTGTTTTCTAAGGTAGGGTCTCATTCTAGCTCAGGCTGACCTGGAATTCACTATGTATTCTCAGGGTGGCCTTGAACTCTTAGCGATCCTCCTACATCTGCCTCCCGAGCGCTGGGATTAAAGGCGTGCGCCACCACGCCCGGCAAGTTTTTTTTTTAAATACTTTTTATTTATTTATTTATGAGAGAGAAAGAGAAAGAGACAGAAAGAGAGAATGGGCACGCAAGGAGGGCGAACTCCAGAAACATGTGCCACCTTGTGCATCTGGCTTACGTGAATCCTGGGGAATAGAACCTGGGTCCTTAGGCTTTGCAGGCAAATGCTGTAACTGCTAAGTCATTTCCCCAATCCCTGAAATTTTTTTTTCAGGCAAGCCCAATAATCTGGCCTTTTTTTAAATGCAAGAAAGTGAGAGTGAAGGGGAGGGATGAACAGAGAGGGAGAAAATTGGTGAGCCAGGGCCTCCAGATACTGTAATCGAATTCCAGACATGAGCACCATCTTGTGCGCATGTGCAACGTTGCACACTTGTATCACCTTGTGTGTCTGGTTTATGTGGGATCTGAAGAGTCGAACATGGGTCCTTAGGCTTTGCAGTCAAGTGCCTTAACCACTAAGCCATCTTTCTAGCCCAAGAGTGTGTTTTTTTTTTTGTTTTTTTTTTTGGTCTTTTGAGGTAGGGTCGCAATCTAGCTCAGGCTGACCTGGCACTCACTATATAGTCTTAGGGTGGCCTTGAGCTTACAGCAATCCTCCTACCTCTGCCTCCCAAGTGCTGGGATTAAATGCATGTGCCACCACACCCGGCTTGAGTGTGTGATTTTTTTGTTTGTTTGATTTTTGTTTTTCGAGGTAGGGTTTCACTCTAGCTCAGGCTGTCCTGGAATGATTTTTAATGGCATGGGCTACTTCTTAGACGTCCATATCCAGCCAGCCTGTTGGTCTCACTAGGCCTTACCTAAAGCCTATGACCAGAGCAGTGACAAATGGGAAATGTGCTCTTGGGCATGAAGCTTCATAATGTATTTTAGCTTCTCATTGTAAAATGAGGATTGAGCTGGGCATGGTGGCACACGCCTTTAATCCCAGCACTCAGAAGGCAGAGGTAGGAGGATTGACATGAGTTTGAGGCCACCCTGAAACTACATAGTGAATTCCAGGTCAGCCTGGGCTAGAGTGAGACCCTACCTCGAAAAACCAAAAAAAAAAAAAAAAAAAAAAAAAAAAGTGAGGATTGATCTCTCTCTCTCCCCCTCTCTCCTCTCTCTGGTTTTTTTGAGGTAGGGTCTCACTCTAGCCCAGGCTGACCTAGAATTCACTATGTAGCCCCAGGCTAGACTCAAACTCCTGGGCCATCTTCTTACCTTAGCTTCTCGATTGCTAGGATTTATAGGTGTGAGCCACCATGCCTGGCTAAAATGAGGATTTCAAAAGCCCCATTCCATATAGTCTATTTCTTTGGTTTCCACTGAGGGAAGATTAACAGGTTAATCAAAAATTAAAACATGAAAGATTTAAATGAGGTTTTTGATAGAATTCATTGAAATGGGTAAACGAGAGTGTTAAGTCCTTCACACATGCTTAGGTCATCTTTAATTCAAGTTTCATATATGAAGATCTCCAAAAATGGTGGTCTGTGTTTTCTTTTGCTTTGCTTTGAGATAGGGTTTTATGTAGCCCAGACTGGCCTTGAACTTGCTATATGTCCAAGGCTAGCTCTGAACTTTTCATCTTCCTGCCTCTGCCTTTCCATATGCTGGAATTATATGTGTGCCCTGCCATGCCCAAACTCTACATTTATAAAAAATCCCTGTGGCTCCAATAATAAGATTCTAGCCAATGAGATATATGACTCAGACATTTTTTAAAAATTATTTATTTATTTATTTATTTGAGAGCGACAGACACAGAGAGAAAGACAGATAGAGGGAGAGAGAGAGAATGGGCGTGCCAGGGCTTCCAGCCACTGCAAACGAACTCCAGATGCGTGTGCCCCCTTGTGCATCTGGCTAACGTGGGACCTGGGGAACCGAGCCTTGAACCAGGGTCCTTAGGCTTCACAGGCAAGCACTTAACTGCTAAGCCATCTCTCCAGCCCACATTTTTTTTTTTTTAAGGTAGGGTCTCACTGTAGCACAGGCTGACCTGAAATTCACTATGTAGTCTCACAGTGGCAATCTCATGGCAGTCCTCCTACCTCTGCCCCCTGAGTGCTGGGATTAAAGGCGTGCACCACCACACCCAGCTCAGAAAATATTTTTAATGTTCTTCCTTGTCCTAAACTGGTTGTAGAAAATCTGTAACTTCAGCTCTGCTGTGAAGTGATTAACCTCAGCACTTGGTTCATGGTTCAGTAAAAGGAATAATATCTGTGGTTTGGGGTTTAGCAAACTGGTGTTCTTCACCGTGGTCTTCAGTTCATGCTTCAAGTCTGCTATGGAATGGAGCCTCGACCTTCTAAAGACTGAGAATAGTGTTCTGGGTTTGCCTCCACAAATTTGAGGAAGCCCCTAGAATGTACCATTAGATCCCTATGCTGAGTGCTTTCCTGGCCTCTCGGCCTTCTAGTCACATGCTTTTGACACTGCCCCTTCAGTGTGTCCCAAACCAGCAGGCTTGCAATGTCTTCATCATTACTCATAATCAAGGGCCAACCTAAGGTTAACTTGGAAGGAGGAGGGGGAAACACAAGGGAAAAAAAGTAACTTTTCTGTTACACTGAAGACCATTCCTTCCACTCCCAGGCCTGGGGCCCCTGAGGAGCAGGGCTGCGCAGCTCTTGGGCTTACGTTTCATCTCCTGCTGTCTTTCTAAATCTCAAGGAAATGTTCCCCTTGCTTCCCACGTCTCTGTCTAAGACCTTGGCAAGTAAACATGGAACTGTTGATCCCTATTTGTCAGGGAGGAAATGAAAGGGCATGTGTACTTGACACTGGGGCAAAGATGTGAAAAGTGTTTAACCTGGCAAAGAATGCCATCCGGCCCACCTCTAGCTGGCTGGGCTTCTTGCCCCACAGAGGCAGTAGATGGCAGCAAAGCCATGCCAAATGCAATGTCTGTGCCCACTCTGCTTCAGCTTAGCCCTGTCCTCTGGTTTCAGACACCTGTCAAAAGGAAAGGTCATTTAGCTTTATACTCTTGCCTCCCTCCTATCTCATGTTCCCTATTAGTGGGTGAACAATCCAACCTTTGGTGAATTCTGCTTCACAGTGATAGGAAGAGCTGACATGGAAGGATCAAAAAGCGACGTTGCTGTGAACACTTGGCTGCTACAAGGCAGTTGTCCCTGTGGTAACTTTTCTGACACTTCCTGCTTAAAACCCCAAAGGCCAGAAGGATCGTGAGGCCCTGCTTTCACAGTCTGTATTTATACTGAAAGTCAAGATCAAGCGAGCTTTTGCCCTGCTTCACAGGAGGTTTCTGTCCTCCCTGAACTAGCCTTAGGACAGAGGGTATATTCAAAAAAAGGTGTTTTTTTTTTAACATTTATTTATTGGGGAGAGAGGAAGAGAGGGGCAGATAGAGAGGAAGGATGCACCAGGACCTCCAGCCCCTGCAAATGTACTTCAGCTGCATGCGCCACCTTGTGCATCTGGCTTACGTGGATACTGGGGAATTGAACCTGGGTGCTAGGTTTCACAGGCAAGCGCCTTAACCACTAAGCCGTCTAACCCTAACTAAGTCCCCAACCCAAATTGGTTACGCGGTGTCTTCCCCGTTACTTCTCTAGAAATACTACTCATCTGTGCTGGAAGAAGGAGGGGCAACCCATGTCTATCGTTACCACAGAAGGAGGCTGCCCGAGCGGCATGCATCCTCCGACGCGGACTGGGGCCAGGTGCGTATCTGCAGCTGTCCCGCGCTGTGCCTGCCACCGTGCGTGCCTGCACCCCACGGACGCGTCAGCCCCCAGCCCTAGAGAACTCCCAGCAGCGAGCACGCGCTGCGGGTCTGTCCAGAACACAAGGGTGTAGGCTCTTTACTTGAACCGGTAAGGATTCCCGGACATGCTGAAGAACCACATATCCTCTTCTGTAAGTAGGGATTGATTGGAGGGCTTTGTAATCATTACATCTTACTGAGATAGTGATAACTATCATGTCTTTGGGAAGTTTTTTTAAATTTTTTTTGTTTACTTATATTTATTTGAGAGAGATAGAGAAAGAGGCAGAGAGAGAGAGAGAAAGGGCGCACCAGGGCCTCCAGCCGCTGCAAACGAACTCCAGACGCATGCGCCTCCTTGTGCATCTGGCTAACGTGGGTCCTGGAGAATCGAGCCTCAAACCGGGGTCCTTAGGCTTCACAGACAAGCGCTTAACCACGGGTTGAGGGATTGGTCTCATAACAACAACAAAAAAAAAAATGTGCTTTTGAGACAGAATCTTGCTGTGCTGTCTAGGCTGGTCTTGAATTCCTGCACTCAGATTCAAGTGATCTTTCCATCTCAGTCTTCAGAGTACCTGGGACTTCATGCCCTCTCACAGAATCCTTCCCTAAAGATAATACCAGGTGCAGGCCTCATCTCATCGACATGTCATGGGGAAGCCCAAGGCTCTGCTTACTCAGTGGGAGTTGTCAGTGGTGGCAGTTTTTGAGAAAAGTAGGTTTTTTGTTTTGTTTTGTTTTTTGATTATTCGTTTATCTTTGAGAGAGAGAGTGGGGGTGTGCCAGGGCCTATAGCCACTGCAGACGAATTCCAGATGCATGTGCCACCTTGTTCATCTGGCTTATGTGGATACTGGGGAATTGAACCTGGGTCCTCAAGCTTCAGAGGCAAGTGCCTTAATCACTAAGCCACCATCTCTCCAAGCCCAGTTTTTGGCTTTGATATTTCTTAAACTCTCCTAGTTGCACCCAAAGATGGCAAACTTAGGTCCAAGGCCTAATCTCCAAGTTGAACTTCTGACTTCTCTGGCATATGGGTGGTTCTTCTTCCTCCTCCTCTTCTTCCTCTTCCTTCTTCTTCCTCCTTCCTTCCTCCTCCTCCTCCTTTTTCCTTCTTCCTCCTTTCTTCTCCTCCTCCTCCTTCCTACTTCTTCCTTCTTCTTCTTTCTCCTTCCTTCTTCCTCTTCCTCCTTCCTTCCTCCTGACAGGGTCTCACTCTAATGAAAATTCACTCTGTATCCCAGGATTACCCCACTATTTATTTATTTATTTATTTGACAGAGAATGAGGGAGAGA